>NC_081435.1:33964414-35164414 GCF_949786415.1 Peromyscus eremicus
TGAGTGAGTGGGTAAAGAGGATAAGAGGTAGCCATAATTTTTGCTTAAGTGTTTTTATGTACAGTAGTAAACTCACCAGTTTCACTAAGAATTAATATTGTGCATCCATTCATTACAAGCTATAAACTGAGAAAACCTGTATTCATGAACATTAAATAATTTAATAAGAAAAGGTCTTTATTTTTTACTATAGACTTCTTTTCCTCCCTTTGCTGTCAAATTAATCAGTTTAATGAAAAAACTTATAGCACAAAAATAGAACCCTGCCCCCAACACAGACAAATACTCTGGGAGTCTCAAATTGTCCCATGTCCTCCAGGAAAAATGAAATCTGCAGCTAGCAGGCAGCTGTAGTGTGACAGCTAATTTTGGTCAACTTGATTGCATATAGAATCAAGTAAAACCCAAGCTACTGGGCACTCTTGATCAGATTATTCAAAGCAGAAAGTCCTGCCCTAAATCTGGTCCATACCTTCTGGTAGCAGCCCACATAAAAAAGATATGGAAGAAGAAAGCTTTGCTTTTTGCCTACTTGTTCTCTCTCTCACTGGAAAGTTCATCTATCCTGGTGCTGAGACATTTCTTCACTGATACTAGAAATTTCTTGGGGTTCCAATGTAGACAGAAGAATAATAACTCTCTAGGAATACTCTAAGTTTTCAGCTCCATATTGGGACTACTGAGACATCCAGCCTCGTGAACTGAACAACTAATAGATTTTCAGTTTCTCCAGTATGAGACAGCCATTGTTGAACTCCTCAGAACATGTATTGTAAGACAATCTGATAAATTATATATATATATATGTGTGTGTGTGTGTGTGTGTGTGTGTGTGTGTGTATCTATATAGCCATCCTGTAGGCTTGCTCTTTTAGAAAACCCTGAATAATCCACACAACATTTCATAAAGTGTGATTATGTTTTATTATAAAATGATTGTGTCTTCATGAAATGTGGATGACTCATAAACAGTTTAAAAGCTTTAAAGAAGAAAGTGGTTATAACCCACAATCTAAATACTAAAGGTTATTGCTGTAAATTACAGACAACAAGAGCAAAAATAGGCAACTAAGATGTCATCAAACTAAAATACCTCTGTACAATAAAATTGAAAAGTAGGCATTGCGTAAGATGTGTTGAAAAATGAACTCTTGAAGAATGCTTGTGGGGATATGAATTTGTGCAGCCATTATTGAGAACAGTTTGATGATGTCTTTGAAAAATTAAAAATAGTATTTCTATATTATACAATATTCCTATTCCTGGGTTTATATCCCAAAAGTGAAATCATCATGCAGAAGAGGTGTCTTCACTGTTGGAACGTTCAAATTGACCAGGATATGGAATTCATCAAAGACCGTGTGGATTGATGAGTAAGGAAAATGCCCTACATATTCACTCAGAGTGAAGGTCTTTACACTGAAGGTCTGTGGTCATTTACAGCAGTGTAGACAAACTACCAAATGTGCTAAGTAAGATAAGCACTGAGTAAATTCATCTTCATGTGAAAGCTGAACAAAGGAGAACTCCTCACAGAAGCGGAGATGGAGCCATGGGCTTCAGGAGGGGTGATGGGGTTAGCGTGGTTAAGGATACAGTGGTTGAAGTACACAAAGCTTTACTTAGGAAGGTCAGGTGAGTTCTGGAGATCCATTGAACAGCATGGAACTGTGCTGAAGGATGTCTCCTAAGAGAGAAATCCTAAATGTTCTTACCACAAAGAAAGCAAAGTATGTAATAAGGTGTTAGATACATTAATTAGCTTAATTTAATCATTTCACTGCATATTAGAATGTCATGCCATATATTGTACATATACATTCACAAAAATCAATTTAACCTTAATGTAGCCGGAGGGGAGACGAACCAGACTGGAAGGGACTGCTTGCAATTTTGAAAAAGGACTCATATGGGATATATACACAATTCTTAAAAGCCACACTTAACAACGTAAGAGCAGAACAAAACGTAAAGACATTGGAATAGTCATTTCACCAAAGAAAATAAATGACAAACAAGCCTCCACAGGTTTAAGACAGTAGTGAGGAGGGAGATGAATGTTGGAACAATTGTAACATGCATCTGCATAGCTGTGGGTCTAAAATTAGACTGAGTGTATGAACTGAGAGTGAGAATGGGAAGCAGCCACAATATTCACACGCTCCTGTTGGAAATAGAAAATGATAAAATCACTTTGGAAAGCCAATTGCAAGTTTCCTAAGCCACCATACATACACCTAACACAGACCTTACTGTTGCCTTCCTGAGTACTTACAAAGGAACTTGAAGGCCAATGTGCATCCAAAAATGTGAATATGAATATTCATAGAAATTTTATTGCAATCTAAAAATCTGGAAACAACTGAAATACCTATCAACAGATTAATAAATAGATAAGCATCCATGTCATATCCATATAAAAGAGTTTTCCTGGGTAGTAAAAAGTGGTAGAGTATTGATATATGTAATAATATAAATACACCCCAGAATAATTACTCTGATTGTACAGAAAGAGACCCCTTCTAAAACAAGCTCACTATATGATTTCATTCACATAAAATTTAACTAATCTTTAGTACACAAAACAGAGGATACCTGCTACCTCTGTTGAGGAGTGTGCTAAGTTGAAATAATATGATGTTACTTTCCCAACCAGTTTTGGATTTTGAATACACATGAAAAGAACAATCATTGTTTTTAAGACAGTGAGTTATAATGTTGTTGTTCGTGAATAATCATGGTTACCTTCATGTTCTGGGAGGCAACCAAGGACTTTGGCAACAGCCTATATTGTTTGGGGGGAGTTGTTAAGACACCCCTGATCTACAATTCACAAATGGAACTGTCTGGAACTGGGGTTGATTTGCTTAGGGTTTAAATCAGTAGAGGAGGAAAGATTTAGAAATCTTTCCCTCAAACTAAATGTGTCTGCCTCGAGGAAACAACGTGAGTCACTTCTACTCAGGCTTCTTGCTTTCAAGTGAAGGTCAAGTGTAGCCCTCTAGACATGTAGAAGTAAAAGATGACAAAATGCTCTTGTCTACTGTTAATATACACCACAGACCATTAACTTGATCATCAAATATCCAGTTTATTCTTTGTATCATCTTATATAATCGCCCTTCCTAACTCTAAATGCTCATTCAGTCGTAGCATTAAGGTGCAAGCATGGACTCTCTGAATATTATAATGTATTGCCTCTCTCAGGGATAATATATAGTGACTATCTGATTCAGACATGATAGTCCAAAGAACTATGGAGTAAAACCCAGTCCTGGGTTTATACTCAAAGGAAGTAACATCAATGTGCAGATGGGGTATCTTCACTGTGTCACTGTACAAAATGACCAGGATATGGAATCAACCATGTGAGGGTTGATGTATAAGGAAAATGTGCAGTGTAATCACTCAGAGTAACAGTCTTTAAAATGAAATTTCTGTGGCCATTTATAATAACATGGACAAACCCTACCTTGCCGTATGCATGGGTGTACAGCCCTGATTGTAATGGGGGAAAATGAAGGGCATATGTGAGTTACATGTACATATGATTCCTGAAGTCCACTGGCAGATATGCAGAAGACCATATGCAGTGGAAGTAAGGACTTATTCTTAGTTGGGTCCTAGAATATTCCCAGGAGGAGTACTATTGCCTCCTGGCCCTCAACTGTGTCCTCCCAGGGGTACTTCCTTTCCCATTAAGCATTTAGTCAGACCTGATAGGCATTGAAACACTGTGCTATTGGTGAAGATTGTGTTACATCATTAAACCACTTCCTGCATGTAGATATTTGGATAACCGTGTCTGATTTTAGGTCCTAAATACTCAAGGATTCTAAGTTCATTATCAGTATAGCTATCTGAACTATATGATAGGATTTCTATCTACTTGAGTCTGGCAATTTGGCTTGCTTTAGGGCCTTTCATTCTTTTTAAGGCAAAGTTTCCTGAGCTATTATAATACTGAGAGAATACTAACTCCTCCCCACACTGGACCCCAAATTCCTTTTTGGAATCAATGACCCAAATCTCCCTGTGGGCGTTTGGATAACAGTTAAGCACTGTTAAGCACTGCTAAGGATGTTAATGTTAATGTCTCTGTTGTAGGGAGCTTTTAATGTTTACTGTTCCCCTGAATGAACACAACTAACTGTTGAGAGCCATCCAATTGGTCCTATGAAGGACTGTTAAAGAAGCTGGCAGTCCCGTCCTGCATGCCTGGCTGCCCTGTGTAGGGAGTTGTCAGCTGAACAGCCCCGCTCTTGACCATCAGCAGGTCAGACTTTGCTTTGAACACTTCATGGATCCCTTGAGGATCCTACATTCCAGCAGCAAAGAACAAAGTAATCTTTGCTGCTGGCTTCTTAAATCTACAACATCTTCAGGAATCCTTCCTCCAGCCTCTACTTCTTTATTTTGTAGCACTGACTGCCAGAAAATTTTGCTTTAACTGTGACAAGCCCCAAATGACCTCCTCATGACCTCCCCTAAGGATGCTACAGGGGACTCTGCTACTGCCTGCTCATAATTTTGCAGGATCAGCCCCTACATTATGACAGGAGAAGGGAGATTATCTCCCTAACATCCAGCAGTTAAGAACACTGGCTATTCTTCCCAGTACCCACATGGTGTCTCACAACTATTTGTACCTCCAGTTCCAAGGGATCCAGTCCTGTCTTCTGGCCTCCATCGGCATCAGGCACACAAGTAGTGTGTAGACATACATCCAGACAAAGCGCTTGCACGCATGAAGTACAATTAAATTTAAAAACAAAACAACAAACAAAAACCCCTTCGTGATTGACAGAAGAGAAACTGTGCTCAAGTTCTCATCTAGGAGTCTTGAATGTCATTTTCTTCACCAATGATGGAATTAAAAGGCAAGAAGAAAGGCAGCATGCACCACTAAATCTGAAGAAGCACACAGGCACACCCACACAAAGAGACAGGCTCCCCACTGTGGTGGTATTGTGTTCCCCAAAATATTGTGTACCTTAATAAACTTATCTGGGGTCAGAGAACAGAAAAGCCACAAGATACTTAGGCTAGAAAATGTTAGCACACGCCTTTAATCCTAGCATTTCAGAGACAGAAATCTCTCTGGATCTCTGTGAGTTCAAGGCCGCATTGGAAACAGCCAGGCATGGTGACTCACGTCTTTAATCCCAGGGAGTGGTGGTAGAAAGCAGAAAGGTTTATAAGGCGTGAGGACCAGAAACTATAGGCATTTGGCTGGCTAGGCATTTGGCTAGTTAAGCACTCAGGCTTTGGAGTTCAGCTGAGATTCATTCTGGATGAATGAGAGGCTTCCAGTCTGAGGAAACAGGACCAGCTGAGGAATTGGCAAGGTGAGATAGCTGTGGCTTGTTCTGTCTCTCTGACCTTCCAGTGTTCACCCCATTACCTGGCTCAGGTTTGATTTTATTAATAAGAACTTTTAAGACTCATGATACACCCCACAACAACCCCAAACTCTGGGAGGGCTTGGATAGTATGAATGATTTTGGATTTTGGACTAATCAACTTAAACAAAGAAGAGGAGTGGTCCACAGTTTAAGTTGAGATACATCCAGGACAGGCCTTGTACAGTGAACTCGGCCACAAATTTTCCATCTTGCTTATCTGTGGCCTCTTTCCCTGTCTGTCTGCCTGTCAGGTTGCCTGTCTGCCTCCATGAAGTTTGATTCATTTTTGTACAAGGTTTATAATTGCGATTGAATTGTAAGTTATCCTTTGTAGCAGGTATTTCTTGTTGGATTTTCTTTTGGACCACCAGCCACCAAATAATGACATGGAGACTTCTTATTAATTATGAAAGCTTGGCCTAGCTTAGGCTTGTTCTCAACTAGCTCTAATAACTGAAATTAACCTATTTCTATTAATTTACATTTGCCACGTAAATGGCTCTTTACCTCTACTCCATTCAGTGTGTCCAGCTTCCTCAGTGTCCTGCTGGCATCTCTTGAGTGCCTGGTTTATCCTCTGAGTTCTTCTCTCTGCCAAGAAGTCCTGCCTAACCTCTCCTGCCTAGCTATTTGCTGTTCAGCTTTTTATTAAACCAATCAAAGTGATACATCTTTACACAGTGTACAAATAGCCAACAACATTTCACCATTTTTATCTAAATAAAAAGGAAAGGGTTTAACTCTAATATAGTAAAACTATCTGCAATAAGAACATTTATTTTTAAATTACAGAGAATTTAACTCTTAAATTTAAGAGCATTTATTCTTAAATGTAATTAAGAATTATATTTATAATATCCAGTCCATTTGTATTTGGCAGATTTGGACAAATTACTTTATTTTCTGTCCTATCTTGATGAGCCCAAAGGTTTTTTTGTCATTTTTGTTTTTGTTTTGTTTTGTTTTTTTGAGACAGGGTTTCTCTGTGTAGTTTTGGAGCCTGTCCTGGATCTCATTCTGTAGACCAGGCTGGCCTCAAATTCACAGAGATCTGCCTGGCTCTGCCTCCTGAGTGCTGGGATTAAAGGCATGTGCCACTGCTGCCCGACAAGCCCAAAGTTTTATACTAAACCACTTTCTATCATAATTTTTATTACCAACCTAAAAATAACTTTTTATACCTTAAAACATTTTCTTAGATAAACAACTTAAGCTTTTATGTCTCTCAACCTTGTAAACCTTACATCTCTTTTGTAAGTTCCTTTTCGGAATCTGGTAACAAAGAAAATTGTGTAACTATCTAGTCTTCCACCCCATCAGAGACTCAAGAAGCATAAAATATTACCTTAGTAAACAGTGTCCAAAACTATAGAAATGACAGAGACAGCTGGGTGCCTGGACAGTCACCTAAGTTTCCTCTACAGTGTTGGGTCATCCATCTTCAGCCTACATGCCTAGAATATTTGACAGACTTTTCTGTGAAGCAGGAATTTTGAAGGACTGTCCTACCTTGTCTTGGCAAAGTTCAATGATTGCCTTATTTTGTGTCCTGCTTGTTCAGTTTGGACAACATACTGTCAGCAGTTGTTCCTGCCAAATGGCTAACTTTGCCACAAATAAAAGCAAACTCCCTATGGAGGTTCTTTGATGCTCATCATCTTTTCTGAAGTAGATTGGTGCTGCCAGGAGCAGACATATCTCACTGTCATAAAAAGTTTTATGTTATTAAAATATCTTAAATGCCATATTCTGTAGATCTCTGAAGTGTTTGAAGATCATCTATCTATCTAAAATATATCTGTTTGACCTTGAAAACATACCTAACATGATTATAAGTTTGATTGTTACAGACTAACTTGTATTTCTTAATTATCCTAAATAGTTTATACTAATAGGTTTCAAGGACTAGAACTTTACATTTTTTAATGAGCTACATAAGTACAACACCTTAAACAAGAGTAGAGACATACATACAGTATGTTCTAACAAAATTAACCTTAAGTTTGTATCAATATACAAAAATCTATACCAATGTAAAATATTTGGGATTAATAGTTGCTTTTTAGTTTAAAAATAGATTCAGTAATCTACCCTTTTATCCTATCATTCCTCTATCTCCCCTATTTTCTTTTCAGAAAGAGATCCCTGAATCTCACCTCCTTTGCTTAGTTTTTTCTTTGACAATGACCAATAACAACTTGCAACCAACCCCCCTAAACAATGGAAAATATCCATATTGACCAAAAACCATCTACCCTACTCTTGGGGATGTGGGTGTAGTGTTCTTAAGATTACTTCCCATTGTCTGGATGTGACAGCATCTTTAGAGGACCCTGAGGAAATTGAAATAATGGTCAAGTCCTGGGAGACCTAGCTGTTGTCCAGTCTTGATGTGATGGGAAAGTGCAGGGCTTATCTGAAGTCCTAGCTAGAATAGTCTATGAGGCTGGACTATCTCAGCTAGCTACTTTGGAATTGTTCTAGATGCAACAGAGACATTCTTAGAGGCTGAATCATATAGGCTCTTTGTCTTCATTGGTGTCTGATCCTTTTGTTCTGAAAACACACAAACTTTTAAAGGTAACATACACATCTGCATTAACACAAATATGGAATTGTGGTATGCACAAATCAGCTAAAGATGATTCTTTGTTCTGTGTCTGAGCAGGTAAAAGGTATCTCTCAACTTTATAAGTCCACTTGGACTACATAAGCAAACTGTAATATAAATCACCATCCAAGTCATATGAGAGGATGGCATGTAACAATAAGTCATGAGGACTTTGTCTCAGAGCTGTTCCATGTCAAAGGATCAGTTTATATGTCACCTGTCTTGTAGTTTTCCTTAGTTTCTTCCTTCATGTCTGCCGCCAAGATTTTCAGGCAGTCTCCTCCAATCAAATCTGGTCTTCATTAATTTCGAAGAAATCCATAGCTTCCCCCCCACCTTGTGGAAACAAAGGCATAACCTCTCCCCCAAAGCGACACATTTTCTGACTTTCACTCTAAAGTTAAGACATTCTTAAAATACATAGACTAGTTTAATTCAGTAGTTTTCCCCCCCACAATGTAATATCTCTCCACAGCTGTTGTTTTTTTAACATTCATTAGCATTTAGAAAATTTAAAATTAACAAAGCACTATATAGGATCCAGATGCCCTGTGTATTTCCTACCCTTACACAGCTTATTCTTTATATTACTTTTTTCTTTCTTTAAAGACTTTTTTTTTTAACTATAGCTGACTTTACCAATGTTGTTTTCTTTCTTTAGCATCTAAGCACATTTTCAAGCATACTGTATCTGCTCAGGGTGTGATGAAGGCTGCCAAGATGGCATAGTGGGTAAAGACATGGCCACCAAGCTGATGACCTGAGTTTGATCTCAGAACCTATAAGATGGGAAAAGAAAACAGATTTTCACAAGTTGTCCTCTGGCCTCCACACACATGCAGTAGCATATATATATACACATACATACACACACCCCTGTATATGCACATATGTGCACACATACACACACATAAAAGTAAATGTAAAGAATTTTAAAGTGTTTCATAACCCTTTCTAGCTATATAACTAGGCTGATTTTTAATTTTGTGAATTATGTAGAGGCCTTCTTTCCTATGTTCTGATTCCTTCATATTGCTACATTGGGACCCATTATAGACTTTTATGAAATGACTTTTGCCTACTTGCAGTCTTCATCATGAGCAGAGCAAATGAACTTGTTACATGAAATGGTGACATAATCCTGGGCATTTAGCCCCAGTGGCAGTCGCAGTGAGGAGCTGGCTGCTGAGTTCCAGAGCTATAAACTTAAAGGTCTTGATATCCAGGGCTCTGAGTTATAACACTAGGAGACGATCCAACAACTCCAAAGAGTGATGGGGCACAGATTATCTGCCAGAAGCTAAGACAACATAGGACAATGGGAGACTGAGAAGACAAGAGATGGTACAGAAGAGAAAGTGCAGAAGTTGAGGGCTTATAAAGAGCTGAGGGTAGGAACCTCCAAGCCCTGTTGCTAAAACACAAAGACTTTTCAAATGATGAGGAGCGAAGAGTCTTGACACTCAAGGCTCAAGAGGTGTAACTAGATGCAGCATATTGACATTGTAAGCCCAGGACTAGAAGCCTCTGCCTTAAGGACATAGAGCCCTAAGCCTCCAACTTTGACAGCTTGTAAGCGTAATCCTCTAGTTCTTAAATCTGTGGGTGGTATGTAGGATGAGTGGAAAATTTTTCAATAAAAAAATGAGAAAAAAATCCCTCTGATAAACCTTGTAAGAGGACACTTAAAAAAAAAAAAAACACTTAGAGCCATAAGACTCTGGATTTTGAAGTTCCAGTGTGTGACCCTCTAGAACTAGGGCTGTTAGTGCCAAATGATGTGCTCCTTTTGTCTACCCATGATTTTCATCTGGTTAGAGTAAAAGAATCTCCTGTCAACTACTGGTGACATTTTGAGCCTCTTAGCTTTAGTGGAAGGACTATATCCACTACTCCTAAGTCTTTTTTTTTTTTTTTTTTTTTTTTTTTTTTTTTTTTTTTACTGGTTGAAAAGCTCACATCTTCACATCCTAACTGGTTCCTTTAGTGATCACACTTTGTTCTATGCAGTAAGGTAGAAAGGGGAGAAAGAGGGATGTATGTGTGTGCTCTATTTGTTGGTGATGGTTATAAAAGCAAAAGCATCAGGGGTGAAACTGGGTAAGTAATTTATCTTAGGGATTTGACCTTCCACAACTGTGGGCACTAGTTAAACTCCCATCTTAGGGGCCTGTGTGTTGCTAGGCTGCTGAACATCAGGGCGGTTAGTCAAGAAGGAAAGATGGTCTGTGTGATGGTTAAACTCAACTGTCAACCTGATGAGCTCTAGTATCACCTGAGAGGCAGGCTCCTGGGCATGCTGCAGGGAGGATAACTTGACTAAGTACATTGAGGTGGGAAGCCTCACCCACTGTGGGTGGCACCATTCCCTGGGCTGTGATTCTGAAAGGTATATAAAAGAGAAAGTGAGTTGAAGACCAGCCCTTTTTGCTGTCTTCTTCCTGACTTCAGAAACAAGGGGTCCAGCTGCTTCAAGCTCCTCCTGCCATAATAGCCTGCACTTTGACTGAAAACAAACCCCTCCTTTCACCCTTAAATTCCTTTTGTCAGAGCCTTTTATCACAGGTGGTCATAATCATCAGCATTATGAGTCAGAGTGGCTTGGGTTTTATTCCCCAGTCATTCAATCAAAGGTTAATCTGGACATTGGGTAAATGCATTTTGTAATTTTTGTAAATGTAATCAGGGCTAGAAGCAGTTGACTTTTAGTAAGGAAGATTATCCTAAATGGTTCAAATCAAATGAAACACCCGAAGAGAAGAATTGAGGCTGCATGGAAGAAGTTCCGTTTGTAGGAATAGCTTCAACTCATGAAAGTGCAGCCTATTGTTCACAGTACTCAGCCCTAGAGATTTCACACTTTTCTACCCAGCCCACAGAACCACCTAATCTGGTTCACCAACACGCACACAACACACACAGTCTTCAATTAGTTCAGATTCATCTGTGACTTATATAGATTTGATGTAAATGCAAGCAAACACACCTTGGTTAGGACAAAGCAGACCACATCAATCCTTAACTGTCTATAAGCCTTCATCTTTGGTGACACTGTTGACCTGGAGGAGAAGTTACCACCTTCTGTCTTAGAACAAGTACTTTCAGAAGTTGGAAACACTGAAGACAGGCTGTAGGTGTTACTACAGACTGGCCACCATCAACCAATACCAAAGAGAGCTAGCTGCTCTGTGAAGGGTGCCCAGGCCACAGCACCTGACTCCATTCTGACTTTTCTAGTACTGGGTGGTAGCTGCTTCACTTCTAGTTAGAAAGGTAAGCAGGCCCACCTTTCCCCAGGGTACCGGGTCAGTGTGAACCACTGTTACTCTGAGTTTGAAGCTAGCCTAGTCTACATAGTTCCAGGTCAGTCAGGGCTACATAGTGATATCCTGTCTCAAAAGGAAATCAGCAGCTAAATCAAACACCAAAATATGTTAAAAAATCATCCTTAGTGTTACTGCTAAATTCTTTAAGTTTTCATTGTAAGTGTTTATTTATTTATTTATTTTATGTTTGTCTTCCTGTAAATAAGCAGAGATTTGGGGGAATGGGCAATGTGATTTCTTACCTAGCAGTTGTTGGGCTCTCTCATCTGCTGCCTTGACTTCTTTGAGCAAAAGGACTGTCAATAGAAGAACCAACTGGGGGCTGGAGAGATGGCTCAGAGGTTAAGAGCACTGGCTGTTCTTCCAGAGGTCCTGAGTTCAATTCCCAGCAACCACATGGTGGCTCACAACCATCTGTAACAAGATCTGGTGCCCTCTTCTGGCCTGCAGTCATACATGCTGTATACCTAATAAATAAATAAATCTTAAAAAAAAAAAAAAAAAGAAAAAAGAAAGAAGAACCAACTGGGCTGCTATTGTGCTAACACTGGCCACTTTGAACATTTCATGGATATACTGAGAACAGTGAACAGTCATCGAAGTTGACCCCCCTCCAGAAAGCACAGCCTCAGCCATGGCTGTTTCCATCCATTTGTACCAGAAACTTTGCCATTAGAAGCCTCAGTGAACTCTAGAAAGTCATGAAAGTATTTCTATGGAGCGTGCCCCATGGTCACCTGGTAGAGGAATTGTTGTGGCTGCTGTTCGAGCCAAGGCTGTGATTGGTGCAAACACAAACCTTCATTTGCATGTGGGATGTGTTGTGATTAGTCCAAACACCTCTTCTCTGCTATGGTACAAAATGTCCACAGCCAGGCTTATGCAAGGAGGCTTCTTGGAATCACCCACTTGACGCTTTGTTGTATAGCCCCTTAGAGAATGACTGTATAACTATGCCTGGCTACAGACTGAAAACCAGGGATTCTCTTCTAAAGAAGGGAAGACAGAGATGAGGAGAGCATCACTCCTTACCGTAGGACCTTGTTCCCTACTCTTTAAGTTTTTAAAGTAAGAGGCCATAGGGACCTACATTGAGCTTTGTGTCTTTAATTAAAAAGAAATGCTTCTCCTCCATAGCACCTTGGAAAAATGTCATAGGATTAAAATATCTCAGGACTAAAGAGGTGTCCACATCACACAGTGTTATCCCCAGGACAGCCTTGGACCACTGCATGTAGGGGAGTCTCTACACCGGGTGTCAGTGTTGTGTGTGGGTTCGCAGAATGACTTTTTAAAGGCCTTTGGAAAAGCTGTTTTCTTTCTGCAGAAGAAAGAATGCAGCTTAATGACCAGGGGCCTCCTTTATACATTGATGCCTTTGGGGAATCTGCTGCAGCATGGTGAAAAAAACTAATTTATAGTGTGGATCTGCATAGGTAAAATAGATTTTATGGAAAAGGCCCTTTGCACAAATTCATCCAAATCAATTCCCACTCACATTTGGGCAGCCATAATATTTCCTGTTTATTGAGCTTTTAGCTACTGGTCCAAGCAGTTCATGCAGATGTCCACATTTAATCTCCGAAGAACTCCATGAAGTATGTACTATTACTGTTATTCACACATGGCAAATGAGGACCCGAAGCATGGATGGTAAACCAAACTGACACCTCCGTATAAGCCGCCAGGGAAAAAGTGAGCAGCAGAGTCTCTCTGTAGCACCTCCCAAGTGCATCCTGGAACCTGACCGATAGCCCAGGAGCAGAGGCAGGGGGCTCTATTCTCTCTCTTCTCTAGGGTGGGGGAATGGATACAGGCTGAAACCCTGCCACAAGGAACTGTACCCCAAGAGAGTTATACCTAGCCCGTAATTTAATTAAGTTGAATGAATTGGAACCTGCAGTTTAGGATCATTCTGGTTAAACACAGTTAAGTAAATAATAAGCTTTTGCTACACCGACGTCATCTCTGAAAGAAAAAACTGCAGATCGGAAGGAAGAGGACCTGGAGGTGCTTAGGGAGGGGGCTTAGTACTACCCCCCTCAGGACCAATTGGAGTCTGTGGCCTCTTTGGTGGTTCCTCAGCCTCCTCCATCCTTCTCAACCTGAGGGCAGATGCCATTTCCTGACCCCCTGTAGTTTCCAGGGGGGCCCAAGAGCTTTCCATATCACAGAGACTTCGTATTTTCAGGAAGGAATTACTGCAGAAAGGGAATAGTGTCAATTTAGAATCTTCTAGACTGGCAGTCGGCTTTATTTTATACTGAGCATAAGAAATCAGGCGGAACAATTCCCCCACCCTCTATCTTCGTGGTCTTCTGGGGCTGAGAATCCACATGTGGCACCAGAATTGGACCTTCTGGTGTTTTGGTTTGCCACAGACACCACCCTGCTGGGTTCACAGACAGGTTCAAGATCCTCAGACAGCAGGCAGGCAGGGGACAGGGGGTATGATTTTTTTCCCAGTGCTCTTGAATTTGCTGCATACCTTTTATTGGACACATGATTATGAAGCCAACTTGCAGATAGGTTGAATGTTGCAGAAAATATAAAATGGGCCTTTAAACCAATGCAAGACTGTCTTTTTTTCTTTTTCTTTTTTTCTTTTTAAATCAAGCATTTGATAACAAAGGGAGCTCTCCCAGCTCACAATAACAAGCTGCCTAGTTGCATTCATAAGTTGCTGCAAACGCTCTCGGATCCCAGGCCTGTGTGTGTGTGTGTGTGTGTGTGTGTGTGTGTGTGTGTGTGTGTGTGTGTGTGTGTGTGTGTGTGAGAGAGAGAGAGAGAGAGAGAGAGAGAGAGAGAGAGAGAGAGAGAGAGAGAGAGTAGAGAGAAAGTATTCCAACCTGAAATCTGAAATACATATGGTAGCCGGACTGAACAGTGACAACCAGAGACATCTTTGCCATTCAGAGAATTTATGAAAATCCCGTGCTTCTGGAAGGCTCCGCAGCTCCACACGCCCTGGCGGGTGAGCTCCCTGCAGCAGCTGGAAGCCGATCTATAAATAGCGCAGGGCGGGAAGCGCCCCAGGAGCCCAGCGGGCGGGAGATCCCCAGCTCTCCCCAGTGCGCCCCCGCCGGCGCCCGCTCCCTGCTTGGGAAAGCCTGCAGGCGAGCTGCGCGGCCTTAACCCCCGAGGCGCCGGCACAAGCAGTGAACCCAGAGTAGAAAAAAAAAAAAAAGAAAAAAAAAAAAAGAAAAAGAAAACCCACATCAGTGCTAAGCGGCAGTGATCACACGTGCAATATCTTCAGCCCCCAAATGCAGAGCATGGAATCTGTCCTGGGTGCTTTTATTTTCTGAGAAGCTTAATCATCCCAAATTTGGTCTTGAGCATGATGTCTCCAGTACAAGGTTCCGTTTCCTGTGCTTTATGCTGTTTAAGGACAGTAGCGTTCCTGGGAGTTAAGTGCCTAGCGGAGGCTGCGCATGCATGCATGCCGGGGTGTGTGTGTGTGTGTGTGTGTGTGTGTGTGTGTATGTGTGTGTGTGTACGCGCATACGCGCCCGCGCTTTATTTTTGGCGCATGCACACCCCACGGTAGCCTCAAGGTCGGCGACAACCCTGATCGGTCGGGGTCCCCCGCCCATCAGTGCTCTCCCGCCCGCCAAGGACGCGGGAAGGAGGAAGTCCCCCAGTGGCGGCCGGGCATCTTGGGGCGCCCGCGCAATTTCAGCATTGTCGTGCTGGAGTGGGGACAAGCAGGCCGAAGCCGGTCCCCAAAGGTGTGGACTTAGACCTTCCCGAGTGGGCAGCCGGGGCTTGGCTGGTCCCAGCCGCGCCCCCGGCTTGCTGCCCACCCCCAGGGCCTCCCTGCAGCCCCTTGGCATCCCTCTGCAAGCTGTCACGGAATTTGGCTCTGAGAGGCAGCTGGTCCTGGCCAGGATCCCTGGTCCATCTCAAATGGAAACAGTCCCTCCTGAGGAATCGGCCGGGAATCTCAGTGGAAATGCACTGGGGCAGGGCCCCCTGGCGTGTTTAACCAAGGCCAAGCTTACCACTTTGAGGCAAGGGATGCTTCAAATGGAGCGGGATTCCTGGTTACAGACTGAGGTAAGCCCAGAACTAAGGTGACATTGACTGGGGACTACAGTTTTAATGGGGCCAGCATCCCCCAGTTAAGACTGAGAGGTTTGCCTTTCCTGCCTGAATCAGGCCTCTGGTCATCCTCAAAGTCTTTTCTCACACTGCTTTTCCTAGCCTTCCCACATCCCTGAGTGAAAGCATTCCCCTGTGGGGTTTCGGACGGGATTTCCTTGGGCTCTAATTTCAGCATTTTACTGTTTACATTAGAAGGTCAATGCCAAGGCTGACCTGAAGTACTCCCCCTCCTTCTGCGCTTCCATCCACCTTCCTTGCTTTATTTCTCTGTTCCTCTCTTTCCTTGTCTTGTTTGTGTGTTCCTAACTTACCCAGCGTCTCTTTGAAAATATGAGTAGAAACAAAAAGAGGGTGGGAAGAGTGTGATTTTGAGAGTGATGTGATGTTGGGAGGATGGGGGGTAGCTTGTGAGCCACTCACTTATTAAAAACTGGGACACCTACGCAGTTCAGCTTCTTCAGCACCACACTGACAGGATGATTTCCTGGACGATAAAGTACATCTCTATGCTTTTCAACCTCCTTCTCCTGCATGTGGGAACCAGAACTTGCAAGACTAGGTGGATGCTAAACTTGAGGGGAAATAGTGTACTCTTGAGACCCAAGCTAGTTTGAGCCCTTTATGCTCAAGCCAGGGAAAGGTAATGGTAATGCTTACCCTTCCAAAGAACTGCATTTATGGAGCATTAGTTACATCTGTTTTACTCTAAAAGCTTTATGCATGTTGACTCAAATGTTAAAGCTCCCAGGGCATCATGTAAAGCACTTCTTTTTACAGATGAAGCAACTCGGGAACAGATAGACATGCTAAGTCTTTTGAGCATGATCAGAGTAAATGGAGAAACTGAGGTAAAAACTCAGCATATCTGGTCGTAGAACAACGCTCTTGTGCAGTCTTAGTACATCACATGACTCTGCCCCCCCCCCCCCCCCCCATGTATTCACTGTTGTGCTAGATGCGGTTCTAGCCATTGGAGGTAGCAGAGCACAAAAGGGAGTCAAGATCTTGGTGTTCTAGTTGAGGGAGACATCACAATCGGTGAACAAGCTCCATGGCTCCAGATAGTGACAGACCCATAAAGAAAAGAGAACAGGGCAATGCACAGAAATTAGTTCTGTGGTGTGGGCTGGGTTGCAGCCCAGCTGGTAGAGGGTTTTCTTAGCGCACAAGAAGTCCAGGGTTTGATCCTCTAAGTCCTGTAATCACAGCACCGGAGAGATAAAGGCAGGAGGGTCATGAATTCATGGTCACGCCAGCCTGGGATCCATAAGACCCTTTCTCAGAAAACAAAATCAACACGAGCAACAAAATCAAAACTACAATTTACTTCAGCATGGAGAAGGGCAAGAGAAACCTTTAGGAATCTAAAATACAAATCAGCCAATAAGCACAAGCAGTGATGGTAGCTACCTGTAACAAGCATGCAAGTCAAAGTCAAGGCTACACTGAGGTTCCTTTTAAATGCATTTGCTTGGCTCCAGATCAAAAGTATTGAAACACTGAAAAGAATGTATGGGTCCAAAAGATCTTCATACCGTGCTGCAGGGACACACAATTTTGGAAGCCAGTAGGGTACCATATAGTATTTCCATCACTTGCCACATCTGTGATCAGACTCTGAGCAAATGGGAACATTTTCAGTGAGAGATATGCATGCACATATACACTACAGTCTGGTTTCCAGTAAATGGAAACATGGAAGGAACTTTACTACCTGTTGCTGGGAAGTGGATAGAGTAGCATGGTGTTGCCACATGAGGGAATATCATATAGCCATCAAAAGCACATAGGGTGCTGGGGAGACGGCCCAGTTGTAAAGTGACTGTCTTGCTAGCACAAGGACTTGAGTTTGAATCTAGCACCCCTGTAAAAATGCTGAACATGGCCATGCATACCTGTAATCCTAAAACTGAGGAAACAGGGAAGATCTCCAGGAGTTCTCTGGCCAACCAGTTAAGTTGAATTGGCTAGTGAAAAGACTGTCTTAAGAAATAAGGTGGAGATGAGTGAGGAAGACCCTGAGGTCAACCTGTGGCCTCTACCTGCGTACATGCACATCACCCCTCCACACCCATAGCCACCCCCCCACATACACACATATAAACACATCACCACAAATATACACAAAATTAAAAGATGATTCATAACAACATTATTGATCCTTAATGATATAATCTTAACGGAGAGGTTGAGTGTGAAGACCACATATAGCATGATTTTGAAAACTACATTAAAAACAACTATGATTAAAAAGTCTAACTATTTAAAAATATACAACGTCAAAATGACACAGGAAACCAAGAGAACCGTGACGACAAAATCTGTGATTATGGCTGCCTTTGATGGGAGAAGCTAGGGAACCTTTTGGTTGATCACAGACAAGTCGGTGGTACAATCTGAGCTGAGTTTTGGCTGGGGTGGGGTGCTTATTATATCATTAAAAGTAAGTTGTCATTAACAAAGTATGGCAGGCCATGTATGGAAAATAATGAAAGTACAAGATGATCCAGGTACTGAGATCAACTCAGTATGTACACCCTGGGCTGAAGAAAGGTAGGAGGCATTTAAGGCAGATGAGTAGAGCTCCAGTTAGTGCAAAGGAGCTGGGCGTCCCTAAGGAAGAGACAGGCAGCCAGAGCAGAGGTAGCTGCTAGGTCACAGGAATGAACTAGGCCCATCATGCAAAGCTATGTAACACAGGGGGAATAATGGATGAGTTGTGAGACGTGAAGTGAAGCAGCCGTCTGAACATCATAGGGGACCACTGTAGGTTCATTGTTGCAGAGAATGGGCAATGACAAGGACTGTGGGCAGGCCCCTGCCATAGTGAAGGAGAGAAAACAGTGGCAGGATTCTGAGTTTCTGCAGTTCATTTGCTACACAAGGTACTCAGCCTGAGGAAGGGTCAAGTCACTGAACTCTAGCCCATCTCCTCCTGCTAGTGCGTGTCTTGGTGCTGGGCAGGGATGGAAGAACACATCTTTCACATTGCAGAGGGCTCTTTGGCCCTAGGTAACCTGACAGTGACTCAGGGTGATAAAAATAGACTTGAAGAGAAGTGGATGTAGTTTTCAGATCTCAGAGTTCATGTGACTAGATATTTGGGTTGATAAAGACAAAAAAGGAATCAGAGATAATTCCTGGAGTTTTCCTTTTCTTTTTGGTGTTGTAACTCCGAGGTTACTGACTGCATATACAGGAAAGAAGAAGAGCATAGAAGTCTCGTTCGTATTCAGAGGGGAAACCATATTTTGGACATATTAATTTAAAAATGGAAATACAAAAGTCAGGGGTGGGGAGACATCGGGCTTCATAAAAGGACCAGAAACAATTTAGGACAAGAGACATAACTGTGGGAATTCAAGGTCATCTGTATGTACATAGTTGTCATTATGAGAGTGTGAAATCCTTTACACAGAGAAATTCTACTTTCATTTTTTTCCTCTAGCAAAGTATAAAGGAGAACTGTTTATCAATAAATATTTACTGAATAGTTGGCCCAAAAAAGGCTATATAAACAGTTGGAGTAGGGGAGGGGAATGCCCTAGGTTCCTGCCTTGCTCTTGTCTGAATGCTGAGGATGGATACTTTGTAGGCCAAAGCCAGTCCAATGGTGAAGACAACTCATTAGTAGGATGTGGGCTGCTGTGGATCTCAGGCTTAGCATGGGAGTGCCCAGAGCTACTCAAATCAACCAGAACTGGTGGGGACTACACAGTAAAGAAGTAGAAGAGCCAGAAGAGCCCTGAGTGTTAAACAAAGAAAGTGCTAAGGTGGAAACAAGGACACATCTCAAAATACAGTAGAGCCCGTGGATGAAGGAAAGTATGATCATCAGGAAAATCCAGGGCCGAGAGACTACTGGCCTGTCAATGGATCCAATGTGCTCAGTAGCGACTGAGCCTCAGGACTTCATTTAAAGGCCACTGTACTGCAGGCATCTGTGACAGACTTAGATAACTAGCTGAGGGCCAACTGCCACAGTTCTTGTCACCTGAAGCACCACAGTAGCTTAAATGTGTGGTGTCCTGTGACATCTTTAGGGAATGGTTGCTGAGGCCTTCCCACAGGAGATATTTCAGCCCCTCTCTGGTATCCCTATTATGAAGCATTTGATTGCATATGAATTTCTATTGCTTTATAGGTATCCTGTCCTCTCCATGCTAGCACTGAGGGGCTGACTCTGCTCATCTAAATTCCGGCCTGACACATCCTCACATGTTGCCATATCCTATCAACTTGGTAACATCTAATTCCTACTAAAACTTGCAATTATTCTTCACTTTTTTCCTTACATGATTGGCAGGCCTTTTACTCACCACTGCCTAGCACAATGCTAAGCATATGAAATGTGGGCAACTATAATGGAGAAAGAAAGAACTGAAGGGAGAGAGGTGGGCAGAAGACTGAGCTACGTTGAGGCCATGTTACTGTCACTGATGACACAGGCCCATGTATTCTTTCTGCAGAGGGCTGAGTGCCATCTTGCTTAAGATTGTAGACTGGTGATCAACTGGCAGTTCCATTCTGGTTCCACATCTAGCCTGATTAGGTCACGTAAAGTGTGGAAAATTAGCAATGCTTCCAGTGGAGTACAGATATGATTTTTAACTGTGGTGATATGAAAGTTAGATTGTGGTACCTGGCATGTAAGAAGAATACCACAGCGTTCAGCTATGAGCCACTTTCAAGACATTTATCTGTCAGTGCATCTTTGATGACCAACTTCAAGGAATTTTTTTTTTTCCTGAGAATCTGAGCTCTTCTCTTGTGAAGCGAGAGCTCTAGGAGTCGGGTAGCAGCCAGTGTTGGCAGATGGGGAATTATTCCTGAGCACATGGGTGTTTGCCGTTCTGTTTTACAGACTGTGCCACGTGGTATTCCACTGTTAGCTGGGAGTCTGAGTAGTAGTGAGGATTCACAATGTATTCATTCAACTTTACAGAAACAGCGATAGATGCCCTTATAAGCAATATACAAGCTCCATAAGCATAAATATGACTCCATCCCTCTCTTCAAGGTGTTCGAAGTCCAGTTAAGGGACAAATAGTCAATTACAACATAATATTCAAGGAGCTACTGTGTCGCAAGTCCCCAATTCCATGACACCAGCATCTCACCTGCTGGGGGAGATTTGTGTGAACATGGTCATCATGATGGTCCCTTGTATTTACAAGTGAATTTACAGTGTGTAAGTCATGCTCACTTTGAATTGCTTCATTAATATTTATAATGTTCTGACACAGGTAGGTTGCTCTTCATGTTTTATGAATGAAATTTAACTTTACTGAGCAAAGGTATTTCTTGCAGCACAGTGCCATGGTCTGCATTTCCAGCCCCCTTTGTACATTGTTTCCATTCAAGGGTGTCTGGAGTGCAATCCTTGTGGGATGGGTTTTTTTTTTTTTTAGATCCTTATGTCACGTGATAGAGTTGACGGCTAAGTTTCATTTTCCTCCTTGGACCTTTATTCCCTGTGGACTTCACGCTGACAACGTGTCTATTCTAGGAGGCTGTGCACAACTACCTTACTGGCTAGAGGGCAAAGCCCATGGGAGGGCATGATGGTTTCCATGCTCATGTCAAATTGGCAGACATTCAGTATGGTAAAGCTTGTCCAGTCAGGAGGAGAGAAGGACAGCAATCACTTTCCCTTCTTGTATGGCCTGTTTGTACATTCTTCAGTTGGTTATTTATGAAATATGTATCAGTCTCCTCATATAGAATATATCACTGATTAAGCTTGGCGGTTGGTTATTTGCATAAGGCTTGTGAGTTCTTTAGTGGTTTAAAATTTAGCTGATGAAAGTCAACCCCACACTTCTATCATGAGACTGTAACAGGAAAATGAGTTTGTGTGTCTCAAATCTACAGTTAGATTTCCAGCTTTGTGGAAGATGGTGCAATACATTTTCTTGGTGCCTGCAGAATCCATGTGTGTGGAGGGGCAGGTGGTGGGGGAAGGTTCCATTACCTCATCCTCTCCCTCCAGGCCTGCAGCGCCACCGAAGCTGAGCTCACTGCAGCAGGCCAGAGGTACCCACTCAGCAGCTGGGGGGTTGGCTGTAGCCAGCTGACTGTATTCTTTCATGGAGAGACAGGCCTGATTAACCAGCCTTTTAGAAAATTATTATTTTAAGTGAGAAGTTTGTGAAAAGAGCCATAGTTTATCAGAGGTGGATTTTTGAGAAGGAGCCTTTTTATTTCCGATTGCTTCAGCATGCCAGGATTAAGTTACATGCTAGTTGACTGGTGAAGAAACCATACTAAAATTTTTGTACAATAAGCAAGGGGATTAATGGTAATGAATAAAATGTCTGAATTACAGCACATGAGGGTGTTTTAAGGAATACCTTTAGCCAGAAATGGTGGTTGTCTTTGTTTGCTTGCAGTTGCTGAGGCAAAAAAAGTATCATGGCCAAAAACACTTAGGGGAGGAAAGGGTTTATTTGGCTTATACTTCTACATCATAGTCCGTCATCAGGGGAGTCAGGGCAGGAACTTAAGGAAGAAACCTGGAGGCAAGAACTAAAGCAGAGACCCCAGAGGAATGCTGCTTTCTACCTTGCTCCCCATGGCTTGCATAGCCTGTTTTCTTATGCAATCCAGGCCCACCTGCCTAGGGATGGCACAGCCCACAGTGAGCTGGGTCCTTGCATATTAATCATCAATCAAGACAATGGGCCTTGGATGTGCCCACAAACCAGTCTAATGGACGTAATTTCTCAATTGATGTTCTCTCTTCCTGTGTGTCTCTAGTTTGTGTTGAGTTAACAAAAACAAGCAGCCTTGTAATCCCAGCATTGAGGAGGCCCCTGTAGCAACATCTAAGATTTGAGGCTAGCAACATAGTTAGATGCTGTCTAAAAGAAAAATACAGAGTATAAAATTCTCAAAGAATCAATAAAGCTATTATTAAAAACCCCCAAATGAAGTGTCTTTGTTTTGCTTTTAATTCATGCCATTATATAATCAAGAAACATTTTGTATTAGCATTTTCTTTCATGTTTAGATTAGACTTACATGGATTCATTAGTAGACATCTAATAATAAACAGGCCAATTCTTTAAATAGTTACTTTGAGTTTCTTTTTTGTCTTTTAAAAATATTTTAAAATTTATATTAACCTTTATAACTGTTTTTATTTTAAGGCAGTTAAAATGCTAGGATATTAATTAAGCATCTAGGCACAGATAAGGCTTGAGTGTGTGCTGAACAAGTATGGGCAGTTTTGATGTATTCTGGAATATAGGCCCTACTCCCTGAAGATAGCTGGGCTCAGCTCTTTCTCTGTCCACACTCTGGTTTCTACTGTGGTCCTAAATCTTTTCCTACAGCCTCTGAGGTAAATGACTAACAAAAATGAAGGCCAAAATAATGATCAACATGTATGTGTCTGAGCTGCTGGCTGCTCTTTGTCAAAATGTCTCTGGCCCAAATTAGCATTGATTGACTCTGCCTGTTACCCATTTTATCTCTCTGTTGCCAAACAGAAACCTGATTTTGGCCTATGAGGGATGGTATGGCAGGCATGCTTGATGTCAGACTTTTCAAAACCAGATTCCAGAGCATTATTTCCGGAGACTTGGACCAAGGTCCAGGAAAAATTCCCACCACCACCACCACCACCACCACCACCACCACCACCACCACCATTTTCCTTTTCTAAAAAGCTTGAAGCTGATGCTGATGCTGTAGGTCCATGGACCTTGTTTCACAGCCCTGGCTAGATGATGCTTGAGGAGGGATCTGCAGTGATGATGAAGCGGCATTTCAGAAAGCAGACTTCCTAGCCCATGGCCAGTCCAGCAGAGGGGGGAGAAGCCACCTGCTCCAGTCTGACCCTCACCATCCTGGCTTTAGCACTGAAATCCTCATATTCCCAAGAACCACTCGTTTCTGATAGACTGAAAAGTTGACCTCCCCATGAGGCTTATGAAACATTCGTCTGATAAAAGCTTTGTGATGCTTGAGTGTGGGAATTTAGCCTAAAACTTCAGACCTAGAGTGTTTTAAGCCATGCCATTGTGCATGCTATGAGGTGATAGATGAAGCATGTAGCTGAGGTGTTGCTATGGAGAGAGCTCTTCTTTCAGTCTCTTCCCTGCAAATTATGGGAGGTCAAGGTTAACAAACATATCCACATATTGGAATCACTGGGGGAGCTTGCTGATGAAAGAAATGCTTGTGAGCCAACACTGAAGGTTTGGAATTTTGTAGATAAATTTAGGAAACTTTGTGGCAGATAGTCTCTGAACACAGCAGCCACTGTTGTCTCCCAGATGACGTTCCTGTCCTTTGCTGGAGAGTTAAGATCTGGATTGGTCCCCTTTAGTCACACTGTGGTTGTGACTTTATTTCAACAACATAAAGGCATTAAGTGACACGGAGACTGGGAATTCATTCTCCACATGAAGGTCTGCTGATCCTGAAGCCATAGTGTAATGGGGTTCAAGCTTGCCTTGTGAAGAGCCATACATGGAACCATAGTCAGCCATCATGTGCAAGAGAGGCCTTCTTGAATCTGTTCAAAGCTACAATGAGTGGTCCCAGGAGCAGAACTGTAGACAGGCTCCTCCAGCCCTGGTAGTCAGACTCCCTGAGCTCCAGTCACTGTTTTAATTCATGTATCTTTAGGAGATTTGTTACAGAACAATTTGGCTAAAGTACAAGTGAATTCTTTGACTTTGTTGTCCATTACAACACAGTGAATATTTTGAATGGTGGTGTGAAAATGAAGAGCATTTTCTTTGTCACCTTTACCTTAAAGTGGAAAGGAAAATCAGCACCACGTGGCTTACTACTTAGACAAAATTATCATTTTTTTTCTTGGTGTGATTATTAATAAAAGCAAGCAATAATATAGTCTGTCAACAATTCCTTCTCTCTAGAGAGCAGAGCATAAGGCAATGGTTCTCAACCTGTGGGTCTAGAACCATTTGGTGGGTCACATATCAGCTATCCTGCATACCAGGTATTTACATGGTGATTCACAACAATAGCAAAACTACAGTTATGAAGTAACAACAACATAATTTTACGGTTGGGGTCACAACTCTATTAAATGGTCACAGCATTAAGAAGGTTGAGACCCACTGGCATAAGGTGATATGTATGCAAGATGTTATTAATTTCTTCTTGATGAACTTTGACTCCAAGAAAGTGAACTCTGGCTACCTCTGTGTCTCAATAGCTCACCAGGAATCCAGGCATCATAATTAAAGTCCAAAAGTAGATGGACATCTGTGAGGAGATGAAGTTTCTACTAGGAGAAGTGGAAAGGAGGAAAACTGTGAGGGAAACCAGAGGATGAGTGTGGCTTTTGTTTTGTTCACTCGATTATTTTTGGGGTTTGCTAGGGCATCCTGAGGGATGCTTACCAAGCATGCTCTTTGGCTGGAAGAACACCTTAGTGTGGGTTCCCAGCCTTTCTTTGGCTGTACGCTCAAGGGTGAATTCTAACAAATGCAACGTGACTCTTGACTGGCCTTTCCCCTTCTGCTAGCACACCGGACAGCATTCTCCCTGGGTGTTTGCGGGACCAGTTCCAACAGCTGCTTTCAACTTCTGCTCCAAGCTCTTTTCTTTGACCGTTTCCTTGTGTGGGATGGGGCATCCTCAGCCTTGGGAGAAGCTGGGCACTCACGTGTCCTTCCTCCTGAGCATCTGTCCTGTGTGATTACACAATCATGAACCTCCCCCAGGCAGGCTTTTCTTTTCTTTTTGAGGTGGGGAAAATGACTTGTAGGGTAAACACGATGCCATGTCTAGTTATCTCACAAAGCTTGCTGCTTCTTAATTGTTGGTGGCTTGCTGTGGTTATCACATTTGTCAATAAAAACCTAACCTGACAGTAGGAAATGTAATAAAAAAGAATTAAAAATCCACTTAACATACAGGAAGCTTCCTTCTTCAGTGCCTAATTTTTCTTGAACTTTCATTTACACTAGCTTATCAGAAACACAGTTTTTTTGCTTTATGTTTACTTTTTTATTTTTACATTTCTGACACCAGTACCCCCTCCCTCCTCTCCTCCCAGGCCCTTCCCCAGCCTATCCACTCTTCCTCTTCCTTTTCTCTTCAGAAAAGGGCAGGCTCCCCCGGATATCAACCAGGCCAACCAGCCATGGTGCCATGGTGTAGTGGTTGAATGAAAATGCCCCCATAGGGAGTGGCACTCTTAGGAGGTGAGGCCTTGTTGGAGTAGGTGTGGTCTTGTTGGAAGAAGTAAGTCACTGTGAAGGCTAGCTTTGAGGTCTTACTTATGCTCAAGATACCACTCAGTTTCTGAGACCACGTCCTGTTGTCTGCAGATCAAAACATAGAATGCTAGCTCTCCAGCACCATGTCTGCCTGCATGCCGCCATGTCTTGCCATGATGATAATAGACTGAACCTCTGAACTGTGAGCGATCCACCACAATTAAATGTTGTCCTTTATAAGAGTTGCCGTGGTCAGGGTGTCTCTTCACAGTAGTAGAAACTCTAATTAAGGCACATGGCATATCAAGTTTTAGGGAGACTAGGCACCTGTTCTCCTCTTAAGCCTGGATGAAACAATCTGGTAAGAGGAAAGGGTCCCAAAAGCCAGCAACAGAGACAACTCCTGCTCCCACTGTTAGGAGCCCCTCAAGAAGACCAAGCTACACAACTGTAACATATATGCAGAAGGCGTCAGACCCATGCTGATTCCCTGGTTGTCAGTTCAGTCTCTGTGAGCCCTTATGAGCCCAGGTCAGTTGATTCTGTGGGCTTTTGTGTGGTGCCCCGGATCTCTCTCATTCATACAGTCCTTCCTTCCCCTCTTCCACAAGATTCCCTGAGCTCCTCCTAGTGTTTGGCTGTGGGTCTCTGCATCTGTTTCTATCAGTTGTTGGATGGAGTCTCTCTGATGACAATTGGAATAGGCACCAATCTATGAGTACAGCAGAATATCATTAGGAATCATTTCATTGACTTTTTTTGCCAGTCATGTTTGGTTCTATCCTAGGTCTCTGAGCTATCCTGCCTCTGGGTCCTGGCCCTCCAGGCAGCGTCAGGGGTAGGTCACTTTCACAGCATGGGTCTCAAGCTGGACCAGTGATTGGTTGGCCACCCTCACAATCTCTGTACCACTTTTACCCAAGCCTTATCTTGTAGGCAGGACAAATTTTAGGTCAAAGGTTTCATAGCTGGGTTGGTGTCCCAATCCTTCCACTGTAAAGTCTTGCCCTGTTACAGGAGATGGTGGGTTCAGCCTCTGTATACTTCATTACTCAGAGTCTTAGCTAGGGTCACCCACGGAGATTCCTGGGAGTTTCCATTGCACTAGGTTTCTTTTTTTTTGTTTGTTTGTTTGTTTGTTTGGTTTTTTGTTGTTTTTTTTTTTTGATTTTTCAAGACAGGGTTTCTCTGTGTAGCTTTGCGCCTTTCCTGGAACTCACTTGGTAGCCCAGGCTGGCCTTGAACTCACAGAGATCAGCCTGACTCTGCCTCCCAAGTGCTGGGATTAAAGGCGTGCGCCGCCGCCGCCGCCGCCGCCGCCGCCGCCGCCGCCGCCGCCGCCGCCGCCACCACCACCACCCAGCTTGCACTAGGTTTCTTGCTCATCCCAGAGATGACCCTCCACTCTAATTGTCTCTCCCAGTACTCTCATTTTCCATCTTCCCCCCATCCCTTCCATTCCCATCCCCATCCCACTCCCATCCAGATCCCTTTCCCCGTTTATTGGCAATATTTATTCTGTTTCTCCTTCACAGTGAAATTCATGCTTCCCCCGCCCCCTTGAGCTCTCCTTGTGAAACTCTTGTGTCAGTTTTCTGTGGCCTCACTTTCCTATTCACTTCACTCTCATAGTGATATTCCTAAATGCAAACACAGAAAGCATTTATGATATGGAACAAAATAGGATGATTTGCAGAGGCCTTCAAACCTTTGCTTCTTTCCCATAGAACACACAGAAGCAACATTCCAAGGATGTCCTGTCACTGTTTGATAGTGACAGTGATTGGGTTCAGCTTATTAAATACTCATGAAGGTTTGGCTAACACTCAATAATCACCAAGTCCAAATCCATATTCTTTGTGTATATGGATTCCCACCAGACCAAGTGGTAGTGGACCTACCTATTACTTTATGGTAGAAGGCATGCTTTGCATGCAGAGCTATAGATATGTTGCTTTATGTTAGATGTTTCCTTTGTGAAGGAAAGACATGGAAGTCCATCTGCCTCAAAAAAGGAGGTGGTTGGTTAGTTCAGCACAGAGGCCACAGGTGGGAGCAGCCGCCTTAGGAGCCGAGCAATCACTCCAGAAAGAGCTCACTCACTCTGTCTTTCTCTCATACAGATGTCTTCTCTGTCACTTAGCATTTCATTTGCTGACAATGGCTTAGTTCCCAGCTGTGTTTGGGTCTGTAACCCCACGGCAAAGACCAGCATATCTGAGCTTTCAGTGCTGTTTGGTTTTAACCCAAACCCAAATGCTGAGTCGAAAAGGACAGCTCCAAAATCAATGGCCATGTTCAGATTTTGGAGGAATTTGAGAGTGACTTCATTAGAGAAAGACAAGAAGCTGATTCTGTTTTAAAAAGGAAAACAATATCAAGACAATAAACACAGATACATGGGAAGTGGGAAAAGGAGCCACAGACTCCTGGCTAAGAGACCAGCATTTAGACCTCACATGCCTCTCTGAAAATAGATCCAAAGTACAGGTAGACAATCTCCTATTAACTAAACACAGAGACACTGATGTATAAGCTGAAGAGCAACTTATTATTCTACAAAGACAACATATAAACAACCACAAACATCAATGTTGACAGAGCAATACATCCCCCCCCCCATCCCTCGCAAGGTAAAGCACAAGGGAATCCAATCATAAGAAATCTGATAAATGAAGACACATCAATACAAAAGTAGGTAGTGTCATCTACATTAGAACTTGCCACAGGAGCTAGATACCTGGGGTTTCTGGGGCCAGAGCAACAGTGTTTGTAGATAACCTTGGCATGCTTGATGTTTGGGCTTCTCTTTTGATAAAGATCACCTTGGTGCTTGATAAAATGAAGGTCTCTGGGCTCATCCTGGTTTTGCCTCTGTAGCATGAAAGTTAGTTGAGCTGATGAAACTTCTTTTGACACAACCTTTACACTTGTAGAAAGTTAAGTGGTACAGATTCTTCCTACATTCTTAAACGCTCTGCTTTTGAATATTTATCATAGCTTTCAATTTGAGCTGAAGGTAAGGGTACCTTCAGATTCACCTTGAGTATAAACTCCCAATTGGTGGAAATAAATGTATCTAGACTATTTTGAAATAGTGGAAATATTGTGAGTTAAATATATAAGGGATTAAATGAAGTAATCTATATATTCATGAACGTATATTTGTTATTATGTGTATATCCATCCATTTCCAGCTATCTAATCAGAGGTCTATGTATAATGTAGATAGAATTTATTTTTTTTACATATACAAAGTAATGTATTTCACTGTCATTTTAATGCATATATATCATGATAGTTCATTCTCTTTTTTGGTTTTTTTTTTTTTTTTTTTTTTGGTTTTTCGAGATAGGGTTTCTCTGTGTAGCTTTGCGCCTTTCCTGGATCTCGCTCTGCAGACCTGGCTGGCCTCAAACTCACAAAGATCCACCTGGCTCTGCCTCCTGAGTGCTGGGATTAAAGGGGTGCGCCACCACCACCCAGAGATAGTTCATTCTTAATTGCCCATCACACACTACCATTTCCTGCCCCCTTCCCCTCTTCTTATGGTCTCTTTTCTCAAATAGTCATTCTTTCTGCTTTCATTCCAAATATATTCTACTACCTTCTGCCTTCATCCTTCCCTTCAGACCTCTTCCATCAGATAGCCCATTTTATACTTTCATGCTCTACACACACATACACACACACACACACACACACACACACACACACACACACACTTAAATCCTTTTTTGCATATTGTAGAAGCTACACAATGTTTGTTTTCTGAGTCTGGCTTATTTCACTTAATGTGACTTCCAGTTCCATCTACTTTCTGGAAAATTTCATTATTTATTTGTCTTCAAAGGTGAATAAAATTCCATAGGGACCACATTTCCTTTATCTTTTCATCCCTTGATGTCTAGGCTGATTCCTTGGCTATTGTGAATAATGTGGTATCAACATGACTGTTCAGATGTATCTGTAATGTACTGACTTAGCATCCTTCAGGTACATACCTAGGATTGAGAAAGACTCAGTGCGAGCTCTGTTTTTGGTGTCTTGAAAAATCACTATATTAGTTTCTGCAGGGGATTCACAAGTTCACATTGTTACCAGGTATGATAAGTGTTCTCCCCACCTCCCCCACAGCCTTGCTAGCATTTGTTGTGATTTCATTTCCTTTCTTTAAAAAAATATTTGATTAATTCTTGCAGAGTTTCCTATGTTGAGTTTTGATCAAGTCCACCCTCCTAACTCCTCTGGATATAGCCATTCTGCCCCGGGAGAGATGGAATCTCAGGGTAGTTTTAATTTGCATTTCCCTGATGGCTAAGGTGTTGAACACTTCTTCAAGTACTTATTAATCATTTGCATTTCTTTCTTTGAGAGCTGCTTTTTTTTTTTAATTTGATGATCTTTGGTGTTTAATTTTTAGAGTTCTTTGTAGATTCTAGATATGAACCCCTTGTGGGAAGTATACTTGGCAAATATTTCCCTCTTATTCTTTAGACTATCTTTCTATTCTGCTCATTATTGACCATTTTCAGTGAAGAATCTTTTTAATTTTATATAATCCCATTTGTCCGTGACTGGCATTTTTTCCTGTACGGTCAGAAGCATTTTCAGATGTCCTTGTCTGTGGTTAGATCTTGAAATGTTTTACGTTTTCTCTGGATTTTTTTTTTTTTGAGTTTTAGATGTTCCATTAAAGAGTTTGAATAATTTTGAATTGATCATTGTTCAGCATGAGAGATAGTCATATTTCATTCTTTATAAGTGGATATCTAGTTTTGCCAGGACCATTTATTGAGGAGAGTGCCTTTTGCTCATGTGTGTTTCTGACAAATTAGTCAAATATTAAGCGTCTGTAGCTTTGAATTTTACTTCTAGGTCTCCTATCACATTTAATTTTGTGTTGGCTTTTGTGCTGGTACCATGTTGTTGAGTCACTATGGCTTTGCCGTATAATTTGAAGTCAGGTCTTGTGAGGCTTCTAGCATTGCCTTTTCTGCCTGGGGTTTCTTTGGCTTTTTGGAGACTTTTCTGAATCTGTGTGAATTTTAGAATAGAGGTTTTTTTAGAGTTCTGTGAGGAAACTCATTAGAATTTACACAGGAATTGCATTGAATCTGCAGATTGTGTTAAGTAATAGAGCAAATAATGTAATTCTAAAACTGCCAATGCACAAGCATGGGAAGTCTTGACATTGTCTCCCTAGAGTTACTGTCTTCAGTGTTTTAAATTTTTCTGTAGAAGTGATTTGCTCCTTTGGTTAGATTTATATTTCCTAATTTCCTAGTTTCTTTTTTCTTCTTTTCCTTCATTAAAAAAAATCCACTGTATATGGTAGGTTTATTTAATTTTTTTTTTTTTTTTTTTTTTTTTTTTTTTTTTTTTTTTTTTTTTTTTTTACTGGTTTCTTTCTCAGCAAGGCTGTTGTTGGTATATAGGAAGACTACTGACTTTTGCGTGTTGATTTTGGATCCTATCACTTTGCTGAAAGTGTTAATGAGATATGAGTTTTCTGTTAATCTTTAGGGTCTTTTAAGCTTAGAATATACCATCTGCAAATAAGGACCGTCTTCCTTTTTCATTCTTAACTGTATCTGTTTTTTTTTCTTTCTCCTGTCTTATGGTTCTAGCCAAGACTTCAAGCTCTCCATTGAGTGAAAATGGAGAATGTGGGCATCCTTATTTTCTTCTCCAGCTTCTAGTTTGTTCCCATTTAGTGTAGTTTGTAGTTATGTGAATGCTTATTTGGAATTTCTCCTCTATTAGTTTTATTTATTATTATTATTATTATTATTATTATTATTATTTTTTTTTTTTTTGGTTTTTCGAGACAGGGTTTCTCTGTGTAGCTTTGCGCCTTTCCTGGGACTCACTTGGTAGCCCAAGCTGGCCTCGAACTCACAGAGATCCGCCTGGCTCTGCCTCCCGAGTGCTGGGATTAAAGGCGTGCGCCACCACCGCCCGGCTTATTATTATTTTTAGTAAGAGATTTTCTATTCATTTTACATACCAACCACAGATTCCCCTGTCCTCCCTCTTCCCACCCCCCAGACTTCCCTCCCAACCCACCTCCCATTCCCACCTCCTCCATGGCTAGGTCTCCCATGGGCAGTCAGCAGAGCCTGGTACATTCAGTTGTGGCAGGTTCAATCCCCTCCTCCCTGCACCAAGGCTGAGCAAATTGTCTCAGCATAGACACTAGGCTCCAAAAAGCCGGCTCATGCACCAGGGACGGGTCCCGATCCCACTGCCTAGGGGCCCCTATATAATTCAAGCTAAACAACTGTCTCGCTTATCCAGAGGGTCTAGTCCAGTTCCATGGGGGCTCCTCAGCTATTGGTCTACAGTTTATGCGTTTCCACTAGTTTGGCTAGTTGTCCCTGTACTTTTATCATTCATGGTCTCGATATCCCTTGCTCACAGAATCCCTCCTCTCTCTCATCGATCGGACTCCTGGAGCTCCGCCTGAGACCCGGCCATGGATCTCTGCATCTGTTTCCATCAGTCACTGGATGAGGGTTCTGTGATGACAGTCCTCCATTAGTTTTCAAGGACTGCTGGTTTACTGTGTGGGACATAATGGGTTACTTCCTTTATTCATCTCTTTCTCATGAGTTTTACTTCTGTATTGTTGTGAGACTGTCTTTCTTCCTCCTCTGTGTATACTGTGCCCCTTTGAATGACTTCTGCAGTTCTGCCTTGGTGGTCATGAACTGCCTTAGTTCATGCTTGTCTTTGAAAAGTCCTTATTTTTTCTATCAGTGAAAAAAATTTCTTTGTTGGCAAGTACTTACTTTCAGGGATTGAAATACGTTTCCTGACTTTAAGAGTTGCTGATGGGAAGGGTCTGATATTATTTTCATGTGTTTGCCTTTGTGTGTAAGGTAGTATATTTCCCTTTACAGTTTTTAAATACACTTTGTGCTTTTGATCTTCTAGTTGTAATATGTTTTGGAGAGATTATTCTCTGGTCATGTCTATTTGGGATTTTACATAGGTTTTTTTTTTTTTGTGTGTGTGTGTATGTGTGTTTCTGTCTGTTTCTAGGTTTGGAAATACTTTCTAGAGTTCTTAATGTGTGGTCATGCTAATTTTCCTTTTATATTTTTGCACATTCATGTGGATGTACAGGTGTGTGGGGACATGTGTGTTCATGTGAGCATATGTATGTGGAGGCTGAGGGCACCCTTGGGTATCATCCTCAGGAATGCCATCTACCTCTTTTGAGGCAGAGTCTCTCATTGTTCTGGAGCTCACTGTTTAGGCTGGACTGGTTGTCAAGTGAGCCCAGAATTCCACTTCTCTGTGTGTCCCAAGAGTTAATATTCCAGGTACTTTGCATTTTCACTTGGATACTGAGGATTAAACTCAGCTCCCCATTCTTGTAAGAAAAGTGCATTACCGAGGTAGCCATCTCCAGTTCTTCTTTCTTTTTATGACATTTGAATGTAGTATTTCTTCATCCTTGTCCTCCATCCCTGGCATTCTTTCCCTTGCTTGGTCAAATCTATTGATAATATTTTCCAATATGTTTTTTATTTGATTCATTTATTTTTCATTTTCAACATTTTTATTTTTTTTATTGTCAAAATACTGATTTCCTTGCTTAATTTTTCTTCTAAGTTTCCTTTTCATTCATATTGCTGATTTTCTCATCTGCTTTAAAGTTTCTCCTGTATGATACTGACATTTTCCTTCACATCTTGGATTGAATCCATAGCCTGTCTGTATCATATTTGAAGTAATTGATCATTTTACTAGGAAACTTTTGTAATTTTCTTCTGGCATTTTGTGTATTTAATGATCTTTGAGTTCAGTAGCTGAGGAATCTTGATCATTTGGGGGAGTCATGTCATCTCACTTTTCTTGTGTGTCTTGTGTTTCTATGGTACCATCTGTTCATCTGTTGATTTGGACGTCTCTTCCAATATTACTGGATATTCTAAACATTTCATTCACAGTTTTTATAATTTGACCTCTGAAGATCATTGATCATGCTATGATCAGCTTTAAAACAGTAAGAATAGCAGAGTCACACATGAGAACACAGAAGTTACTCCATGCTTAAGGCTTAGTGATTCAGCTATCCCAATCAGGTGCCAGAATACTGAAAGGTTTTCTGAGAGCCACTGGTCTCTTGTATAGGGTGAAAGCTGCATCTGACATCAGTGTAGGAATCATTTTCATCATCATCATCATCATTAGCAGCAGTAGCAACAGCAATAGTGTAAACCAATTCAGTGGCAAGAAAGAGGGAAGGCTGCTGTTGTTTGTTTTGACTCTTTTTGGGGGTCACCACCCAGCTCCCACATAAATCACACATAGAGGCTTATTCTTACTTACTTATTCTTACTTAAAGCCTGGCCTTAGCTTCGCTTGTTTCTAACCAGCTCTTCTTAACTTTAAATTATCCCATCTACCTTTTACCTCTGGGCTTTTCCTATTATCTTACTTCTGCAAATCTTCTTACTCCATGGCTTGCTGTGTAGCTGGGTGGCTGGCCCCTGGAGTCCTCCTCCTTCTCTGGCTACTTCTTTTTCTCTTCTCCCAGATTTCTCCCTCTATATATTCTCTCTGCCTGCCAGCACTGCGTACCCTTCTCCTGCTTCACTATTGGCCATTCAGTTCTTTGTTAGACTTTCTGGTATTTTACACAGGCATAGTAACACAGCCTCACAGGGTTAAACAAATGCATCATAAACAGAAGTAACACACCTTAAAATAATATTCTACAACAGAAGACCAACTAACAACAAGTAGAAATAATCTTCCTTCTGCCATGCTTTTTTTTTTTTTTTTAAATCTGGGTTGCTGCAAGGTGTGACCCACAATCTGGGTGAGCCTTTCCACATCAATCAAGGCAATCAGTTACTTCTTCAAGGGAGGCTCCATACTCAAGTTATTCTAATTTGTGATAAGTTGACATCAAAATCAACCACATTAAAGGAGACATTATATTCTGTAACTGTTTTATGAAGCAGGTACTAGTAATTGAAGCTTACTGGCAAGTACCTCCCAGACAGCTATATTGCCCTGTGATTTGTTATAAAAATTGAATAGAGTATTGTTGCAATGTATGCTAATGAAAAGATACTGTTCAAAGGAGACTGCAGGTTTGTTTCAATAAGTGAACAGTATAACAAAGTTTCAGAGGTTATGGTTAATTATTATAGGAGGGGTAAGGTATTTATCTTCCTTTTAGTGAAACATGATACAAATTTAGTTTTATAAATGAAAAACAATTTCTCTTTACCAAATATTCTAACAAATTAAATTTTCTACAGTAGTTATACTTCATCTCAGTGAAATAGGTCAGTAACCCACAAAAGACACCTATTTAATAAATATGTAGTATAAAAGATTTCTTCCATTTTAATTAATAATGTTGGGCAGAAACTCAACTTTGAGCTTATAAAACATAGGCTAAATATGTATTTGCCAGAAAATGTAAGGGCTCTACATGGTCTGCAAGCTTTCACACACTTTTTATTAGGTCAGTTTGACTCTATCTGTCCCCCAGACCTCATATTCAATTTTAAAGTGGTCCATGTGATGCTTGATACAGCCTCCGTGATGGGTGGCCCTGATTAACAGCCCAGGCTTTTGTCTTCTGCTGGCACAGGCTTGCACTAGTGGGTCCATCTTGCCTGGCAGGTTGGTATGGTAGCTGATAGGATTGGCTCCCTGTTAGTATAATTGCTATGATAACTATGGTAATAATAGTTTCAGGACCCAGTTCAATGTGCACTGAAGAACTTATCATTCACAGTCCCACAGACCTAAATGACACTGAATATAGAACCCTTGCTTTGCCCTTCTCCTCATATGTGTATGTGTGTGTGCACACATATGTATACACATGTATACACACAGAAATAAGTAATAGATGTGATAAAATATAAATAAAATCAGAGATAAGCATGTAGTTCAGTTGCTATGATGCTTGTCTGGCGTACATAAAGCCCTGGGTTCAATACCGAGCACCACATAAACCATGTGGTGATACACACCTGTAATCCTAGCCCTTGATAGGTGGAGGGAGGTGTATCAGGAGCTTGAGGACATCGTTGTTGACTTCATATCAAATTTGAAGCCAGCTTCCGCTACATAAAACTATGTAAATATTTTAATATATATAAAATAATTGCATAAATGCTTTTCTGTCAAATTTAGAGCTTTCTTGTCTACATTTTTTTTCAAAAATAATTTTTAGTAAAGCATTTTTGTCATTATTTTATGAGGCTATAAGGAAGCAATATTAATATTAATCTGATTAACCAAAGTCGGTAAAATCTCCACAGCTTTAAACAAGCGTGTGTGTTGATTGCCCTCAGTACCGTTAGCTTTACCACAGCACCTCTCTCATCATGTTATTTAAAATTTCATCAGTAGAGAAATCTCATGAAATTGAAATGATCTGCAGTGTCTTCGTCGAGGAAAGAGTTAGGGAAGTAGCTAAAAGAAAAACTTCCACAAGAAGACCGGTACTATAAATTGCTATTAAAAAACAACAGAGCATCAGTAGTGTCTTACCATCATGTTCTGGCAGGCATCCAAGAGCAACGTCACTAGCTTGCATTGTTTGAGGGCTCCTCTGGGATACTCAAACGACAAGTACAAGGAAGGTGTCCTGCATTGGACACTGGGCTTTTCATTTGGCAATCTCTGGCTTCTCGAAGGAGTATTGTCCCCCTTGTAGAATAAGTCCTCTTACACTCCTTCTATGTATTCACACACATACACACACACACACACGCACGCACGCACGCGCACACACACACACATTTATAAAATAGTAGCTTTCCATATAGCTTTTCATATATATTTAGTATTAATTTTCTCTGTTTCACCTGCTTCCCCACCTTCCTATTCCCCTTCCTACTTAAACCCCACCCCAATTATTTCCCTTTCTGATTTCATATCACCTGTGTTCCACTATTCTGCTTTAAAACTTTCTCCCTGGCCTCTAATGGCACCCTTTCTGCCTTCCACAGGTAGGGCTTGGAGAAGTGAAGTGCTAAGGGACCTGGAAGTTTCTTCCCTGCTGGTTAGCTTTCATAATATTGGTAGATGCCATGTAGGTTGATGGAGAAGACAAGGCACCAACAGTCTTAACCATCTATGAACCCTGTGAGCTACAGTGATGACTAGCCTGGCAAGATATGCCCATGGTTCAATATTGGTGAAGACTATGGGAGTGACCACTACTTTCTGATAAGATTTAAGGCTGATTCCATCAGAGGAAGCATGCCTGAGAGTTCGTATTGCAGAATTCATAGGCCTTAGTGGTCAATCTCCTTTTATTATTTTGCTAAATGGACACAATATCAAACTGCCTTCCAGATACTTATCTCCATGTCCATAGATTAGTGCAGCTTCCAGTCCTCATTAGATAAGGTTCTTTATGCAGTGGATGATAGTTAATACAGAGAAACACAACTGGTCAAAGTGAGGAGAACAAATGTCTGTGGAATGCTTAACCATAATTGAGACATCTGTACTATACAACCTACTCCCACGCCTCAAGGAATGTCACAAAGAGGATCAGAAAGATTGTAAGAGCCAGAGGTAGGGGGCGACTTAGATAAAATGGCCTCCTCTGGGCATCGTGGGATCATTGTAGTCACAAAATCTCAGCAGCTATAGTTTTTGGACAAGATTAAGCAGGTCAGCATTCCAGCATGAGGTGAAGAGCTAATGACAGTTGGTGGTTGCTAGGTGAGGGAAAGACAGTGTTTTGGAAGGGTAGAGTCCCTGTTAGGTTGGCCATTCTCCAGTGGCTAGCCCCACACTCACATCCACATGGACAGTGCAAATTAGATTCAGAGGTTTATGAAAACAAGAAGGCATAAAGTTGGGAGGGGCTTGGGGGAGGTCAAAGAATAAATTAAAATTGCTTAAAATTAACAACAAAATAGCATTCCTTACCTTTTGCCATTGAAACAGTAAGCAGGATGCCAGGAAAAGCCATGGGAAGGATGGGTGGGTCACTGCCCAAAGCAGACCTTGCTGCATTCAGATGTGTTGAGGAGCAGCCTGTGTGAATTTTGGAAGGATAGTTTTGGGGACAATGGCACTGCCCGTGTTTTCCACTCTCTCACACTGCCCTGCCCCTGTTGATGGGGCGGGCTTCCTTTGAAGAATGAGCTAACTGACCAGATTGCTCTGTGTACGAGAAAATTAACAGAAGTTCTTCAGATGTCCAGAGAAGCGAACACTCTCAGAAAAGCCTGAGGACACTCAACATTAAAAGTAACATGGTGACAATTTAATGATGGGAAGAAGAAAGCTGGTCCCTTTTAAGTCTTCTCAGAAGGAGACAGTCTCTGAAAATCAAATGAGATCCAACGGAGTTTGTTCAAATATGCAAAATTGCATTAACTTTGAAAACAAATTGAAATTCTTCAACTGTATTTCTTATAAAAGTTACTGGTGTGCAAACTTCTAAGTCAAAAGATGGCAAAAGGCAGGCCCCTCCTCCCTTGTCTTCTTACTTCCAGTCCCTGTGATGTCTCAGGCCTGTGGGTAACTTGGCCTAGGGACCAGGGGATGTATAAAAATGTGTGTTAAATGACCGTTGGCGTAAAGGATCTGAGTCAGATGTAGTGAACATGCCATAGTCCCAGGTCCTCAGGCGGTGAAGTAGGAGCATCACTTGGGTCCACATGGGCAACATAACATGACCCTGTCTAAAAGAAACCTAAAGGAAAAACATAGAGATTACACATGGAAGAAATGTGTGTATTCCCCAAATCTGCAAGTCCCTACAGATCTCATCATTTTGTTAATAACTTTATCTCATAGCCAATGAGATAGATTTCAAAGATTTTAGATAAGCAAAAACAACAATAAAATCTCAAAATTCTGATAAATTAAGAAAAACATTTTGTTAGTTTTTGATAGTTTCTTACAATGTGTTTTGATCATTTTTATGCCTTTCCTCAAACTCTTCCCAGATCCCCTCTCTCTTTCCTAAACAAATTTGTGTCTTAAAAAGAAATAAAAACAAATTTATCCTTCTCAGGTATTCATGGATATGTGGCCTTCCCCTGGAGCATGGTTGACTTACCAGTGACCGTATTCTTAGAAAAACTGACTCTTCCTCTCCCAGCATCTAATAATGCCAATGGCTCTTTAGCTAGGGCTGGGACTTTGTACCCAATTCCATTCTCCATACTAGAGTTTGATCTGGTTTGAACTGGCATGGATATTGTGCATTTTATCATAACCACAGTGACTTTATATGTGCAGCTGCCCTGCTGTGTGTCCAGAAGACAGTTTCCCTACAGTCATCCACCACCTCTGGCTTTTACACTTTTTCTGCCCTGTCTTCTGCAATGACCCAGGGGAAGGGAGGTGCAGTATATATGCTCATTAGGGCTGAGCATTCTGTAATCTCTTGTTCTCTGTATCTTAGCTAGTTTTGGGTCTCTTTGTTAATGACCATCTATTGCAAATAGAAGCTTCCCTGATGAGGGCTGAGAGATGCCTTAATCTGTGGGTATAATGAGGAGTCATTAGGGGTTAGTTTAATACTATGTTCATTTAGTAGACTAATAGTAGTAGGTTCTCCCAGAGGGCCTATGATCTGTCTCTCCATAGGTTTTTGGCTCAATAATGGTAACAGGTATGGAGTTCACCCTGTAGAGCAGGACTTAAATCTAATCAGAAAGTGGTTGGTTACTCCCATGATGTTGCCATTATTGCACCAGTGGGTATGTTTTTCCAGGCCAGTCATTATTGTAGCTCTCAACATTCAAAGCCAGGAAAGACTGATGATTCCTTTTCCTTCTTTGGGATTCTGCCTAGCACTGTTCTAGCCAGTAGAGTTGAAGCTTATAGGTCCATGCCATTTTAATTTCATCCTGCTCTATAATTCGATTATGAAATGTCTACAGCAGTAAGATCTTACTATTAAGTTCTGAAGTATAACAAATAGCACTGGCAATAGTCTATAAAGTTTGTGGGTCTGTGGGACCTCATTAGCCTACAGCTCCAAAAGAAAGAAGCCATCCGAGCACTAGCATTTTTTCTTTATTAGCCTGTGGGTGTCTAGTAGAGGCATTGTTGTCCAATTGAAGAATAACTTCATTTTAATTCTTTTTATGTGTATGAGTGTGGTATATAGGTATTTCTTGATCTGAAAACTCATATGTACATGTATGTATATTAGTAAATATGCTGTCTAAATCAGTAAAATACTGATGGCATTTTTCAACTTTTTTACAGATTTTATTTTTACTTTCATATTAGATCACAGCATAGTAAATTTCCATACAGAATTTTCATGCATATTTTATTTTGGCATATTCTCCCCTCTTCCTTCTTTCTACATCTCCCCTTCCCTTTCTCTATTATGTTCTTTGAGCTCCAGTTTTCTCCTTTTCTATTTGGTCCTTTTCTCCTCCCACTTCCCCCTTAAAGCCTCTCTTTTCCATCATGAAGTTACCTTTCTAGTTTCCTGGCTTTTGCACATGTTTACTCCCACCTGGATATTCATTTGCAGGAATTAGAGGCTAAGATCTTCATATGAGAGAGAAAATACAAGGTTTGAGTTTCCTGAGCCTGGATTAACTTGTTCAATATAACATTTTCCAGTCCATCAATTTCCTTAAAAATTTCATAATTTCATTTCTCTTTATAGCTGAATAAAATTCCATTCTGTACACGTATCACACTTCCATTATCTATTCTTCTGTTGATGGAGATCGAGGCTGGCTTCATTGCCCAGCTCTTGTGAAGACAATCAGTGATAAACAGAGATGTGCAAGCAGAAATATGACCATTCCGGCTGGTTTTTATTGAGCATGAATCTCTTAAAGCTGTCTTTGCTTAAAGGTGTCATCGCTCAGGAATTTCTTACAGCTGTGAGTGGCTAGCCTGAGGCACAAGTAACCTCACAATGGGATGGAAAATTAATTTTAGCAGGGAAAGAATATTATAAAAGACATAGAAGCAAACCATCTTTGACAAATTTCTTAAGCTTCTCTCTCTGTGTATAACTTTGCCTGTTGCCCGAGAGGTTGAATGAGGTTCATAATTTGTTCAAAAATTTCCATTTCCTCTTTATCTGAAAACTCAAATTTTATTGCACAATAACATTTTACTATACATGTGGTTTTCAAAGTACATCAATACTTTTATATTAATATATTTATATAGTAATAAGCCATTTTCTCGGCAAATTGAACCTGGGAATAAATATAAGATCATACTGCTGGGAACAAAATCTGAATTTTTTTTTTTTTGTATGACAGATTGTACAATTTGTGTCATTAACCTAAATGGCCATTTCTCATACTCTGCAGTTGGAGCTGCCCCTTAGCCAGTTTGGTACAATTTGGAGACCAAGGCATCCTCTTCTCCAGGCATGGGGCTGTCGGTAATCAGAAGTAGTGCATGGCACAGATGCAAAATCAGTGCCAGGGCATCTGGCTGAGCTCAGATGCCGTTTGAGCGTTTTGCTGGACCCCAGAGCCCCTCCCACAGGTGGAGCAATGGCTCAGTATAACAGAAATACAGCTGGGTGCAGGCAGCCGAAGTTAGTACACAGAACCTTACGTTGTAGGGCTATCAAGTGGCATTTACTGTATGCGGCCCTCATGACACTAGGGTGTTCATGTGGCAGGACCTGAAGATGAAGGACACCTTCCTGGATTCTGAGCTGTTCTAACTCTTCTCTCTGCTTTTGGATATTTCCATCAGGTCATATATGGACTCTCTCCTTCCCTTCTGCCCATTGGAACAATCATTGTAACGGGTTTTCATTCACAATGCTCAGGCATTGGAGAGAAATGGGGACACCCTGCCTCCCCAGACTGCCAGAAGCCTAATGCAGACAGTGTTTTGCATAAGAGCCCATGTTTATATAAAGCAGGAGGGAGTCATTCTGAGGCAGAAGGAAAGGTGTATGGGAAGGGCTCCAACAACAGGGTTGCCTGGTCAAGGCACAGGTCACATGGTAGTGAAGGTGTGGTCATTTTCTGAAGGTCTGGCCATTGTGTGCAGTTGAAACAGACATCAGGGGATTCTTTCTCTAGTCAGATGAATTTATTTGTCTTAAATATAGTATTAAAATGCTCTTGACTTTTACTCTTGGAGCATATTACAGAATCCATGTTATTGATTTAATGAATTTATGTTATTGATTTATAAAAATAGCATTTGAAGAAGATGACCAGTTCAGTCACAGTGTAGACCTGAGGAGAAGACCCTGAGTATGCTCAGGAAAATCAGGACAGTCTAGTTAGAATGTTTCAATTTCAAGCTTCTGATGGGTATTAAAAATGATTAAAAGGGATTTCAAAAGTAATGAAAATACCCTGAGTGTGCCACTTTAAATTAGGGAGCCAACATTGAGAATCACATTGGTGCTTTAAGGTATATTAGAACACAGAGCATATGTTACTACAGAGTGATGCTCTAGACGGTAAATCAAGAATGGGGGTTGCTCACTCCTGTCCTGTTGACACAGTATCCAGTGGGGCTCTGCTTTGGGGATGCATTTCCTGTCTGTGTTCAATAATTTGTGAAGCCAGTGCTTGTTTGGTGCCCGGCCTATGTTGTCGTGGAGTGAGGTGCCTGGAATCCTAGAAGACTGGATAGCATTGAGGGCTGCTGCTGCTATGGTTGAACCCCAATGAAGACACATGGTGGGTAGAGGATGGAAAATGTGATAGAAATTCTCTGAAATTGCATAAAAGGATAGATTTCTTCCCATGGGATCAGAGGTAGTTTGCAGGCTTCTCAAGTTTCTTACAAGAGATACCCAGAAGAGTGCCTGAAGACAGAGAGGTCGGATAGTGTTGTGTATGTATACTTCTTAACGTGGCTAGAGCAAATATGGGTAGAGGAAGGGATTATTGGCAGAAAGTGAGACAGGAAATGAAGAACTAGGCCATATTTCTGGGGCATTGTGATTTCCAATCCAGCATCTGGACCTGATTCCTCACATTTACAGAGACTAAGGACATCCTGAGCAGATAGGGGTATCTGCTAGAATTAATAGAAGAAGGAATATGCCGTCTGAAAAAAATATGGCTTTTAACTTTGTGAACTGCCATAAGAAATTCAGTTGGAAGTTCTTCTTGTGGTGCTGAGACCTGGCTCTTATAAATAAAGTATGCCCACTCTCTCCAGTTAGCCGAGCATCAGACAGACACAAAAACATCAAACAACAATAGCACCAACACCGGCCTCCTTGAGCAGCCAGTGCAAAAATGTTTACACAGACAACCATTCCTCAATCAACTCCCTGAGGAAAGTCAAGGTGAAAGTTTCTACTGAAAACTGACTTATTTCCAATATGTCCATTGGGGAAAAAGACATTTAAGATTTTTAGCATCCTGCCGGGCGGTGGTGGTGCATGCCTTTAATCCCAGCACTCGGGAGGCAGAGCCAGGCGGATCTCTGTGAGTTTGAGGCCAGCCTGGGCTACCAAGTGAGTTCCAGGAAAAGGCGCAAAGCTACACAGAGAAACCCTGTCTCGAAAAACCAAAAAAAAAAAAAAAGATTTTTAGCATTTTAATTCAGAAAATCTAGTAGAAATTTAAATATATTATAATAAAAACTTTGAGTCCAAAATTAGTTCAAAAATAAACAGGCTAGCTACCTGGGGCCATGTTGGTATCTGAGAGCTGAGCAACCACAAGGTCCGTGCGGATCTGAGTGCTTTGAGGTGCCACCTGGGACCATGGTGATATCTGGGCCCAGGCTACTGCTGAGGATCATGTCTGGGTCCATGGTCCTGACATAGTCAGGGTCTATGTTGATGTCCTTGGCTCATGTTGCCACCATAGGCCACACAGATGCCCAGGATCTAGGCTGCATTCTTGTGACCATGTTGGTATCCAAGAACTGTGCCGCCTTTGGGACCGAGACAATTTCAATGGCCTGCACTGTCACCTGGGGCCATGTCTGGGTCCATGGCCCTACCACAGCGAGGGTCTATGTTGATGTCCATGGCTCCTGTTACCATCGAGGGTCGTATGGATGACCAGGGTTGGGTCAGTCACCTGAGACCATGCCTGTGTGTGAGGACCATACAGCTGCTGGTGATATACTGATTTGGGGGGGGGGGGACTGTGCTGCCACCTGGGGCCATGAAGGTGTCCCAGGCCAGGCCTCTGTCTAGGGCCATGTCTGGATCCATGGCCTTGCAGTGGCCGGGTGTCTGGGGAGATGTTCATGACTCCTGTTAACAACAGAAGGCAGATACCTAGGGTCTGGCAGCCACCTCAGTCTGAGTTCTTTGCCTTTTTTTTTTTTTTATGTTATTTTGTTTGTTTGTTATGCTTGGTCTTTGGTTTTTCTTTAAAAAATTTTTTTTATTAAGATATTTTCTATTCATTCTACATATCAACCATAGATTCCCCTGTCCTCCCTCCTCCCACCCCCAGCCTTTTCCCCCAACCTCCCCCCCTCATTCCCACCTCCTCCAAGGCAAGTTGGAGAAATCTCACACTAGTGACTTAACAGCACACCTGAAAGCTTTAGAACAAGAAGAAGCAAAGTCACCCAGGAGGAATAGACGCCAGAAAATAATGAAATTGAGAGCTGAAATCAATAAAATAGAAACAAAGAGAACAATAGAAAGAATCAATGAAACAAAGAGTTGGTTCTTTGAGAAAATCAACAAGATAGACAAGCCCTTATCCAAACTAACCAAAAGGCAGAGAGAGCACATCCAAATTAACAAAATCAGAAATGAGAAGGGAGACATAACAACTGACAATGAGGAAATCCAGAGAATCATCAGGTCATACTTCAAAAACCTGTACTCCACAAAATCAGAAAATCTAAAAGAAATGGACAATTTTCTGGATAGTTATCACATACCTAAGTTAAATCAAGACCAGATAAACTATTTAAATAGACCAATAACCCCTAAGGAAATAGAAACAGTCATTAAAAGTCTCCTAACAAAAAAAAAAAAGCAAAAAAAAAAAAAAAAGCCCAGGACCAGAGGGTTTCAGTGCAGAATTCTACCAGATCATCGAAGAAGAGTTACTACCAATACTCTTTAAATTGTTCCACACAAGATCTTTTAAATTTTCTTTTGTTTTGGTGGGGAGGTTGCAAGGGCAGAGGGAGGCTGCGAGGGGATCAGAATGCCTGCTGTGAAATCCACAAAGAATAAAAGTTAAAAGAATTGAAAATACAGGCTAGCTGTGACTCTCATACCGCATTGTGAATCATGGTAAAATATGAATGGATTCAGCTGGTGAGCTATCAAACACGGTGAGGATCAAGGTGAAGCATTTCTTGTTGCAGTAGCGGAGCTGAGTAGAAACTGGATGGCCTTGAAGGTGCCGTGGACACAGGCCCAAATGCCTGCTTTTCTAACTGCCTGAATTTTAGCCATTTCTTTATTCTCCGACTCCCAGCTGTCAAATTTATTAGATATAAACAATAATGGGAAATATCCAGATTACCCAGGAAAAGTGTTTCTTTCTAAATGCACTTGGAATCCTTAATTTCTGGCACAGAGCAGGCCCCTTGGCAAATATTTGGTTGAGAGATTCTTAAATATTATCTGCTGAAGCAGTTCCTAAATATTTCTTTCCATAGCTATCAACTCTACAAGGGAAAGTAATAAATAAAATGAAGTAAAGAGAGAAAGAGAATATCAATGAATAATTGGAAATTCATCTGAACTTAGATTACCCATGTCCATTTTCTGCCATCTGTGGCACATCCCTGAACTTCTGGCTGGCATCATCTTCCTCTCTTGAGTTTCACACTTACAATTTACCTGTGTTGTGACTAGAAGAGGAATTGTAATGGAGTCCCCTTTCCTGCCATTGCTGGACAGTAGGAGGAGGTGATGTCTCAGCCACTGGAACCATCTCTCCTGCAGTCCAAGGGAAGAAATAATCTACATGCTTGTCTTTCCTCCACCTGATATCTCGAGTGTCAGAATCCAAGTAAAAGCACTCTACAAAATGTGTGGAATGAAAACCTGAAAACACAAGAGCCAAAGTTAACACACAAAGAGAGCCCTGTTCAAGGCTATGCACTTAACTATCAGGACAATACTGCATATTCATGTTCTAATTCATGTTGTTGATGTAGCCATAACTATATAAAATGAGTCAGGTACTCATGTAAGGTGTCATATATTTGACAGAATTTACCAATGAACCTTTGTAGCTTGTGGAATATCTGGGGAGACAGTTACATTTCATTTTTATTTTCTTTAAAGGTATAGTATTCTATTTGGAATATCCATTTCTCTGTGAAACTTTTGAGTATTTCACTATCTTTTCTCATTTTATATCTTTTGAGAATTTATTAGCATGTGTTATTTGTATTACTGACACCTAAGTTGCAAAAGATTTGACAAAATTCAGATTTTTTTCATAAGAAAAGTATTAAAAACACTGGAAATTCAGGGCCAGGGATGTATCTCAGTGATTGAACACTTACCTACCATGCACAAGGCTCCAGGTTCAAACTTCGGTACTACCAAAACGGGATACAGGTGAAATGAGGGAGAAAATGGGGAAATGGAGAGGGGGGTGTTTAGTTAAGGATAAAAGAGGGGGAACAATATAGGAGAGGGAGGGAAGAATAAAAATAAATACTGAGCCGGGCGGTGGTGGTGTACACCTTTACCCAGCACTTGGGAGGCAGAGCCAGGCAGATCTCTGTTAGTTCAAGGCCAGCCTGGTCTAAAGAGTGAGATCCAGGACAGGCACCAAAACTACACAGAGAAACCTTGTCTTGAAAAAAACAACAACAACAACAAAAATACTGATTATGCTTGAAAATGGCATAAGGAATCATTTCATGTATACCTAAAATTACATAACACATACACACACACACACACACACACACAAAAAAAACATGGAATAATAATACTTCTCCCAAGAGCCATAGACTATTTAATAAAAACCCAAGTACCATGCATGTGCAATATCCTTCTGAGTATTTTGTCAGAGGAGTCCATGAGATTCCTCAAACAATATAGTCTAATGCTATTGCTTGCCTCCAAAAAGATTAAAGTGAGTCCCTTTTGTTGAAGACAACATACACTTTAGACATAGTATTCAAGAGGTTTGAGTTGTGACTGGCCAGAGAGCTCCCCTGAGATCCAGTATTGAAAGATGATATCCAGGGTGCTAAGGGGGAAAACAATAGCCATATCCAGTTATATACTGCCCATGAGTCATAGCAATGACCAGAATGACAAGCTATCCTTAAAGGTGGAATAGTGTCATGCATATCTTGGCAGTAACAGCAGCTGTCCAATTGGCCTCTGGGCCTGCTTAGCAGGAGAGATTCATGCCTTGAACTTCAAACCTAGTCAACTGCAGATGGCTAGTGAGGCCATGGGCCTTAGAGGAAGAGCTACTTATTCCACTTTCCTAAACCTGTATAGTCAATAAAGTGTTCTAAATACTTATTTTTATGCTCACAGATAAGTATAGCTCTCATCCCTCATCAAAGAACCTTCTTTTTGCAGCAGCAGTAGACTATTTGTTGAAATGCTGAGAACAACTGACTGAAGGGTGTCCAGCCCCAATGGATACACCTACAACACAACTCAGCCCCCAAGGCTCAGGGAGCGTCTCTGGGAAAAGAAGGTGGGAAGATCGTAAGATCTAGAGGACCAAAAAGTCTGCTGTGAGGTTGTACCTTCTAGCTGTGTATGAGAGGGGAGCTATACCCATAAAATCTCAACAACATGGCTGTCTAAACAAGACCTGAACAATTACAGCAACAGTTGACTCCTCACTGTAGATGAAGGGATGAAGAGCTGTAGGGCAATTAACAACTACAGAGAGAGGGAGAATTAGCCCTCCCTAGGTATGAGTTCCCCTATTGGTTATCCAATACCAAGTGGTCCGCCTTAGGAACACACTTCCAGACTCAGCTGGTTGTATTTATTTGTTCATTTTCTGCTTATTGTTGTACATCTAATAACAATGATTAAAGGAAAGGATGCAGTGGGTTTTGGAGGGGTCAGATGTGGGGTGAGTAGGAAGGAGGAGAGGGAGGGGGAAAAGGATGTAATTGTATTTTAATTAAATGAAAACACTCACCCACACATCATACTCAGTGGCACAAACTGAAAGTATTTCCTCTCAGAAAAAAGGCACGAAGTGCACTTTTGCCACTTTACAGTTTTAGACAGAATAGTCAAGAAAAAGAAATAAATGAATCTCAGTTGGGAAGAAAGAAGTAAAAGAAATTTTTTTCCGCAAAAGAGATCATCTTATACAGAGAAAACCTACAAGATTCAACATACAAAGCCTTGTGGTGGTATTGTATTCCCCAAAATATTGTGCACCCTAATAAACTTATCTGGGGTCAGAGACAGAACAGCCACAATATTAAACATAGAAGTTAGGCAGTGGTAGCACATGCTTTTAATCCTAGCATTCCAGAGGCAGAAATCCATCTGTTCAAGGATACAGCCAAGCATGGTGACTCATGCCTTTAATCCCAGGGAATGATGGTAGAAAGCAGAAAAGTATATAAGGCATGAGGACCAGAAACTAGAAGCGTTTGGCTGGTTAAGCTTTTAGGTTTTGAGCAGCACAGTTCAGCTGAGAGCCATTTGTGGATATGAGGACACAGAGGCTTCCAGTCTGAGGAAACAAGATCAGCTGAGAAGTTGGCCAGGTGAGGTAGCTGTGGGCTTGTTTTGTCTCTCTGATCTTCCAGTGTTCACCCCAATACCTGGCTCAGGTTTGATTTTATTAATAGGAACTTTTAAGATTCATGCTACAAAGCCTATTAGAACTAATAAGTCCACAGAGTAGCAGGACCCAGTCAACACACAAAAAAAAATCAGTTGTATTACCAGACACCAAGGATAAACAATCTAAACAGACCAATAAAAGCAGCTAGGACTACAGGGGCATCCAAAGCTTGCAGAGGAGTTAGTAGATGGTAAGGTTACAGGTCACAATGACCAAAGCCTTAAGTAGAAACTCATACAGTGTTCATGTGTAAGATGACTTGCTAAACAGTCTTATTAATAAAAGACCCAGAGAACCAGATACTGGGGTGAAAACCTAGAGATCAGAGGAATAGGACAAGCCACAGCCAACCTCACCTTACCAACCCTCAGCCTCCAAAGAGACCTACTTCCTGTATCCCTGTGCCTATCTATATGCCTTTCTGTTTTGCCATCTCACTTCCTCTCTCCGCATAGCTACATCACTTCCTGTCTGTCTGTACAGACCTCCAGACCTCTATGGTTAGTGCTGGGATTAAAGGCATGTGTCACCACACCTGGCTCTGTTCCCAGTGTGGCCTTGAACTCACAGAGATCTAGATGGATCTCTGCCTCCTGAATGCTAGGATTAAGGATGTGTGCTACCATTGCTTGACCTCTATGTTTACTATAGTGGCTGGCTTTTTCCTCTGATCCTCAGATAAGCTTTATTGGGATTCACAAAGAAAATATCACTACATTCATGGATTAAAAGAGTCAATATTAATCAAAATATCAATCTCATGCACAGAAATTACAGGTTTGGTATAATACCCATCAAAACACCAATCACCTGTTTTGCAGAAATAGGAAAAAAAAACACATTTTAATGGAATGGGTGGTCAGAAATAAGCCCTCCTACACATGGTTAAATTATTTTTGAAAAGGCTGCTGAGACCACACAATGAGGAAGTGAGATTTTTTTTCAACAATTGGTGCTGGGACAATTGGATACCTATATACAAAATAATGAACTTTGGAGCTTTGTCTAGTACATTTGCCTCAACTGGCTCAAATAACTAAATGAGACCTTAAAACATTGAATTGTTAGAAGGAGACAGGGCAAAATGTGATCATCTCTCTCTCCCTATTTCAGACCTCTGGAACCAATTACATTTTCATCATCTCTGTCCTTCTCCCTTTTGAAAGCTAGAATCAACACACAGGCTTTGCAGGTTTTGTTCTTTTACTTAGCAAAGTGATTGTAAAAACCCTCTCTGCATTTTCATGGCTTGACAACACATCCCTTTTGGTTGCTGAATTGTCTGCATCTACCACAGTAGAGTTCTCCATTTGCTTTTGAAGAGTATCTTGGTCAGTGGGCTTGTTTGGGGAAATAGGATGAACACTACTCTGAACACACAGGTAAAAGCCTTTGTGAGGAGACAATTTCAAATTAGTTGGGCAAGCACCTAGGAGTGTGAGTGCTGGTCATACCGTAAGACGATGTTTAGCTTTGGGGAAAACCTGCCAAGTTGGGCCTGGTGGTGCAGGCCTCTAATCTCAGCCGCCAGGGAGGCTGAAGCAGGAGGATCTTAGGTTCAGGGCCTGTCTGGCTTATAGAATGATTCCAAGGCATCCTGGGCATCTTGGTGAAAACCTATTTCTAAATAAAAGGTAAAAAAGAAAAGAGGGTGAGGTGGGATATAATTCAGTAGTGGAGTGGGGACCCAGCATTCACTAAAGTTCAGTTACCAGCATTTTAGAAACAGACAATACTGTCCAGTTACCAGCATTTTAGAAACGTCTCAAACTGTCTTCCAAAGTAGGTACGTCATTTCATAGTCATACCAACAGTGGCTTGAGTTTTTCACTTTAGCCTTTAGGTATCTGGTGACAGCTCATTATTTTAATGGTTTGTACATTGTGTGTGTGTGTGTGTGTGTGTGTGTGTGTGTGTGTGTGTGTGTCTGTGCACAAACCAGGAGTTCATGAGAAGGTCACAGGACAGTTTTGGCAAGTTGGTCCTCTCCTTCCACTGAGAGCCAGCCAGGGATTGAATTGTGGGGACTAGGCTAGAAGGCAAGTGTTTTTACCTTCTGAGCCATCTGGCCCTCATTCTTGCATTAGTATTCAATTCCTAAATGATGTGTGCTATTTTATGGATTTTTGTGTCATTTGTATGTCTTCTTAGATGAGGTTTCACATCTTTTCCCCATGAAAAATGTTTTTTTTTTTCAAATATTTGAATTTTGAGTTGTCTGTGTATTTTGGACATAAGACCTTTACCATATGAGTGTTTTGCAAATATAATATTTCCTCTCAGCATGTGTCTTACAGTTTAATTCTCTTAACATTACCTTTTATAGAAAAAGCAATTTCAATTTAATGATTGGATTCTTTCTAATCTTATCTGCTAAAGAACATGTTCCCCTTGTTTATTTGAAAAGTTATCAAACCTAAAATTGTGCAGATTTTCTGCTGTTTTACAAATTTGATATCTCTTTTCTATATTCAGGCATATTATACTCCATTTTCAATTCATTTTTATGAAAGATAACATGTGTCTTTGATTTTGCATGTGGATGTTGGTAAGACTACTTTTGCTCTTTTGTCTGCCATAGGTTGACTCTTACCATTTTATCTAAATTTATTTTTACTTGTGTTTTTAATACTGTTTGATTTATTCTTTGTATTACTTAGCTAATTTTTCTTCCTACCTGTGAGAGTTGTTTGGTCCTCTCATCCGTACACTATGTACACTTTTTCGTATGCCCTGTCCTGATGTCATGTTGCCCCAGAATTAAACTGCCCTTCCACTTTCCTGCCCTGCTGCCTCTTTGCATTTTTACAAGTATAGGTTTTATTGTGCATCCTGAGACGGGTTGAGTTGATCACACACTCTAAGACTTGACCAGATGTTATTATTTGTCCTAATCGGGGTTTTCAGATGTGCGGAAATGTGGTTGTGGCTTATTCATTTGACTCTGCCTGAACTTCATGATTTCTCAATCCAAATTTATTCCTGACTTTGTTTATTCAGCCCTCACTTGGGGCGAATAGCTTGGTGTCAGTCATTTCTGGAGTCTCTTGCTAGCTGTAGCCTTGGTATGGGCCTGATACTTTGGGGAGCACTGTGTTTCTACTCACCAGACCTTGTTTTCTATTCACATTCCCACCCAAAAAATAGTATCTTTCACATTTTAACTAAGGACTTATGCTCTCTGCTCACAACATTTGCAGTTTGGTGTTCCATAATAAAATGGACCCAGACCTTTTTCCAACATCACCATTTTATGGATAGATTTGTCCTTTCCTTAAATCATAACATTCTCTGAATAATATGCTTGCCTTTCATTATTAGTCTGAGAACTTCCATCATTTCACTTGGGGGAAGCAGTCGAAGGGTGCTATTCAGCATTTGGAATTGCCAGCCTTTTTAATCTTGTACTCTGAGACCACTATTAAATAAAATCAAGGTGACTTGAGCACAGGAGTGTGATATCATGACTGTCAGTCTGATAACAAAGACAACTAGCCACTAAATGATCACTGGGCAGATAGCATGGAGACAACGGATACACTGAGACTGAGGGAAAATGAATGTCCTCCAGGGGATGGAGAAGGGTGGCCTAATTCCATTTTGTTCTCAACAGCATGCAATTTAAATTTCACTAACTTTATGCACTTTATAAATTTTTTCTTTTGCAACTTTTCACTTGATATTTTTGGATTATGGTTGGCCCTGGGTAACAGAAATTAAAGTGAAGCCACTGTTACGAAGGGTAGTACCATAATAAGGTTGATAAGTTTTGAATTTTGCTGATTTTTTTCCCTTTAAAAACAGTTGTGTTCTCAGGATAAGTCCTGGTCCCATTGCCAAGGGACCCACAAACAGATCAACCCACACATCTGTCACCCTCATTCAGAGGGCCTAGTGAAGTCCTATGCAGGCTTCCCAGCTGTCAGTCCAGAGTCCATGAGCTGACTTTGTGGTTTTTCCCATCATGATCTTGATCCACCCCCCTACCCCCTTGCTCCTATAATCCCTTCTCCTGCTCTTCTGAACTCCAGGAGCTTGGTCAAGTGCTTGGCTGTAAGCCTCTGCATCTGCTTCCAACAGTCACTGGATGTAGGTTCTATGATAACAATTAGGGTAGTCACCAATCTGAGTACAAGGGAAGGCTAGTTCAAGTACCCTCCAACCACCATTGCTATGAGTCTTAGCTGGGAATATCCTTGTGGTTTCCTGGGGACTTCCCTAGGACCTAATTTCTCCCTAACCCCATGATGGCTCACTCTGTCAAGATATATCTTTCATTGCTCTCCCTCTCTGTCCCTCTCCTAACTCAGCCATCTCAAACCTTCATATTTCCACCCCCCAATCCCTTCCCCTCTACTCTCCACTCCCAGTTTACCCAGGAGGTCTTAACCCTTCCCCCTTCCTGGGGCAATCCACACATGCCCCTCTTAGGGTCCGCCTCTTTACTTAGCTTCTCTGGAGTTGTGGATTGTAGCCTGTTTATCCTTTACTTTGTGTCTAGTATTCATTTATGAGTGAGTGAGTGCATACCATGTTTGTCTTTCTGGGTCTGGGTTACCTCACTCAAGATGATGGACTAGTTTTTTTAGAGCTCATGCCCTGTGGTGTTATGCCTTACTCAACCTTTATGCCTCGGGGAGGGCCTTGGTCCTGCCCCAACTTGGTATACCAGCCTGTGTTGAATAACCAAGGGAGCTTCACCCCCTGTGAGGAGTAGATGGAGGTGGGATGGTGGGAGGGGGGAAGAAGTGGGAGAAGGGGATGGAGGGGGAGTACTGGTTGGTATGTAAAATAAAAAAAATTTAAATAAATAAATTAAAATAAACAATTGTGTTATTGTTTATCAACTACCAGTGTATGAGGCTGAAACTTTGCAGACTCATTTTGAAGCTTTGGGTGGGTCTAGAGTAGTGTTCTTGTGGAATTCCAGTCCTGTTTGAGGTCTATTCCTAAAATGTACATCCCGGGTTCAGTGTGGCAACTGTATTTCAGTTTCCTGGTATTTGACTCTGTCAGCCCAGAGGACACTCCAGGAGCTGTTCAGCTTACAGAGTCTAGGTTTTCCATACTCCAAAACTGCGCTTTAGTAAGCCCTGTTGTGATCACATTTGCACCTTGTTCGGTAGTTGTAATGGAAACCCAGGAGGACCCGTATGTAGATGTGTAGAACTCTTTTCTCCAAATTCCAGACTGCCACTTCTGGAAGTGGATGCTTATGGAATTCAACTGTTTGCTTTGTTTAGAGAAATTACTTATTCTCTTTGTATATTTTCCCTTTTGAAATTGTGTCAGAAAATTTCTTCAGTCAGGAAACCAAGGCAATAGTATTTCTGGTTTTTATGTTAAATCATTGTTTATTGGGATACATTGTAGATTAAACCACAGTCCTGGGCGGTGGGGAGAAGATGAAGATCGAAATGAACTTCTATAACTTTCTGACCTCCATATTAATGTACTTTAAATACAAATTAGTGATCTGAATATATTGCTTTGTTTAAAATGCTTCTCTCTAAGCATTTATTCATTTAAAGGATGATTTACAGTTTTTTCTTCATAAGGCTGGGAGTTAAGTGAATATTATCTTTTGGGTTGTGTCTCAAGAAAAAGTTCTGACAAAATCTCCAAGGAGAGTTTTACAGTGATCAAAAATTATAAAGATAAATTAAAGAAAATCATGATATTTGTATTCTGTTAAAGTATCTTCTTTGGCATATGTAAGATGACATAAACAAGCCAAAATATCCAAGAAATGCATTAGCTTGTTTATAACTTAGAAGTGCTTTTGTTCCTCTGTAGTGAACAGACATGAATAATTATCTCAAATTGGAGGACTGGATAAAATCTTCTCAGGTTTATAGGATTTATAAGAAATACTTCATCAGTAATCATTACTGCATATTTGTGTCTCCCTTTATTAAATTTCTTCTGTGGAGAAGTCTGGAAATTATCATATTGTTTTTCAACCTTTCCTTTGATGGAACTGTTTTCTTAGTCAAACCTGAACAAGTATTGTGACATTTTAGACCTGATATCTCAAAGTAGATTGAAAACCTGAAGCCTTTGCCATAGTCAAGTATGGGAAAAATTAAACACACACTCACACACATTCACACACACACACTTGCACACACACATGACTTATCTCAGGATATGTTTTTTCTTTATATTATACTAAATATTTGTTTCAATTTTAATTGAGTATGTGTACATATGGGGTTGGGGTATGTGCCTGTGAGTACAGGTACCTGGAGGCCAAAGGCATCAGATTTCTTGGAACCTGAGTCATAGGCTATTGTGAGCTACCTGATGTGGGTGCTGGGAACTGAACTTAGGTTCTCTGGAAGAGCTCTTAACTGCTGAGGAATCTCTCTTGCCCCATCTTTATGTTTTTCTCTTTAAATATATTCATATGATATGTACATCAAGCAAGGGGCATTTCTATAGCTTTCTGGCTTGCTAAACATTTGCCCTTTATGACGGGAATCCTTATGTCACTACCACGAGGGAGATACTGTTCAGACCTATGGGTTTCTCTGCTCAGTCCATTTTTCTGCTTTGATCTGGACACCAGTAGCACCCCCCGCCCCCAGTAGGTTAGCTTTCGAGGAATCTCTGCCCTAATCACATGGTCACAGGAGGGCCAATCCTCACTGTAGCCTGCTGCTGCCTCTGCCCATTGTCCTCTGATGGTCAGTTGAAATAACAGCCCTCACCTTGTGTCCCAGTGGTTCGTTGAGAAATTATATGATTCTATATTAGTCTCTGCTAGAGCTCTGGGGCACTTTCCTAAAATTATTGTTGAGAAAAGATCCCTTTGCCTTTAGGGTCTTAATACTAGGTAGGTATAAATTTGGAACTACTTAGAATAGCCAAGTTGTCTACAGTAGGTGAGAATGAGGTTAATATAATGAACTGAATATGGATTAAATAGAAACAAGAATTCCCTCAAGGGATCAAAGCCCTGGATCCAGCCATATTTGAACCATGTCTCGTGAGCTAACAAATTCCTCATCCCTTAAACTAATTTAAGATGTCTTCTTGTCTCTTGCAACCTAAATGATGTCCCACATTACAGATATTTCCACTCTCTTTTGCAAGTAAGAACCTGAGATTCTGCAGGGTTAAGTAAGCAATTTCAACCGGTAGGTGAGGCTAAGGCCTGTTCTTGTTGTAGCTAAATATTCTGCTTGCCAGTCACCCTGCCACTTAGGAAAAAGATCTGTGTCTCTCTGGCTCTCTGTTTACTTTGATTGTATTTTATCTTGAATCTTGGTGTGTGATCTTGTTATTTTTCACTGGAGAGAATTTTCTGATTTGACTGTGTAGCATCCTTTCCCTGCACCCTGGCAAATGTATAGCTGTGTGGGTCCATGGCTCTTCTGTAAGCCTTTGCCTGGACTTCCTCTTTAAGCTAGATTTCCAAGCTGTAGGACTTTGATTTATAACCAACTGTGTATAGAAACATGCCTGCCAGACTTGAGTCATTTGGAATATCATTCTGAACTTAATTGGGATGAACCCAAGCTGACCATTTTATCTTACATGATTACAAAGTTATCTGTGAAGGTGGGTGGGAGGAAGTAGCCTTCCCATTTTAAAACTATGTTCTGGCTGACATCTAGGCCCCTGGATTTCCCTGACATCCTGTGAGACAAAATGCGCAGAAATTGCTTAGAATTGAGGGGGGAAAATTACTTCCTGGCTTTGTGAACTATGAGAAAAGACAAAGAACAAGTAATGTGATTCCTCAAAGGTTGAGTATAGTAGTGCCTTCCAATTTGGCTGTGCTGGAGAACGGACTGCTCCATAAGTGAATTTTGAAGAAACACCTCGAGCAACAAAAGCTGTTTATAAAAATCCATTTTGACAGTTATGAGATTGAAATCTAAGATCTACTGCCCATTTCCTCGCCTTGCTCTGTGAATCAGAGCCCTCATAATATAATCCATTTTCTTCGAGACTGAGGGGCATCTATATTGATTGCTTCTAGATGACCATGCAGCGGGGAACAGTCTATTGTTTCTAGTACCATCCAACATTATAAAAATACTGATCTTTCTGTACCTTTAAAATGCCTTTTCTCCATCTAGTGCTCTTCCTCATGGCTGCTGGTGTGTTCTTTGCTTTTGTTTTAGAGCTTCCATATTACTTGACACCTGATATTTGTGAAGCCTTTCCCAGCCCTCTCTGCGGCATGGAGTACAGATCATAGGGCAAATTCTTTTCTCTAACTGCTTAGATACATCTTCCCATTTTATCTCCTGTGTATCAGGTGGGCTTAGACCCAAAACATCAGTGGATCTCAGGAAGAAAGAGGAAGTGGACGATGCCAGATCCGTGATCAGTAATAATAGCTGTCATTTTGCTGACCATTTGTGAGGTTCCAGGCACTGTGCCGACCTCATTAAGCCTCACTGCCAGGATTATGTGACGATCTGCCAAGTGTTGTGCTAACTGCTTTACACACAGTATGTCATTTAACACTCAAGTGTCTTGAGAAGTGTCAAAGGAAGAAGGTAACTTGGATTTAAAACAGGGACACGGGGCCTTGACCTCAGTACTTTGAATCCTAAGCCAGATTTGGCAGCTGAGTAGATTTTCAAGTTCTATCATACGAGATACTGTTTAATAAGATGACGGGCCAGATCTCTGAGCCAACGGCAGAGTGGATTTAGTTATGAATATATAGGAAGGTGTGCTCTTAGCCACTTTCATGTCAACCTAATTTCTTCTCTGTGTTTTGCCTTCTTTCCCTGTTTGGTTTAGCAGACTGTGTCTAGGGCTTGATCTTCCCACCTCTCTAGCTCTTGTTTGCTAGGATAGGGTTCTACCCCCACACATTCCATTTCCCTTTAGAGATATCATATGCTCCTACCAGTTCCCACCTACATTTCAAGTTATACACACACACACACACACACACACACACACACACACACACACACACACAGCTATTGTATTCTTTGAATGCTGCATGGAGTTGTCCAGTTATTCAGAACACTTAAATGCACATTTACATACTGCCTTTCCTCTAGCAAGTACTTCCACACTATATTTGAGTCTTTATCACATATCTGGCCTATAGAACAAACACATATGTGTTTGTAGACCCTTTACCATAACTTGATCAGTCCCATAAGGTCTACAGTCTCCAGTGGTAAGATTATTATGAAGTAGTGGTACAAAGCCAGAATCAGCATTCCAACAGGGTGGGTTTCAAGGTATCAATCTGTAAGTTCTTGGGTTCCACGAACTTGATGATGAAACTTAATCATCACCATGATGGCCTTTTTTAAACTTGTAATCTTAGATTAGACCAGATGCTTAGCACACATTTTAAAGACAGCAACTTATTTTTTTTTCATGGGATACCATTATTTGGAGGTTAAAAGGTAAAGCAGAAATTATAAACCAGCTTAGATCAAGGCTTAATTTTCTAACATTTGGAAATTATACACACACACACACACACACACACACACACACACACACACACCCCACATACACACACACACATATATATATATATATATATATATATATATATATATATATATATATATGGACTTCTAGCATTGTCTATACAGTGAAAAACTTAACCAATTGGCATAGTAATGAATGATTCATCATTCCATGGAGGCACCATCTTTCTCCCACATCTGCTAGAAGGTATTATTTAGAATCCAGGTTAATGGCAACCCTCATTTATTAGTTATTCTCGACAGGCATTGTTTCAGAAGCAAGCCTTTAAGAAAGACTTGACTTCTAGATAATATGAAAATTAACTCAAGGTCCAAGATTAGTTTTCATAAGATAAGAAGTAGATCCATTGCTTTTGGTTTGCTCAGATAAACCATCCGCTTGTAAGTGTGTTCAGGGGGATTACAGCAAAGAGTGCTGCTGTGTCTATTAACTTAGTAGTTGCATCCAGAGACTACTGGCTCTGTCCTCTTGTTGGTGATCTGCTTCTGTCACTGGTGCATGCCTAGAATCTGTGCCACAGTGGATCTGGAAGACCTGAACTGCTTGCAGCTCTTATCCACTTTCTGTTGTCCATATTGCTGAGTACTTCCCTCCACGCCTTCATGACCATCCTGCCATTGTTGACAATGGTCACCAACAGTTCAACATGAACGGACCTGATGATGCTCTGCTGTACATTATCAGATATTCAGCCAAGATTTATTTCGTTGTGTCCAACTAAACAAGCATACCTATCCCAACAGTATGAAAAGTTGTTTTCTTTTTTCCTTTATTTTTATTCCTTCTATCAAACATAAATTCTTTTCTCATACAATACAATCTGAATATAATTTCCCTTCTATCTATCCCTCCTAGTTCCTTCTCATCTGGATTCACTCCCTTTCTGTCTCTCATTAGAAAAGAACAGTTTTCTAAGAGATAAGACAAAACAAAAGCCATCATATCCAAGTTGGACAAGACAAGGCAACAGAAAAGTAAGAGATCCTCGAGAAGGCACAAGAATCAGAGACACACTCATTCACATATTCAGGGCTTCCATAAAAGTACTGAACTGAAAGCTATAGTATAGCTGCAGCGAACCTGGTGCAGACCCATGGCAGCCCTGTGCTCGCTGCTTCAGTCTCTGTGAGCTCACATGACCTTTGCTCAGTTGTTTTAGGGGACCTTGTTCTTCTGGGGTCCTCCATCCCCTCCATCTCCCTCATTGCTTCTGCTTCCTCTTTTTTGGCGTCCCCTGAACTCTGAGGAGAGGGATATGATGGAGGCATCTCATTTAGAGCTCTGCGTTCCAAGGTCTCTTTCTCTCTGTATAATGTCTGGCTGTGGTTCTCTGTATGTGTTCCAATCTGATGATGGCTGAATAAGGCACCCATCTGAGTACAGCATGGCAGAATATCATTAGGAGTCATTTGTAGTGTTACTTTACTTTTTTTAGACCAGTAGTATTTTTTTTTAATCTTGGCCGCTGGGCTATCTAGTCTCTGGTTTTTAGTCACCCAGGTAGTGTCAGGTATGGGTTCTATCTCATGGAGTGGACTTTAAGTCAATTCAGACATTGTTTGGTTACTCTCAGAAGACTTTGACCTAGCGTATTTTGCAGGCAGGGAAGATTGTAGATCGAAAGTTTTGTGATTGGGTTGGTGTTGATCTTTCTCTTTTGGTAGCCAGAGAGTACCTTTCCAAGTCAAGGACACTAGAATGAGGAGGTGAAGGTTCTATGTAAGCACCAGCTCAACCTCTCCATTTTCAATTAGTCGTGTGGGTGTTGTTTTCAGCAATGGGCCTTGCTGTCAATTTGTAGAGTGCAACCTGTTCTCTTGGCAATAGCCTGGGTTGTTTGGGGATTTCCATAGAACCTTTGGACAACAACTCAATTGAATGAAACCCAGTTCTGGAACTGGAAGCTTTGCTTGGTGACAAGAGACAGCTAGTTGGGGTTCTGTCTCCCTTGTTATTTGGAAACTTCATTAGGATCACCTTCATATATTATAGGAAGTTTTCACTCCACTAGGTTTCCACACAGTCTTCAAATGTCCTTCAATTCTAGCTTTCTCTTCCCTCAATCCTATCTCCCTTCCCATTCCCACCTGACCCTCCTGTTCTCATCCCCTCCTACCCCTGACTCCAGTATACTCATAAAATTTATTCTATTTACCCCTTCAAGGGAGATCCAGGTGTTCCCCCTAGACCCTTCCTCTACGCCAAACCTCCTTGGGTCTACTGGTTGTAGCCTGGTTATCATTTATTTAATGGCTAATATCCACATATAAGTAAATACATACCATATTTACCTTTCAGTGTCTGGGTTACCTCACTCACGATGACATTTTTTCTAGTTCTATCATTTGCAAATTTCCTTGCACAGGGGCCATGCTAATCTTCTCTATATCATTCCAATTTTAGTATATGTGCTGGTGAAGTGAGCACATGCCTGCAAATTTCATAAGAGCTGAGTAATACTCCATTGTATAAGTGTAGCACATTTTCTTTATCCATTCTTCTGTTGAGGAACATCTAGGTTGTTTCCAATTTCTGGCTATTATTATTATTATTATTATGATGATGATGATGATGATGAATAAAGCCTCAACAAATATGGTTTGGCAAATGTCTCTGTGGAAAACATTTTTACCAACTCCACATCCAATAGAGGGCTAATATCCAAAATATATAAAGAACTCAAGAGATTTGATATCAGAAATCCAAATAACCCAAATGTGGTAGTTTGAATAAGAATGACCCCATAGGCTCATAGATTTGAATGCTTGATCATTAGGGAGTGAACTACTTGAGAGGGATTAGGAGGTGTGACCTTGTTGGAATAAGTGTAACCTTGTTGGAGGGAGCGTGTCACTGGGGTAGGCTTTGAGGTTTCAAAAGCCCAAGCCAGTCCCAGTGTCTCTCTCTTCCTGCTTCCTGTGGATCTAGATCTAGTACTCTTAACTACTTCTCTAGTACCATGCCTGCCTGTGTCCTGCCATGCTCCTCACCATGATGATAGTGGACTAACCCTCTGAACATTGTAAACAAGCCCCAGTTAAATACTTTCTTTTATAAGAGTTGTCATGGTCATGGTGTCTCTTCACAGCAATAGAACATGGACTAAGACATCAATTAAAAATGGGATAAAGCGTGGCCCTATAGCAGCCATGCTGTGGGATGTCTTTCTGTACTCTCTGAATGTATGTGTTGCTCCCATTGGCTAAAAAATAAAGCAGATTTGACCTATGGCAAGGCAGTTTAGAGGCAGGTAGGAAATCCAAGCAGAGATACAGAGAGAAGAAGGGCAGAGTTGGGAAGATGCCAGCCTGCCATCTAAGGAGCAACATGTCATGGGACACAGGTAAAGCCATGGAAAACCTGGTGATACATAGATTAATAGAAATGGGTTGAGTTGAGTTATAAGAGCTAGCTAGCAAGAAGCTTAAGCCATAAGCCATACAGTTTGTAATTAACAGTAAGTCTCTGAATGATTATTTTATAAGCAGCTGTGGGACTGTGGGTGGGAGAGATTTGTCCAGACTGCAGGGCGGGGTGGACTGGAGAAACTTCTGGCTACGCAGCCAGGGTCCAGATCGGCATATGTGGCTCCTGTTGCCACCCAGTGCCATGTGGACGCCCAGGGTCAGGTCAGCCATCTGAGTCCAGGTTGGTGTCCAAGGGCCAGGATGTATCCAGATCTGAGTGGTGTGCACTGCTACTCAATGTCATGGTGACATCCAGGCCAGAACTGCAGCTGAGGACCATGTCAGGGTCCAGAGTCTGTGCTGGTGTCTGATGTACCTGATATCATCAAAGGACATGCAGACACCTGAGATCGAGGGCCATGTTGGTGTCTCAGGGCCATACTGCTGCTGGGGCAGTGGTAACATCCAGACCCAGTCACTGTCCAGAACCATGTCCGGGTTCATGGTTCTACCGTGGCTGGGGTCTGGGCTGAAGTCTGGGTCCTGCATTGCTACCAAAGGTCACATAGAGGCCCAAGGTTATGGCTGCAACCATTCCCACCTGAGGGGCTAGTCCCTCTACCCAGAGCCAGAATGTCAACTGGGCCCAAGCTGCTGCCGAGTGCCATGTCTGGTTCCGTGGTCCAGCTACAGCTGGGGTCTGTTTGGATGTCTGTGGCCTGTGTCAACTCAGGAGACCTTAGGAACCATGTGAGATGAAATCGGAGGGCCATGCTAAGCTGACTATAACCTTTGCCGGCCCTGAGAAAGCTGGCAGTGCCTCTCACTGAACCCTGCAGCAAGAGAGCTGGCCCCTGCATGCTGGAGAGACAGACAGCCCCCACCCCTCACCACAGGCCAGGATGAACCAACCTTGAGGCTATGCATGTAGGGGAACTGACTCCACCCCCTCGCCTGAGGTGAGTAGCCCCAGGTGGCCTGACTGACCAGTTTGGCTACCATCCAGGCCCACAACTGGGCCTTGAGTTGACCCACCCTAGCATCTACCCCATGTAGGACCTGCTGGAGCTGATGAAGGGACTTGCTCCTGCAAGATCTTCAAGACTCATGGCAGACACAGGAGATCCCAGAGTAGTTCTGGTGAGGCCCCGGTGATGATGGTGTACCAGAAACCAGAGGCCTTGAACCAGACCAGTGAATGATTAGAGTAAACACTTTCCAGTAAAATGGATGGGACAAGGAGATAGGCTATATAGCAGACTGACGCCTCCATTACCACCAGGACGATTGAAGAAGTGTTGGAGAAGCAGGAAAGAAGGAGAGGCAGAGGTTTTTCTGTTGAAGTGGTTTTGGTTTGGTTTTGTTTTATTTTTGCTTTTGCTTTTGTTTACTTGCTTGCATACTTTGATTTGTTTCCTTATGTGGGGGAGGGGCATGGCAGGGATGAGGGGAGGATATGGAGCGACCTAGAGATGGACAGAACTGGGGTGCATGATGTGAAACTCACAAAGTCAATAAAGAAGTTTAAAAAAATGAGGTACAGATCTCAACAGAGAGTTCTCTATATTCAAATGGCTTGGAAACACTTAAATTTTCAACATCCTTAGCCATCAGGGGAACGCAAATCAAAACTACTTTGAGATTCCATCTTACACCTGTCAGAACGACTAAGATCAATAATACAAGATGTTGGAGAGGACACGGAGCAAGGGAACACTCCTCCATCACTAGTGGGGGTGAAAAATTATTTTCATCTATAATAAATGGTAAAATTATGTATACCAAATAATTGTTTTAAAGTAAGTTTTTTTGGCTTATTTCATTGATTATTAACAAATGCTTCATTTGTATATCTATATTATATACCTATGAACACAGGGTCACTATAGTAAACTTACTATGTCACATATTGGTTGAAAGGGAGGAGTCATAAGTGTTAAAATTTAAAGAGTTCTGATTTAAAGTGTTGGAGTCTGAAAAGCATGATCAGAACTTTGGTTTAACTTTAGCCTGGGAGACTGAGTATCAGCTCTACTTAGAATTAACAAGCCAGCTGAATGTTAGCTGTGTTCTCTGCAGGTTCACCCCTCTAGGGTACTGCTCTCAAGTTTCTGGACAGTAGTCTCTAGTGCCCTGATTTCTTCTAACTTTCAATTTTTCTTTTGGTTGCTGGTCACCACAAACTTGGTTTCTTAAAGCAGCACGAGTTAATTATCCTATGGTTCTAGAGTTCAGAAACTTGGACTAAAATCAAGGGCTCTGCAGGGCTGAGTCCCTTCAGAGGCCCTTGGTAGAGCACCTGTTTCTTCTCCTTTCCAGTGTCTAGAGTGTCTTCATCCCTTGGTTTGTGTCTTTACGCCCTCTGTGTCTGTGGTCATACAATGTTCTTTGTGTGATCTTCCTGCCTCCCTCCGTAAAGGTCTTTACAGTTACACTGGACCCACGTAGAGAGTGCCTCTGTATCATAATGATTAACTTAACATGTCTGCCAAGTCCCTTTTCCATGGAAGGCCACACATTTAGGGGCTCTAGGAGTAGGGCTTAGCCTCTAGCACCATTATTCGGCCTTTGTCTCTCTTGTAGAGGACCTTTGGTAGAAGAATGAAACTCCTATAGTGTCAGAATGAACACAAAAGTCAAGGAGAAGAGATGACCCTACTCTGAATGCCAATATTACATTTATGAACAAAGTTTGTCACTTCACTGATAAAGTGGTAGAATTGGGACATTGAATTCATCTACTACTAGCTATAAAACTAAAATGCTAAATTTATATTAAAATGTAAGTGACTTGAAGTAATGTTTACAAAACATTTTCTGAAGCAATTTCTACAAGGGATTGCCTATATATTAAAAATAAGGAATCATCAAATTTAATGTGTGTTGAATTCCTAAACGGTATCGTGCAGGAAACCGGGAAGTCCCACCAGTATTAAGGTCTATCTAATGTGCCAATGGCGGTCAAGGTTTCTCTCTGAGTGTCCATGGATCAAGTGCAGCTCAGTGTGTTGGATACTAGTTTAAAAGTGCAAATTTCTGGCATCGATCCTAGGCATATATAGAGAGCTTATTATTGACATATCCTAAATAACCCACGTAAGCCGTTTGAATAAAAATCTTTCAAAATTACTGAAAAATAGGCATTACTGGTTGTAGTTCATAGCATTGTAAAAAAAATTATGAATTATTAGAACGGGAAAGGGTTATTACCACCCCAGGCCTACTTCACCATTCACTTTGTAGAGGAGGGGCCTAAAACCTAAAGTCCGGTTTCTTCCCCAGGCTCAACAGTGACTGTGAGGCAATTTCTAGACTGTGATCCTGAAAGTTAAAAATAATATAAAAGTAATTAAACATATTTATGCATTAAGATATAAAATCATAGTATAGTCATTTTATATTTATAGGAATAAGAGATGCCCTGTGTATTAGTTCTTAAGTTATAATTTATCCTCGTATCTTATTCTTACTTTAAATACTCCTATAATTTTCAACACTGTGATAAGAAGTGAACAAAACTCATGATCTCTAAGCAGTGAGTGAATAAAACAGAGTGTGAAAGAATGACACATTTCTGAGTGTAATTGTATTCTGGATTTGACTTTAGAGCTATGCTTTCCATTTTTTTCTTTAAAAAAAGGAGACGTAAATCTCACAAGAAGTGAAAATAGCTAAGAGATACCTATTTGGGAATTAGGAAAGTGCAAGTTAAAACTACTTTGAGATTTCAGTCAGAAAAGCTAAAGTCGAGGAAAGACAACAAATGTTTGGGAGGGTGTGGGGATAGAGGATCTTCACTTACAATGTTGGTGACATCACAACCTGGTGCTGCCACTCAGGGAATGAGTGTGGAGAATTCTCAAAAAGCTAAAGATAATCTAACATATGACTCGGCTCATCTTAGTTGGGGTTTTCATTGCTGTGAAGAGACTCCATGCCCACGGCAACTCTTATAAAGAAAAAATTTCATTGAGGGGGCTCACTTACAGTTTTAGAGGTTCAGTCCAGTATGATCATGACAGGGAGCATGGCAGCATACAGGCAGATGTGGTGCTCCTACATCTCGGAAGGCTAAAGGAAGTCAACTGACTGTCACATTGAGCAAAGCTTGAGAAAAAGTCCTCAAAGCCCACCCCCACAGTGACACACTTCCTTCAACAAGGCCACCTCCTAATTGTGCTACTTCCTTTGGGGTCATTTTCTGTCAAACCACCACACAGCTTAAGCACCACACCGCATATTTTCAGAGTGCTTGACAACCTACTTCACAAATAACGGTTCAGCCAGATTCATTGCTGCTCTATTCGCAACAGTTAGGAAAGGGAAACAACCTAAATTTCCTTCAACTGATAAATGAATAATGAAAATGTGATTCATATACACAATGGAGTAATATTCAGTTATAGAGAAAAATGAAATCATGAAAAAATGATTCCACACGAAATGGATGGAACTAGAAAATATCGTATTGAGTGAGGTAATTCAGGCCCAGACAGACAAATGCCACATGTTCTTTCTTATTTGTCTATCCTAGCTCTGAAGTTTTAGATACGAATTTTTAGACATTAACCTATGGTAATAAGAGAAACTAGGAAAGTAAAAATGGACCGAGGGCAGGAAAGAGAAGGAGATCTAGAGAGGGGAACAGCTGGACACAGATGCTACAAAAAGGGAACTGGAAAAATGGTAGGGGCTTTAACTGGGGAGAGAGTAGAGTGAGCAAACAGAGAAAAAGGGACAGACAAGAGAAATAACACTAAGATTGTTTGAAAAAGCCACAGGGAATCTTATTATTTTATGTGTACTAAAAGTTACTGTATATGTATTTACATATATAGCAACTTGTATATATGTTATAAATATACATCTCTCTATATATGTATGTATATATGAAGTATATATGTATATATATGTATATATATGTATGTTGAGTGATAATGCACCTGCCCAAAGCCATAGACTATCAAGCAAACACCCCAATATAAGGCATAGGAAATATATTGTGTTGTTGGTTGCTTCTACTCTTTTACTCTTTTGGGGGCCTACCACCTAACTCCCAAATAAATACAGAGGCTTATTCCTACTTATAAATGCTTGGCCTTAGCTTGGCTTGTTTCTTGCTAACTTTTCTTAAATTACCCCATCTGCTCTCTTGCTCTAGTGACCTCAGGAATGGCTCTCCTACCTACCACAGGCCCCGAGGGGCTGTGGAGAGCCTTATCTACCATTTGGTGGTGTGGGCAAAGGAGAGAAGCCAACCCGGTGCCAATACTTATTTCCTTTAGTGCATGATTGTTTTGGTGGTTTAGGTTCCTATAGCAAAATATTCTATGGTGGACACTGTATAAACAAGAGAAAATTATTTCTCATACGTTTAGAGGCTAGAAAGTCCATGGTCATGGCATATTTGGTGCCAGATTTATGATCAGCAGAAACGACTGCCTTCTTACACACACACACACACACACACACACACACACACACACACACACACACATCCGTATACACTACTTTTCTGTTTCATCCATTTCCCATTGATAACAATCTTTGTAGGTCAAGGAGTAGAGTGGTTTAAAAATGTGCTTGCCAAGGGACTCTTCAAGGTGAATGGGTTTTACAGTCACAAAAAGTGATTTCCTCTCATTTGACCCAGCAAATTAGGAGTAAATACTGAGAGACTGGCAGCCTGGAGCTCTCTCTGAAGATCAAATACAGAGTTTCCCTTTAGAGGGAGAAAAATAATATCTTTCTAGGCCAAATGAAGTGTTCTTTCAGAACAGTGGATGATTTAGGAAAACAATTATATTTAACTTTATTATGATTTATAATAACTTTTTTTATAATTTACTTTATAAGTTGTAATAAGTTATAACAATTTAGCAGCTGAGGTGAAATGTCCCACTCATTCTCATGGTGCTAGGGACCACATGTGTGATCAATTATGTGAAAAACTTTTTTGTTGTTGTGAATCATTTCTAGACAGTTTTCTATTTATGTGTATAGTACTTTCTATGAACTGTATGTTTTAACAAATAGATCAAATGTGATGGCCTGTAGTTCAGTAGTTGTGGAGGAATGGAGGAGCTGTCACAATGGTTTTCAAATTTTGTCTAATATCAAAACCAGCTGGCAGCTGCATAAATAGATTTCTGCTTTTCCTAATGACACCAAAGTCCAAAGTTCTGGTGTTTGTGTGTGTGTGTGTGTGTGTGTCTACATCTACGTGTGTGTACGTGTGCAAGTAGAGGCCAGAGATCGAGGTCAGGTACCTTTTTTTGATTGCTCTCCACTCTATCTTGAGACAGAGTCTCCCACTGAACTTGGAGTTTCTGAATTGGCTAGATGGGCTGGCCAATGAACTCCAGAGTCTGCCTGTCTCTGTCCCCCAACCACTGGAGTTACAGATGTGAAGAGCCACTCCTGGCCTTCACATTAGGGACCCAAGTATGGAGTCACAGGTGCTTTACCGCTGCGCCATCACCCACGCTTTGGAGGCCACAGGACAACTTTTAGGAGTCGATTCTTTCTTCCTGTCTTGTTGAGGTCATTCACTCTTGTTGCCGCTGTGGTGGCTACTCCGGGCTAGCAGGCCCATACACTTCCTGATGATGCTCTTGTCTCCACCTCTCATCTCACTGTAGGAGTGCTGGGATTACAGATGCTGGACACATTTACTTTTTACAAGGCTCCTGGATCACCCAAACTCTAGCAAAAACTCATCAACACAACTTGATTTGTCTTTTACAATCATTTATACTGATTGTGCCTAAAATATATTTTTTGGGGGGAACAGTCCAGTAAGTATATACATTAAATCAAACTTTGATGTCAAAAGGCTATATATTTTAAATATTTTTTTTATATTACAAAGCTAATTAGAAGTAGAAAATGCAAATAGGTAGGCAGGGATCAGAAAATATCAATTTTATATTATGTTTTATTTTCCAGACTAAATTAAAATAATTTCTGAAAAGATAAATGACATTCGTTATACACAGGGGAGCAAGGCATATTTGTTCAAAACATGTTATTCTGAGCTTAGTAATGGAATCTTTTTCCATCATCTCAGTTCAGAGAAAAATAATTCCTCCCACTGGGTGATTTTTTTTTTTATATCCAAAGCTTGGACAGCAGAAATTAATTTACCCAAGTAGCCAGTGTCTGAACTGCTTCATGTTTGACTTCAAATACTGACAAGGGAATGCACTTAAGGAGAGATAGTGAGTCACGGTTCAGGGAGCAGACGGGAGCCTCAGAAATCATTCAGGAGTCTGCTTACAAGGGTTTTAAAGCCTGAAAACCGTTTTATTTCATTCCCTTAAAAAAATCTCTAAAAAAGGACTGTTTAGTCACTTTAGGGGTCGGGGTTTTGAGAATCTAGTCTATTTGACACTGTTTTTCACATCTGGTCAGAATCACTCTTGCTATTCTTTAAGGCTGGGTTTGCTTGCTCCAAATGGCAGACAGCTGTCTAGAGTCTTTAATATAATTTTTCACACGAAGGAGGTGATTAATAAGGTCAGGTGTCAGCCTTCTATATCCGGGTGAAAACTGCTGCATATTTTGTATGAGTACAGTTAATGTAGGGAAGAAAATGTCTGAGCCAGCGTTGGAAGGGAAAACCCTTTTCTAGCTACATCCTTAGGTTTATCTGCCAAGGCCCTGCTAAATAAGCTCAGCTAAGACAGAGGGGTTGAAATAGCATGTGAATTTTGTGCGATGGTTTGTTTCTCATACTACAGGGGCTTTAATAGAAACAAAGTGAAGATCCCTACAGTGGCTAGAGAGTTCTATTTCATTTTGAACAGAGCAATAAACGAGGGGTGGGAGGGGATGGGACAAGACAAAGTAAAGGCTTTGAAGCTCATAGAGGGATAAATTGTGGAGAGGGAAATATATGGGGGAGACTAATGGAATTGTCCTAGGAAGGTTTCCTTGTAGATGTCACTCTTAGTGCCTGCTTCCCTTTTCTCCATGGTCATAAAACACCCCTGGGAGAGGAGAGCCAGAGCAGACGTCATTCTTAGGAGTTTCTGATTTTTGTCAGATATGGGAAGTCTTGAGAGGCCCTCTTTTCTGTGTCTCTGGGATCGCCCCTTCTTTGAGCTCAAAACAGTTCTCATGGTAGAACAGCATATTCCAGTTCCATGCAGTATCATGGGCAGCTGTTAGTGACCACCACAGCAGAAATAATTGCAGGCTGTAGTCAGTTACTGCTTCTGAGTCTCTTTCCCAAGCCTCCTTAAGTATTTTTGTTCTTCTTGCCTTTCTATTAAGTATTGAGATTAGAAGTGAGTGTGCGGAAGGACGGCTTTGCCTGTAGAAAGTTAAATTGAGGCAGACTCTTTCTCATTATCCTGAACTGCACTGGAAGAATTTATCTGTTCATTTATCAAATGTTTATCTACTGCCTAGTTTGTGCCACCAACTATTAAACAGTCTAGAAGAAGATCTGAGAGAAAAAAACCCAAAACTATGACTGTCATGGGACGTGAATAAAATGGAATAATTTTGCAGGTTGCTGTAGAAGTTGGGTAGTGGATTATGTATTAATAACTTAGTTGTCTTTGGCTAACACACCCAGTGTTGGCAGTTTGCAATCAATCACTGCCCATGCAACATTTGCTGACTGTGTACTCATGCCCTAGCCTTGTGCCCCTAGGTCCTCAGGGAGCAGATGATCTAGGTGGGTAGAAGAAACCAAAGCAGATCATGACATGACAACCCATAAAGACAAGGAGAGGACCCTATAATGCAGCATGGGATTGAATGCTTGGTGCAAACCCTTAGTTTGATGCGCAAATTCATGGGAAAGTATTGGTAAATTCTGTATTTTATTTTCCCATTGCAATGATAATTGTTAGAGTATATATAGCGTAAAAATAATTAGACACATTTCTGCATTCCTGTCAAACAGTATAATCTCTAGGACAACATGTGCAGAATTCTAATTCTCCTTCATTCTGGAAATCACTTGGCTCTGAATCAATTGACTAAGATGTCAGGCTTTCATTAGATTCATTGAACCTAGTAATTACTTTATACAGTTAAATTCATTTAAATGCACTCCTGAGAAGCAAGCGGTGGGCAACAAAGTTCTACAAAAATGTGAACCCTTTTCAACTTTTGTCAATAATCTTGTTCCTTTTAAATTTAAGTATATGATTAAATATCAGCTGTTTGATATCTGCAGAATGTTCTTGTTGTATCCCAGACTGTGATTATGGTATTACACATTATGATAGCAATAGAGCAATACCCTCTGCTCTACGTTAGCTGCTGAAAGCCTTCTGCGAAGATTTGTGAAAATCGTTCTTAATCATGGGGACAGTGTAATTCCTTTATAGAAGAGGACACCAACACTGATGACCTCAGTTCAACCTCTGACTCCCACATGGTGGAAGGAGAGACAGCTTCTGACATCTATACACTGAATTAATGTAATAAAGATGTTACCGAGAACCCATGCTATAGAGACCAGCTGTAGCAAAGGCTTTAATGAGTAGTCTACCAGTATCCATTTTTTTTCATGAAAATATCACCAGTTAATATTAGTTTGTTTTGGAGATTCTTTTAAACTTAAGACAATGTCAATTCTTTCGAACCTGTAGGTACGTTCCCCTCAACCCCCATGCTTCTTGATTCTATAAAATTTTACATATCCTTCAGCAATTTTTTTGTTTTCTAGCAAATTATAGAAGATATTGTTTTGAACCCTGTCATTTATTTATGCTATCATGAATCATTTATTTCTAGGTTTTGAGGGGAAGGGGGTCACAGTCTCTTGTTTTGCTTACTTAGACAGTTACTTATCTATTTTCATTTATCTTAAAATTGCTATATGTTTGCTTCTGTTAATATGAGAAGCCACGCAGGAAGAGGGGCAGACACCTCATGCGTCTTTTTGCTTTTACACTAGGTGAAAAAAAGGAGGCTCTCTAGTTTTCAGAATGACAGTCAGCCACAAGAACAATTGGAATAGAAAGCATAAGCCCATGCAGCCAGGAAGGGAATTCAATTTCAGGCTTAATTCTTACAGAGATCAGGATGTGACTAAGCTCATTGTCAAAACTTGCTGAAAAATAGCAAGAGAATTGCAGCCCTTGGGTTCATCAGGACATTTCCAAACCTGGTATTTCTGTCTGTCTACTGGGTGGGATTGAGGAAGGTGACCCATATGTCACTGTCCTCTCACCTAACCTCCTCTGACCACTCTTGCAAGCCTATGAGTCTCATAGCCGCCTTTTTCTTATTAAGTACCATGGATGTCCTAGCATAGTTAATCACAGGTTTGTGTATGAGGGGCCACTTGTGAGTGGTCACCTCAAGGCTCTCTGACATTTTTTTCTTCTTCACCAAGATAGAAGGCAGGAAGTGATGACAGACAGTGTACCTATAGAATGTCTAGAGAACAATGAGGTACTTTAGCCACAGTCTGTGGTATATGTATAGACCTCAGCATAAGAGAAAGAGATGGGCCAAGGGACTGACTGAAATAAGATTTTTTTTTTCTACTTTGAAAGGAGTGGGAGTCTTTAGAATGGGGAGAACTTTGCAGAAACAATTGGATGACCTAGTACAGAATGGAATACTAACATAATTAATCTTTAAGCCCCCTTATTGTGCAAAGCCTGTACCTCAACTTTGAGGTACTTTATCTCAGTTAACTCTACAGGTAGATACTGCTGTTCTCAGTGCAGAAGAGAGAAGCTCTGGGAGGTTAGTTGGCTTGCCCAGAGCCATAAAGTGTGTAAACTGCAAAGGCTAGAGAACACTACAGATATATCCTCATAGTGGAGGGGTCCTTGGCTGGGGCTGAGGGTTTGTGTCACATAGAGTTGATCTGCACTAGTAGCCATTAGCTTGCCGATTGGATAGCTATAGAACCGGAGAGCTATAAAGAGAAGGTTATTGCGTAGTGCCTCCTTCCTTGGTGAAAAGGGAGACTTTGCTGCTCACAATTTCTAAGAGCTACCATGCTGTATTGTCCACTTGGAATTTATTCCTCACTGTCTCCCTAAAGTACTACAGCCATTTCAACACATCCCTGGGAACATGCATACTTACACACACACACACACACACACACACACACACATTGATTTATCAGGTAAGTGATCCAGATTGTATCAGGGACATTGTAAATGAATACAAATATGTATATGTGTGTGTGCACAAACACATGTGCGTGTGTGTGTGTGTGTGTGTGTGTGTGTGTGTGTGTATGTGTGTGTGTGTGTATGTGTGTGTGTGTGTGTGTGTGTGTGTGTGTGTGTGTGTGTATGCATGTGTGTGTATGGTTATGGAAACTGAAGTGTCCTCAGATTGGTCATCTGCAACCTGGAGCCCTAAGAAAGTCAACAGTATATGCAGTATGAGTTTGACAATGTCACAGTCAGACAGTAGGTGGTAGGTGATAAATTCCATCACTAAAGCTGTGCGAGATGAGATGAATTATCCTAGATTAGCCACTGATTAAGATTAAAAGGCATATTTCTTCTTCTTCTTCTTCTTCTTCTTCTTCTTCTTCTTCTTCTTCTTCTTCTTCTTCTTCTTCTCCTCCTCCTCCTCCTCCTCCTCCTCCTCCTCCTCCTCCTCCTCCTCCTCCTCCTCTTCCTTCTCCTCCTCCTCTTCCTTCTCCTCCTCCTCCTCTTCCTCCTCCTCTTCCTCCTCCTCCTCCTCCTCCTCCTTCTTCCATCTTCCATTCTACTGAAGCCCTTAAAAGGTTGGATGAGATGCACTTGTGCTGGGAAGGACCACTGTGAAGTCCACTAAATCCACTACCAATTCCCATGCTAACCTCACCTGGAAACAACTTTATATGCACATACCCAAATCATGTTCCATTTGGCATCTAGTGAAGTTAATGTATAAAATTATCCAGTTAAGTTGATATATAAAATTAACCAATACACTTGTCTACTTACTCATGGTCTGTCAAATAAAAAACAAAACTATGTTCTCTAGGCTGCAGACAATATCTTACCTTATTTTTGATGGAATATTTGACGGAGGCAGTACTTGGCAGATGGGATGGTGCTATTGGCCGTGGATGCTGACAGTTCCAGCTCTGAGCCTAGTGCTTCTGCTTCTTCATAGAGAAGATGAGGACAGCAACACCCACTTATTAGGTAGTCATGACAAGCCAGCAAAGCCCCTATAACCACTGATAGATGCTTTCAGTGTGAAGTACTGAAAGCCATAATGGCTAGCCTAAGGTTGGCCTGTGGTATTTTACTTGTACTGAAATGTGATTTTAATTGTATGTTAATAAATAAAGTTGCCCGGGGGTCAGAGCTATTAGAGCCATAGCAAGAGCATGGCGGTGGAGGCGTACGCCTTTAATCCCAGCACTTGGTAGACAGAGCTAGGTAGATCTCTGTGTGTAAAAGGATACAGCCAGCATTGGAGACACATGCCTTTAATCTCAATCCCAACCATAGTAGACCTGGAAGTCTTTACAGACAGGCAGTGACAAGGTATGGGTTTACAACCAATGAGAAGGCAGAACAGAAAGACTATTTAAAGACATACACACAGGAAGTAGGCCCCTTTTCGGAGAGCTCTCTTGGCTGAAGCAGGAAGGGTAAGGCTCTCAGTTCTGACCTCTTGGCTTTCTTCTCTGAATCGGCTCTCTGTTTCTTATTTAATAAGACGGTTGGTTACATCTACATTGGCCTCAGTTATTTTCCAGGTTTAGTGAAAGCAATTCATTGATTTGTTGTAGTAGTCAATGATGGTCCTCAATGGTTGAACTTGCAGACCATGGTTCTCACTGCCTTATGCTTCATTATATAATGTTCTGTACAAGGATGGCATGGTCACATGATCAAATTGATGTGAAACTAATGTATCATGTAAAAATTTTGAGAAATCAAGGAAAATTTTTAGTTTCTTATTTTGAAAACATTCTCCTTTTGATAAAATATGTCCTTTGTGCTTTCTGAACCGGCTTTCTGATTTACCATCACTAAACTTGGGCAATACTATTTTTAACAAATATTGTTCTTCATACCATCTAATGCAGAGTGGCTGCTCATATCCCAAGTCCTGTCCGTGTCCTGTGAAGTTCTTGCCAATATTCTGTGAGCATTCTAACTCTTTCTCTTTGTATGGGTACATCCTCCCTGTTCCTTAAGATTCCATTCAAATCCCCATGTTTCAAGAAGCTCTCCATAAGTCCCTGTCTTGCTCTGGCTTTGGGAACTAGACTAAGATATCCTTGAAGTCCAAAAAGCCCTCATCCCTAGCATAATGACCTTACTGCAGATGGTCTAGGTCAGTGGTTCTCAACCTTCCTCATGCTGTGACCCTGCAATACAGTTCCTCATGTAGTGGTGGCCTCCAACCCTAATATTAATTTTGATGCTTCTTGAAAACTGCAATTTTGCTGCTGTTGTGAGTCATATTATAAATATCTGATATGCAGGATATCTGATATGTGACCCCTGTGAAAGGGTCGTTCGACCCCAAAAGGCTTGCAACCCACAGGTTGAGAACTGTTGCTCTAAATTGTGACTGAGGAAGACCAAAGCGGACTTACTACCTCTTGGTATCTGGTATAAATTTTCAGGATCTTTGAGATGCTGGCTATCAGTGGCCTGCCATTGAGAGATGGATAGTCACTATAAGCAAAATGAAGCACGTACCCCAAATTGTTTATTTATGCAGTAAAGGGCATGAAAAAAAAACATGCCAGGAAAGGTCAACTGTAGCACTTTTAAAATGAACTTTGTTTGTGGGGGAAAGCATTGCAATCTTTATCATTTAGTCAGAAAGCTCTTGATATTTTTCTTAAATTCAAACACCTAACTAAACATTATGGAAATGTGCCTGTTTTCTGAGGTTTCATTAAAGTTCATTTTTCATGTGTAAAATCAGCTCCAGGCTTCAACGTGAGGGAATCATTTCCTTCCCCTGACAGCGGTGGAGGAAGGTAACTCAGGGCTGCCGATGTAATCTTGGTTGTCTCCTGTTTTATTCTAGGCTTGCTGTGATTAATAGGATTACAGTGGAGTGATTATGGCTGCCTGTGTGTTTGCCTCATCAATGGGGCCAGGGCTGGACGTCTTATTCCAGGTTCCTGTTGGTGTAGAGGCCTAGTTCCTTATGTTCACAATGCAATAACCTCCTGCTGAATCATTGCCCTGTGGAGTTTTGAAATGAGCTGAGTGAACTTTCAGAGCCAGGGAGGTTATGGGAATTTGTATCATTTGTTAAGAAAGTATTGATTGAGGACCAGTGCTGAGCAATGGCTTGTGCTGTTCTGAGAAGGTTGAGGCCATTGTGTTGTTTCAAAGAAGGAGACCACTTTATCCTTTCAGACCCTGGTCAGTGACGGTTGGTGAGGGGGAAGTGGGTGACTGCTGCCTGATACCTTCATTATCATCAGTAATTAGGAAGTAGAATAAATAATTATTTTTCATGTTTATTCAGATAATTGAATACCTTATCATTTTGTGGCATGTCAAGAAATACTGACATTTAATTCCATTATGTAAATGGAGATTTTATTTTATATGCAAGTGCGTGCTGCATGGTATTGGCTTGACATACCTAACAGTATAAGCTGCTGTGTCTAGGGAGCCAAATTGCTCTTAGACCCAAGCAAGCCAGACCTCTGTCTCAGGTCCTGAACTGGGATGTGTCCTTCCTTAAATATTTCTAAATCTACATATGATGGCTAGACTTGTTAGTCACTGATAGTGCCCCTTTGCCAAGCTGTCTTGAAGATAAGCTAGAATGTGTGCATGTGTGTGTGGGGGCCACACCCACTTTCTCCCATCCTGAGTATCTGATACTTTCCATCACCTATGTGATAGGCTGACCACATAGTTTGAGGGTTGATGCCATTTACACCTGTGAGAACATCCTGGAGCACCACAGCTGGACTCAAGTCTCTGGGTCCTCATTCCAGAATGGTAGTCTAGAAAGCAGATCACTGCATCTACACAGGCAACATTTCTTTTGTTGACTGTGTGAAAGAGCAGGCTACCACACTGGTTTTTACATGATCATTCTGGATAGTTCTACCGCTTTCTCTTCAGCTTGAGCCACAGGCATGGACCCATGGACTGTTTCTTGCGCTACAGTCTGTGACTGCAGGAGCACCTCTAGCCTTCAGAAGCTGGGGTTTAGAAGGAGGATGGAAGCTTTTGTCCAGGAATGCCTGATGCTAGCACCAAAAAGCTGCTATACTCCCTCTACCAGCAGCACATTGCCAAATGTTGGGCCACTCCTGTGAGTGTCTGTGCTTATCTCTCGTCAGATCTTTCTAGATCATTATGTGATGTTCTAGTGAGCCATTCCAGCTGACAGCTTTCTTCTCTTGCCTCCAGTTGATGTGAAAATATAACACTTTTAAAGTGGACAAGAAGACAGTGGGACATTACTTGCCATTATAGGAATATTCCTTTTATTCTCCTCAGTGTCAGCAGCATGTGAAAAGTAATGAGTGTACATTAACTCTGAAAATCACACTGCAGAAATGCCAGTATTATGTTCTAAAGAGTTTAAGGAAGATGTGGAATTGGAAGATGTGGTTTTTAATTTTATATCATATAATTCTTAACAGTGTATTTAACACATGTAGAAAACAAATTTCCATTTTATTTTTTTGTATTGTGTGAGTAAAATTTCCATTTATGGATATGAAGCATATTAATGAATTGTGAGTTATTGGAAGACTGTATTATGATTGGTTCTAGAAGCAATAATGTAACCAACATTCAATAAGTGGACATGGAGAACTGAAGGGGCAAAAAAGAAAAGCCTTTTTAAATACAAACAGGTATTAATAAATACAAATACAAACAGGTTCGAAAGAGCTATGGCATTGTGGGTGGTAATAGCACTGCTACCTTTTGATCAAGGAGGCAATATGAAATAGTCAGGCATGATGCATATGACAATAATGAACATGAATTGATGTCTCCTGAACCTGGCAGGAAGAAGAATCTTTACACACTGATGGAAAATAAACTACGATCTATTCCCTTTCTGCCCATTAATCTATCCATTCATAAAAATATTGCATCTTACATGAGCCCACAGATTCTGTGTACATTTTAAATATAAAGTTGCTGCTGTTTGAAGATCCTGCAAAATTATTGCCATAAGCCTCTCCTTTTTAGTGATAGTCCTGTTGGGAGGATGCTTATTTGTGATACTCAGAAAGGAAGATACTCTCTCTGCTGCTAAAGCTCAAATCTGGAACTTATTATCCTCAATAAGAAGAGAAGAGATGCCTTACTGGATAAAACACTTGCCACATAAGCATGAGGACTGGAATTTCGATTCCCAGCACCTACCTAAAATGCTTGGTGGTCATGGTGGCCTGTCTGTAGTCCCAGAATGAGCAGGAGGCAGATCCAGGGAATCTGGAGAACAAAGTGGCAAGGTAAACTAACCAAATGGGTAAGCTCTCATTTCATGTGAGAGATCTTGCTTCAGTATAAATAAAGAATAACCGAGAAAGAAACCCAATGTCATCCTATGCCTTTACATACACACAGAACACACGCACATACATACACTACATACATAAACTAAAAAAAAATAGGAACAGGAATATGAAGTATCCTGTTTCTTAGTAGATAAAGAATTTAAACAAATGAAAATGAGAGGGGGGAATAAGACATACAGAGAGGAAGGCACTGAGGAGAAGAAGCCTCCTAGGCTACAGAAATACCAAAAGAATTTACCCCAGAGTTGCAAAGTTACTGAGAGTGCACACTCAGTCAGGAGCACTGGAGGAGAGTAATTTTCACAGTAGAAAATGAAAAGCCCGTAGGTGAAAATCTTTGTGGTGAGAGGTTGCAGATACAGAGGTTACAACATTTTCTGCAAGGACTGAGGACTTTCGGGGGAAAACATACCTGTCCACTCTATAGCCAGCTTATTTGACTCAGAGGACAGTGCAAGTGACAGTGTAAGGTGGGAGCAGAAATTGGAAAAAGCAACTTGAAGGGAAACACATGTTATATGTGAAGCATGCATCTCTATTCTTGGGGGGAGGCCCCTGAAGATTGAACCTAGGGCTGCTCATAAGACAGGCAAGTCCTGTTCCACTGAGCTACACCCCTAGCCTTGCTTTGCCTTTTATTTTGAGATAATGTCTCTCGCTCTGTTGCTTGGGGGTGGCTTTGAAGTTATTCTGTATCTTAAGTGGACTTTGAAATTGAACTGTCTTAATGTACCAAGTAGCTGGGATTGCAAGAGTGTATACTACAAGGGCTGGCTAGGCACCGTTCTTGTTGATTTAATGTTTTCTGTGTCCGTAGATCTGTTGTATCTTTAATTCACTGTAATTTTCCAAATGATTGTTGACAGACTTTGAAATCACATTTGCTGCTATTGAGTTTTTTTTCCATCTGTGCTTGGAAGTTTGCATTTACTTGAAGCAAACATCACATCCTTGGTTAAAAAAAAAAAAAAAGAAAAGAAACAAAAAGACTCCTCTCTGAGTTATAATACTGGATGAGATCCATTTCTTAGAGCCTTCCCCCTATTTTCATGGCATTCATGTGTATATATGCATATTTGCATGTGTAGGGACATCCACATGTGAGTGCTTTTGCATGTATATGATTGCACCTATAGGTCTGAGGTTGATGCGGGAATCATCCTCACTGGCTCGGCTCTTTCACCTTATTGACTGAGGCAGGATCTCTCAATCAAACCCAGAGATCACTGACATAGCTAGTCTTAATGGCCAGCTTGCTCTAGGAATCCTGTCTCTACCTTCTGAGGCTGGAATTGCACCTGGCCTTTATGTGGCTGCTTAGGATCTGAACTCTGGTCCTCGTGCTTATAAAGCAAGTTCACCACTGACCTACCTCACCAGCCTCTCTTATTGCTTTTTGTCCAATCAAACTAAAAGGTCTTTCTTGTATTCGGCCCTCGTTCTCAGTCTGTTTTTGACTCAAATCTTCTGGAAATGCTTACAGATTTACACCACTTGGCTGAATCTCTCCTACACTCTTTGTTTATTCCTTCTTTCTGAAAGAAGCTGCATGCCTCAGGGCCTCTGTGTGCACTGCCTACTCTTGACGTGTTTGGCTTTGTTCACTAATCAGAATTATGATACAGGATCTCAGCTGTGCACTCCGCTCCCGAGTCTCACTGCTGCTTCCCTTCTCCATTCTCTTGCACGGAAAAATCCACATTTCAATAACCAGTTCATTACAAATGCCTTCCACTGTTCTAGCACACAGGACTCCTATTATGAGTATGCCTTTCATCTGATTCTACCACATTGATCAGTCAGGATGCTTGCAGATAAAAGACAGTTTTGTATCCGGTATGATCAATGATCAAAATTACCAAGGGGATTTCAAAAACTTTCTGAACATGGAAATGCAAGAAAGGGGACCTGCAATTGTTCCTAGAGCAAGTTCCTCCCTTATGTCAACAGTAATTTCTGAATACCAATTACTTTCCTCCAACATGGCACAGGACAAAGGACCCAGGCATTTACAAAGCTGCAGTTTGCTGTGGGCAATGTGTGTACCTTTGGAAATTGTTATTATAAGCAGATTAAGGTCTCACAAATTATGATCTGCCCTCTGATATTTACTGTGGGTGTTACAAATAAAGGACATTGTGCTTGGCTTTGGAGCACAAGATGATCACAGTAGAAACTGTTATTTCCATTAACCCTACAGCGGCTGCTCCTGGGGATAGCTCTACCATGCCTCTCAGCTCCTCACAGGGCCTTTCCTCTGGTCTCTGAAACATTCTGCCTCTCCTGGCTCTCTATTGTTTCTTTTCTCTTCCTTCCTTCCCTTCCTTCCTTTCTTTCTTTTTTCTTTTTTTCTTTCTCTTCTTTTCTTTACTGATCTCTGCAACTCTGCAACTCAGTGGGCTTTTCTTTCTTGACTACTTTATATAAAATTGGCAAATAACTCCAACATATACATTTTATGTCTTTTCCCCCGATTTTAGTCTTCTTCTTGGACTTGCATATTTCATTATTAAAAATGTTTGTCTAACTTTTCTTTCTCCCTCACCAGCTTGGGAAGGTGAAGATGATTTTCTTTTTGAGCATGCTTGTGTCTTTAGGACTGGAATAGTATCCAGGACACACTGGGCTTTCAGGGAGAAAATGTTAATGTTAAATGAATAAATGAGACATCAGATGAATGAAAACATTGAGTTCCTAGAGTTTTTCCTCTAACTTGTATGTGCTGTCATAATATTATGGTACTAGAATATGTTAGTTTTAGGGATCTGGTACCAACAATTAACTTTTTTTACCTTCACTAAAATATGTTACAGTAGAAGCTGACAAGTAAAACCCCAAGTTGAAGGTATCTTCTCGAAAATTCTTGCTGAAGTAAGCTATCCTTTATCTTCAAAGAGTGAGATGACACCCTTCCTGTGTCTTGGAATCTCAGCTGGTGTCAAAGTATAAAGTTCCATTTTTGTATCAGTACCTTTTAAATAACATACTTAAAATCCATTCCAATGGGTATTATGATGAAAAAAGCAATGGAAAGCAGCTATAGAAAATGCTGCTCCAAATTCCAAATGCTGAAATGTGTAACTACATCCACTAATGAGTTAGACTAAAAGTAGCAATTCAGTAGTGCTTAAACAGATTAAAACTGCCTATTTGATATATGGACTGAATAATCCAGATATGATTTTGTGACTTACTAATTATAGTTTAGGACACTTATTTTAAGGCTCCTATCACAGAAAATAAAAGAGATTGTATTCATTTCCCAGGCCTCTAATTATTAGTAGTACTACAAACTAAGTGATAAAACAATCTCTCCTGATTCTAGAGGCTACAGATCCAGAGTCGAGGTGTGAGCAGAGTCATGTTCCCTCTGAAGACTCAGATCACTTTTCTAGAGTTTCCATAATGAAGTGTCATACAAAGGAGAAACTTAGGTTCAGAAAACTCTGGAGACTGGAAATCTAACAAAGGATTTCATCTGAGGCTGTTCTCTGTACTTCATAGGTAGCCATCCTGTCTCATCCTTTCTTCATAATGTCCTTCCTCTGAACGTGTCTGTCAAAAATTTCCTCCTATGAACAGCAATAATGTTGGGTTAAGGACTGCTTTAATATCCTACTTTCATTTAAGTAGCATCTTTAAAACCTTATCTCCAGATACAGCCATATTAGGTGTTGTATTACTTCAACTTATCGATTTGTAGAGGTATAGTTTAGTCCGTGAAGACAGGGAGTTCTCCTTAGTTCCAAGTGGGTTTCCATTAGCCTTTGGTGCTCAATGGCTATGGATATATTACTCCATCTGAATGTGGATTTCTTCTTCTGTTTCTTCACAGTGTTTTTCCTGTGAGTGCCCTGTATGTGTGTTTCAGCTTTGCCTTTCTTTTCTTTTTATGATATTAGGGATTTAATGTTAGGTAAATGCCCTAGTCATTATTATTAATAATTATTATTACTCTTACTATTATTATGATGGTGATGATGGTGATAATGACTTTGAGACAGTCTCACTAAGTAGGGTAGACTAGACCAGGAAGGCCTTGAACTGTGGTCTTCCTTCCTCAGCATCCCTAGTGGCTAGAAAATAGGCCTGTACCACCAACCCTGCCTTGACGGTCTCATTTCTAAAATGTGCCAGTTATGTGCAATGGGGAATCCATGCCGATCAATTAACCTTGTAAATACCTTATCCAAATAAAGTTACTTTCTGAAGTCCTGGGGTTAGAACTTCAACACATATTACAGAGTTCAACCCATAACAATGATTGCCATGATTTATGTTCTCTTTGGAACTCATGCTAAGTTAGACCTCTCCATTATATTGTCTGTCCACTGTCTGTATTAACATCATTAATTAACACTAAATCAGTCTGCATTCTGTATCTACGTTATTTACTGATACTTAAAATAATAGAAGCAGATAAAACAAGCATTACTATTACAGGTCCAGTAAATGCAAGTGTTATTTGAGATTGTACATATTTAATTAATTAATCTTATATTGCTCTAAATTCCAATTAGTACTTGATTTCATTTTAGATGTAGAGTAAAACTGTATTTTCAAATTTATTTATTTATTTAGTCTCTGGGTATGGTGTGGTACTTGTGTGTGTGGTGTGTATCTGTGTGTGTGTGTGTGTGTGTGTGTGTGTGTGTGTGTATGTATGTGTGTGTGTGTGTTAGCATGTCAGCACATAGGTAGTTGTCAGGGGGCATGTTGAGGTAGCTGTCAGGGGGCATGTTGAGGATGGCCTTTCTCTCCTTCCACCATGTGTATTACAGGACTCTAATTCAGGTAATGAGGCTTGCTGGCAGGGGCCTTTAATGGTGAGCTGGCTTGCAGGTCCTAAAACTGTCTTAATACAAAGTAACTTTAATTGTGGTATGTAGCCTATATTTCTCGGGGTCTTTATGGAAAACATAATACATTTAAAGGAAAGCAATCCAAGGATGATTTGCAAAGATGTTGCCTTAGAATTCTGATTTAACAATAATATATGTACTAATATACTTGAATCTTAAGTAAGGGGATGAGGAGACCACTGTAGGAGTCAGAGGTAAAAGATAAAATGATCTTTGATTAGGGGGCATAACAAGGAATGAGGGAATGGATACCTTAACTTTACTCTTGTTTTCTTCTAACTTATCCCATGGCTTTGAGTCAAACCCAACTAAAATACAAAATACAAAGTGCAGTCCAAACTGAAGTCCCATGATACTGTCTATACACATGAAGATTCCAAAATAGAAGGCAGAAAAAGGTAATGAGGAGACGAGGTAGCGGTGGTAGTGGTGGTGGTGGTGGTGGTGGTGGTGGTGGTGGTGGTGGTGGTGTGCACTGGAAGGATTCCAGCAGCGCCAATCTCTTCTATCTTCTCAGGTGATCCCTTTGCTTCTTGGAGTTGCAACCCAGCCACAGGAATCCAGTAAATTCTGGTACCGCATCAGTGTTGATACCTGTGTGGTCATATTCCCACCTAAAACCCAAAGATTTGCCATAGATGTTCTTCTTATGTTCTTCTTATAATGTAGCAAATTGAAAAAAAAAAAAAAAAGAAAGGGGGTGGGGGAAAGCTAGGGAAGCAGTTCAGCTACCTGCAGCACAGCTGCCCCTGAGTCTGTCTGTACCTGGTCACATGGGTTTTCTCATCAGCACAATTTTATTCTCTCATCAGGGCCAACTTCTCCTGCTGTATCTTTAATTGAATAGTGTCGTCGTCTTCTTCTTCTTCTTCTTCTTCTTCTTCTTCTTCTTCTTCTTCTTCTTCTTCTTCTTCTTCTTCTTCTCCTCCTCCTCTTCCTCCTCCTCCTCCTCATTCTCCTCCTCCTCTTTCTCCTCCTTTTTTCTTCTTTCCTCCTCCTCCTCCTCATCATCATCTCTTCCTCTGCCTCTTCCTCCTGCTCCTCCTCCTCTGCCTGCTCCTCCTCCTGCTCCTGGTCCTCCTCCCCTCCTCCTGCTCCTCCTTCTTCTTTAAAGTATTTACCCACCCAGTCTTATATCCCAAGAGGATGTGGTTTCAATGCTCTTGTTTTTGCTAATCTGTTGCCATTTCCACTGGTTACTTCTATTGGATAAAAGGGGTGACTCAGACAGGAACCAGTGTATATCTGGGTTTCAGATATGGTCCTTCACTGTGTGGCATCAACCTAATTTCCTCATCATCAGAGTCAGTCATCATGGCCAGTATGGAGACCTGCTTCCAGGCTGTTAGCTTGAGGAACTCAAGACAATTTGGCTAAATTCTTTTTCCATTTTATTCCACATAGGCATGATTCCTTGTGGGATCTCTCCCTTTATGAAAACTGGAACCTTCAAACACACCAAATTGCTGTGGGAATGTCTTTCTGTATGCTCTGAATATGTGTTGCTCTAATTGGTTGATAAATAAAGCTGTTTGGCCTATGGCAGGGAAGCTTAGAGGCAGGTGGGAAATCTTGGAGGGAGACAGGAAGAGAAAGGAGAGGCAGAGAGACCAGCCTGCTGCCCAAGGAACAACATGCCAGCAGACCAGTAAGCCATGGAACACGTGGCAAAACAGATTAATAGAAATGGGTTAATTTAAGTTATAAGAGCTAGCTAGCAAGAAGCCGGCCACGTGCCATACAATTGATAATTAATATAAGCCTCTGTGTGTTTACTTGGGTCTGAGTGGCTGTAGGACCAGGCGGAACACAGGAAAACTTCCAGCTACACCAAATCCCAAGTTCTTCGATAGGGTTATTAAGGTGTCATTGAGAGATGAATTATCTGATCTTCATTCTTTTCCAGCTCCATTTTTTCTGTTGCTAATATACATAGCACTGAAGATTGGCAGTTGCTAAGTCACACCTCCCCCTGTAAATATCTTGCTGACCTTGCATTTGAGTGCTCTCATTCCTGCCATTATTTAAGAATGCAAAAGCAGTTGTCTCCAGTTATCTTGATTTGTAACACATAGTCAAACAAATACATCCTTCATCTTTGTTTTGTAGGCTTTGTATCTTGTATTTTTCCCTGTTTCTCTGTTTATTCATCCTTCACTACTTAGATATAAGATTATTAAAATCTATCATCTCCAGAGAAACTTTCTTTTAATATTTTTCAGTAAGTATACAATAATGGATTTCATTATGATATTTTCATGTATATATGTTATTATTCTTTTTGCTCATACATGCCCTGTTACCCTCCCTTGTCCTGTTTCCTTCTACTTCTGGTTCTTTGACTCTCCTCACTTAGCACCTATTCTGCTTTAGTATCTTACCCTTGTCGGTGCTTTCCCACTTGTATGTACTTAGAGTCTTCATGCTTAATATTTTTAAACTTAATAGTACTGAAAAGAAAATATTAAAATCTAAAAGTAAATGGAAATAATTTACAGTTTCCCAGGTAGGATTACTAAAATGGCCATTTTAATGAAGGTGTTACATCACTCCCCTCTTTGTGTCCTCCCTCCAGCTGCACTCAAATAGCCCTCTAATTCATAATCTCTATTTTCTTTAATTATTTTTGTTATACACATACAAAGACATAGGAATACATATATAAATACAGCCTGCTGAGTCCATTTGGGGTTGTTTGTGTGTATGTGTTTTTAGGGCTGACCACTTGGCATTGGGTAACCAATTAGGGTGTCCTCATCAGAGTCAGTCATCATGGCCAGTATGGTGACCTCTTTCCAGGCTGTTAGCTTGAGGAATGCAAGAAAATTTGGCTAAATTCTATTTCCATTTTATTCCACATCCCTGGAGAAGGTTAATTCTCCCCCTCTTAGCAGTCATCAATCTCTTCATCTGGGTGTGTGGGAAGTGGTCAGAACATTGCTTTCTGCATAGGCATGTCAACTGGTGTTGGCATTATTCGGGTCTTGTTTAAGTATTGTTGAGATTTTGTGGATGTACCTTCCCTGTCATATTTAGAAGACACTATCTCACAGCTGACTTCCTTGTCTCTGGCTCTTCCAGTCTTTCCATCCCTCTCTGGTTTGCCCAACTTTACAACTTAAATTTGTGCTGTGCTTTCTAGATACAGATCATGAGGAGGATACATTAAGGTTTCTATATGGCCGGATAATTTGCAGCATGGATCCTTGTTGCTGAGTTTATGTAATTCTCTTATCAGCCCCATTTCCTACACTACTTAGAGCCTCTGTGGGTTTCACCCTGAGTTCTTTTTTCAACTTCTCTTTCTCCAGGAGAATTACACTAGCCTACAAATTTAAAATTCACAGTTTGCAAGAGAAACCATATGCTCTATTCTCTTATTGGTCTTTGATGTTTTGGGAGGTATTTTTTGTTTAAATTTTTATTAGTTCTTTGAGAATTTCATTCAATGTAGTTGGATCATGATCAGACCTTCTCCCTAACTTCTTCCAGATCCCCATCCCCATACCCTACACACTCAATTTTGTCTCCTCCCCCGTCCCCATCAAGTCCACTTCGTACTGTCCATGTACATACTTTTGGCTAAGTGGCCATCTACTGAAATAAGATTTCTAAGATATCATGGAATAAATCTAACCAAGGATGTGAAAGACTTGTACAATGAAAACTTTTAGACACTGAAAATAGAAGTCAAGGAAGATACCAGAACATGGAAATATCTCTTGTATTCATGAGTTGGCAAGATTAATATTGTATAAATGGCCATTCTACTAAGAGCAATCTACAAATTAACACAATCTTCATGAAAATTTCAGTGCAATCTTTACAGAAATTAAAAAATATATATTATATTTTATGTGGAGCTATAAAAGATCCAGGCTATCCAAAATGACCCTCAACAATAAAAATATTTTGCTGGAGTGTCACCAACCCAGACTGCAAGTTATACTACAGAGTCTTAATAATAGAAACAGCATGTTACTGGCCTAAAAACAGAAACATTTATTAATGGAATGGAGTTGAGGACCTATACATAAGCCCACACTCTTAATAGTCATCTGAATTTTGACAAAAAGGCCCACAGGATACGCCTAGAGAAAAGATAATATCTTCAATAAATGATTCTGGCTAACAGGATAGCTAAATGTAGAAGAATGAAACTACATCCTTATTTCTCACCCTGTATAAAACTCAAGTCCCAGTGGAACAAAGATCTCAACATAAGATCTGAAACCCTGCATCTGACAGAGGAGAAAATATGGAATACTCTTGAAATCATTGGCACAGAAATGGACTTCCTGGACAGAGCCCAATAGGGCAGGCATTAAGACCAATGGTCAGTAAATGGAATCTCATAAAAATAAAAGACTGAACAATGAAGGACATCATCACTTGAGTGATGAGGCAGCCTAAAGAAGGAACCGTTTTTGATTAAATTAAAAAAAAAACAACTATTCTCTTACTACAATTGAAATCTTGACTTTTATATAGTTTCCCCTAAAGAGCCTTTTTTTAAAAAATATTTTTATTTTGTAATTAACTTAATTTCACATATTAGCCAAGGATTTCCCCATCCTCCCTCCTCCCACCCCCAGCCCTTCCTCCCAATCCACTCCCCATTCCCACCTCCTCCAAGGCAAGGTCTTCCCTGGGGAGTCAGCCCAGCCTGGTAGACTCAGTTGAGGCATATTTTTCCTTTGCATTTCAGCCATAATTTTCCTATTCTCCACAGCACTCTAGAAAGCCAAGATCAAAGAAATGAGAAAGAGTAGAATAGGATTTTATTATCATTGTACATACCTATGTGCTTTATTACCTCTGTCTTAGAATAATGAGAAGAGAATGAACCTGAGCCTTTTAAAGACAGAGCATCTTCTTGTGCCTCTAGTGCACATGTTTTCATCTTCCAAATTACTTTTTGAAACTGCTCTGGAATGAATGAGTGTAGAAGGGATTTCAGAGGTCAAGAGATGGTGATTGAGGCTTCAATATACACTTTAGAAATAAGAAGAATTTGTGCTCTTGAGAGAGCTAGTTATTAAGTCTATTATGGAAAACCCACAAGAAACAGCCTTATTTCTGTAGAATATCCTAAGGACGCCCATGAATTGGCAGTCCTGGCTGCCTCTGGTAATAGAGTAGAAGCTGGAAGGAGAAGGTGTGGCTGGAAGCAAAAGAATTGATTGAAAACCTCTCACAGCAGCAGTTTTGTTCTCCCATTCAATACTACCCCTATTCTAATGCAGAAATAAAGGACATATGGTTTTCTATAGATGATAATGCATCGTATGTAGGTGATGAGCTGTACTGGGCACATATGAGGGGAGAGAACCAGATAGAGGTATTACATGAAGTCATAGCTGAATGGCTACCCATCCTCTCCACTGCAGTTCTTTTTCACTGTGGGTGAAATTTGAGGGGTAGGAAATTATTTCCTGGGATTTCTGACAAGCCTAATAGAAAACTTGTACAACTGTATGAAGGCTTTTCTAATACAAAAGTAGCAAGATTCCTCCACATAAAGCCCTTGTCAAGCAGCCACTGAGTTTTGATTTTCAGATGTGAGTGGAGAGGTCATAATTAACACCCACTCAACAAACCATCTAACAGAAGACAAAAATAAAATGAAACTGCATGGACTAGACTAATGGGGAAACAAAAAGCTTTTAAAAACTGGTCATTAATCCCAGAGTTAAGAAAAATATTTGATCCATGAGGCTAATTTATCACCATTTGTGACAATAAATGGGAGAGAAATATAGACGTCTGTGAGTTGGTATACAGAAGTGGTCAAGGGTGCTTGATTCTCACTTTTTATTGCAAAATTTATTCTTGTCTCCATTTACCCCTGCCTACCACCAATGAACTGATATATAATGAACAGGATCTAGGGCTGTGGAGATAAATGATCAAAGAGGTAGCTTGAAGACTTGTGTGGTGTTGCTCTGTGAAATTGGAATGGAAAGAGGGTATGATTATGAATTTAATAATTTCCATATCAAGCCTTTTAGGACAATTTAACCCATAAAATTGCCTATTGTTGGTTTAAAACATAAAAATTGAGAAACAATGTGGGCAGAAAAATAAGATAAAGCAGAGTTGTAGCCAGGAGTCTTGATTCCTTAATGTGGTTCAACCTCACAGAGCCCCTTCTCTTCTATATATATATGTGTGTGTATACTGAGATACTTCTCTATTCACCCAAGGCAGGATATCAGAAGACTTGAAAAAGGATTTGCTCCATGTCCTACTAATTGGTGAACCAATTAGTTCTCTGATATTCTTCAAGAGCATGGATGACCCTGACAGCTGTGTCACTGAGACTCTCCTCTACGTCAAACTACAACAGAGAACCTAGGGAGCCAGGGTACATGCTTATTTTCGTTAAGATTTTTCCTTTTAAACTAAAATGTTATTGTATGTGTACATGAGCATTTCATTTCCTGTCGTCATGTCTCCAGCACTCAGCACAGTGCTTGATGCCAGGAATTATTTGATAGTTTTGATTGTATGGAGGATTTATCTGATTCTGCACTTTACAGTTCCTCTGCATAGTTCTGTGCAAAGTCAGAAAAAGTTTACTTGAGGTTTTGAGATTGTATATGCTCATTTTTAATTGGGTGGTGATTGTGGATTAAATAACCAAAAGTGTGGAAATCAGAGCTCTGAGGTTAGAAATGTTCCTCCTCCTCCTCCTTCTCCTCTTCTTCTTCTTGTTCTCTTCCTTCTTCCATAACTAGCCAACAATGTTATTATTAACTTGATATGTTCGTGTCAGCACCTTTCATTTAGAACTGTGCTTCTCTTAAACATGAGTGAGAAACTTCAAGAAATACAGATGTTTATATATGCTGTGTATGTTGTAGAACAGATTCTCTTGCCATAGAGCTTGGGAATTTCTGAGGCTAAGCCAAAGTTGAAAAAGGAACATGAGTTAAAAGTTGAAATTTTTCAGATTTCCTTTGGTGATTACCGATTTGTTGGAGGAGTTGTTTATATGATTTTTGGTCAAATCTGACAATTTCAACATTTCTCACATAAATTCTCAGAGGAAAGGAAATGAACAGTGTACTTTCTATCTGGAAGATTATTCATGTCTCAGTATGATTTATATGTTTGGCTCAAGTATTGGTCTGGTTTGTCATTGATTGAAACATACAGAATCTTAGAGAAGACAGTGGTGTAGCTAGAGTTTTCCTGTCTGGCCCACAGTCAGTACAAATCTCTCTCACCCACCAGTCCCACAGCCGTTCAGACCCAACCAAGTAAACACAGAGACTTATATTGCTTACAAACTGTATGGCCGTGGCAGGCTTCTTGCTAACTGTTCTTATATCTTAAATTAATCCATTTCTATAAATCTATACCTTGCCACGTGGCTTGTGGCTTACCGGCGTCTTCACATGCTGCTTGTCATGGCGGCGGCTGGCAGTGTCTCCCCCCTCCTTCCTGTTCTTTCAATTCTCCTCTCTGTTAGTCCCGCCTATACTTCCTGCCTGGCCACTGGCCAATCAGTGTTTTATTTATTGACCAATCAGAGCACATACAGACCATCCCACAGCACAGTGGTGCATTCCAGGATGAGAATCCCTTTACAAGGTGACTTCATTGTCATATGATCCTTAACTTGATGTTTTTGTCCTGCATTAGTTTCTTTTCAGTTGCTGTAATAAACCACCATAACCCAAAGCAAGTTACACAAGAAAGAGTTTATTTTGACTTTGGGTTGCTGAGGGATAAAGATCCTTCATGGTGGTTGACAGCAGGAGGAGGACTGGGTGATCACATTTTCAAACACATACCGGAGCTGGGACAATATTATAAATTCTTCCTCCTCCATTCAGAGAGGGGAGAGCCCCCATGGCACATCAAGTTGAGTCAGTAACTCCTCCCCTTGCTTCAAGGCTGGGGAAGGTAATTCAGAATGGGGAACAGGTTCCCAAAAGCCAGCTAAGCACCAGGGATAAGTCCTGATCTCACTGCTAGGGGCCTTTCAAAGAGACCAAACTACACAATTGTCACACACATGTAGAGGACCTAGGATCATCCCATAGACTCTCCCTAACTGTTGGTCCAAAGTCCATGAGCTCCTATGAGCTCAGGTCAGCTGTCTCTGTGGGTTCCTCATCATGATCCCCCTGGCTCAAACAATACTTCCTCCCTTTCTTCAGTAAGACTCTTGGATCTCAGGCCTGTGCTTGGATATGGATCTCTGCATCTGTTTCTATCAGTTACTGGATAGAGTATCTCTGATGACAATTAGGGTAGTCATCAATCTGATTATAACAGATGGTCAGTTCAGGCACCCTCTCCACTATTGCTAGGAGTCTTAGCTGGGGTTATCCTTATGGATTCCTGGGGGTGTACCTGGTGCCACATTTTGCCCTAACCCCAAAATGCTTCTCCCCCATCAAGACATCTCTTTCTTTACAATTTGTCCTCCAACCTGCCTCCCTGAAGTTCCCATCCCTCCATCTCCCCAACCCTACCCCCAGTTTACCCAGGATATCTCTTCTATTTCCCCTTCCCAGGGAGATCCATGCATCCCTCTTTGGGCCCTCCTTGTTATCTAGCCTCTCTGAGGCTGTGGATTGTAGGTTCCTTATCCTATACTTTATTCCTAATATCCACTTATAAGTGAGTACATACCATGTTTGTCTTTCTGGGTTTGGGTTACCTCACTCAGGATGATTTTTTTCTAGTTCCATTTATTTGTTTGCAAATTTCATAAGGTCATTGTTTTTTACAGTTGAGTAGTACTCCATTGTGTAAATGTACCAAATTTTCCTAATCCATTCTTCAGTTGAGGGGCATCTAGATTGTTTCTAGATTCTGGCTATTATGAATAATGCTGCTATGAACATAGTTGAGCAAGTGTCCTTGTGGTATGATTGAGCGTCCTTTGGGTATATGCCCAAGACTGATAGAGATGAGTCTTGAGGTAGATCGATTCCCAATTATCTGAGAAACTGCCATATTGATTTCCAAAGGTGTTGTACAAGTTTGCACTCCCAACAGCAATGAAGAAGTGTTCCCTTACTCCATATCCTCTCCAACATAAGCTGTCATCAGTGTTTTTTATCTTAACCATTCTGACAGGTGATGGTATCTCAGAGTCCTTTTGATTTGCATTTCCCTGATGACTAAGGATGTTGAACAATTCCTTGAATGTCTTTCACTCATTTAAGATTCTTCTATTGAGAATTCTTTGTTTAGATCTGTACTCCATTTTTAGCTGGATTATTTGGTATTTTGATGTCTAGTTTGTTTATATATTTTGGAGATCAGCCCTCTGTCAGATGTGTGGTTGGTGAAGACCTTTTCTGATTCTGCAGGCTGCCGTTTTGTCTTGTTGACCATATCCTTTGCCTTTCTCAGTTTCAGGAGGTCCCATTTACTAATTGTTGCTGTCAGTGTCTGTGCTACTGGTGTTATATTTAATAGGTGGTCTCTTGTTCTAATGCATTCAAAGCTACTTCCCACTTTTTCATCTATCAGGTTCAGTATAACTTGATTTATGTTGAGGTCATTGATCCACTTGGACTTGAGTTTTGTGCATGGTGATAGATATGGATCTATTTGCATTATTCTATATGTCAAAATCTAGTTATGCCAGCACAATTTGTTGAAGATGCTTTTTCTATTGTATAATTTTGCCTTCTTTGTCAAAAATGAGGTGTTCATAGGTATGTGGATTTATGTCAGGGTGCTGTGGATATCGCTCTGTATAAACAAAGTGCTGATTGGCCTGTAGCCAGACAGGAAGTATAGGCAGGACAAGCAGAGAAGAGAATTCTGGGAACAGGAAGCCTGAGTCAGGAGACACTGGCAGCCATTGCCATGAGTACCAGCATGTAAGATACTAGTAAGCCACAAGCTATGTGGCAAGGTATAGATTTATAGAAATTGGTTAATTTAAGGTGTAAGAACTAGATAGCTAGAAGCCTGAGCCATTAGGCCAAACAGTTTAAATAATATAAGAGTCTGTGTGTTTATTTTATAAGCGGGCTGTGGGACTGCTGGGGCTTGGCGGGAGCAGGAGAGAAACTCTCCAGCTCTCCAGCTACATCAGGGTCTTCAATTCAATTCCATTGATCCACATGTCTGTTTTTATGCCAATATCAAGCTGTTTTTATTATTATAGCTCTATAGTAGAGCTTCAAGTCAGGGATGGTGATGCTTCTGGAAGTTCCATTAATGTATAAGATTATTTTGGCTATCCTAGGTTTTTTGTTTTTCCATATGTAGTTGAGTATTGTTCTTTCCAGATATGTGAAGAATTGTGTTGGGATTTTAATGGGGATTTTATTGAATCTGTATATTGCTTTTGGTAAGACTGACATTTTTACTATGTTAATCCTACCTATCCAAGAGCATGGGAGATCTTTCCATTTTCTGATATCTTCCAATCTCTTCCTTTAAAGACTTAAAGTTCTCGTCATATAGGTCTTTCTCTTGTTTGGTTAGAGTTACCCCAAGATATTTTATATTATTTGTGGCTATTGTAAAGGGTATGGCTTCTCTGACTTCTTTCTCGGCCTGTTTATCATTTGTATATAGGAGGGCTACTGATTTTTTTGAGTTATTTTTGTATCCAGGCACATTACTGAAGGTGTTTATCAGCTGTAGGAGTTCCCTGGTACTTTGGGTCACTTATGTATACTATCACATCATCTGCAAATAGTGAAAATTTGACTTCTTCCTTTCCAATTTGTATCCCCTTGATCTTCTTTAGTTGTCTTATTGCTCTAGCTAGATCTTCAAGTAATATATTGAATAGATATGAAAAGAGTGGACAGCTTTGTTTTGTTCCTGATTTTAATGGAATCACTTTGAGTTTCTCTCCATTTAATTTGAGAGTGACTATCAGCTTGCTCTATATTGCTTTTATTATGTTTAGGTATGTTCCTTGTATCTCTGATCTCTCCAAGACCTTTATCACGAAGGGGTGTTGGATTTTGTCAAAAGCTTTTTCAGCATCTAATGAGATGATCATGTGGTTTTTTTTCTTTCAGTTTGTTTATATGGTGGATTACATTGATAGATTTTCATATGTTGAACCATCTCTGCATCTTTGGGATGAAGCCTAATTGGTCATGGTGGATGATTATTTTTATGTGTTCTTGGATTTGGTTTGCAAGTATTTTATTGAGTATTTTTGCATCAGTGTTCATGAGGGAGATTGGTCTGTAATTCTTTCTTTATTGCATCTTTGTGTGGTTTGGGTATCAGGGTAACTGTAGCCTTGTAAAAAGAAGTTGTCAATGTTTCTTCTGTTTCTATTGTGTGGAACAATTTGAGGAGAATTGGCATTAACTCTTCTTTAAAATTCTGTACTGAAACCATCTGGCCCTCAGCTTTTTTGGTTAGGAGACTTTTAATGACTACTTCTATTTCCTTATGGGTAATAGGTCTATTTAAATTGTTTATCTGGTCTTGATTTAATTTTGGTATGTAACTCCTATCAAGAACATTGTACATTTCTTTTAGATTTTCCAATTTTTTGGAGTACAAGTTTTTGAAGTATGACTTAATAATTCTCTGGATTTCCTCGGTGTCTATTATTATATCCCCATTTTCAGCTCTGGTTTTATTAATTTGGATATTCTCTCTGTGCCTTTTGGTTAGTTTGGATAAGGGTTTATGTATCTTACTGATTTTTCTCAAAGAACCAACTCTTTGTTTCATTGATTCTTTGTATTGTTCTCTTTTTTCTCTTTTATTGATTTCAGCCCTAAGTTTATTTTCTGCCATCTACTCCTTCTGGGTGAGTTTGCTTCTTTTTGTTCTAGAGCTTTCAGGTGTGCTATTAAGTCACTTGTGTGAGATTTCTCTAAATTCTTTATGTAGGCACTTAGTGCTGTGAACTTTCCTCTTAGCACTGCTTTCATTGTGTCTCATAAGGTTGGGTATGTTGTGCATTCATTTTCATTGAATTCTAGGAAGTCTTTAATTTCTTTCTTGACCTAGAAATGGTTCAGTTGAGTGTTGTTCAGTTTCCCTGAGTTTGTAGGCTTTCTGTAGTTTGTGGTGTTGTTGAAATCTAACTTTAAACTATGGTGATCCAATGAGATACAAGAGGTTATTCCAATTTTCTTTTATATCTGTTGAGCTTTGCTTTGTGACTGAGTATGTGGTCAATTTTAGAGAAGGTTCCATGAGGAGCTGAGAAGAAGATATTTTCTTTTGTGTTTGGGTGAAATGTTCTGTAGATATCTGTTTAGTCCATTTGATTCATAACATCTGTTAGTCCCCTTATTTTTCTGTTAAGTTTTCGTCTGGCCCATCTGTCCATTGGCGAGAGTAGAGTGTTGAAGTCTCCCACTGTTAATGTGTAGGGTTTGATGTGCAATTTAAGCTTTAGTAATGATTCTTTTACAAATGTGTGTGCTCTTGTATTTGGAGCATGAATGTTCAGAATTGAGACTTCATCTTGATGGATATTTCCTGTAATGAATATGAATGTCCTTCTTCATCTCTTTTGATTAATTTTAGTTTGAAGTTTATTTTGATAGATATTAGGATAGCTTGCATCCACTTGCTTGGAAAATCTTTTCCCAACCTTTTACTCTGAAGTAATGCCTGTGTTTGAATTTGAGGTATGTTTCTTGTACGCAACAGAAGGATGGATCTTGTTTTTATATCCATTCTGTTAGTCTGTGTCTTTTTATAGGCAATTGAGTCTATTGGTATTAAGAGATATTAATGACAAGCAATTGTTAATTCCTGTTATTTTTTGGTTTTAGTGGTGGTGGTAGTGTGTGTATGTTTCTCTTCTTTGGATTTTGCTGTTGTAAGATTATCTATTACCTGTGTTTTTGTGGATGCAGCTAAATTCTTTGGGTTGGAGTTTTCCTTCTAGTACTTTATGAAGGGCTGAATTTGTGGACAGTTATTGTTTAATTCTGGTTTTGTCATGGAATATCTTGTTTTCTCAGTCTATGGTGATTGAAAGTCTTGCTCAGTATAGTAGTCTGGACTGGTATCTGTTGTCTCTCAGTGTCTGCAAAATGTTTGTCCAGGACCTTCTGACTTTCAGAGTCTCCATTGAGAAGTTTGGTGTAATTCTGATTGGTCTGCCTTTATATGTTACTTGACCTTTTTTCCTTTGCAGCTCTTAATATCCTTTCTTTATTCTGTATGTTCAGTGTTTTGATTATTATGGGGTGAGGGGACTTATTTTGGTCCATCTATTTGGTGTTCTGTAAGCTTCTTGGGTCTTTATAGGTATAGCCTTCTTTAGGTTGGAAACATTTTCTTTTATGATTTTGTTGAATATATTGTCTGTGTCTTTGACCTGGAATTCCTCTCCTTCTTCTATTCCCTTTATTCTTAGGTTTGGTCTTTACATGATGTCTCAGATTTCCTGCATGTTTTGTGTTAAGAATTTTTTGGATTTAACTCTTTTTGACCAATGAATCTATTTCCTCTATTATATCTTCAATGCCTGAGATTCTCTCTTCCATTTCTTGTATTCTATTGGTGATGCTTGCATCTGTAGTTCCTGTTCACTTACCCAGATTTTTCCATTTCCAGAATTCCCTTGGTTTGTGTTTTCTTTATTGCCTCTATTTCAATTTTCAAGTCTTGAACTGTTTCCTTCACCTGTTTGATGGCTTTTTTTTTTCCTTTCTTTAAGGGATTTGTTGATTTGCTCCTATTTTTGTTTGTCTTTTCCTTCATTTCTTTAAGAGAAATTTTGATTTCCTCTTTAAGGGCATCTATAATGTTCATGGAGCTATTTTTAAGGTCATTTTCTTCTGCTTCATCTGCACTGGGATGTTCAGGTCTTGCTGTTGTAGGACCACTGGGTTCTGGTGGTGCCGTATTACCATTTAAGTTGTTGCATGTAGTCTTATACTGCCATTTACCCATCTAGGTTGGGAATAGTTATAGGTACAGGTTTTGATTCTTGTGATGTCTTTGTTAGATGGGTTTTTTTTTCTTCCTTTATTTTCTGTTTCTTTATTGTCTTTTGGCCTGCTTGGCCAAGGGTTCTGGTGGTTGGCTGCCTCAAGACCAATAGGGTTTCCTCAGCTGAGGTTTGTGGGTGTTTGGGTGCCTAAATGCAGCATATACTCCAGTTCTTCTGGCTTGTGTGGGCTTTACTTGTGCCTGTGGAGTCTGTTCTTCCTACTGGTGTGGGTTCTGCCTGTGCCAATGGAGACTGTTCTTCCAACTGGTGTAGATGGTGCTGGTGCCAATAGGGGCTGCTGTTCTTTCAACTGGTGTAGATCATGCTTGTACAGGGGCTGCTGATGTTGCAGTGGATGGTTAGCCAAGGGGAGAATGATGGGGTCAGTGGTTTGGGGAGGCAGAGTGGGTTGTAGAAGTTACAGAGTCAAACGGTTGTCAGGAGAGCAATGGAGACCCACCAGAAGTTTATGAATTTTCTTATGTCTTCCAACACAGTGTGTTACAGTGGAGAATTCTGTAATTAGTCTGGCGTCTGCCTCACCACCACTTAAAAAATGTAAATCAGAGCAATAACCCCCGGCATCTAAACACATATGCTACAAGAAAGAAACATACTTCCGTAATTCACATGTCACTTTTTATGACACACCCCATGGAGGTTACTACAGAGGTTAGGTGGGCATTGCACTAATGATACAGTAAATGTGTGTCTATCATGTATAATATATAACTAAACAAACAGAGGGAATATAACCCTGCACTTGACTTTCATGGCCTTAAACATGCTTTGTCACCACACTTGCACAGTCATGAATATTCATGTGCGTTGCTTTTCAGAAACCAGAGCCTGTACTCCTTGTTTTTGTAATGCGACTATACTCTCTAAATTTGTTTTATAACATTCATGCAGATATTTACATGGGACACTCACAATTAAATAAAATGATAATTACATTCCCTTGCTTTTCAAATATAGTACCTGGGTGATTTTAAAAATATATCTCAAGGTGAAATTCTTAGCAAATTGAAAACAGAAACAAAGTTACTTTTTTTCTTTTCTTTCTTTCTGGTTTTGTTTTGTTTTGTTTTTTTCAAAGACAAGTTTTCTCTGTGTATCCCTGGCTATCCTAGAACTTACTCTATAGACCAGGCTGGCCTCGAACTTAGAGATCCACCTGCCTCTGCCTCCCGAGTGCTGCGATTAAAGGCATGTGCCACCACCACTGCTCCTCTCTCTCTCTCTCTTTTTAAAGCATTTATATAGTGTGTTTGTGTGTGCATGTGCACCACAGCATACACGTTGGGGTCAGAGGTGAACTTGCAGGAGTCTCTTCCTTTCATCACATGGGCCCCAGGGATCATACTCTGATTGTCAGGCTTTAGGGAAGTGCCTTTAACCACCGAACAATCTCACCAGCCCAAAGTTATGTTCTTATTTCGCTGGCTATGGGATTTGTTTAAGATATGAATTTCTGGCATTTTTCTCACCTTTTTTTTTTAAATGTTACAAAGCACTTTCCCCAACCCCCCAACTTTCTTTCTTTTGCAATTCTAGAGATTAAACCCCAGGCTTTATCCAGGCTTGGCAAGTTCTCTACCACAGAGCTCTACCCTAAGCCCCAGAGCAATTATTTCTCATACAAGTTTGATATTTGTCTTTATATAAGATGTTTTCTCTATAGTAAATTAATAAGTGTATATTTAAAGGTTTCAGGCTTCTACATGGTAAGTAATAAAAGTGGTTTATAAAACAAAATGTTTCATGGCATCCTCCATGATTTTCAAAATTGTAAAGGGCTACTGAGACTAAAATTTTGATATGAAAAGAAGTGGAGTTATACTTGCATATAATATGAGATTTATTTAAGGTGCAAAGCATCTTCCCACAGTGAGGGCCTGGCAATTTCCTCTAGGATTTACCAAGGGGTGTGTGTGTGTGTGTGTGTGTGTGTGTGTGTGTGTGTGTGTGTGTTGTTGTTGTTGTATTGCCTTCCACAGACTGAGTTCATATTCTTCAACTGAGCACTCACCTCAGAGATGCTTGGCAGTCCAGACAATGTCTAGAAAAGCCAAACTTCTAGATTCAGTGAGTAATTTGCTTAATGTACATAGGTGTCAGGTATATAAACATACTTGACAATTTATTTTCTAAATTTGAGTAAAATTTGTAGATTAATAATAAAAGAAGCCAATAAAATATTTTATGTGAATAACTCACACTTTATACATCAGTGGGGATTGATGAGCATTTCAAGTTAGAATTTGTTTTTTCTTGAGGCTTAAAATTATTTTATTTCATCATAAAATGAATCTGAAAAATATTTGGAAACAATGGAAATTGACATTTTGAAATAATGGAAATTCATTATCATTATTATTATGTGTAACTATTCAGTATTTCATAAGCTAGTAAAACTTTATTTCCATTCTTTTATCTTCAAGATAAAACTAGTCAGAGTGAATTTCTGTTAATGAGGATGTATGTCCTCTTTATCCAGAGAACACAAAAGGCTTAAATGACAAAAGGAAGACAAAGTGCCCTTGTCACGTCCCTCCTCCCCTGAACTGACCCTTGCCATCTTGGATAAAGCCTCCAGCCTGCTTGCCGGGGATTCTGTGGATGGCCATTTCAAACTGAGAACTAGAAAATGAGATCCATCCACCCTAGCCTGTGACACACAGTTCAGTTGACACTATGGCAGGATCAGTGCCTGTGTGTTCTGGGTCAGGTAGATTACGGAGCCATCGATGAAAAACAAAGAAAACGAGGCTCGTGTCAGTGAAAACTTTTCATTCTGTGCTGTAAGCTATACTCATTATATTCAAAACAACAAATTGCTGAGAAACTTTAAAGTGAATTAGACCTTGGTATAGTTAAGGAAAGGACTTGCTTGGCTCTGTCTTGGTGGTAGGGATCACAGAGGCCAAAATGATCTTGGAGTTAATCTTATCATTCTTGGGGTTTAAAATTTTTTTCTCTAGAAATTGAGTTAAAGGGAGATTAAATGGTAGCAGGGCAGAAACATTCTCTGGGTCCACAGACTCTCTCACTTTATTGTGTTTTCAGCTGCATCCCATTGTATCCCTGCCCCCCTCATCTGCCTGTGTGATACACAGAGTGATCAGAAGAGTTGAGAAAGTCACTGTGACATGGGAGCTTCCCATCTGGTCTTGCTATCCTATCCCTAACAGTTTCTGTTATAACAAATGAAGACATAACGAACATTTGATGATATGTGGGCACTCTCTCATCTAAATAAAAGCTTAAGGAAATATTTTCACTACTCCAGTGGGAGAAAAGCCTCAGCTGCCACTGGTACCGGCTCAGAGCTGGAAGTCTGGAACATGAACCATTGATGTCCCATCCTGGTGTGTGAATTGGAAATTGGAGAGATTTCCCTATGCTATAATCCCACCACAAGGAACTATGGGGAATATTCTTTGCCATGTTTCTCAGTTAAAATAGGAAAGGTAACACTGGTTTTTGTATTCATACAGTAAGCATTATACCTTCATAGATTTAAAAAAAACGAAGAAATTAATCTGTTCTTAAAGTTTAAAGATTAATTATATTGTTTTTACTCATTGATATAGTAATTTCAGTTTGTGTACTCTTTCTTAAGTATTAAAAAGGTATTGAAACTGAAAAGTCAAAGCTCAGATATTATGCTTGAGAATAAATCAGCAGTTCTCAACCTGTGGATCTTGACCCCTTTGGGGATCACATATCGGATATCCTGCATATCAGATATTTATGATTCATAACAGTAGTAAAATTACAGTTATGAAGTAGCAATAAAATAATTTTATGGTTGGGGGTCACCACAACATGAGGAAATGTATTAAGAGGTCGCAGCATTAGGAAGGCTGAGAACCACTAGAATAAATGCTTTAACATAGTCATGAATATGTTATAATGGTTGTAGTTATCACTGAGTTTCTGCTACAATAGTTCAGACTCAAATTGCTCTATGAAAAGTGTCATTCATATTTAGTCATCTTTTAGGGCTTGGGAAAATATCATCCCATTATCAGGAGCACTCTGATAAATTTTTTTTTTATTAGATGAGATTTTTTTTATCAGATGAGATTTTTTTCCTTTTTTAAATTATTTCTCTCTCTTAAATTTTATTTTATTTTATTTTGGTTGGGGGTTGGCTTGCAAGGGCAGAGGGCAGGTACAAAGGGATAGGAAATGAATGGAACTGAGATACATGATGTGAAAGACACAAAGAACAAATAAAAGGAAAGTTTAATAAAAATGTGGTAAAGATGAAGGAAAAAAAGTACTGAGATGATAAGTTTTTCAAAATGTCTTTTACCATCAGAGAGGGCACAGTCTTCCTAGGGAAGAAAGGCAAGTACTGGCTTGGTAGGATAAAGAAGGGAGCTCTGAGGAAGAATGTTTGATTAAAGATTAGAAAGATGAACAGAAATTGTCCAAACCAAAAGGGCATGAAAGCACATTGCAGTTGGAGAAGATAGTAGGTCTTGATGGAGGAACAGTCTGGTATGAAAAAAAACAAGGTTGACGTGGTCAAAGTGCAGCCTGAGTCTTGCAGGGGATAGGGTGTGGCCAATGTACTAGAAGGCTGATAGAGTCATCCACAAAGAGATGGTACTGGTTTGAGTAAGGATAGCTAGACATGTATTCAGACTGACAAGGTAGTATTTGGAAGAGAGAAAACAGGAATCATGAACAAAACAAATTTGTAGCCAGATGGATGGTAGTATTGTTTGCTGAAATTGAAAACCTTGCATGTCCGAGTCATCGGGGACAGTCAGTAGGTAGGTACATGTTTGAGTCAATGTTCCAAATACATTTAACCAGGCCTGTAAACACACACTGATGTTCAGTGTTGTTTTGCTGTTATGGGATATAGACTACATGTGTCCCCTTTCAGATGTCCTCCTCTCTAGCACCCTGTTCTCACTCTAAGATGAGCTCTATAGCTTAATCAATGGATTTCCTGCTCTTTGACTTCAAGTTATTTTTGCCATCAGGGAGTCCTAACAAGAACTATGAAGATCTTAAGAATTTACCTTGCTTACAGTCAATGAGTTATCTCACCACACTATCAAGGATGCTACAGAAAGTATAGCATCTGTGTTTGAAGACAAGAAAAAGTATACCCCAGTGAAAGAAACAGCTAAAATAGCATGAGCTTTTCTTGGGTCTGTTCTCAAGTTCAGATGTTCACAGGACATTGTGAAAATTTCCCAATGATAGCTACACTAGAAGAACCTTTGGCTTAGGAAACCTAATGTAAAGATGGAAGTCAACATGTGTGGGGGTGGCTCAGGCAGATCCCCTGCCTTCTAAAATAGCTTGCTATACTAGAATCCTTGAAAGTAGACACAAAGGCAGCTTTGCCTCTACTTACAGGGTGTGCAGAAATACAGAAATCCCATGTATAAAATTTTCCTACAATCCTCAGAAAATTATCAGTAGAAATGAAGTAAGTGTGAGCACTCATCTTATTTATTGATATTTCTTATTTATTTCTTTTGGAAGTTAATGGCTCTGTTTATTCTTCAGCAGATGATCATTGCTTCCATCAGGATGACTTCATAACATAGCCCTGTCCTACACAGCACTCATAACTCTCTCTCAGTTCAGTGTGTAGGAACAGAGAACACACCTCCTTTGCTCTAGTCTAGGGTTAGGCTAACACCTGAAGGACCCTCATATCTTGGCTCTTTGTTGTAAGTAGCCTCTTTCAGCTAAATCCTTCCCGTTCTTCCTAATTAAGTGTACTATCTGTTTGCTGCTGGGATCTTGAATGAGCCAGATCTCTTAGTTGTGGGAGTCGAGATAGTAGTGGGATCCACTGCCGACTGAGAAGAAAAGCAATGGGAAAACTCTGGCCCACTGGTGTTCCTGAATGAGCAGAGAAACACGGGCCCACATAGAAGCTTGAAGTTGCTATAAAAATTTGGCTTTTAGCTTTTGACATAAAATATTCCTCTTAAGAATTTCAACATTGGAGCCACGTGGGGCTCTGCCTAAGATGGAGTTGTGTGCAGTTTAGTGTGGGTGGCTGTAGAGGACACTCAGGGAGCTGAAGATCTGAGATCCGGGCTGATTTTGTTACCTATGCTATAGGCTCAGAAGTCTGACTTTTATGCTATACAGGAAGTACCTGTTTCAAGAAATGCTAAAACTGTCAGTTTTTTTTTTTTTATTTTTAGTGAGAAATACCACTGTCCTCTAAGTAGAATATGTAAATCTACATATGTAAGTCTACTTGTAGGAATGTTTTTGGATGCCTAGAAGTTACAAAGTTCAGTTGCTTGTTAAATAAAATGTTTCCTAGGCTAGCCACCCCTACTTCCTTGATTTACATTTAAATGTGATATTTCTACTTTGGATTATCACAGAGTTTCTTTAAATGTATTTCTGAGATGTCTGTGGTTATAGGTCTCTTTGTACTTTTCCTCCATGTGGCAGTAGTCATATTTTGCTCTCAGGAGGACTCTTGTGCATCCATTTTGTGTGGATTCCATTATCTGTGGGCATTAGGAGTTTTATTTCCTCTTGCCTTCTCTGGGCATCCTGACGTTCTTGGTAATATATAGAGACAGGATGTGTGTTCTCTCATAGATGAAATTTAGCACAGCTAAGGGATAATCTTTGTGAAAGATGGAGGTGAAGAGGCCTATGAAGTACATTAACAAGCATTTAGCACAGGTAAATATTGCTATTATTTTTATTAATGAAATTATTATAAGATGCAGCATCATTTTACTACCAGCATGTTTACCGAAGCCTTCATATTTACTTTCTGCTTTCTATTCAGTATGCTTCACATTACTCATGACAGAGCATTAAAGCCAGATGAAGACATTTTTATTACTCAAGGTAGGGATTGCTCGAATTTTTTGCAAGTTAGAGAATGAAGCTGATACTCATACTAAGTAGTTTGCTAATTTCCAATGAGTTGTGCAACATTATACAAGAAGGAATACAAAAGTATACAAGGTACATGAGCACACTGCTCTACAGGGAGATATAACATAATAATAAGTCCCACTTGCAGTAAGATATATTTAGATGTGTGAGTGGAGCCAAAAACACTCTCGCTCAGGAAATCTGTTCTTAGTGTGCATCACCAGGACCAGGGTGATCCACAAATTAAGTTAAGAAGTATCTGGGCCAGGTAGCATTTAGAGGACCTAATGGATGCTCTAACTGGATTATAACCATTTATTTTTGTCAGAACCATAAATAGTTTAGACTTATCTTTGCAGTTTCATCTTAGAACTAGGTGGTCTGGTGGTGATGTCATTGGCATCCAGAGCAGGAGACCGGGACTTTCCTTAAACCCTAAATAGACCTGGATTTGTGGATCTGTTCCCTTTCCAAGAGAGCCAGAAAGGAAAAGAGAGACTCATTACCTGAGTAACTTAGGAAATGTCTCTAAACAAATAAGAAAGGCAGACACACACAGAGGAATGGGCCCCATCTTCTCATTGTATCCCATAATGAGAAGAAAAACCCAAAGGCAACTTCTGCCTGATATGTGGCTTTGGATCACACATACAGTCACATATAGTTTTGTTATAGTTGATTCTTAATTGACCAGTTCTCAGAATGATGAGGATTGGACATATGGAAGTTCCCCTAGATTGCTAGAAATGCTTTGGTTTTATGCAGGCTCTCCAGAGGCTTCAGGCTCAGGAACCCATACATAGAAGAGGCTTAAAAGTCTAAGATTGCAGTTTGTCTCTGGAAGAGATCTGTGGACATTCTAACCAGTTGTTGCTATGACAGTCAATCTTCTTCCTAGAGAAACTCTCTTGAGAGAAAGAACTGCGTCCATAGATAAAAGACCTTCAGTGGTTGGAGTAAGAGTAAGTACATCCTGCCTCTTCCCTCTAGGCTCTCCCCAGCAGCAATTCTGGGTCTACCTCTTCTAGTGAGAATTTGTCCATACATTAAATACCTAACATTATGACTACCATCCAAGGCTACAGCATACTAAACCTGACTCCGGGGACAGAAGGGACTGGATGGGCTAATCTCTCTACATCACAAAATAAAGGTGTGGTTTTAAACAAGTCTACTTCCAGGAGATTTCTCCTATGAATAGTGGTAAAGTGGTTAATAAGGAAGCTTGCTGTGTCTTCCTAGGAGACTTTCCCACATATTCTTCCAATTGCAAACTGTCAACCTAGCTTCTATTTAACTTGAACACGAGGGTTTACAAGGCAGGCAGGCAGGGGCTGCTGGCAGTCACAATAAGAACTCAGAGTTCCCAAGCCTCCTTCTCCGGTATGTCTGAGGTCCAATAGCTCCTCTTGAAGGATTTTACTTGTGCGTTAAACTTGTATAAATCTGAATCTCCCATTTAAAGGGATTCAAAGTAAACTGATGGTAATCTGTATTCCAGAATCTTCCAAGAGTGGAGAAAGCCCAAGGGTAGTCATACAGTGAGACTGCTTACAGTAAGTGTCTCCTGAGGATCATAGGATTCAGCCTGAAGGTGAGAGTAAGCATTTACCTACTGATCATCTCCCTAGTGTAGTTCAGAGAGACTATAAGATGAATGTTAATCTCAGCTTTACAACGAAGCTAGAAAACTAGAACACACATTCCTGTAAATAACTTCAAAAAAACCTCTCTAGTTCACCAAGTTCTACTTTGTTGGTATCTGTAATTTTCAACTTTACTAGTTGACATGATAAATACACTATCTATTGCCTCACATGCACACATGCGTGTGTGAGCACACACACACCACCACCACCACCACCAATGACAACCACAATAACAACCAAACAAAAGACAAAAACCAATCCCCTCCTTTCTTAAACTTTCTTAAACCCCTCACTGCTTAAACACTTTTGCAATGCCCTGAATGAATTCTGTTTCTTCTATCTTTGGTACCTGCCAAAGCACCATGGCTGAGGAGTCCAACTATTTGTTTTCTCAGATGACTGAATAACTATCAAGAACAGCTAGGAAACACACACAATGGGGCAGATGTAGATATCACCTATTAGACACCATCAAACTCAGGTGGCTTTTGCACAGTCTGGCAATATTTCACTGATAAATCATATTCTCAGGCAATTGTAGTTTTCCAAAGATGACTACAACAGTGCTGTGTCTGCTGATAAGACTATGTCAACTCTTCCATTAGGGTGATAGGGCTTCCCTTTTATTTAGGCAACTGTGAAAGGAAGAAATGACTTTGGGATCTCCTTTTTTAGGATACTTTCCTCTGTAATGCAAATGTAATGTGAAGAAGCCTCAAAGCCTCCCGGGAAGTCTTTGAATCACTTTTAGATGTTTCTGTGGAGTGAATGTTCTCTCTAACTTTCAAATGCTGAAATTCAAATATCAATTGTGATGGCATGATGACCTGTGTAGGGTAAAAAGTTCATGAGAGTGGAGCACTCATGCATGCAAAGAGGAAACATGGGAGTCTACAATCTCTTTCTCTGTGTGTGTGTCCTCTGACATATGAAGAAACAGCTTGATGATAGATTGCCATCTTCAAATCAAGAATGAGTCCTCATTGACGTGGGATCTATTAGTAACTTGATCTTGGGCCTCCTCGCTTTCCTTTTTAAACAAATTTTAATTATATGAGCTATCTACTCTATGACATTTATCTCAACAGCACAGGAATTTAAAATTATGCTCCTAGCAGACCTAGTATGTGGCGAGGGCCCAGCAACTGGTAGCTGCCATTTGTCAGGACCTTCTTATATCTTCACATCCCCAAAGAAAGAGGAAGGAGAAGAACATAAGCAGGAAAGGAGAGGGAGAGAGAAAATGGAAGTCAGGTGAGGGAGGAGGATCAAAAATACAACAGAGAGGGGAGGCTGAACTTTTTATAATATATACTTGTTTGTCTGAGCTTTTTACCTTAGTAAATTTTGAAAAATTTTTTATGTTGTTGTAAATAGTAATTATTTTACCTTTTGCAGCTAAGTAATATGACCTTGTTTTTCTATTCCCTTGAATTTTAATCAGGTATTACTGGAATTTTGAGTTTTCTCCAATTTTTAAAAACTATGTATTCATGTATGATTATATGTATATATGTTATATATGTAATTTAGGAAGTATAGCTATACATGTATACATATATACTTTCCACACATCTGTGAGTCAAAATTCTCTATTCATTCTCAATGATCTATTTCTCTAGTTCTTCATGCTAGTAGCATGTTTTCTTTTAATGATGCTAGTTTCCTGTCCTTGGTCATCTTTTCCAAAGTGATCTGAACCATTTTTGCTTAGGTGGCACTAATTTTTCATCCCTAAATAGTAAATCTTCACTGAAGTGAAATTTCTTCCAGTGACTTAGCCAACTCTATCCTTGATAAATCATGTTTGCTCCTCAGGCTAGCATTCCTAATGAGTAATAGAAAACACATAAATACTTGGTCTTAGTATCAACCATTTGCTACAATGATGTTCCTGGTTTGCTGTGGTGTATATACCAAAAACTAGTCATTATTCTCATACTTGAAAACAATTCTGCCAGTTTTTTCTAATTTGATGGTTTAATAGTCAGTAGACCTAAATATCCTAGCCTTCTATGTCGCCATGATCTCTTCTTAGTCTCTAGGAAGATTTACACACACACACACACACACACACACACACACACACACACACACACACACTCTGCTGTGGTGGTTTGAATGAGGATGGCTCCTGTAGGCTTTTATATTTGCTTGGTCCCCAGTTGGTGGAACTGCTGGGAAGGATTAGGAGGTGTGGCCTTGTTGATAGAGGTGTGTTTTGAGATCAAAAGCCCACACCAGGCCCAGGCTGTCTGCTGCACAACTGTGGATGGGATGTAAGCTTTTAGCTACTGCTCCAGTGCTATGCATGCCAGCTTGTTACTATGCTCACTTCCCTGATGGTCACGGCCCCTGCCTCACTCTCTGAACCTAAGCAATTCCCCAATAAAATATTCTCTTTTATAAGCTGCCTTGTTCATGGTGTTTTTTCACAGCAATAGAAAAGTAACACACACACACAAACACACACACACACACACACACACACACACACACACACACAGCAAACCCAAAACACCTCCTACCTTAATGTTGAAAGGCAACTTCTCACTAGCGCTTAGGCCTTAAGTTGGGCATGAAACTATCCTCAAAGTAAGAGTGGGAACTCTATTTCATTCATACAAAATTCTAAGCCAATATGGAAGGATGTGAGACAGAATGGGAGAGAGGAAAGGATTATTAAAAGGAATACTGAATTTCCCTTACAGGCAAAATCTTTCTGACAGCAAAGGATTGCAGAGAAGCAAGGGAGAGAAACGACTGAACCTTGTCAGGGAATTACATCTGGTCTGGATTTTTCTCTTAAGCCTTAGTAGGAGACAGGATGAATATCAGACACTATTCTGTGTGTTCCTCTTTAATGCACTCTCCCCTCTCTTGCTTACAGTATGGTCCCACTTGGTTTCAAGTTCACCTCCCTGGCATGGAAAGAATGGTTGAATAAAGGCATGGGTGTTTTCCTTTTCCCTCTCCTAGAGACAGGTGGCCTGAAATAGAGGAGTTAGTAAGATCTCAGCTTGTGGGTGTTCTTTTGATATATTAATGTGTCACACAGTATAAGAATTGATCAACTTTAGAAAAGATTCTAATTTTAATTAGTATGAAATGGGGCTATAGTATAGGCCCCCTTATTAACCATCAGTTTAATAAACAACTTAAGTATCTCTGACTGGCTGTATGCATCCTTTCCTGCTATTGTCAATAGAAAGATAATTATTTTTCCCTGCCTATTATATTATATTGTCACTTTCTTGGAACAAACTCAGAATATAATTAATTACTTTTTAAATAATTACTAAACAAAAGCTGAGTTGACCTTTACAATGCTACTGCAGAAGCCTTATTTTTATTTTTATTTTGTGGCAATACTTAACTATCATTCAATTAACTTACATTTTAACACTTTAGAGGAAGTCAAATCATTTATCTACCTGGTAACATGTTTTCATTACTAACTCATCTTAAATTACTCACCAGGAATCACTTTGTTCACATTAAAACTTGTACTGGTTTATTGAAGAAAATTAAGACATTAAAGGAGTGTTGATGATCACATCATTGATTTTCTTTCTGTGTGACAACAACTGGTATAATTCTGGTAGGGAGCACTAAGCCTCATTCATCTATGTTCTGTAGCACATCAGAACTTTTTAGAATAAACTTACCTTATCTGAACATGCCTATATGTCACACCTCATGAAACTGGTGTGGCCACATTCTGCTCCTGGCCCCTATAGGCTTCTGGCCATCTCAGGATGCAAAGTGCACGTAGTCCAACTTCAAAGGTCATCATAGACTCCAACATTCTCAGCACTGTTCAAATGTTCAAAGTGTTGTCATCTTTTTCAATCGTTGCTGCCTTTTAAACCATGGCTGTCCAAATCAACAACTGCAACTCGGAAGCTACCAGCAGTGGTTAGGCTGCAAGGGTCATAGACCGAGGAAATTGGACTCTTTCAAAGCTACAAAGGGAATTTAACTAAACCTCCCTTTAAAGAACTCAAGATTCAAAGGTTAATGTGGCATTCTGCTCTTCAGAGAGGCTGAATAGCAAGTAACTCACCTCCTCTCCTCCAAAAAGCCCTCCTGCTTCTCCTCACCCCTGCTTAAAACCCTTCTCCACCTGGCTCCTCCCTACCACTTCCTGTCAGCTAATTGGTGACTCAGCTTCCTAACCACAGATGAATTTTATTTAGTCAAACACAATTTTCCATCATTAAACAAATGTTGCAGAGTATAAACAAAAGTGACATACCTTAAAATAATATTCTCCAACAGCAAAGTTTCTTCTAAGACTCAAGGCAATTGTTTCTTCTACTTTTTTTTTTTTTTTTTTTTTTTTTTGGTTTTTTGAGACAGGGTTTCCTGTGTAGTTTTGGTGCCTGTCCTGGTTCTCACTCTGCAGACCAGGTTGGCCTTGAACTCACAGAGATCAGCCTGGCTCTGCCTCTCGAGTGCTGGGATTAAAGGCATGTACACTGCTGCCCCGCACACATTTTATTTCTAAATTCTTTTAGAAACCAATAGCAACTTATCAAAGTCCATACACTATAAAGATTTTGTGAAGCAAAAATAATAGATTTCTACTTCTTTGTCCCCCTTGTAGACCCACAGAGATATTTATAAGATCTTGTTCGTAGAATGGACCTGTTCTTCTATAGACTTTGGAAAATATAGTGTTTGTAATATTATACTGTATTATGGAGACTTTCAGCTTAGAAGAGACAGTTGGAAGACTTATACATATGTTCAGATATGTGATATGTAAGAGTGTATAAGATGCTACATAGCTAGATGCTCTTTTCTGTTTATTTCATTTCAGTACACAGTAAGACTTTCCCATGTTGAGACAAGCAACTTTATTTCACTTGTTTAACATAGGTGTTTACATTACTATTCCAGCTATGGTATTATTTCTTTAAATATTTTTCTATTTATTGCCATTGGATCATATCCAATTTTTCCTATTGTGAACAATGTGACAATTACTAATACATTAATCTCTTAATGAGTTTGTGTCAGAATGTATCCAGGACCTTCAAGTAGAATCAGAAAATTGAACATACACACACAAATATGTTATATGTATGAAAATATATCCTATTTTATATGAAGCTCTTTAGGCTCTGTGCTTACCAGAATCTAAAGTTACAGCATGTCAAGTTTCAGTGATTGGCATTTAATATGCCATGAATTCAAAATAAGGACTTAAAAATTTCCACTGAAAACATTCTATTCCCCAGAACAGAGATTTTCAATCTTTTTTTTTTAATTTTCATTGCTTTCAAATATTGAGAAGTCACCTTGCAGACTGATGAATGCTCAAAATGTCATAGAATATTTTTTATTCAATTATTCTTCATTTTCCCTCAATTGCACACTCTGTTTAGATAGCACTGGAAACATTTCTTAAGAAATGCCTTTTGCAATCACTGTGATTTTTGGTTAAACAGTGTTACAGACAGAACTGTCACTGATGGGTCAATGTCCTGTTGAGTTCAGACTTAGTTATGACTTAGGGTTGCCCACAGAAACTGTCGTGTCTATTGTCCTCTGGTGTTTCTCAGTTAATTTCTACATTGACCTTTACCTGAAATGGAAGATGCCCTTCCTCAGAAGATTGGAAGAATACCTTCGGTGTCCCATGTACTCTGATGTGGATTTCAAATTATGCCAGCTACAGTTGCCAACGCTGTGTCTGCCCAGGTGTGGTGAAAAACCTCTGCCTGGCATGCCCTTACACAGTTTGTTTCACAATGGACCAGTATTTCATGAAATTTAATTTCCGATTAATTCCAAAAGGGCCTGCTTACTTGGGTTATGGATTGAAATACACTGTTAGTATCCCATTCTTGGGATGATTGCGAATGCCCTGACAGCTGCTAGATTCTAATTAAACAAATTGAATTCTCAGTCCAAATCAAAGCAGGGCGTGGAAACTTACCATTGGAGACCTTAGTGTTAGTGAAATCAAAGCTGCCAAGAAAGCCTTGTGAGCCTTGTTTGAATCCTCACTTCAGGAAACAATTTCAACCCCAGTTCCCTCTGACACTGCTTCACATTTAACCTCCAACACCATTTAGTTGATGAGCCCTTGGCCCTTTGCTTGTGTATTTTATCCAGTGGGAATGTTTGGAAGAAGTATGTGGTTTCAGCGGTAGTTTTTCTGAGGCTAAAATAACTAATACTGTAGTATTGACTACAGTTATTTCTTTAGGCTAGGATTAAGAGGAATTCCTACACCTAGGATTCTTCTAGCTCATAAAGCTCCTCCTATAACCTGCCATTTAAATGCAGTGTGAAGTTTATTCCAAAGTTCAAGGTCTCTTTCTCCTAATATCTACTTTTATAGTTTTCTTCTGTGCAGTATTTTTCTGCACATAATGATCTTTTCTCTTCTCTTTAAAATAATGCGCATATAAGTCTTTGAATACATTTGTGTCCATCGGATGTTCAAATCAAAGATGTCACATTTAAAAATCTGAATGGGGGAGGTCTACACCTCTTTAAGGGTAGAAATGTTGGTATACCATTAAAAAAAGGCTAGGAGAAACTGTTTCTATAAGGAGGCACTGAAAAAATAGTTACAGACCTGTAGATGAAATAATTTCTGATATTCGAATGTAATTGCTGAAGGGATACATAATACATAGACATATTCAAGGACACATATTTTGCAGCAGGAAAAGAGATATTTTGCACCAATTTTCAGGTAATAAATGACCAAAAATGAATTTAAATCTATGAAATATTTCCTATCTTTTGCAAGCTAACAACAGCCCATAAAAATAGTGGCAATTGCTCTTTAGCTGGATTGCTATGTAATTTGCCATTTCTCCAGAGTTATTGTGACAAATGGAGGAGCTAGATATCCTTAATGTCCTCTATCAGTTCTGAAATGAATCACAAGTTATATCACCCAGAAGCAGAGGAAGTTTCCAAGGTAATTGTCTTACTGTTATTTCTTAGGATAATATGGTACTTCCATATATATATATATATATATATATATATATATATATATATATATATATATATATATTATTGGAGAGAATTATTGTGTGTAATTGTCTTCCTTCTTGTTTCTGCCTGATAATTCCTGCATTGTTTTCTTTGCTAGTATAGGCAAGTAGGTTTTTTTTTTCTTTTTTGCACTGAGCACTATTGACATTTTGAATTGCGTACAGGTTTTGTTTGAAGGGCTGTCTTTGACAATGAAGGATTTTTATGTCACCTGTGACTTCTAACCACAAGATGCTATTCCCATTCTCCTCAAGCTGTGGCAACCAGGTGACCCCTGGAGGGACCCCTGGAGTAGTTGACAATGATTGCTGACAGAACTCAAACACTATTTCTGATCCTAATATTTTTCTATTTTATTTTTTATTACTTGTTCACTCAGAAATATTCTCTTATTCACTCATGTCAAAGAAAATTATAAGCATCAATATTTTCACACATGAGGAACACAGATTTAAATTTTTATGTTTGGGTGTATATATAGTGCTTGTGCATACGTGTGTGTGTGTGTGTGTGTGTGTGTGTTTGTGTAGTTCATAAACTTGAAAAGAGATCATGAGCAAAGAGGAATAGAACTTAAGGATGGCAGGAAGTTGAGAGACGATAATGGGATACGTGCAGCAAGAAGGCAGAAGTTGGGACAAAGTGGAACCAGATGGCAGAGAGGAGGGGTACAAATGAGGGCAGTGGAGGAGGCTGAAACAAATGAAAAAAAAAAAAAGCACAATAGCACAATAACACATATGCAAGAGGACACCATAATAAAAACCTCTTAGTTTGCATGCTCTCCTTAAAAGTAAATAAATAAATAAATAAATAAATAAATAAATAAATAAATAAATAAATAACAAGGAAAAAGAAATTATGTGCATTGAACCTACTTTCCCCAGGCCTTAAGACTTACCCTTTGTAAGGTTGAGTATCTAAGTTTATCAACTATTTGTAAGATGGATTGGAATTCTTCAAATATATGATGTTCTAGGTTTAGTTTAGAAAGCAGGGTTAGGGTTGTAGCCTGGCAGAAGGGCGTAAGGTTCGGGGTACCAAGTGTCAACAGTGGAGAATGAAGTACTCTGCGTCTTTGCTTTTGTGTTGTTTATGACACAGGGTGTCCCCCATCGCTCATGCTGACCACAGGTTCGCAACTGTCTTGTCCGGTTCATCTGGTTATTGTTGAGTCTCTGTTCTAGGTGCCACTCCACTTCATTTACTCTCCCCATTCTGAAGAAGCCTCCTTCTTCTCTTAGAGAAAATGTTTCAGTTCAGAGGAAATGCCTGCACAACAATATATGCAAATATATTAGTATCTATAGATTTGTTGAGATCCCTGCAAGAAATGCTGCAAGAAATACTCTAATGGAATATAGATTCTATTAACTGCATTAGTCCTTCCCTGCTACGTAACAAATTGGCTCAAAACTCAGCACTTCATAACAAGATGTATTTATTAACTTACTGTTGTTGAGGATCAGCAGTTTGCATGGGTTTGTCTATGTGGTTTGGGATTGAATTCTCTCTCAAGGCTTTAGTTAAGCTGAAGCTGCAGTTACTTCAAAGCTTAACTGGAGCTACAGAATTTATTTGTAAGCTCACTTTTTAGTTATTGCCATGCCTCTATCCAAGCTGTCATTTGAAGCTGTTTGTTTGTTTGTTTTTTCGAGACAGGGTTTCTCTGGGTAGCCCTGACTGTCCTGGAATTCGATCTGCATACCAGGCTGTTCTTGAACGCACAGGGATCTGCCTGCCTCTGCCTCCCAATTGCTGGGATTAAAGGCGTGCACCGCCTCCACTGGCCATTTGAAGCTTTTATTTTTTAAAGTATGTGTATGTGAGGTGCATATGAATTGTGAGCACCAAACTCAGGTCCTTGGAGGAGTAAAGTGTTCTTAATGACTGAGCCATTCTTCAGTCTTTGGTGTGTGTGTGTGTGTGTGTGTGTGTGTGTGTGTGTGTGTGTGCAAACTTCGGTTACTTTTCATACATTCATCTTTATCCTTGGACTGGTCATAGTTTGGGAGCTTGCTTCTCCCTAGTGAATATGTGAAGATAACAGTCATGGGCTTTGGTAAGCTAATGTGAAAAGTGACATACCATTTAATGTAGCCAGTTAACTAATGCCAATATAGTGTCGAAAGGAACTTGCCAAGGGCACTTTAGCCCAGGAAAGAAATGCTGTCTCTCATCTATTGGATGACTACTACGTTGCTTGCTGAATATGTCCTCTTCCTCCTTCCCCATGGTGCTTTTACATACATATTACTATGTCCAGTTAGAAAACCGAACCCGAAAGAGCCTCCATATCTGCCTAGGGTCCCGAGACAGTCAGAAGGTCCAATCTACTTTCATTATACATGAATTCTGTTACCTTAGTAACCAACTGTGTCTACTTTTGGATATGTGTAGATTTTGGGAATAAAGTCTCACTTTAGATTTTCTCAAGCTTCTCTTGTTTTATTTCTCCTTCCACAGACACAATCATTGCTGCGGCAAGACTAGCCACAAATTTCCCCACGTGGGACATTTAAAGTAGTTCTCAAATCTTTCTATTTAAGTAAATTTACTTCACTATATGTTATATGTATGATAAAATTGTCATATTCTCTTGCAAAAATTGATCTCTTTTGCTATGTAATGGCCCTGGTCCCTATTCACTATTGAAAGTTTATTTTATCTCGTGTAAGTATGGTTACTTCTCTTAGTTACTGTTCTATTGCTGTGAAGAGACACCATGACCAAGGCAATTCTTTTAAAAGAAAGAAAGAATTTAATTGGGAGCTTTTTTTTTTTATTTAGCGAGTAGTCCGTTATCCTCATGAGAGGGAGCTACCTCCTCCCACAAGGCCGCACCTACTCCTAATGCTCCCCAACACTTCACCAACTATGAACCAAGCATGCAAATATATGAGCCTGTGGGAGCCAATCTTTTTCAAACCACCACCCTACTTCTCTTTTGTTTTAGATTGCATTTGCATGGAGCATCTTATTTCATCCCTTTTCTTTCAGCTTATATGTATTCTTAGACATGAACTAAGTCTCCTGTAAGTAATGTATATGGGTCATGTTTGGCTTATGCATTCATCCAGCCTTTGCTGTTTAAGGAGACAATTTGGGCTTTTGATAAATCAAGATAACTTTAGATGAGTATGGTCTTACTATAGTCATATTTAACTTGATTTCTAGTTTTATTATAACATCTCACCCTCTTTTAAAGTCTCTCTTAGTTTCTGGCCAGTCTCTCTTTTTAGCTACTCTCTTTTAGTTGTTTTCATTTAGCTATCATAGATTCTTCCTTCATGGTTACCTCAAGATCTTCCTAAATATCTTTGTTTTTAACAAGCAGTTTTGAATGTGTAGCCATTGAACAGGATTATAAAGGTCAAAAGGGGAATATGCAAGTCAAATAACCTCTCACCTTGCACTCCTTGCCACTTAAAAAATATTGTAAACTTTTGATTTCTCATTTTGTATCATTCTGTATTGCTCTCACTTAACATTCAAATGCAGTGGCTTTGCCTTCATCCTTCATAAAAAAGATGTGAGTGACTTGTAGACCACATCTGCAGCATAACAACATTCAGGATTTTGTCTCTACTGTTATTCCTGGCCATCAAGTGGGGAGCTTCATTCTGCCGCACATTCTGTTAGTAGATTGCCTTAGCACAGACCCGAAATCTACGGGGCCAATCAACCACAGACTGGAACCTCCACAATTGTAAAACACAGTAAACTCTTGTCACAAGTTGATGTTGTGAGGTTTCTGTCATAGTAACTGAAACCGTAAGCTGACTAACAGTTGTCCCTCCTGTGTCGCTGTCAAGTCTGTGTTGAACTTTACTATCCCAAACACTCTCTTTCAATGTCATCCCAACATTTCCAGAAGCTCCCCTCACCTGCTTGTCTTCTCTGGTATGTCCCTCCAAAGAGCCCACCTTCTCACTTCTTAGTTCACCCTTCTCTTTGTGCTATCTGGCTATAAATGCCTTCCTTGGTGTTGTGTACTATACCTTTCAGCTTGGGGATTTCTGTTTGATTTTAAGAACCGTTTCCATCTCCTTTGAATATATTTGTTAAAGCCCTGGAACCTTGCTCTGTGTTGCTTTGAAGCCTATTGAGTTTCCTTAAAACACATGCTTTAAATCTCCCAGAGTTTTCCTAACTACATCTGTCTGAGGAGCATTATCTTAAAAATATAGTGAGGTCACAGTTTCTGAGGAGCTCCTCATGCTTGTTATGAGACATCTCTGCTAGGGTTAGGTGTGTATCAGTCATGATAGTCTAGATCTTGGAGTGTGTTGTCACTTCTACTGTTTTAGCACTAGATGGTGCCGTAAGTTCAGGTTTCCTGTGAGTCCGTTCTTGGGTATAACCACTGGTTTTGCACTAGAGAGCGACCCAAACCCAATTACATCCAAAATCTGAAGTTGGGAGTGCTTAGAAGTGTAGTTGTTTTCTGAAGCCTCTTGTTTTGACCAGGGTAGGTCCAGACACTGTGAATTGCCGCCACCTCATCATCAGGCACTGTAGAATTCTGCCCCACTCTGGGAAGAATCATGAAGAGACATGAAGAATCATCCTGAGGCTCCTGTGCTTTGCCTGTGGACACCAGTATGTCAAAGCTTGGACATATCCTAAGGCAACAGCCAACTATGACCAATACACTGCAAGGAATGGATCATGATTTATGCTGCTAGATTCTTATATGTCTTCACATATAATAACCAGTTAAAAGCAACTTCAATATACCAATAGCAAACAAACCATGTTATGTTTGGTTATGTTTATAATGATATGTTTCCGTGTGGTTATAGCTCCTAAAGTCAGGTCCCATGAAATAAAGCAAATTTTAGAGTCAAACATGATGTATCACTTACTTACATTTGTAAACATAAAAACTAGTATACTATTTATATAAAATTTTGAAAAGATGGAAATGGACGTGAAAAAAATAATGTCTAATATAGTTCATCTACAAATAATCTTCTGTGCTGTGAATCTATACTACAGAGCACTCACAATATTTTTTTCAAATGTTAATATTTGTTACTTTGGGTTGTATGTACTTGGGTTTGTACAGATGTTACTAGATATCTTCAATCATTTACTTTTTTTGAAGCATCTAATAATAACTTACATAACATAAGAGAAAACAGTGGGCCAAGGACAGTGTGGAATAGTCATGCTTGTCATGGTTTTGATGGACACTGATTATAGAAAGCTGACCCAGAAGACAGGATTCTCTGCAGCTCTTTCTGCATGTGTGGAACTAAAGTTATAGTTACAGGCTTAAAGTTATAGGCTCTAGTAGAGGATTAGAGTAATTTTGAGATTATGAAATGAAGAGTATGGTCTTTATGGAGATTACAGAGGAGCTGAATTGCTTCACACATATTTATAGTAATGGTTCTTGACATTCTGAGTAGGGGCATATCCAAGCCAGGGATTTATGAATTTACCAGATGATATGCCACTCTGTAAATACTTATAAAGTGTCATTAGCCACTATTTTACAGAGGTTGTTGATAAATTGGACTTAGTTTTCAGTGATTGATAGGGGTCTAAAGTTTCATAACCATTGAGGCTTAAGTGAAGGGTGAGGAGGGGTTGAGAAACCTATTGGGGAAGGTCAACCTCCATGTTTCAGATGTCTGTTCTTCTACCCATTTGCTGCCATATTTATGTTTCAAAATGTCTGCCATTAAAAGAAGAACATAAGCATTGAGAATTAAAGACACATGAACTTTATTCTGATGCCCACCTCTAACTCTAGCTTTTGACAACAGCCACTCAAAAGAAGTCTGCTTGCAACTAGATATAAGGCACATGTGAAGAAATTTGATTAATAATGAAAATGCTGTTACAATTGTCTTGATTTTCTACAAATGAAATAGGGAAGGGGCTCAGGATAGTCTGGGTTCAGTTCTGAGCCTGTTTTGCAGTCAGAACACAAGGGTGTTGACTGTAGATCTATAAGGTAATTCAACTGTATAAGCTATTGACCAGGAGTGTGCGTGGTAGGGTGGTGATAGGCAATGGGATATAAAGTCCATCTTCTCTGAGTTTAGGTTCTTACTTTGACCAATGAGCTCTGTGGACTCAAAAGTGTTAGACATGAATTCAGTGTGTTTCACTGGAAAGGCTGTCAACACAGGTCACCAGAGTTTGCCTTTGAGTCATTTATTCAGCACAGCTCAGAAACTAACTTTTAGCATCTCAGACTCTTATCTATGATTGCAGAATTTGTAGTGTTGAGTAGCTAGGACATTTATAGCCTATTAGCAAGGCTCTTGAAGAGATTACTAGCCAAATAAATCAAAGTGTTTCTGTCTGAATAGCCCAGATGTGCATCAAAGTCTTTCTGTCTGCATAGCTTAGATGTGTACTTTGAGGGCATTATTCTGCTTGGTGGTGCTAGTTCTTCCTCTATCTATCTATCTATCTATCTATCTATCTATCTATCTATCTATCTATCATCTATCAACCTATCATCTATATATCTAATCTATCATTTATGTACCTATATATCTATCTACCTATCATCTACCTACCTATCATCTATCTATCTATCTATCTATCTATCTATCTATCTACCTACCTACCTATCTGTCTGTCTATCATATATCTATCTATCTACCTATCAATCAATCTATCATCTATCTACCTATCATCTGCCCATCTGTCTATTCATCTGTCTACATATCATCTGTCTATCTCTCTCTCTCTCTCTCTCTCTCTCTCTCTCTCTCTCTCTCTCTCTCTATCTATCTATCTATCTATATATCATTTACCTATGTCCTGCTTTTGTGTTTTTGAGACAAGATTTCACTTTGTAGCCAGGCTGGCCTTAGACTTGCCTTTTTCCCTCCTTTAGCCTCCACATATGGGGATGATAGGCATGAGGTACCATGCCTTGCTTCCCTCTAAATTTATTTGTTGATAGTTCTTGTTTGACAAATCCTATTATATTCACATTAATAAATTATAGTCACATTCCATGTCCACATCCTTGAAGTGTTACACACATCACTTGGATTAAATTTGTTGGCTGCTTGCAATACTTCAGTGCCACATTAGAAATCATCTCTTGTTTTATTCCCAAAGAACAAGTTGTAGTAGCATAGAATCAATCCGAGGGCACCAACCCATGTTTCCAAGTTGTTAAGATTACTCAGTGTCCAGTTACGAATACATCAGCTTTTGTTGTTATTCTCAGGTTATCTTGGAAAGCTTCACACAATGGAAATACTATTTCTGTCCTGTTTCTTCAAGCAAGCTCTCATAGCATAACTAGATCACAGATGGTCCAGGGCCATTAGAAATAGAAAAATAAGACCAAATGATTTTGAGATGTCTCCCTTGAAAAGTGTTTTAGTAGTCTATGGGGAGGACCCCAGCTTAGACTCCTAGCAATAGTGGATAATTAGCCTGAACTGGCCATCTCCTGTGACCAGATTGGTACCTGGCCCAATTGTCATCAGAGAGACATCATCCAGCACTGATGGAGGCGGATTCAGAGACCCACAGCTAAACATTAGGCAGAGTTCAATAATCCTGTGGAGGAGGAGTAGAAAGGAGTATGGAAATTAGAGGGGCCAAGGACACCATGGGAAGGCTCACAATCAACTAACCTGGGCTCATAGGGGCTCACAGAGACTGAATGGACAACCAGGGAGCCTTCATGAGACTGACCTAGACACTCCATACATGCTATAGTTGTGTAGGTTGGTCCTCTTATGTGACTCCTAACAGTGGGAAAAAGGGCTATCTCTGACTCTTTTATTGGCTTTTGGGACCCTACTCCTTATATTGGGTTGTCTTGCACAGCCTTAACACATGGGGAGGTGCTTAGTCTTATTACAACTTGATATGCCATGTTTTATTGATACTCATAGGAGACATGCCCTTTCCTGGATGGAGTCTGAAGAAAAGGGGATTGGAGGTGGAGGGGGTTTGGGGGAGAGGGATTGGGAGGGGAGGATTGGGGTGGGGAGGCTGGGGCCAGGATGTAAAATAAATAGATGAATGAATGTATATCTATATATCTCTATCTATCTATATATCTATATCTATATATATACCAAAAACATTTTAGACATTTCAAGCATTATCAATCAATTAAACATATTTAGTGAATGTTTATGCTGGAGGGGACTTTTACTGAAAGTTCTGCAAGTAACTTTTATGTTGACATACTCTGAAGCAAGAATTTCAATGATAAAAATTTTTATCAATTGGGCTTTCACAACTTACCATTTGCATGCAATAAAACAGAAATATTTTCCCAGTTTAAAAAAAAAAAGAAAGAAAAGTGTTTTAGTTTAGAAGTTCCTGAGAGGAATGGGTTTTCAGAACGTTTGTGCAGGTTATGTTAACCTGGGTATAATCTTCATGTCAGTATTTGTATCATGAGATTAAAATGTAAAAAAGCTAAATAGCCCCACATCATTCTCATAGTGGATATATGCCATTAATGATTTCTCTATGAGAGATAACAAAATCCTCTAAAATGTTACTGCCATATGTTGTACTAATCTTTGCTCCTGCCTTGCTGCTTCTTAGGGCAATCTCATCTGTCAGAGAGTCTCCTTTTCTGCCCAGTTCTTCTCAATGCCACCTGATTTTCCATTAACTAACTGCCCACTGAGACAGAGCTTTCCTGTAGAAATTACAGAAATAAATACAGAACCGAATCGAGCAAATAACAGCGTGAGTGATGAAATATTGGTGATACAAATGTTTGTTTATTTCAAATTCAGATTCTTAATGGTTATTTGTGCATATTAGCTGTTCAAATTCATGGATTTCACTGTGACACTTTAAATAATGGATACATTGTGTGTTCTTGATATCCACCCTCCCCACTACTGCCTTCCAGTGTCTCTCCAATCTTCCTGAGTCCCTCTTCTTGCTTAATCATACTTTTCTACTTTCCGGTCCTTTTACTTCTTAATTGAATTTAAAATTTTTATTTTATACCTTCAAGAGAAGATACAAATACTTGTTTTTCTCAGTATGACTTCTTATACGTAACTGGGTGATCTTTCTTTTATCCAGAAATCATATTTTAGATCCATCTCCCTTCATCCAGTTCCACATGTCTCTTCTATATAACTAAACACATTTCCCCACATTTTATGTTTGTCTCGGCACAGTATGTAGGCCCAGATTCCCTGGAAGAAGGAACTGATGTGGTGGTATTGTGTTGCCCAAAATATTGTGTACCTTAATAAACTTATCTGGGGTCAGAGAACAGACAGCCACTAGATATAGAGGCTGGAAAATGGTTGCACTCACACCTTTAATCCTAGCATTCCAGAGACAGAAATCCCTCTGGATCTCTTTGAGTTCAAGGCCGCATTGGAAACAGCCAGGCATGGTGACTCATGCCTTTAATCACAGAAAGCAGCCTTCAATCCCAGGGAGTGGTGGTAGAAAGCAGAAAGGTTTATAAGGCGTGAGGACCAGAAACTAGAAGCATTTGCCTGGTTAAGCGTTTGGCTGGTTAAGCATTCAGGCTTCTAGCAGCAATTCAGCTGAGAGCCATTGGGATGAGGACACAGAGGCTTCCAGTCTGAGAAAACAAGATCAGCTGAGAAGTTGGCCAGGTGAGGTTAGCTGTGGCTTGTTCTGTCTCTCTGATCATCCAGTGTTCACCCCAATAACTGGCTTCAGGTTTGATTTTATTAATAAAAACTTTTAAGATTCATGCTACAAACTGTGCTTTGGATTTAATAAACATGAATTGTCTTTCAGCACATAGAAACAAGTTGTGAAGAAAACATGCTAGAGAATGGAAATTGACACTCCATACCTGTAACTGTTTTCTCTGGATCCAGGGTTCCCCACCTCACCTGTTTCCCACTTTGAGTCCACATTTTCAGGAAGATAGCTGAATTCTCGAATACCAAGGTGAACTTTTAGTTAGGATTGTTCAGATTTCTCTGCTTGGTCTTGTGTGTGTGTGTGTGTGTGTGTGTGTGTGTATAGAGAGAGAGTTGCATAAAGTAGATTGAGATGTCATAACGCCAAAGGAATAGCAAGGAAATCTGCAAAAATAAGTGCTGTCCTCAATGATTTTTATGTTTGTTTTGTCATTTGGGAAAGAAAATCTGCTTATTGCATCAAAGCTACATCAGTCCTTGAATGTTGAAAACCCAATTCCCTCTTCAGCAGCTGCCCTTTGTGTTGCAGATCTGTCCCATCCTGTAATGAAAGCTCTAGAGGCACAGAAATGAGATAGGACATTGCTTTAGGGATGAGTACAGCATGCATGGGCATTTATTATCTTAAAAATTTTCAGCTCTATTGAAATATAATATTTACACAGTCTTAAAATTAGAATACATAATTAAAATTTTAATATAACCGTAGTGTTTTAGCATCATCACCAAAATATAATTTTATATCATTTTAATCCCCCCCACAAAAAGGAAGAAAACCGGCTTTTTAATTATTATTAATTTTTTAGAAGTCAGTTGCTTTCTCATTTCTCCTTTTGTTCAGTGAGCATTAATTTACTTGATGTTTCTATATAATTCTCTCCTGGATATTTTGGATAACTGGGTAGACCCTATGTGACCTTTGAATTTGCTTCTTTTCACTCAAAATATTTTGAAATTTTGTTTACGTAATAGCTTGTACTTGCATTTTATTTATTCCCTCTTGTGGCCAAATATTGCTGCATTGTGTTCATCTGCCACATTTTACCTCTCCATACATTTGTTGAAGGTCATTTGAAGTCTTTCCATTTTTAGCTCATGGTAATATTAGTTAGAGGGATTCATGGTCCTTTTTTGTGAATGAGCATATTTTCCTATTTTCTCACTTGATTCTCAAATGCAGAATGTCTGAGTCTTACCATTTGAGGAAGTGCTAAGTGATTCACAAGTGGCTGTATCCATTTACTTGCTACCAGCAACATATGAGAATTCAGCACTCTACATTTTTACCAACCCTTCACATTGTCTTTTTTAAAAAAATGTAGTAAAGTCTTTCATTGAAAGTTTGATTTACATTTCTCTGTTCATTAATCATATTGAACATCTTTTCAAATGCTTAATAGTTACTAGTGTACATTATTTTTGGAGAAATGTATAAATAACTTGCCTCTTTTTAATGAGATTATTTGTATTTTCATTATTGAGCTATAAGTGGTTTTTATAGTTTCTGAACACAAGTATCTTATGAGATGTTCTTTTGAAGAGATTTTCCTCAGTGTATTAGCTTTTCCTTTTTTGTTGCTATTTGCAACACAAAAGGCCTTCATCTTTGATGTGGAAAGGCTAACTTAGCTGGTTTTTTGGTTTTTTGTTACATGCACTTTTAGTCTATGAATCCATTATCTAACCATGGTGACACAGATTGACCCCTACTTTATATTCCAAGAGTTTAAGGATTTTACTTCTTACATTTCATCTCTGATACGCTTTCAAATAATTGTATGTGATATGATAGACCTGTTGTCTATTTTATTTCACTTCATCTGCACGTGGATGCTTGATTGTCCTAGCACTATTTGTCATCAAGGCTTTTCAATCTTTACTCAGCTTCACTGGCATCCTTGTGAAAAATGTACTGAATATAAATGGAATGGCTCATTTTTGAACTCAATTATATTTCAATGAGCTTTAAATCTGATCTAATTACTCTTGATCTATGTACAAAGTTTTGGGGGAAAAGCATGAATCTTCCATGAATCTTATTTTTGAAGAATGTTTTGTCTCTTCTGAGTTCCTGTATTGACATATGAATTTTAAGATCAGTTTACCAAAAGAGCTAGAGTTTTAATAGGATTGAATTTATATACCGATTTGAAGAATATAGCTCATGTAATAGTAATACACTTTCTGATCCATGAGTGTAAACTTTCCATTCATTTAGCTTTTCTTTATTCTCTTTTACCAACACTTTATACCTTTTTTCAGATTTATTTTATTTTATGTGTATGAGGTTTTGCCTGGATGGATGGATGTGTTCCACGTGCATGCCTGCTTTTGGCAGGTCAGAAAATTGCATCAGATCCCCTGGAACTAGAGCTAATGATGGTTGTGAGCTACCATGTATGTGCTGGGAATCAAACCCAGGTCCTCTATAGGAGCAACAAGTGTACTATACCCTCCGAATCATCTCCGTAGCCTCCAGTGCTTTGTAGTTTTATTGGAGGCATGTCTGGAACTTCTTTTGTTGAATATATACCTCTTTTATTATTTTTTGTACTAATGTAAATAGAATTTTCTTCATTTTCAGATCTCCCATATTTTGTGTCTTTGCTCTAGTATAAAACATGGCTGAACTTTTATTTAAGTATTGTTTTTCTTATAGATCTCAGAATTTTCTTTGTACAGAATTACAGCACCTGCAAAGAGATATAGTTTTCATTTTTCCTTTTTGATATGTCATGCCATTTTCTTGTCTGCTAACAAGGGCTAGAATCTCTGGGACTATTGAATAGTAGTTATGGGAACAGTTATTGTCTTGTTTCCATTTTATGAGGAAAATAGCATTCATTTTTGTTTTTTATCACTAAATAGTAGGGTTTAGCTATGGGTTTTTGGTATTTTGGCAGATGTCTTTTAATATTATCAAGTTTGCTTCTATTCCACGTTTATTAAAAGTTTTATTATGAATGCCATTTTCAGTACTGTCAAATTTCATGTTTGCTCCTATTGTGATGATCATATGAAGTTTTCATCCTACAGACTATTAATATAGTATTTTGCATTAACTGATTTCCTACCTGGTCTTGTATCCTATCATGTATGTAAGTTGCTAGATTCACTTTTTTAGTATTTTGATTAAGATTCTTAAAACCATATTTGTATACTGTTCTGTTGGTTTCATTGCTCATTAAGTCTCTTATATTTTTATGTATACAGCATCATACAATGAGTTGATAAGTATATTATTCCATAATTTTTTGTTTGAGAATTTCATATATTGATACAATGTGTCTCAATCCAGTCTATCCCCCATTCCCCCCTCTCAAATTCCTTCCTTATTACCCATCCCCATCATTCCTTTTCAGTTTCCTGTGTTTTTTCTTAAAAGACTTCTGACCGCACCTAGTATTGCCAGTAGGTGCATGATTGTGGGTCCTTCTGCTGGAGCATGGGTAGCCTTGCAGGTGCCACATCCCTGAAGAAAACTGACTGTCCCTCTCCTAGCAGCCATCAATTGTCACTAGCTCCACAGCCGCAGGTGGCACGTCAGGAGTCTCCTTCCTAGCCATCCTGACATTTCAAAAATCATTTTGTCTGGCTTGATCATACATGGGTACTGTGCATGCAGTCATAGTCATCATAGTGAGTTCATGTGTACAACTGCCTTGTGGTGTTTGGAAAAGGTGATTTTACTGCAGTCATCCATTAACTCTGGGTCCTGCAGTCTTTCTCTTTCTTTTTATGCAATAATATCAACTCTGGGGAGTTGGAGATATGATAGAGATGTTCTGCTTACGGTTGAACACTCCCCAATCTCTTGTTCTCTACAAGTTGGTCAATGTGAGTCTCTGCATATATAACTTCCTAGTGCAAAAGGAAGCTTCTCTGATGGGGACTGAGAGATGTATTACAGCATGGATATATAGAAAAAACTGGGACAGTTTAATACTATGTTCATTTAGCAGAGTAGTAGTAGGTTCTCTCCTGGGTCCCATTACCTACCTAGCCATCCATGGGTTCTTGGCTGCATAATAGTGCCAGGCATGCCAAGTCTTTACCTTATTAAGCAGGTCTTAAATCTAATCTAAAAGTAGTTCGTTATATTAACTTTCATATCATTATAGCACCAGCAAGCATACTTTGTTACTCACAGGATTCACAGTTGGCTAAGACTTTAATCTATTTCCAAGGTACCATGCATAGCAACTTCTAGCACTATGAAAAGCTAGTTAGTAGGGATGAAGCTTCCAGATGAGTATTAGCTTGAGTTTTTCCGTGTTCTGGGGTGATTATGTTATGTGGTGACTTCAAAAATAGGATCTTACCATCAAATTCTGGAGTATAACCATGAGCCTTGACAATAATTTGTAATGTTTGGGGTTTATGAGACCTCACTAGCCAAGCACTCCCAAAGATATATATTGCATTATGCAATGAGTTGATAAGTATTCTGTCCCATGACTTTTTATTTCTTGAGAATTTCAGACATTTCATAAAATGTGTTTTGACCAGATCCTCCCCCATCTATTTTAAGAAGCATGTGCAGGAGTAGGTTTCCATGTGGTGTTTTGAAAGTTTTAGTGTCAGTTATTTCTCTCCATAGCCCCTCATCTACACTGTCCCCCCCATCTCCCACCCCACTTAACCCTTCTCACACCTTTACCCTTTTTATGACACCTGGGTTCTAATCTCCCTTCCTTAAAGCGCCCAACCAAATCCTCCTTAGTAGTTCCCTGGCTTCGAAGGTACTCCAATTTAAATACTCTTATCTAAAAATTCAAAGCTAGCATCCACATATGGAAGAAAACAATCTGCATTTGCCTTTCCATGCCTGGATTATCTCACTCAGAATGATTATTTTCAGCTCCATTCATTTACCTGCGAATTTCATGATTTCATTTCTGTTTACAACTGAATGGTATTCTTTTGTGTACATGAATCACATTTTCACTCTCCATTTATCTATTGATGGATATCTGGCTCTTTCCATTTCCTGGCTGTTGTGAATGCAGCAACAATGAACATAGGTGAGCAAATAGAGCCCTTTGAATATACACCCATGAGTGGTGTGTTGGCTAGTTTACGGTCAACTTGACTCAAGCTAGAGCCATCTGAAAGGAGAGAACCTCAATTAAGAAAATGCTTCCATAAGACCTGGCTGTAGGGCATTTTCTTAATTAGTGATTGATTGGGGGAGGCAGCCCATTGTGGGTGGTGGTACCCCTGGCCTGGTGGTCCTGGGTTCTATAAGAAAGCAGGCTGAGCAACAAAAATAATTTTATGGTTGGGGGTCACCACAAAATGAGGAACTATATTAAAGGATTGCAGCGTTAGGAAGGTTGAGAACCACTGATCTAAGGTATTTTATTCTTCATACTTTTTTTATACTATTCAAATGTTTTTATCCTCTAAAGCAGTGGTTCTCAATCTTCTTAAAGTTGTGACCCTTCACTATACAATTCCCCAACCACAAAAATTTTCATTGCTTTTTCATAATTGTAATATTGAATCGCAATGTAATATCTGATATTCGAGGTATCTGATATGTGACCCCTGAAAAGGGTTGTTCAATGCCCCCAGAGGGGTGGAGTCCCACAGGTTGAGAACTCCTGGTATAGAATCTTATCTGCAAATGAGAATGATTTGACTTCTTCCCTTCCACTTATATCCCCTTCATCTCTTCCTCTTTTCTTGGTACTCTAGCTAAGGCTCCAATACTGTATTGAACTGGAGGCTTTTGTTGTTCTTCTGCTCTTTCTTAATCACTCAGTAGTCTCCCCAGTCCCTGGAATAAAGGCCTTTGAGATATGTCCTTATGTGGTGATATTGTGTCCCTCAATATATTGTGCACCCTAATAAACTTATTTGGGGTCAGAGAACAGAACAGATACTAGATAGATATAGAGACCAAAAAATGGTGGCACACACACCTTTAATCCTACCATTCCAGAGGCAGAGATCCATCCGGATCTCTGTGAATTCAAAGCCACACTGGAAACAGCCAGGCATGGTGACTCATGCCTTTAATCCAAGGAAGTGATGGCAGGAAGAGGAAAGGTATATAAGGAGTGCGGACCAGGAACTAGAGCCTTTTTAAGCTTTTAGCTTTTAGCAGTAGTTCAGCTGGGATCCATTCAGATGAGGACACAGAGGCTTCCAGTCTGAGGAAACAAGATCAGCTGGGGAATTGCAAGGTGAGGTGGCTGTGGCTTGTTCTGTTTCTCTAATCATTCAGCGTTCACCCCAATACCTGGCTCCAGGTTTGTTTTTATTAATAAGACCTTTTAAGATTCCTGCTACAACCTTATCCTCTAGATTTCATTGATTTCTTTGTAATATCTCTTCTTGCATCTCTAGTTTTGTAAATTGGGGTCTTCTCTTTCCTTTGCTTAATTTGGATAAAGATTTGTCAGCCGCACTAATCTTTTCATAACACTAACTCTTCATTTCAGTGATTCTCAGCATCTGGTTTTAATTTCTATTTCATCAGTTTCTGCTCTGATCTTGCTCATTTCTCCCTGTCCACTGCTTTAGGGTGTTGTTTGTTCCTTTTCTTCCAAGGCTTTAGGGTTCATCGTGAAGTTGCTTAATTGCATTTTCTTTGATTTTTTTTCATGTAGACACTTAGAGCTATATATGAACTTCCCTTTTAAGACTGTTTTCATACATTTTTATATGTTGTGTTTTCACCTTCATTCAACTTTAGGAAATTTTAATATCTTTTTTAAAATTTCTTTCCTTCATTACTTAGTAGTGTGTTCTTTAATCTCCATGACTGTGTGCATGTTCTATGACTTCTATTGTTGTTATCTAGTTTTATTCCCTTGTAGTTAGATTAGGAACGGAAATTATTTCAATTTCCTGTATTTGTGGAGATGCTTTATGTCCCAATATGTGGTCTATTTTAGTAAAGGTTCCATGCATCACTTACCATTTTATATATTTTAAAGGATTTGCAAAGGATTGGAATTAATCCTTTTTTGAACTTTTAGTAGAATTCATCATTGGGTCAAATACACCTACATTTCCATTGAAGAAAGTTTTAATATTACTAACTCAGCCTTTATATGTACTGTTGACTTATTAATATTTTCTTTTTTTCCTGAGAATATTTTAAAATCTTATCACTCAATTTATCCATTTGGAACTAAGTTTTCTTCTTTGTTGGTGCACAGTTTTTCATATTATTCCCTGGATTCTTTTCAATTCCTGCTAGGTGGGTAGCAACGTCCTGCTTTCATTCCTCTTTAGTAACCTGAATCTACTTCCCCCTTCCCATTTTGTCATTCTACCAAAAAAAAAAATCATTGATTTTTGTTGATATTTTCAAAGAGCCAATCTCTGATTTATAGGTATATTCAGTATTTATTGATATATTGTTATTTTTATTTCATTTTCCGCTGCTCTAATCCTTATTGTCACCTTCATTCTGTTTTGTTTGCTTATTTTTCTAGTTTCTTAAGGTGGAAGGTGTATTTATAGATCTTTTAAAGAATCAGTTTCTTGTAGCTGTAGCCTAGGTTGGCCTTGAACTTCTGATCTTCCTCCCTCCACCGTCACACCCTTTGGTATATATGTAACATATGTTATTACCAAGGTACTAAGACCAAGTATAGGGCTTCAATTTTATCTTTGCTTCTGATCTTGAAGGGCTATAGTTAAGGAATCACTCTCAATTTAGATAAAGGTGTATAACTTTTTAACTGTAATTAACCAATTATATTTCCCTCTAGTATCCATGACCTTTATGATCCTCATATAATTCATTTTACAAAGAAAATCATTTGCATGATGTAATTGATTTCAATAGACATTGGGTTTCTTTCATATCATGAGAGTCAATTAATGGCCAGGCTAATAAAGCCTTGAAGAAAGGAAGAGTGTCAAATATTTCATAAGCTCCTAAATTAAAACAGTTTTCTAGGTAGTTCCTTTCTCCAGTGTGTTTCAATACAGCATTGTTCCCATCCCCATATAAAGGCAGCAGGCATAGCGACTGGGGGAGAAACCAAACCAAGAGAAAAAGGAAGCACCTCTTCCTTCTTCCTGAGACTTCTATAGTGTCATCTCATTTTCTTGATGTCTTATGACAACCAGCTTCAACCTCAAAATACAGAAGGATCCTCAGTTTACAAGGACCACAGCAATGTATGGCTAGCCTTAAAAACAAACATCAGATGCTACACATCCAACAAGAAAAAAGACATTATTCTCCTCGCATGTTTATTTTCAAAGGACTCTTACTGGCTCCCAAATTTGGAATCATTTTTTAATAGAAGAATTCTAGTTTTTAAGGATAGAAAACTATTGCCTCTTTCCTTGCCATTTAAGGCTGTTTTGTGGATGCTTCAGAACAGTGAGTAGAGAAAAGAGGAAAAGCCGAAGGGTTGGTTTTTGTTTGTTTGTTTGTTTGTTTGCATTTAATGCCTAGATATGTTTTAACATGAGCCCTCTCTCGCTCTCAGTGTAACAATTCATAGAACACGGTGAAGCTCACTATCTCAAACCAACCTTCCTTACGGGACAGGATACTATCCAAGGGTCCTGATGTTCTTCTCCCCATAAACTCTCATATATTTTTAAGTTTGCAGATGTAGAGCCAGAAAAGCTGAGTGGTTTTTTTTTTTTTGTTTTTTTTTTTTTTTTCAGACTCAGACACCTTTCCTACCTTGACATCTGAAGAGTTTCTCAGCTTCGGCTTTCTGTCTCCCAGGGAGAGTAATCCTGACAAAGATATGGTACTAGCTGTTCACCTGCACTTTCCTCTTCTTGGATTGGCTCCTAGATTCCATTGCCAAACACAATAAATACAAGTGACAGTGAGAGCCTTTCAGTCTGGATTCCTGATACATTCATAACGTATTCGGTAGCGACTGGTTTTTGCTGTTATTTTTATTTTTGAGTGATAGCGCTGCGTTACGACAGAAGCTCCCAAATCCTCAGTGACTTTGTGAAGCAAAACTCCAGGCAGGCTAATTTTAGACAACGTGAGGAAAACATATTTGTGGCATCAATCCACTGAGATTTGGGGTCAATTTATTACTGCGGCATAATGTCCCATATCCTTATTAATATAATTTCCAAAACTCAGTAGGAGATAAGGTCACATGCAGCCATTCTAGCATCAAAGACTCAGTTTGCAGACAATATCCCAAATGCTTGCCTAATGAAGAGAACTAAGGACACAGCATCCACCCAGCTAGCCGAACGGTAGCTGGGTAGCAAGAACACATTAAACTAAAAACATTGAGACGATTTTTCAGCATTCGTTACTTTTAATTCAGTGGGTCATGCCTTTGTGTGGTCAATTCCAGTCTATTTTTGTGCACAATTACAATAACTAACTCTGGTCGCTGTGTGACACCAAGAGATGAAAGGATACATATGTCAGCTTAATGTTCCAACTTTGAACATTACAAAAATTATCTACAAATCAACTTAAATCCTATGCTTAAAAACAATACTGACATTTTAAGATTTGCTACACTGTTTAACAGTAGACTGGGATAACCTTAAATTGTTGTTAAGTAATCTGATTTATTTATTAGCTGCAGTCATTTGTATGTTACAACAAGTTTGTTTGTTTATTTGTTTATTTATTTTTGTGTTATTCCTATGATGCTTAGAATGCATTAGGTTGTGATCTAATTGCCTATTATACAATATTAAATAACCTACAGAAATGTCTGAATTTATAAAATGAGCTTTGGTCACTATAGGTGGAATAAGGAGCAACATGGGGATGAGAGCAAATGTAAATGAAATAATATTCAGTTAGCAGAGACTAGCATAGAGTCCTTTCAGTGCATGTTCTGAGAAGAAAATCCCCAAATTTGCCAATGGAGGTTAGTAAAATTTAAATGGAGTGAATACATACTGAATTTCACCTAAGGGTAGTATAGTCTCTTGTACAGCAACAGTACTGTTTTTCAAACATTTAAACTCCATTTCAGATGCCCACACCCTACATGCTCTCAGTGGTACATGAGAAACCATAAATAATAACTCTGATAGTTCTTTCAAAATTATGTCAGTGATTCCTTTTTAAAGACATCTGCATCTGATTACAATTAGATTGGGCTGTGTGTGAAATAAAGTCATTCTGTTAAAATTAAGAAAGTGGGTGTTTAAAGTGATGGCTATTTCCAGTAACTTCTCCACAGCTCCAATCAAGTCTGACTTTTAAAAGCCTTGATATCACTTTGATAGTCATAGTCACCTGCCTTCGTGCTTTGTTCCTCTTGGATTATAGTCTTTTTCTTCCTATTTGTATTTTTATTTTTATCAAATGAAACAATGCTGAAAGTTCAACTGGATTCATTCCAAAATGGGAACATCCTAAATATATTTTCTGACCTTCCAACCCCAGCTGTCTCTGCTTCTGTGGTATCAACTCTTGAGTTCCAAGAACACGAACTTCCATTTCTCAAGGTATGACATTCTCCTCCTAGGATCAGCTCTTGCTGCAGCTCTTCCCTGTATTTCCATCTCTGTGTTAAGATACATCTACATTTCATGCTTAGAACCATATTTCTCCAACAGTAGTTCGTGTGTGTGTGTGTGTGTGTGTGTGTGTGTGTGTGTGTGTACGTGTGTGTGTACGTGTGTGTGTGTGTGTGTGTGTGTGTGTGTGTGTGTAGGTGTAGGTGCTTGTATGTACATACATGTGGTTACAGGACAACCTCAGGAGCCATCCATCTTTCTTTTTGAAACAGCTTCTCACTGAGCTGGGGATCATTGATGAGGCAAGGCTCACTGCCCAGTGCCTCCCTACTGCTGTGTATACAAGTGCACACCAGCATGCCCAGCATTTTTTCCCATGAATTCTGAGGCTGAGTTGGTCCTTCATGCTTACCAGGAAAGCACTTTATTGACTGAACCATCCCCCCCAGCCCAACAGTGACTCTCAAATGCATGCCATCTGTCCATGACACTGCCACCTTGCAGTATCTCAGAGTTCAGAGTCGCATTTTATTCCTCAGTTCAACTTTGTTTCTTTTCCTAATTCTTCTTAGTGCCATCTCAGGCCATTCATCATTCCTTTGCGTTTTTCATATATATCCCTTTACTTCTCATAATCACCTCCTTTAGGCTGTCCAGACCATTGCAATAGCTCCCCAACCTAGCATAGTGGCTCCATGGTGATGAAGCACTTTCTTTCCTTCCTTCTCTTAGGGCCTTGCATTGGCTTAACAAATGCTTTTCCATTGACTGACATCCATTTATTTCTTTTCTTTTGTAGATTTCTCACTTTTAGAATCCCATACATGGAACTCATCCAGCTCACTCATAGTGTGATTATTTTTTTTAACTTCATTCCTTATTCTGTCCTTCCTTTTGTTCAAATGGACATCATGGATATTTACAATGGATGATGTCTCTGTAGTTGATGGGAGCTACTCTTTCCTTGAAAGGAGCTGAGGGGGGACCCTTGTGGTCACTGGTGTGTCTACTCTGTTAAAGTCTGGACTGTGGGTTCCTTTTATGAGAGCTGCTCTCTAACCTCTACAGAACTGACCATGAATAAAGAATAATGAATAAAGAGGCTGTGAAATGGAAAGGGAGCAAGGAGGAGAACATGTTTAGAAGGAGGAAAGGGAAGGGAGAAAACGCTGTAATTATAGTATAATCTCAAAAATTAAAAAGAAAAGAAGCATGTGCTGCCTCAGGCAGGGTCTTACTGACCCCTGGGACCCAGCCTCCTCGTTTGTAGAGGAAAGAACAGAAAACTCTGCTGTTCTGTTCATAGCCTGTGTGTTTTCTTCTGTCATGCACTGTTGGCTAACTTTCTTCCCCAAACCTATTATATTATACGATCGTTACAGGGAAGCCTCTAAATTCTCTGTGGACACTTGCTTGCTGGCAGCTTCCTAATTATTTTCATCACATGTCTTGCTTGGGGGCATCGTCCTCCACTCTCTGTTCTAAAATCATTAGAAGTTTTTCTTGTCCTTGAAAGACAGGGAATCAGAAACATCCTAACACCCTGTGTCTGTCCCAGAATGACTTTGTGGCACATTAAATCTGCCTGCGTGCACCCCTTGAGGGTAGTTTTTGTAAAGACAATGTTAGGCTCTTTTTTAAAAATGATCTTCATCTCTCCACTATACCCAATCTGCTAAATTTGCCCTAGCCCCAGCCCTTTACAGAATAAAAGGTACATGGGAGCAAAATGGGGATGTTTATCACAGAGACTCAAAGTGATAGCAAATTCAGTGAACTAAAAGCCCATCTCAATCACAAGTGACTTAAATCTACGAAAAGCCCAGAGGAGTCTGCCCTGTAGGAAGTACAAATCATAACTTCATATCGCAATGGGAAGCCAGGAGGCAGGGTTCTAATTCTTTTATGCTGCTGAATGGATCTATGAAGGTTGGTATTACTAATATCATAACATAGACTCCAGGATTAGGTCACAAAAAGGAACAAATCCACAATTTTCTGGGTCAGATAAAATCTATACATTTCTCTTATATGCCAACAAAACCAAAAATACACCCAAATCAGTGCTGCTACAATTTCTAGGTTCCCAGCATCATCTGAGTCATCTAAGTTGATTGACAATATATCAATCTCCAGCTTGTAGCACTGTGCTAGTCAGTCAAGACTCTGGACCTTTACTTAAACCACCTTCCATTTATTCTTAGTGATGATTTGAGCTTTTATTTCACAGAGTGAACAGAAGCTACTGTTCATTAATATTCTTAAATTTCAACTACCTTCATTGCCAGTGCCAACATCTTCTGTTCTTTCCTAGATGTACTAAGATGGTAGCAAAGGTCATGACAACTATACGGCTCTGAACTATGTGGACCAACCCAACCATTTTTCTATAGCAGTGGCTTTGGCTTTGGCTGTGCATCTGAATGGCGTGAGATGCTTTTAGAAACTGAACTTCTTCAAATGCTACAAGCTGGGAATAGGAGCAAGTGGATGGAGATGTGTGAGAATAGAGATCCCTGCTATGTTGAATGTTAAATAAAAAATAAATTCAGACAAACAACAACCACAATAAAACCTGATCTTCAGAGCCTCCTTTAGCCAATGGAATCATCTCTTAGGAGGGAAGTTCAACTATCAACTACCTTTCTAAGCTCCCAGGTCATCTTGTTGGAAGCCAGACTCAAACTCCCACAAAGGAAAATATCCCCCGCATGTTCACAAGTGTTGAATATCAACTCTCAGCACAATGCCTGACTCTTGAGTGCTCTTCCTAGTACATGTCTGTCTGGATGGAATGTTGCTTTCTTTATTGGCTTTTCACTCGCAAGAGGATGTACATGATCTCTCAACATCTTTTCATGTTTTCTCATAATCATTGCCAGTCTCTTTGCTTCTCAGTGCTTACTCTTGCCTAAGCCACACTAAGACCTCTGTCATCCTTATCTTTTGGGACCTTATCTACACTTGCTATAGAGTTCCTGACCATGCTGTTTAACACTTCCCTGTTCTGGAGATCATTGCCAGTTTGGTTTCCTGCAGTATCTGCTTTACTATTTTCTCTACCTCTCCTTGCTCCCTAAGATCACTATTCTCTTGAATCCCACTGGCTTCTTGTCCTACTGTGTGCTTGCTTTGAAAACAATTTTGATTGGTTTTAGATCTCCTTTGAAAATATCCTGAAATTGATGGACTTTTCCCTTGGTTAATCAAATTTCTTACCAAGACTTGTTGTAGAAGTTGTCTTTACATTTTGTTAAATTTATCCCATTGGTTCTTGATTTAATGAGGGAATCCCAGATGAGTGAACACCCCACCCCAAAATTCACCTTTCAGAATCCCCCCAGATACCATAATGCTCTCCTGGTCATGGTGTAAATGTAACCAACAGTCTTATTAAATAAGAAACACAGAGCCGATTCAGAGAAGAAAGCCAAGAGGTTAGAACTAAGAGCCTTACCCTTCCTGCTTCAGCCAAGAGAGCTCTCCGAAAGGGAGCTACTTCCTGTGTGCTTGTCTTTATAGTCTTTCTGTTCTGCCTTCTCATTGGTTGTAAACCCAAATACACGACTGCCTTTGTCACTGCCTGTCTGTAGAGACTTCCAGGTCTTCTATGGTTGGGATTGAGATTAAAGGCATGTGTCTCCAATGCTGGCTGTATCCTTTTACACACAGAGATCTACCTAGCTCTGTCTACCAAGTGCTGGGATTAAAGGCTTGCGCCACCACCGCCACACTCTTGCTATGGCTCTAATAGCTCTGACCCCCGGGCAACTTTATTTATTAACATACAATTAAAATCACATTTCAGTACAAATAAAATACCACCATATCATGGTTTACTTCCAGTTTTCTTATTCAGCACATGCCAAGAAAGGTTGACAATTTATGGAAGGTTTTGTGGTATTTTGTAATTTAGTCATTTTCATTCCCCAAAGGTCATTATTTAATCTCACATTTAGCTGATTATTTTCCTAAGTACACAATTCTGTTTTAAAAATCCCTTTACTTTAAAATATCAAGAGGGTTTTATTTCTTTTTACCTCTAGAAATTGGGAAGCTGCTGCTCTGATCTTGAACTTGATGTTTTCCATGTTTTCTTGTTGGTGGTCTTCATAAACACCTTAACAATTTTTTTTTGGTCTCTACAATAGTTTTCATTATTCCCATTATGGAGAGAAAAATCAGAGAAGAATAACTTGCTTAAAATACCACAAGTAGCGACACATATGAATTGAGCTCCACATGTCCTCTATCCTGAGCTGCGTCATAAGAGTTAATGCCACCAGCGTCAAATAAGATGTCATGCTCTAACACCTCTGTCTATTGAGTGTTTGCCCAGACTCAATGCTAAGTGCTTCAATTGCATTTCCTCACGTCATCCTTACAAGAACTCCCTGAGACCAGTTCTATTTCTATCCTCAATTTACAGACAAGAAAGCAGAACAGTGGAAAGGTCACACAGAAAATAAAAGAAAGAAAGCCCCAAACATATAGTGTAAGGAGCATTGACTGCAGTCTAATAAACACATCCTAAAAAGGATAATTACTAAACACTTTAAGTTTTGTATGGCATACAGTGTCTTTTGCAGTTACTCAAATCAGCCATTACAGCAGGAATGTAACCACAGACACCCAGGATAAAGGATGAACGTGATTATGTCCCCCTAAAGTTTCATTTATAAAAGTAGTTGATGTATTTGCCTTGTGAACCACCCTGCTTCAGATAATATTATTATTTTTTAAAACAAACAAATAATGATAACCTGGTAACGAAGCTAGATTCTGCTCTAACTGGAAAGATTTTGTGTTCTTGGTATTAGGTAAACCCATCAGAGAAGCTTAGGAATTTCAAATGAGATTGGTTCAGGAAGTTGACAGCAGAAAAAAAGGAAGTTGGTGGAGGTAAGGGACAGATAGTTCTGGTGACTGGAGAAGAGAGGGAGGATGCTCTCAACCCCCATAGCTTCCTCCTCGGCCCACCACTATGCTCTTTCTAGCTCTGCCACATGCTGACATGACTGCTCTAAGAGACTGAGATAATGAGAATGGATTAATGGCACAAGAGTCAGCATATATAACTTGGATATCGTGACACTCCAACCTGAGCAGTTTTCAATTCTCCAATACCTCAAAAACAAACAAACAAAACAACAAAGAACAATACAGACTTTCTCTGAGGGAAAATTTTCAAAGCATCCTCAGTGTTAATCAAAAAGAGTAATTCAGCAATGCCGGCAAACAGCTGCCTTTCATGTTACAGCCACATGGTTTTGGTAAAAAGAAACAGATGGTGGATTTGGTTCCAAGTGTATAATACAGTACACATTACTCATTTGGAACCAAGATCAGAGGAGCATTTACTTATCATTGCCACATAACCAAGAGCTGGGGCTCGGAGAGGAATAAAGGCTTTACTCTACCAAGAGTGTCACTGGGATAGAGGTAAAGAAGTATTTCCATCTTCAACAAGACTTGCTTCAACAGGATAGAAAGGCAGGGAGGTAGCTTAAGACTTTTCTTTCTATTGGAGTATATGTTTGTCATCTGTAACCAGGAACCGAGACTCAAGATAGTCCCTTTTTACCTTTAGTATCACCATGAGTAAGTCAAAAATTGTTAAAGGTGATTTTGAAGTGGAAAATGAACGTTATAATCACTTGGGAGAAAGAAATTGATTACCAAGTAAAGAATGTTAAGGTAGAGTTACTTTTCTCTCCTATGAAACAATTCTTTATGCACAGTAACAGAACTCTCAGCATGGTTATGGGTGAATATACTTGACTAAGGCAGGGAGACCGTGCTTCCTTCCATGCTTTGCAAATCAGTCCAGTCTCATTGCTATAGTGAAATCTGGGAGTCAGTTGCAAACCCAAGACACTAAGTCAAGCCTCCCGTCACAGTGAATCATTCCTCTGCACATTAAACATTTTCACAGTGTATTTCTGTGTCTCTTACCTCCAGAACCCTTGCCTCTATAAAGAGACAAGATTGTAAGAATTGATATGTTTTCCTCATTATCAACTGAAAGTCACATGTGGGGGCTAGCTTTATAAATATTCTCAGAAGCACTTTTTGCAGCCTTCTATTAGAACATGTGAATTTGTTCTTGAACATCCCTGCCTTCCTCAACCAAGAATTCTTAATACTCACAATAGCATTAGAAAATATGTAATTTCTAGGTCTCTACCATGTAAAATTTATAGCATTTTTCTGGTCTGCTATCCAAACTATCCTTGGGACAAATGCACCCTTCCTTATTCCACCCCCCCCAAATCTAATATAAGCTCACTTGCTTTATTAAAATATGTTGCATCTAGTCTGATGAACTCAAAAGAGATTCTTTACTTTATGGTTTTAAAATATTTTTAAGTTAGTGAGAAATTTTCTTCAACCAGTATATGTATTTTAATCTTTCTCATCAGATCAACATTAGAAAAAATAATTTTAAGTTTGGACTTTAAAATTTTTGAAATATAAAGACCACAGCTCTTGCTTTTTTCATCATTGGTCCTAGAGAGAAGATTGCATGTGTGTTGACATTTGGGTTGGGATGTTGCTGAAGATCATGGATTTTAGCACGGGGCTCTGTAATTGCTGACAATCGTGGGTGCTCAGCTGATTTGAACCAGACGGTGATCCAGATGGTGAACAGGAGAAATAAGAAAAAACTGAATGCTGAACACACACAGTGCCTTCTCTCCTTTGTCTAGCACTTTCGTATGAAATTGAAAACAATACTCTCTGACAATCGTCCTTTAATTCCACAAGTTGGCCGAGTGGCCAGTGGCCCAACTTTTAGTCCTCACTCTCGCTCTTAGCCACATCTCTTTGTGCAAGAGAAGAATTCAAAATTGTGTGTAGAGTGACTGTTGGTTAAAGGTAGATAATTTAAGGGGGATTCATTCTAAAGATTCCCTAGAATGTGACAATTAAGTGAGCTATAGGTTTTCTACATTGGATATGCACATTAGAAGGTAATAGGATATGTTCATAAATTCTGAAAAATAAGAACTCAACCCATGTCTCTGTACCACAGCAAATAATCATTTAAGAGTAAAGATAAAATTTACAAAGTTTGGACAAATACTAATGGATTCTTCTTTTTACAGATTCTTGCAGAGAGAATTACAAGAGGATGGACTCCAGCAAGGGAAAAGGGGCGTCCAAGCAATGGAGTGGGCTGTAAGCAATAGTGGTGAGTACCAGCAGCAGGGAATGCTTGAACTCAAGTCTAATGTGGGTATTTTTTTTATGTAAACAACGTTAAAATTGGATTGGCTGAATTGCCTGCAAACTGGATTCGCCTCCCTGTGTGTGATTTCAATCTTTTCCCCCTTACTCACTTGATACATCTTTTCCCAATGAGTAACTGCTTGTTTCTCTCATGTTACCAACTATCAACACACACAGACACACAGACACACAGACACAGACACACAGACACAGACACACACAGACACAGACACACACACACACACACACACACACCATGATAAATAATTGAATATATTTCTTGACTCCTCTTTGACTCTTGTGCTCATATTTGAATTTGAAATTTAATATTTAATTTAAATATTTATATGTTGATGAGAGACAGTGTTTTGATGGGATTAACTGTCAGGAAACACATTTTGTCTTAAATTCTTTGTTTATCCAGCCTGTGATCCATATATTTCTTTAGCCCCAGTTTTCTCCCCTGAAGCTGAGATGATGCTCTAAGCTTCATTGAGGTCAAAACCAAGGTCATATTCATGTTTGTGTATTGTATTTGAGGTGTTGACTCATTTCTTCCATTTATATAGTTTGCTGTGTGGCTACCAGATGAGCATTTATCTCTACAGTAAAAAAAAATAAACAAGGCAAAACACTAAAGCAGTTTGCAAGGTCTCTTTTTATTTCTATAACCAATTAAACAAGAAACTAAAAGTTGGACAGAGACCAAAGAAAACCCAAGGACATAGGTAAAGTGCTCTTGGTTAGACCCTGTTAGACCCCTATAAAGTGTATCTGTAGAATATCGCCCCAAATGGCTCTAAAACATAGCAAGAACATCAGAGGAAAAAAATAAACCAAATACTTGAGATTCTTTCACTAAATGCTTTTAGTCTACTGAACAAAATCATTAGAGGATTGAAAGATTAGTAACAAGTTTCAACAATTAGAAAAATTGATTTGCCTTCTAACTCAGTGAGAAAATAAAGTAAAATTCAAGTTTACTGGTCAAACTGTAAGATCTATTAGATTCTTAAATGGGCTAGTCATTCTTCCCAAATTAACTTAGGAGCTCAGTACATTTGTGTTGTAGAGAATCTCTCTCTCTCTCTCTCTCTCTCTCTCTCTCTCTCTCTCTCTCTCTCTCTCTGTGTGTGTGTGTGTGTGTGTGTGTGTGTGTGTGTGTGTGTGTGTGTGTGTTTGGGACAGGATCTTGCTGTGTAGCCTAAGCTGCCCTAGAACTTATGTTGATCGGGCTAGTGGCAAACTCAGTGATCCATCCCCCTTCACCTCCCATGTGCTGGGATTAAAGGTATGTCCCACCATGCACAACTAGAGTCTTACCTTCAGTTCTTACTAGAAGACGGAGCTAAACAACAACAAAGCCATGACTAAAAATGTGTCGTAATGTCTTTCTCTTGAGGAACTTGAGGTAAACTTTCAAAGAATAATTTTTAGAAAGATAGCATTTTTGGGTATTTCTTTTAGAACATTGAAGAAATGACTCTTCCACTAAAACATTGTTTCTTGATTTGGTCTGGATGGTAACAAAAACAGCTCATGGTGAGAAAGGAGAAATCTGGGTACACGTGAAAGGGTAGAGTTCTTCAGTCCCCTCTTGGGATATGTCACTGTTTATATGCAACACATAAATGTTTATCTTCACATGCTCAGCCCACAAGCCATTGTTGTAACTAGACTGCACTGATGCCATCCTAAATACTTAGCACACCTACAGAGAATGGCCAGCTACTCCACCAGGGTGGTAAGGTCATTGTTTTGGCCGACTGGGGGTGATTCTTTTAGATCCAGCTTCTAGTCATTTCTTGGTACATTTGGAATATAGGCAATAATGCTTAAGTTTCTCTAGGTAACTTTGTGATTACACTAAGGAGAAGTGCCTTCTTATCCATCTTCCTATGACTGTGAGTTCTGAGTGAGACAAAAGTGATAAAAGCCAGACTTTTGGTCTTGACTTAAAAATAGGTATCAATCTGGTATTTCCTGGAAAAGGCACAATGGAAAAAAGCAAAGGTTCTTTGTGTGTTGTGTTGTCAGTTCAGCTGGAGCTCATTTTACTAAAGTGGCGGTTGTAGCTGTGTCACAGAGAGGACATATATGAATTTAACATTTAGTCACTGGGGGCAGCAGGATAGCGGTGCACAGAGTCCGTACAGAACTGCCTTCTGCTTCTGTGCCTTCTGTCTTGCTGACTATTGACCATCAGTATCATTCTTCAGTTCCCTACAAAAGTTAAACATAAGCCCAACAAATGTCCTATCTTTTCATTTGTTCTCTTTTGCTATATACTTTTAAATGAATATAATTCGGATTGATTTAACATAAATACACAATTCAACTCTGGTTGGTAGCATCCATTGTTTGACATTAGTAGGCAGTTTTGTAGACCTGGATAGAAAAGTATCATATGATTAATTAGTCCACCAGACAGGAAAGACTTCTGAAGACTTTAATGAGGATTCTCATGCTTTGCTACTACCAAAACACATGTTTGGGGGGAAGTCTCTTGGAAATATTTTTATTTACTGCCAAAGAACTAACCACATTGAGATTGGGAGACAGAAGGAAAGTTTATACTCATTTTTTCTTTTATCATATTTTAAACATTTTAGTAAAATAAAAAAATAATTATAATTTTTACACACAGTAAAATTTGAGAAGGCCAGGCAAGTAAATACCATGACAGGCTACTAATAACTCAGTTAAGGAGTAGACCTCAATTCCTGCCTCTTGAAATTGAACAGACAGTTTCTAAGGAAGCCATGAACAAAGGGAAATCAGTCACCGATGCTCCCAATAGCAAGGATGAGCAAACTGCATGTACCAGGCCTGAGCCAGCCCACCCCCCCCAATCTCAAGGCAATAACCAAATAAGGACAGAGCCTGGGGCTTGTCCAGACTTGTCCAGACTTGCCCCCAAATGGAAAAACTATAGCCTTGGCCAATGCCTGCTAGCCCTAACCAATCAGGAACGTACAAATATGATTGCCACTCGCATAAGCCAATCATAGAAAAAATGACCTAACTGCCTTAGAATTCCTTTAGCTGTGTATAAAAGGAGCCTGAGGGCTTCTCTTGGGGTCACCATTTTGCCTTTGTGTCAGATGTGCGGCCCCAGCATGCTGGAACTCTTACTCTCCAGATAATATATACTCTTGCCAATTGCATATGTGGATGGTGGTCTTTTGTGGGACTTCTCTAGGGCCCTAACAAAATTAATGGCATCATTTTGACAGGATACCAAGGGCCACTCAAAGATAGCTATTATTGAGAAGAATTATTCTTTTATTTCATATTATTCAGAATCCAGTTTGGAGTAGAAACCACAGCAAGTGTCATAGCAGGAAAAAATTAATACAAACAATTGGCATTCAGGACCCAGAAACCTGAAAAAGCAAACACAAAATTTTTACTAATTACCTGCAGAACTAGGGGCTAAAAGGGAAGAGACTGGTCTTAAAAGCTGGTAACATCGATGGGGTGCTCAAATAGCCAAGGTTCAAACCTCAGAGAATTGGGTGTTGCTGAATCATTTCAGCCTCGGCCATGACATAGAGATACCACAGGGGCTTGGAGTACAAGCCTTTGGTGGGGCAGAACCAGATGCCATAGCTGGGGTCTGTGAGGGAGCACAATGGTGATAGTTTGGGAATGGAAGAAAAAGTCCGAATTGTAGTCATTTGCACTGTTGGAAGAGCCAACAGTCATACTGATGAAGCCAAGCAAGCAAGCTAAGAACAGAAAACAACACAGAAGCAGGCTAGAAGGAAAGCATCGCTTCCCTCTCCACTAGCCTTCTCTTCCCTCTCAGGGGCCCTGGTTGGCTGAACCTCTGTGTTTCAGCTGGAAAAGAGCTGTGGCTTTCGGAGTCCCAGGCTGAGAATGACAGAAGGGGAGTGTGGAAGAGTGGATGTGAGGCTAAACTATGATAGCACAGCAAGCAGCTCAGGCGAAACAGAAAACCCAGCTCCCTGGTTCTCCTGACCTTCAGTAACAGTATTTCATCAAGGGTATGTTCCATACATATGGCTGGAATTCCATATTCTAAGTAAAAGTTATCATTGTCTGAGAAAATTGCCATTGAAGTAGTTTGACAGTGCATGAAAAGAAAGTAGTTGGAGACAAATAATCGACTGAAAACACGTGTGTACTTTCAATAAATCTCTTTAATTAGCTTAAATGGAATTAAACTATTCTATCTTGTTTATCATGTGCACTCACACAGTGAATCATGATGAAAAGGAAAGAATGGGGCAAGCAGGTGGGCTTGTTTCTTGTGGAATGACACTGCAGGAAGTGCACAGTGCACGACAGCTGGAGACCAGCCTGGCCTCTGTGCAAACCAATCCCCAGGCTCTCAGCAAAAACCACAGTGAAGCAGGGGGTGGATAATGCTTCTGGGACATTTGGGTGAGTAGCAGAAACGTGGGTTTTCTGAGCATAAGGACCAGTCAGCCTCCTCTTCTTCCCCAGAAATACTTAACAATTAACTGTCAAGGTCAAATGCTAAAGTGCAAGCATTGGGGTCAGAAGAGGTCCCTCGTCAGATGAGTGAGGGCCCAGGCCTTCAAACCTGGCTCCCTGAGTTTGAGCACTGGAACCTACATCTTAGAAGGGGTGGACCAACTCTTTTTCTGTCTGACTTTCTTCTCTGACTTCTACACATACACTGTGGCACATGCAAGTCCCTCCCCCCAGTAAATGAACAACAACAACAAATAGTGCAAATATTGCCAGCAAAGTAACTCAAGAACACAAAAATGCAAGGGCTGACAAAGGGTATAAAGCTCCAATGATGAGGGATGTGTAGACAAGTTCAACAAATGGTCCTGATACCTGAAATACTCCGCATTTGAGGAACCAAAGACATGTTAAGGAAGCTAATTGCCATTGCAGAAAAAATGTAATATCTACAAAAAGCGAGCCATTTGGGGAAGATAAATGGTGTCTTTGTAATTAAAATGTGATGGTAGAAATTTGAAGATATCATTACTTAGTTTAATGGCAGATTAGACACAGATGATAAGTAGCAAGCCAGGGCTCTCCAGTTTGGAGAACAGAGGAGATTAAAAGCAACAGGGAATTTATGTTGCATGGAAGATGGGTTGAAAATGTGCTGTATATTTGTCATTTATGCATCCTAACCCTAGTGGAAAGAAAAAGTGGTTAGAAGAAATAATCTCAGAAATTATATATACTAGGAAATACAACACTGGTTATATAATCAGTAGATTTATTAAGAGGACATTCTTGACTGCTATAGTCACTGTCCATAAAATGATGTTAGGCACAAGGAAATATTTATTAATATTTATCCTGGACAGATAACTCAGTGGTTATGAGCACTTGCTGCTCTCGCCAGTAACCTAGGTTTGGTTCCCAGCACCCAGATTGAGGCTCACAACTGTCTGTAACTCCAGTTCCAGAGGAGTCCACTGCCCTCTTCTTGCTTCTGTGGGTACCACATGCACATCGTACACAAGTATACATGCAGACAAAAACACTCATACATATAAAATAGAAGTAACTAGATCTGTAAAAAAAATTTAGCTAATGAGTCAAAACATAAAAGGTTAACTTTAAGAATACCAATGGCGAAGAGAAAACTCTGAAGCATTTTCTTTAAAGGAATGAATCAAGAAGAATTAATTAGGTTTGGTAAAACAGCAAAACGAGATATTAAATGAAGCAACATGAGATTCTGCTATAAATTGCTTTTGAACCTAAATTCTTACAGGCAACCACATAAACACCTAAGCAAGGGGTAAAATAGGACATTAATATGCATGTACAACTCAGATATACAATCATCTACAGAAAGTGTAAACTAAGTTTTTAAGTTTGCACTGTGGCAAAACTAAAAAATTGAATGGGGACGGAGGCTGGTGACAAATTAGCTTTCCAAGTACAATCTGGGGCTAAATTGCATGAAGATCTCACTAGATGAAACAGTGCATTAACATCAGAGGCGCCCAGGAAGAAGAGGGAATCTTTGCTGTTTGATCAGGTAGATGAATATACAAACATATTTCCTTAAAAATAGATGTTTTGACATAAAGAAAGTAAAGCTAAGTTTTATTGCAATTACAGCTATTTCATTGTGTTATTTCTGTTGTTAATAATTAGCTTTGAAGAACCACCCTGATGTAGGAAAATTGATATGGAAAATGGGTGCAAGTATCTAATTTTTAGAACATTGATGGATTGTTTTCTCTTTAACTTATTTGTTTTTCTGATGCTCAAGCCCAAAACACTGTTTTAATTCACTTACAAGTTTTAATCTGAATTTTTTTTTCAAGACAGGGTTTCTCTGTGTAACTTTGTACCTTTCCTGGAACTCACTCCGTAGCCCAGGCTGGCCTCAAAGTCACAGAGATCCGCCTGGCTCTGCCTCCCGAGTGCTGGGATTAAAGGTGTGCACCACGACTGCCCGGCTTAATCTGAAAAATTTTGTCATCCATTTTTTTCTATTATTTTACACTGTTCAGCTCTGCAATGTAAATGTTATGCAACTTCTTTGATTTGTAGTGCTTAAAATAGTCAAGAAGTTATTAAGTAAAAGTTTGAGTAATAAATATGAATGTCTTCCTATCGACTTTACTCAAATTTCTACTACTCCCTCCACAAACAATGTTCTCTGCCAAGTTTTAGTTTCAGCCCCTTTTTATTCATAAAGTGTCCCTTTATGCCCCTGTCCTCAGAAATTATTGTCTCCTTTATCCACACCTCTACAATGACCTGTACCGTGACACTCATTCATGTGGGCTATGCTGGCCTCCACCATAGTAGTATCAATAGTTACCTATTCAGCTATCATCTCAGATGATTATGAACTCTTTGTGGAGGTGAGGAGAGTCTATATCTATTCATCTTTCCGGCTGTCCTCTTGAGAACATACCTATAACTATGCCTTGTACTTGACAGAAAATTTTAATCTAATTGGGTAATTACAAGGAATGCCATTAATCCTTTTAGTAGTACACTTCAGTGGGGCCAGAGATTTAGAACCAGAATAAAAACATGTAATATTATTTCTTTCATTCTTAGGTGTGCAAAAATGTTTTTGAAAATCCACATATACCCCTTTTCTGCCTTTAATGGACAATAAACATTCAAAATATGCAAGATTATCATATAAACATAAGACCTAGACTAGCAAGGTATACATCCATCCATATGAATCTTAAGGCCTTGGAGATAGATACTTGGTGATTCATTTATTCAGTAAACATTTGGGTCCCTACTGTATGTCAACTGCTACTGCTGATACTAATGATGAAATTCCAAGCCTTGGTATTCTCATCGGGACTTATCAATTAGATAAGTATTAAAAATATAAACAAACCAAAGACAAACATTTTCATTTAACTAACTAAACAGAGGATTTAAGGATTTAGGGATTCATATCCATACTGTATTGTTGTAACAAGAGAAATCTAGTCTTTTTTTTTAAGATTCATCTATTAATTATATGTGTATGTGAGCATGTATGTATATGTGAGTGTAGGTGCCCATGGAAACCAGAGATGTGGGTGTCCCTGGAGTTAAAGTTACAGGAGGTTGTGGGCCTCTTGCTGTGGGTGCTAAGAACTGAATGTGGGTCCTCTGCAGGTGCAGTACATGATTTTAACACCTTAGCCATCTCTCCAGCCATTAGAAAAGTCTAGTTGTAATGGAGACTCTTTCAATTTATTAAATCAGGTTCAGTTTCAATGAAACATAAGGAAGTGCAGAGCCTCATCTTAATATAAGCCTCAATATAAAATGATAAATGTCTCAATTACTTTCAAAGTTATTTTAGATAGCATAAGCAAAATAAATATATGCAAAATTTATTACCATGTGGAACACAGGAGAAAATATTGAAAATTATATTTGTCAATTTAACAAAATGAAACTAAGTTTAGTGACTTCATTTCAAATTTAAATGATGTTCTTAACTAAACAAATTTAAAGAGCAGTCAGCTTAAAATGTAAAGCCTTAAATTATCTTTGTAATTATGTGAAATAAATTGTGATGTATTTTGCTTATGGAAAAAGTGCAGTAACTATCAATAATTGGAAATAGCTGACATTTTTTAATGAGAACACATACTAAATAGTAGACTGGTGCATGAAATTGAAATAGCAATAATTTCATTAGTATTGCATCCTTTCTAATATGGAAATAGAGCTTTCTTGATTAACCCCTTACTTGAAGAGTGACTACTTAAGGTCTTGAACTGTTACATCATTATTCTGTTACAAGTTCAAAAAATGCAAAAAGTTGCCAATCACATAGAAGACTTTCATAAAAATGCTTTCTAGATTCTTATCAATTAACTTTCATACTGTTGCTTTCTTTTTGATCCAATAAAATTTGTCACTTATGGTTTTTTTTTCTGCAAGTGTTAAGATTTCTTTTTTACTTCTAAAGACAATAAATGGCAATAAACTTTCTGTTTTGTGACACATTATGTAGTGTCCCAGATATAAAAGCAACAAAAAGAATTGTTTTAAAAGTAACACTAAAGAAGAATTTGATTTTCCTAATTTAAGGTAACATTGATTAACTTCTGTTTGTGCTAAAAATAAAGGAGTTCATACTTTTTCAGAGTTCCAGCTGAAAACACTTTCCATAAGATACTAATTGATTCTACAATGTTCATTTCTGGAAAATGTTTGCATCTATGGAACCCCTGGCTTTCCCTCTCTTGGCGTCACATAAAATTTTTGTGATCTTTTTGCATTTCCTTCTTTGCTTCTGTTGTTCAGGTACTTGTATTCAGTAAGGGTTCATTAGAAGAATGGAGCTGATAGTATGTATTAGAAAGGGATTTACTAGAGTGACTTACAGGCTGTGTGGTCCAGCTTGTCTAACAACAGCTTTCTTCCATTAGAAAGGTCAGTTATCCAGTAGTTGTTCAGTACAAGAGTCCAGCTATGTTAGCTGTTCTTCAGTCTATGTTGGAATCCTGCAGAAGTAGGTTCTAACACCAGTGAAGCAATGCCTCAACATCAGGATAGATGAACTTGCCAGCAAGAGTGGGACAAGCAGGCAAAAACTAGTTTCCATCTTCTGTGGCCTTTCATGTGGGCTGCCACTAGAAGTTGTTGCCCAGATTTAGATCTCCTCACCTTAAATGATCCAATCAAGACAATTCTTTACAGGTGTGCCCAGCTGTTTCGGGGTTTGTTGATTCTCGATGTAGTCAAGTTGACAACCAAGATTAGCTATCCTAGTACTCTCAACTAAATATGGCATTTGGATAGAGACATTGTATCACCATGAGTATAGCTGTGGACTCTTTCCTAAACGATACTAACTATTCTCTATGCTCTTGTGTTTATAATGCAAGGGTTTGCAGTTCTACTCAATGTTTTAACTTTATAAAAGGTTTTTCCTCGAGTTTGATTTTCGATTGTTTAGGAACTAAGGATATAATAGCAACTAGGTCCTATATATGTCTATATATGAATGCATGTGTGTATATTGTATATATTTATAAATACATATTTTTTAAGCAAAACTAAATTGATGTTCTATTTATATTTGATTATTATAAAAATTCTAACTAAATTATGGTGTTAATGAGAAGGGAAGTAGTAGGATCTTTAAAGTAGAAAATGAGACGAAATGAAACAAGTACTTGTTTTAAAGCTGAGTAGGAAAGAATAGAGAAGATACTGAAAGGCCAGCACTGTGGGAATGGACTTGAGCCTACGGTAGATAGGTGTTCCAAGCTAAAAAACTCCTAAGAAATTTCTCTCTGGGTTTGGATTGAGTGCTAAGCACATAGTCATGTCGACCAACCATGGCAGATAGACTACAAAGTAAAAACATGGCTACAAAGTAAAAACATGGCTGGAACACACAATAGAACTGAGAATTTAACTTACAGCAAAAAGATGGCATTATTATTATTATTATTATTTTACGTATACTGTCAATGAGTTGTGTCTTCCTTAAGCACTGTTTTATTCTTTGAGAGTTTAATACTGTACTTTGAATACACTTCACCCACCCAACTTCTCTCATAACTGCCCTCCCCAGTCTCTCATGCCTTTCCACCCAGCTTTAAGATTTCTTCTTTTTTAAGTTGTGTCTTTTAATTGTACTAAACATCTAAGGCCCAGGAGTGCTTGATAGTGACCACTGTGAACACAGTTTTTAGACTTTTACTTATAAAATTTTTTCTAACTAAATGAAAATTAAGTTTTATAGCCACAGTTTAAAATCTGTGACAGCCAATTAAGAAAAAAAATTAGGGTGAGCTGGTTGGCTGAATTTTTGTGCAATTAGGACAGGCAAGTCCTCCAGAGACAGGCAACATCAGATGCCTTAACCAGTCCTTCTTCTACATCTAATCTATTGTCCCAAGAAATGCCTTGTTTTTCTGTAGGCTATTATAGGTAGACAGAGCTAAGAAAATTGGAAAATCTGACGTTGTAAAAATTTTTTAAATATATTGAGTTCAAGGTATTAAATTCTGTTAAAATATACCTTTTAAAGTTTATATATCTGATTAGGAATTAACATTGAGAATATATATATATGTTCTAGATGTTAATATATAGAGATGTTTATATATAAGCATATATATATATAAATATATGTATATAAAAGTCAGCACTGGCAAAAGTCAACAATTCAATTGGAAAAAGCATCTGATGAAAAACTGGCCATTAGTCAAACAGACATCTCTCAGAACACATAAAATCAAAACTTCCCACAGGAACATAATTAAGTGGGAGGGAATCACTTATCATTAGAAAATGTAAAACAAAATGATCATATAGCACCATCTTATTCTAGCTAGCATGGTTATTTTTGTTTGTTGTTTGTTTTGTTTTCAAGCTATTAAGTGCTGGTAAGGATATAAAAAAAAGAGAACCTCTATACAATTGGTAGGATTTCAGTTTTTATAGCCATGATGGAAAACAGTACAGAGATCCTTCAAAAATGAAAATTGGAAGTACTGCATCCTTCAGCAAACCCAGTACTAGATTATTTATACAAAAAAAAATTATGTGTGCATGCCTCTGTTTATTGCAACACTAGTCTCAATGGCCAGGAAATGGAAATTTCCTAATTGTCCATCAACTTATGAATGGATAAACAAAATGCAGTACTTACACATAATAGGATACTATTTAGTCATTCAAAATGATGAAATCCTGCCACTTACAGCAATATTGATGGAACTGGAGGTCTTACATGAATTAAGTCTTAAGTCAATCATAGGAAGACAGAAACAACATGTGCTTATGCATATGAATATATAAAAACCAGTTTCCTTCATAGGGGTTAAGAACAAAATGGCAGGTTTCAGAGGCTGGGAGCATGAAGAAAACAAAGAGAGAGATAGCTAAAGGTTCATTAGTGAATACTAACTACTGATAGATAAGAGAAACCAGCTCTGGTGTTCGGTCCATTGTAGGGTGACTATAAATATTAATTATGGACTACAGATTTTTACAAGAGATGGGAAGAAATATGTGAATCGCTTTTACCTCAAACAAATGATAAATGCTTAGGAGATAGAAATGTTTATTCTGGTTCAATCATTAAGTGTGTTGAAAATGTAGGGCATGCTCTTAATATGTGCCTTTTCCATGTCATTTATAAAAATATATAGTATACTATTTTTATTTTTTAAACTTCCATAATTCATACTATATTCTAATGACAAATAACTATATAAAATTATAGTCATCTTAGTATCATTATACTCTACTGTTTGGGAACCCAAGAATCTATGGTTAGAGCATTCTTTTTGGTTTTGAGTCAAAGCGGGGCATGGCATATAGGATCGGCTTTAAAAAGTTCAGGGCTCTAGTGAGTGGAGACTTATTAATTCGTTCTGAAATGTAAATAAAAGTGTTTATTATATATGCATGATCCACAGATGGATCATTTAGCTTTATAAATTTTGTAATAGTGATTTAGAATCAAATGTATAGTAATAACTTGCCGAATAAATAGGGCTTATTATACATTTTGATCCTATTTTTGAATTCTAAAAATAACCTTAAATTGATTAAACTAAACAGCTACTTACCTCCATCAATAACCTCTTAAATTTTGCATATGGCTGTCCAGTATTTCCATATGTCCTGCAGTCTTGAGACTTCATGATTTAGAAAACCCTTTATGAGTGAGAATCCTATATTCACATAATTAATACTTCACAATAAATCAGTATTAACCAAAAGTTTCCCAAGTTGTCTTGATTGGCCTCTCAAATAGACTCACTCTTTGAACTTTTAAAGAATGTCCACCAAGCAGTCTTCTTAGGTTAAAAAGTCTTGTTATTCTGCTTTGCAGTATCACATGGTTCAATTGTGAAGGCCAATTCAGATCAGTTTGTGGTGATGGCTCAGAATACTGTGTGCAGAAAGATTCAGAGTCTTCTCAAAAACTCATCAAGAAATACTTCTACGGTTGATTAACAGCATGGACCGTAAAGCAACAAGATGATTTTGAAGGGAGAAAATGCTTATTACCAATTTTCCAAAGTGATGTTTACTTTCAATTGTTTGTTCACTAAATGCAAAATAATAATAATAATAATAATAATAATAATAATAATTTAGGATCTTGCCCTTTAAAACTGAGTTTACTGTATACAACAGTCCCTTCTTAGTAAATAGCAAACAATTTGAATCCTTGATCATGCTATCTTGTCAGCTGGAGTTCTCATGCATATTCATACACAACCACTAGATACTCTGATCACTCATGGGTCTAAGTGAGACAGGACAGAAAGATGGAAAAATTATGGTGACCTGGGAGGGAAAAGTTGTGGAAAAAGAGCGACCCATCCTCTGGGGATCTGGCTTAATTCTTCTGCGGCAGGGGCTCAGGAGCTTCCAGCACCGTTGATACAACCAGTTACTTAGTGAGGCACTCTGTGATCTCTGTGATAGTCTACCAAGGTCTTGAACGAAAATGCCAAAGGTGGTAAATATGCTGCACATAGTTAGGGCTAAAATGTTTATAACCTTGATCATTGCCCCCTCTTTCCTAAACCCAAGCAAAGCCCCTCAGAAATCCAGCTTACACCTTTGTTTAGGAAGAAATAGCTTTAGCTTTTAGCATTGTTACAAACTACATTCTTTGAGCAATGTTTGAAAATAAAGGTGAGAGAGTTCTTAGTAACTTTTAGAGATGTAATTTGAGTGTCATCAATATCCTATATATACCCATTGTACCTAAGTGCCATGCTCACTTGCAAAGCCCACAACCATCTTATTTTCCCTCTCTGTTCCTCTCCTGTAGCTGGAAGTTTTCCTGTGCCCTGCTGGTTCTGTGGCCACTCGATCCCAAGTAAACACACAGAGGCTTATATTAATTACAAACTCTATGGCCTATGGCTCAGGCTCATTATTGACTAGCTCTTATAACTTAATTCATCACATTTCTATTACTCTATGTTTTGCCATGTGGCTTCATGGCATTACCTGTTCTCTCATGCCTTGCTTCTCCTGGTGGTGGCTCTCAGCTTCTCCTCTCCCTCCACTCTTATCTCTATCTTCAGTTTGAATGTACCACCCAACCTTATTCTGCCTCACCATTGGCCAAACAGCATTATTTATCAACCAATGAGAGCAAAACATATTCACAGCGTACAGAATGACATCCTACAGCACTCTCCCTCCCTCCCTCCCTTCCTCCCTCCCTCCATCCTTCCCTCCCTTCTTCCCTCCCTTCTTCCCTCCCTCCCTCTCTGTCTCTGTCTCTCGCCTGCCTCCCTCCCTCTCTCTCTGTCTCTATCTCTGTTTCTCCATCTCTGTCTCTCCCCCTCCCTTTTTCCCTCTTCCCTTCCATCCCTCACTCTCTCTATGTCTCTCTCTGTCTGTTGTAGCTTGAGTTTTCCTGCCTGGACCACAGTCAGGACAAATCTTTGTCACCCGCCAGTCCCACAGCCACTCAGACCCGACCAAGTAAACACAGAGACTTATATTGATTACAAACTGTATGGCCATGGCAGGCTTCTTGCTAACTGTTCTTACAGCTTAAATTAATCCATTTCCATTGATCTATACCTTGCCACATGGCTCGTGGCTTACCGGCATCTTCACATGCTGTTTCTCATCATGGCGGCTGGCAGTGTCTCTCTGACTCAGCCTTCCACTTCCCAGCTTTATTCTCCTCCTTGTCCCGCCTACACTTCCTGCCTAGCCAATGGCCAATCAGTGTTTTATTTATTGATTAATTAGCAACACATTTGACATACAGACCATCCCACAGCAGTCTGTCTCTTTGTCTCTCTGTCTCTGTCTCTCCTTACTCCCTTCCCTTCATTAGCACCTTTGTTTCTTTGTTTAAAACATTCAGCTTTGCTTCATATTGACTCATCCTGAAGCTCTTTGCTTCATGGAAGATAAGAATCCTGAATGGAGGGCCCTAAAGGGAAAGGGAACTCTTCAGGCTGCTGTTGGGGAAGGAGTAGAGCTCTGGTGACACAGGACATATTTTTGCCTTGATTCATGAAAACAGAAATCACAGAAGTTTAAAAATTGGTATGTGGCCCTTTCTTCTGATGGCAGTTTCATAGTGTGCTGAGAGACTCCAGAGCCAGTCAGTTCTATCTTTGATCTTTGGTAAGAACCACTTCTTTTATATAAATATAAATATATGAAATATATATATATAAGTTAAACATATATATGTATATGTATTTGTCTCCTATTGTTAAATTTCAAATATAATAGCCTTTTCTCTTTCTCTCTCTTTTTTTTTTAATTTGCCAGTAGGAGTGTTTGAATCAATCATGGTTGGACACAATGAGACTCCAAAAGACTTAATTTGCTCAGAAAATATTGAGTATATCTTTAGTCATGTTTACGGTGATGCTTCTCATTTTTCAGAAAGCTACATGTTTGTATATTTCTACTCTGCTCTCTGTCCTCTGCATCAGCCATTTGCTTGTGTATATTTTAATTTTGTCCCATTCTTCTCTATTCTGTTAAAATCTCTTGAATCTGTGGTTCACTGACTTCACAGAACTAAATTCTCATCACAGCAGCCCTCAGTATAAACTGAAACTTGGCTAGAAGTTTTGGATTTGGAGAAACCTATTCGTGCTGCATGTGGTTGGATTTTTTTCATCAACTGTTTATTACAGTCTACTTTTATTTCACAGAGGCCATGTCTCTTGTACTTTGTTAAGAATGGAAAACCATTCTAGGGAGTTCGGTTCGGAATTCTGCTCTGGCTTATTTTCTCATTTCTCTCCTGACTCTCTTAGATGATAATTCTTTTCCTAGATCACAGCACTTCTCTCTCTCTTATCGTCAAACAATATAACACCAGCATTTCCAATCGACAGGAAATTGACTGACCTTGGCCTTGTTCTTTGTCTACATATGTGATGGAAAGTCTTCTCAGAGGCACAGATTGATAAGAGACAAGCACTCACTGCTTCCGTTTAATTTCTAAATCTTTAGAATTTTATATAGTATGTTCCACTTTGAGCAGAAGCCATTTTTATTAATCCCTACAGATTTTCTATCTATTAACACATTATATTGAACTTGAGGAGTGATAGCAAACAAAAAAGATTCCAAATACATTAGGGTACATTTTGCTCAAGAATTTCTCACACAGTAATGCACTGTGTGTGGGAATATAGCTCCAAAAGTGTACTAAGCTATTATTTCCCTGAAAATTGTCAAAGTCCTACAGTTTTGGTCATGTGTGTAGCTGTGAGAGTGGGGTGTGGAAGAAGGACGTGAGGAGGGCCAGTGTCAGCTTCTGCAAACCCTGAGGGATGACATACAGTCTGTCAGCATGATGAGAAGCATCTTTGCATGTTTCCCTGGGTTGGGTTAGAAAGAAGAGTATGGTCAAGGGCAATGGGATTTTTCACTCTTTTACAAGACTATCTTGATTTCATGAAGAAAAAAATCCCAGATAGTTCATTAACTGACTCTTAGAAAGGATTTTTCTCAATTATCTCTTCAGGCAGTCAGCAAACTAAGCTTTTTTGCCTTATTTCAGGGGCTGCTTTAACATCTTCACAGGTATCCTTTCTCTCCACAGGGATATCCTTTCAAAACCTTGTTTTTCTCATCTCCCACATAAGAGCCAAGGAGGGTACCCAGAACATGATTTCAAAGTTACCCTGCTTAGCCCTTCCCTGACCCATGGAAACTGGGTTCTCCTTTTCATAAACATATGATTAACCTAACTACCACTCCAAGCAAAGTAGCACAGATGCTCTCCAGAGCATGTTTATAAAATATGCAAATGCAACATGTCCTTTGCTTCATTATTGCTTCCATTATTTAGTTTCACTATAAAACAGTTGAGGGTGAAAAGGATAATTAATGCAATTAAGCTTGCATCATTTAAAAAAATTCCCTAATTTTAGTAAATGTTTTAATGGAACTCTAGCCTGAAAACAGAAGAAGAAATTTATTACCTTCATTATAAATGTCAAATAGAACAAAATAATTACTGTGGAAACCCAAAATATACAAATGAGCATTGATTCTTTAACAGAAGTCATGCCCATTGTTTAGCTTCTATCATAAACTCTAAATTCATCTGTATGTCTATTAATATGCACACACATTTTCTACATTTCTAGATGATCATATTTATGTATAAGGATGGGAGTAAGGCTGTGCTGTGTAGTTTTTTGCCTACTTGACACAAATCAGAGTCATCTGGGAAGAGGGAACCTCAATTGAGAAATTGCCTCCATCAGATTCAAATGTGGGTGTGCCTCTGGGGCATTTTCTTGATTAATGATTGATGTGGGAAGCACCCACCCTGAGCATGTGGTCTTGGGTTATACAGTAAAGCAGGCTGACCAAGCCATGGGGAGCAAGTCAGTAAGCAGCGCTCCTCCACGCTTCTGCTCCCCTGACATCCCTAGATGATTGACTGGACCTGTAAGGTGGAAAAAACCTTCCTTCCCTAAGTTGCGTTTGTGTGGGGTGTTTATCAGAGCAACAGAAGGAAAGCACACTAGAACAGAGGCTGAAGTGTTTCGTTCTTGTTTCTGCCATTCTTTGGGGAGGCACCATGGTGCCTGGGCTGAACTCAGACTCACAGTCCTGGTGCTTCAGCCTCTCAAGCCCTGGGATTATAAGCACAGTTCACCACACTTTAAACTATCTCCCTCTTATAGATTTAAATCTGTATTGTGTGGGTTAGCTAGTTTGAAACATCACTGAATGCACATCTAAACAATCTTTTATCCCTTACTATGCAATTTGCTAATCCTTGAAAGTTATTATCACCAACTATTAGGATATAAAGAAATGAAAGTTAGTAGTTAGCCATTACAATTGAACTTGTAGTCATATTAGGTATGTTTTCAAGGTCAAGCAGAGATATATTTTAGATAGATAGGCCATCTTCAAACACTTCAGAGATTTACAGAATATGGCATGTAAGATGCTTTAATAATTTTCTTTTTTTTGTGAGTATGAGACATGTCTGCTCCTGGCAGCACCAATCTACTTCAGAGAAGATATGGGCATTGAGGAACCTCCACATGGAGTTTACTTTCATTGTGACAAAAGTTAGCCACTGGGCAAGAAAGTGCCCTCGCATCAACTGCTGAGAGTATGCTGTCCAAAATGGGCAAGCAGGACACAAAACAAAGGACTGCCGATCCTTGCCAAGACAAGGTAGGAAGGCTCTTAAGAAAATCCCGTGTCACAGATGAGTCTATCAAATATGCTAAGCCTGTAGGCCGAAGATGATACCCCAGTGTTGCAGAGAAACCTCGGGTGACTGTCCAAGCAACTGGCTGTTTCTGTCATAACTCACGTTGTTTGGAAGTCACTTGTTTGCACTTCCTGTTTTACTAGGTAATATTAATTTCCTTCTTGGGTCTCTGAGGGAGTTGAAGATTAGATAGTTATCGTTATAATTTTCCCTGGTTATGATAAAAGATAAATTAGATATGAAACTTTAGACTCACAAATATAGAATAGATGGTAGAATATTTTCTTTAATTTTGCCAAATGCAAATAGACTAGATATTGTAACTGTAATTCTTGCTTGAAAACTAGTTAGTATAGTGTGTGAAGGTAGTGTTGGGGATTTGACGTGAGGGATGGGGTGCATTTGAGGCTCCCTAAAATTGAATGATTTTGAGTCAGTTTTATGTGAATCTTTGTAACTGTGTAGGTCTGTTTCTCTTCTTGGATTGCAGTGCTATAGTAGTTACTCTTGAACTGGCATGACTTACCGTTCATCTTCTTTATACATTGTTTGTAGTTGTTGTTCCAAAAGCTACTAATGGCATCAAATAGTGGCTGTGTAAACAAAAGTAGTTACAAAGGAGAACAACAATGTTTAATATTTCTCTCCAGGTTTTTGTTGTTGTTTTAAGATCTGTTAATGTTTCCTACCATTTTTCCTATTAAACTTCAGGCCCAGAACTGAATTAATTACCATTCAGTATTCAGTTCATGTATTAATTTTTTGTTTTATGTCTATTTATTTATCTGTGTATGTAGTATATATATTATGTATGTATGTATGTGTGTATCTATCTATCTATCTACTTATCTCTCTGCCCACCCATTCATTTACCTAAAAGTAATTACCCATTCATAAACCCAGAAACTAAAGTAAAAGCTAAGGTACTTAAAAGTAATGATCGATATTTACCCATTTGCCATTTATCCTATGCGAGCTCTTTTAAATGAGGTTCAATTATTATTCTGAATTGTATGCTTATTATCAACCTGTTTCATTCATCTGTATCTTTTGTACATATTCATATGTAATTATATGTACATTAACATAAACATACACATTCTTGTTTAAATTTATAAGGAACTTTGTTGTTCTACACATATTTTAGAAGTTACTTTTTCATAAGAATACTTTGCTAAGGTTTATCATATTTTGCATATTACTGTAGCTCATTTTAATGTCTTTATAAAATATATTACCTTTTAGTCATCAAATCTCCCAGGAAAAAGCACTATTTCCAGTAAGTATTGTCTATAGTGTTGAACAGTGTTGCAATGAGTATCCTTGGATGTGTAGACATGTTCAAATGCTTATTTGGGGGATAGACTCATTGGAGTGGGTCATGGGAGGTTTGTCACTGTTCAGCACTGACCTCCCCCCAAATTCCAATATGTCTGAAAGGAGGAAAGAGAAGGAGAAGGTTACTTTCTGTGCTAATGCCCTGGTGCATGCATTGTATTATTAAATTTGTGAACACAACTTGCCGTTAACTATAACCTGTAAAGCCCAAATCTACTAGTTGGTCTGAGAGTGTTTTACTGTGGGGTGATCAGGGGACTCACTTCCTTCAAGGGAAACAGAGACTTCAGTCTTTCAGTTCTGCCCTATCACCCTATGGCCTTTAAGGTGTACCAGAACAGGAAGAGATGGATAGAAGACATATTCTAGTCTTCAGCCAATGTAGCTTAAATGAGCTCAGAGTCCATTTATCAAATTGAGTCACATGGTTTCAAGTGCAAGGGAGACTGGGGTATATGAGGACCATAATGAGTATTTTCACATAGTAAGTCTCTGTGGCATATATTCCAAGTGCAAGAAATGTAGTTTACATTCAAGAAGGCAAAATGATCACAGTCACTACATTTACAGTTATATAGCATAATTTTATAAGCAAGGAACTTTATTGCCTTCTCGAAAATTAATTGCTTTTGAAAAAACTTCCCAATGTGTTCTGTTTGTTTGCTTTCTAGAAAATATGTCTCATTTCTACAAGGACTACTACTAACTCTCTTCTTTTAGGAATGAAAGATATTAAAATGTCATTATTGGTCTTGGTTGTACTACAATTCAAGCCTGAAATCTAATTGCTCAGGTGCTCCCACAGAGGGTGGATGCAGCTATGGGTGTCAGTTTAGAATGTAAATCCTCCAACCCAAGGCTTACCAGCAAGAACAGTCAGCTCCATGCTACACAGCTGAGAGTGCAGTGGCCTTTGCCCACAAAGCATGTGCCTGTTTCCCTGTCTGCACTGAAACAGAGAACACCAAGTAAGAGCCCTGTTCCTGACAGTCTTTGTTGTGACTTAAATTATTTTTGAGCTTGATAATAATGTCCTTATTACCTAGTTACTGCTTTCCATCTCATCTCCTGGCGGCACAGCATGCTCAATGCGCTTCATTTTCTGAAACAACAGCAGATTTCATTTTTATGTGGATGGTGATAGGGGAATGTTTGAAGACTGCATCAGAAATGATTGAATCATTTTGGGAAGAGGCCACTGCTGAGCTAGTTGGCTCTTTGGGGGGAGATTCTGGTGACTCAAAATAACAATAAGAGCCTAATGGAAAGCAACTCATGCCTGGAAGGAGAATTGGGAAGATGGTTCAACTAGGAAAGCACAGGTTAGATTATAAACCCAGTGATGTAGGACATGACTGACATTAAGGGATGTGTTTTTAGCAACTTTATTAAAATCCTCCAAGATAGGCCAGGATATAGTTTAGTGGTAAAGCATGGGCTTAACATGCTGGTCTTGGGCTCAGTTCTGAGTAGTGCCCCTTCCACAACAACAACAACAACAACAACAACAACAACAACAAAACAACAAAAAAAGGGTGGGGGAAGAAAAGAAAAAAAATCCAACAAAGGAGGGTGAGGGAATTAAGGCTAGAATGGAGTTTCTTTTAGAAAATTTAGAGGGAAGTATTTAAGGCTTAACCCCTGTGTGGGTTGTCCACTTCTGCAAAAGGAAGGCTAACTCTACTTCTTGGTGTTATTTTAAAAAGAACACTAGTGGAGTCATAACCAATTTGGGGATCAAAAAATGGGGGAGGGTGCCATTTCCACTCTTTCTGTGTTTCCTACAGAAAGCAACATGATAAAGGTTCTCTCTTGTCTAATCATTTGACTTATTCTTTGTCCTGCTGCCTCTTAAGGCTACCCACGGCCACATGCTGCGGAAGGTTCTTTGCAGTGTTGGCTAATTGAGTAACTCTGATGGTTTTTTTGTTTGTTTTTTTGTTTTTTTTTTTGTGGATCTTTGAATGTTACCCTTTCCTCATTTTATCCCTGTTTTCTGAGAAACCCTTAGGAGATCTTTATTTGAGGCCATAGATGTTAAGCTTTGAACTGCCTACCAGCTTTAAACACCAGATGGTAATATGCATAAGAGATAATTAGGAAGGTAATTGGAGTCCAGTGCTGTCACAACATTTGACTGAGATGACTGTATAGCTAAATTCTACTTAAACATTTAATAAAGTAATCCATGCTGGGGTGGTTTGAATGAAAATGGCCCCCATAGGCTCATAGGAAGCGGCACTATTAGGAGACATGGCCTTGTTGAAGGAAGAGAGTCACTGGGGGCTGGATTTGAGGTTTCAAATGCTCAAGCCAGGCCTACTCTCTCATCTCTCTTTCTCTCTCCCTGCTGCCTGCTGATCCAGATGTAGATCTCTCAGCTACCTCTCCAGGACCATGTCTGATGTCTGCCTGCATGCTGCCATGCTTCCCACCATAACAATGAACTAAATCTTTGAACTATAAGCCAGTGCCAATTAAATGTTTTCCTATAAGAGTTGCCATGGTCATGGTGTCTTTTCACAGCAATACAAACCCTAACTAAGACACATGCATTTTATATATAAGTATGGAGTAGAGAAAATAATCAAAATCTTCCTAATTTATTGGTGCAAACTTCCTAACTTCTATACCAAAAGTCCAGGAAAGCTTACTTTTATTTTTAAATATTCATGAAAATTAAAAAAAATTAAAAATTCATTGTCACTTTATAGATGAAATGCCTAATCTAAAAGAGCCATGTATAATAAAGAATAATAGTCTATGAGTAGGCAATCTTAGAATGCAAACATAGTTCAAGTAAATCATTAAAAATTTATTTCACCAAAAATGTGTATAATTATTTAATTATATTGTAAGTTGAGAAAATTCATCAGCTATTCCAAATAAGTTCTTACAAAATGATAAGAGATGGAAATTGCTTAAATGTGACAAAATTGGTTATGTAAATGTATCTATTAATATTAGGTTTCAAAAAAGAAAACTACTTTCAAAAACTCTAAATGGTAATAATGATATGGAAATATCTGCTTATCAATACTATCACTCAATGAAATTTTGGAGAATTTTTAGCTAGTACAATTAGGCAAAAATAATGTAGATGAAGGAAATTTCACAAGGTCCAACCCTTAGAAGAATTACAGGCAATCAATGGCTGCTAGGCGTGGGGAGAGTGAGTTTCCTCCAGGAGCAAACTCCATGAGGGGTTGTCCATTTTCCAGTGGTCAACCTTAAACACGTGTGCTTACAAGCAACACTAAGTGGACTCGCTAGGTCGTGTATGTGTATATGTATGTATGTGCATACACACACACACACACATAAAATTAAAGAAGAAGGGGTAATGAATTTGAGAAAGAACAGATTGGACATAGGAAGAACTGGAGGAGAAAGAAGGAAATGCTATAAATGTAGTACTCAAGTATGAAATTCTTAAAAGATATACAAAAATTGAATTAAATAACTCTAAACATTTGAAAAGAATAAAAATTATTTGCTGGTAATGTAATTAAAACTGTAACCTCAAATGCTTAATTGAGAGTTTATATACTGAATAAGGTAATTACTTAAATGAATGGATAAAAGTATGAATTAATAACTTTTGTACAATCTAGCAAAATCCAAAGAATTAACTCATCGGATTAAAACTTCATCCTTATCATACAACTTCTCTTAAATACTTGAACCAGTTTTGGGAGTATTTTAGATTGCAGCAGCACACTTAGGTTCCTGTGACAGCAGAAAAGATTTTGATGTAATTTGCATGCACTTTAATCATCAAATATTATTTGGGAGTGAAAAAGTATGCATGTGTGTTTATATTTAGACTAATCTAAAGAGAAACCAACCATATAAAAACATATTAAGATATAAGGAAAATATGCAGTATTAAAAACATAATTGACTTCAAATAAAAAGTAAGCATCAACGTCGACTGACTTCGTTGTCACAAAAATATCAGTCATTCCAAAAGTATTGCATGATTTAATGTAATTTCACTCAGCGCTTCCATGGACTCCTCCTAGAATAAGTAGGAATGATTGTAAATGATACATATAGTAGGCTAAGTGTTCAAAGATAGCCAAAACATCTTGGATATAATAAGAAAGATGACCATGTCAATAAAAATATAAATGTATGCCAAGTTATTACATCAAAACAGTAATCTCTTGCAAGATTCCAAATAAGCAGACTACCAGACCCTATGGTATTCTAAAATTGTTGAACGTATATGTGTGAAGAAGAAAAGAGACTTCAGAGCAGATGGCAGGAAGGTTAGGGAAAGAGGGAGGAAGGAAAGGGGAAGGGAAGAAGTCAAAGAGGAGAAAAGGTTGGTTCGTGTATAAATATATTTGGTGAATGTGGGGAAAGAAAGGAAGACAACATTACCAGCTGGACTCCTTAGGGAGAATGCTACATAAGGAGGGTCGATTATCAACTTTTGAAAACACTTTGTCATAGGCTTTCCTCTGTTTCAGCGAATCCCAGGAGAAACAGCAGCCTTTCGAAAACTGGCAAAAATGAGTCTCACCATGTCTTGTTTGAGAAACACTCATTTTTCTGCTCTTTAAAGAATGTCATTTTGTTTGCATCAAAACTTGAGCTACTTAGCTACCAGGGGATACAGCAGTGAACACACTGTCTCTGCCCTCCTGGAACTTCCAATTCAGCGAAGGGTATCAGAAAACATAAAAGTAAACATTTCTTGCTACATAGTATATTGTATGCTGGACAATTGGCTTCTAAATCCAAGTCAACTGAATCAAGAATTAGAGGAAAGGTATTTTAAATTCTGAAAGAGAAAATAAAAGGTAAACAAAACTTATAAGGGCATTTGATCCCAACTCAGCCATGTAGTAAGCCAACTAACAAGTATGTTTAGTTGATGTTACAAGCTACAGAAGCTGGCTTTGCTTTGGGTAGTGGAGAACACAAGGCAAACCAGCTTTTATACCGAGAGCTCTATTGCTATGAAGATACTTAAATTCCTATCAGCAACCACTGCAGATCCCTGAAGAAGCGGTTCCCTGGTGGTAACTATAATGGAAGTAGAGGTGGAGCCGGTCCTATAAACCCCTTTGCAAACCTGCCCTTGCCAGTTGGCCACTTGATCACAAAGGCAGGAAGAATGCTGCCGAATGGCTTGACCCTCCAGCCCAGAGATGAAGGCAATTTCAAGTGAGCTGCTCGCTTTCCCTGTTGTTTGTGCTGCCTCTGAATTCCCAGATTTCCTCAAAACCAGAAGAGATGGTAGACTGAACTATTCTATTCTTCTATCACAGCAGGAAAGAAATCGACAACTAGGACTCACAGAAGTTAAAGTTTTGATGGTAATCCACCAGAAAGATTTTTTCTGGCTTGAAAGAGAGAGAAAGGGGGAGGTTGGGAGAACACCTTTTCAAATAGTAAGCCAGCTGTGTTTCCTCACTGAAGTGTCTGAAGGCAGCCACGACTTACAGCCTCCTGGCTTTGTAGTTATGTCTTCAACTAATGGTGTCATTTGAAGCTTTACTCATTGAGCTTGGTTCTCAGGGTGTGGGACTCTAAAATCATAACCGGAAGTTTGTTTTCTTAGTTTTATGCTTATCATTTGAAATGGTGCTTTTATTTAGGCCTCCCTCAAACTCTTGAGTGATTTCTGTAACTCCATGGTAACTACAGAGGTCTAGCTATTCTGTGAAATAAATAAAAAAAATTGTTAATGACTATCAAATTACTCAGTAAAAATCGAAGACATAGTGGGTTCATAAAGCCTTGGCTGTTTAAATCGGAAGTGTCAATTAAATTGCTCAGCCATTTGTGAACAAATTCATCAGACCAAAGCAGATACCCAGAAAAGTATTTAAATCTTTCAAACAATGAAAGAAGATTAAGGTATCCAAGATAACTGAAACCAATATTCAATTGTAAAAACAGGAAAATATTCTGCCTTACTTAGACTCTGCGGCTGCTGCTGCTGCAGCTGAGGCTGTGGAGGTGGTGTCTGTGGCATGTGGAGGGTGTGGAGGATTTGGGTATCTGCTGAGACTCAGAAGTGACGTGACTGCGAGCAGTAGTGTTGATGGGCATGATATCCTTTTAGGCACATAATAAAACACTGCACACTTGTGTAATATTTTATACTTCACCAAATACTTCTGGGTGCATTACTTCCCTTGTGAACAAAGAAAGACACCAAAGTTCCAAGGAGGAGGATGAATTGCCCAGATTTTCACGAGGACTATATCCAAGGTGTATTTTCCCATTTCCCACACAGCATGCTGCAGCCAGACCGAACCATCTTTTTACTTAGACCAGATCTGATGGTCTGCTCATTTGTTTGCTCTAGAATAATTTACCTGACTCCACAATGACATTGTAAGCAATTTTCTTGATAAACTACAGTACTCTTTCTTAAAAACGGTTAAAACAAAAATGCAAAGTTGCTAGAATTACCCGTCAAGCCCGCATGTCACAGATGGAGTAAGAGGGGTCTAAGAAGGCTAAACAACTTTACGAGGGTTGGTAGCAAGTTGGAGAACCATGGAGAACAAATGCGGGCACCTTACTCACAAATGTGGGCACCTTATTCACAAATTTCGACACCTTACTCACAAATGCGGCACCTTACTCCTGAGGCCTGCAGGTGCCTTTGGCTCCTGCTTCTACTAAGCCTGCCAGGGGATGCATCCTGGAAGTTTGTTGAATTCATAGGCGTCAAACCCCTAAGGAGAATGACTTTCTTTAGTAGCAATGACTGGAAGACCAGAGTGGACGTCTTTATGTTCCATCATAGTGTCATGACTTTGATGTTTGTTTACAAACTGTCCCTTATTTTAAGTTCTGCCTTCATAGGGGGTGGGGTGAGGGGCTCTGGTAAATAATCTCTGTAAAGTCTCAAGTATTTCCTTGAGATAAAGATATACCTAACACTAAAGAAGCTGAGAAGTACCTGTTTGCATTTCATTTTATTTGTATTCATGAGACTTGCCTAATAAATGGCTTTGATTGTATGTGTTTCTTTTGCTAGAAATTTCTTTTTATTGAAAATATATTCTGACCACAATTTCACCAACATTTCACGATTATATCTCCTTAAAGATCCCCACCACCTACCTACCCATCTAACACCATACCTTCTTTCTCTCCTTTTAGAAAACAAACAGGCAATTTTTTTTAAAAGAATAAAAAATTTAAAAAAAAAAGAAACAGAACAGAAAAAGCCCAAGAAACATACACACAGAGAGACACACACACAAAGGCAAAACTCATAAAAACACAAAATCAGAAGTCATAATACTCAAGCAAAAAGATTTTTTTTAATGCCCAACTAAAGCAATATGAGACATAAAATTTCATTGAGTTCATTTTTGTGGTGGCCATCTATTGCTCAGCATGGGGCCTACTCTGAAGTACAGTTTATATATCCAGTGAGACTCCATTGGTGAAAGTTAGATTTTCATTTATAATCAGTTGTCAATTGGAGGTAGCTTCTTGGTTTGGGATGGGAGCTTGTGTTCACTTCCTCCTCTTGGTTCTGGGAACCCATCTGCCTTAGACCTGTTCAGGTCCTCTGCTTGCTGCCCAGGCTCTGTGAGTTCACGGGTATCAGTCCTGCTGTGTCTGGAAGACACTGTTTCCTTCAGGTTGTACAGAGAAGCAAGAACACTATAAGCTTTTAATTAGGGGAAATCACTGTATTTCTGAAGCTTTAAAAATAAAATGTAGTGCCAATGGCATTTTTCATGCATATACATGTCTATTATAATAATATTTGGTGGGGGTCTATGAACATAATTGACTTACAAAAGGCTTATAATTCACTATTACACCAAGTTAAATAAATATCATAAAAGTAAAGAACTTAATATCTTACATCATATCATTGAGTCTTAGTTTGCATTTATTTGAAGGCCAATTAAGTATGATACTCATCAACCCAAGGATATTTCCAAAGCTGATTGACTTTTAACTTTCAAATGTTAACCTCCTCCATTCATAAGCCTCAGTAAGTCTGTTGTCTGATTTAGTGCTTTCTAAAATCTAAAGTGATAAATTAGAAGGGTGTTCGCTGAGAAGTTTCAAGAAAGTGACGCTGGTTAGAATGTAGTTTATATGACTTTTCCCCCATGGAAATGGTGGAATTGGGTCACTCTCTAGTGAGTAGGACAAGAGTGGCCTGGCCTGAGCAGAGATGGAATGTCTGTGCCCATACACTCAGCTTACTACTCTTGCTACACATACAAGAATAGACCCTGGGCTCTGTCGGCCCACAAACACTCCAGAAATCCATTACATTACAAACTTTCAACAAGGCACTAGGAACTTTAATTAATTAGGTCTTGTGCCTTTGTGCCATTATCGGCAGCACCCTGATGTGATCGATACTGAAAACTGAAGTATAACACAAAGGAATGTGTTTAATACTTTCTGAAGACTTTTTGAATGCAAGTTCAAGGTGGAAAGTAAATTTTAGATCCACTTTCAATTTAGGTATCAAATGGGTGTGTGAAAGAGTGATCTCACCTAACATTTTTCAGTAGCCTGACCTTACTCAGAACATGCACAAGCAGACCCTTCCACGACGGACCATGATGACCTTCATTTGCTTACATGTAGCTTTTATCTTATTTTCTTTAGAAAATGTGCTGATGATGCCTAAAGCCCTGCAGCAGTGTGTGTGTGTGTGTGTGTGTGTGTGTGTGTGTGTGTGTGTATGTGTTTGTGTGAAAGAAAGTGACTTGGTGGTTGTGGAGGAGGTGCAGAGAAGCACAGTTTAGTTACAAAGTAGACTCATGAGACCCAGGTTTCTCTAGGAATTGATTAGATAAGCTTGAACTAAACTAAATGTTTTAGGTTTGGGATGAATATAGGGCGAGGGAGGGTGTAGTGTTTCTCATGTAAGTCACTCCCTACTTTAATCAAGAAGGACTATAAATTAAAACAGAAAACAATGCAATCTGTCTTTACTTTGTGCAGTACTACAGGACGATAATAATGACCATGGAAACCTAAAAAGTCATCATAATACATAGTAGGAAAATCATTATTTCCTCTTTTTTTTTTATTTTGATTAGTTCCTTAAAAAATTCACACGACGTATTATGATAACATTCTGCCCCTAACTCCTCCTAGATCTACCCCTCTTTTACCTACCCACTTAGTTTTTCCACAATGACCTTCTTGAAGGAGAACATGTGATATTGCTATCCCATTTAGGGCTGAGAACTCCATAGTCTCTTACTCTTTTCACCTTGACCAGTTGTGAGTCTCTGTATTAATCACTACCTACTACAAAAGAAGCTTCTCTGATGAGGGTTGAGAGATGCACTAATTATTGGGCATAATGATAAGTCATTGGGAATCAGTTTAATATTGTTCTCACTTAGCAGATTAATAATAGTAGTGTATTCTCTTCTAGGGCCTAGAGCCTATTTATCTTGGGTGTTTTTCCCCCATATGAGTGGCAGGTATGGGTTCCATCTTGTAGAGTGGTCCGTAACTCCAGCCAGAAAGTGGTTGGTTGCTCGATGGCATTCATGACATGACTGCATCAGTGGGCATGCCTTGCAGGCTGGTGGTTATTATAGCTTTCAGAGTTCATACCTAGGTAGGACTGATAGTTACTTTTCTCCTCTGGGACCGTGCATAGCAACTTCCAGCATTATGAAAAGTAACCAGTAAAGATAAAGCTTCCAAGTCAGTACCAGCTTGAGCTCTCCATGGTCAATATTTAGGGTAACCAAGAGCATTGGCAATAATCTGTAATATTTGGGGGTCCATGCTACCTCACTGGACAGCAACTGCAGTAACCCATTTCTAGCACTGGGCTTTTTGTTTGTTAGCTTGTGTTGTCTCAATTTAAACTCAGCTCCCCTCTATGTGTGTGGTGTGTGTGTGTGTGGATGGATTGATCTATATACAGGTATATATACATATATAATATGTTTATATATTTTAGGAAGTGAGAAAATTATAATTTTGCTGAGGGTATTACAGTTTCCCCATGAACTTTAAAAAGGTTTGCTTGTTTATGTCTTCAAATCAAACATAAAAATTTAATAAATAAAATACAGTAATAATGTTTATTTATTATTTTGTCATTTAAACTATAATAAACATTTAGAATCTGTGCTTTATTTACTTCTAGAAAGTGTATTATGGTAGTCTGATAGTTGCTGCCCTTCTCACGATGCTTTAACATATGAAGCAAACATCTTTTCAGAGCCTCCACAGGGCCACTCCGTTTTCTGAACATGGATCGACTGAAAACTTCCTGTGCCATAAAATTGCTGTGAGAGCACCTTCAATGCAATGTTTACTCTCATCATTCTGGAAACTCATCCTTTCATCCGTAAATTCACCTTCACTAAACTCCTCTGGCTGTAAATCAGAGTCCCGTGGCCACTGACACGGCCATCGTCCTCCAGGCGGCTCTTTCTTGTTTAACTCCATTTATTTTCCATCCACGTTGGCTTCCAGCATTACTGTATTCCATCGCTTGGCTGTGGCTTTATCCTTGTTGATCATTTCCCTCTGTAAATTATCATTTTTGTAAAATGTCATGTGGGCTTATCTCCGGAAGACAAAAAGGCAACATAGAGCTATATTTGCTCTCTGCAGGTGAACCGAGTGACAGATGTACAGTGCCCACTCAGAGACAGACTTTGAAAGATGAAACGTCTATGTGGACTGAAGATCTCACAGCAGAATTTGAACTTTATCTGTTTCTCAGTAAATATATCCTGCTAACTGAGATTTCAGCTGTGTTTGAGTACTAGTATTTGTCATGACTGTTGTAACTGAATACCCACATTACTGAACCATATAAAGAGAAAAATACTTTCGTTTTGTGATAATGGTTATAAAAATAATTTTGAATTGAGAATGACATAATGAACAACAGTTACTGTACCAGGCTTTTTCTTTTGGGTCACCAACTAGCTCCTCATTCATGACAGAGACTTATTATTAGTTTCGAATGCTCGGCCTAACTTAGGCACGATTTTGGCTATCTCTTTTCACTTACGTTAACCTGTTTCTCTTTATCTACCCTTTGCCTCCAGGCTTATTCCCTTTTTTTTTTAACTTCTGTATATCTTGCACTGCTTCTCAGCGTCTGGCTGGCTGGTGGCTGCCTGGTTTCTTGACCCTGCTGTGTACCTCTTTTTCTCCTCCATCTCTCATTCTTCCTTCCCCCTCCAGCCTAGAGTTCTCCCCCTATTTATTTTCTCTGCCTGTCAGCCCCGCCTATTCTTCCTCTGCCTAGCTATTGGCCATTCAGCTCTTTCTTAGACCGATTAGCTGCCTTATGCCGACAAGATGAAACAGACGCAACACATCTTTATGTAATTAAACACATACCCTTACATCATTAAGCAAATGCAACATAAACAAATGTAACACACCTTTACACAGTTATAGTAATATTCTGCAGCATAAACAAATGTAACACATTTTTGCCTAGTTAAAACACTATTCCACATCAAGTTATAGCAGGGAGAACCCTGACTGGACACACCAGATACCTTTAGAGAAACATCTGTGTAGCACACAGAACAACAACCTGTGTCTAATCAGTAGAAAAAGCTTCAGGAATTTACCTTTTTTCATGGATGCTTGTTGGAGCTTGTCTCAGAATAAATACCACAAAAAGAAATCAGAGATGCCATGAAGAAACATGAATGCCGTAAGTACTGCCCGAGAGAGCAATGTCCGTATGCCTGGGTGAAACATCCCCTGAGAACATCACTTTAGAGAAGCCATAACTGAAACATGGGCTCTCTAGCTCATCCTGATGTCAAACTCAGGGTGATCCTTTTGTCTCAGCCTCCAATGTGATGAGATTACAAGTGTGAGCCACCACACCCAGCTAGGAAAATCCTCAAATAGTGTGTGTAGAGATCATATAATAATGTGTCTGAGGCTAGGGGTGAAGTGCCTGTCTCTCAAGTCCAAGGAACTAAATTCTATAAACACACCACCACCACCACTACCACCACCACCACCACCACCACCACCACCACCACGCAACCACACAAAGGCAGGTGAGATAGCACAGGGAATGTGAAGAGAGATGCCTAGGCCTTGCTGGCTAACTAGGCTAGCCTTCTTGGCAAGCTCCAAGCCAGTGAGAGACCCTGTGTCAGTTAAAAAAAAAAGTAGGTTGCCGGGCGGTGGTGGCACACGCCTTTAATCCCAGCACTCAGGAGGCAGAGCCAGGCGGATCTCTGTGAGTTCTTGGCCAGCCTGGGCTACCAAGTGAGTTCCAGGAAAAGGCGCAAAGCTACACAGAGAAAGCCTGTCTCGAAAAACCAAAAAAAAAAAAAAAAAGTAGGCAATGGTTGAAGAAAGACAATGAAGTTTAACTTCTGACCTTCACACACATGCACGCGCGCGCGCACGTGCACACACACACGCACACACACACACACACAAGCTGTGTCTGAGGATAGGATTTTGAAATGGCACCTGGGGATAAACACAGACAAATATTTCCCTGAACTGTGGATTTGCTAGAGTGGTGTAAGAAATGCAATGACTTGGTTTCTTTCTTTAGAAATGCTAAAGAGCATTAGATATAGTCAGGTCTTGAAATATGCTGAAAACATCTTGGAGGATGCCTTTGGAAAGCTTTTAAGAGTCTTTCTACTCCTGAGTAAGATTTTATTTACAACTGCAGGAGAATTTAAGTGACCCAAAGAAAAGGAAAGTCTAGGCTGTACATAGTGTGTGCTACTCACAAGTATGAGAGTTTAATTTAAACATGTGTGGAGCCTGAGTGCCCCTGGTGAAGCTATGCTTGGGACTGTTGATACTCTTCACTGCAGCAGTATATCTTCATGAGTTGCTCATGAAGCATGATTAGAAGGATGGATGTTGTCTGGTTTGTAAGACAGAGATGGACAGTTTTCTGTGATGCCTCTCACCTGTTAACTATGCAGGAAAGGAGGTAGATAACTGTGGTGCCCTTCCAGTGATTCCCAAGTGTATTTTATGAATCTTTTCCACCACTGTAAACATTGATAAATCTCCATCGATATGGAGATTTATCATCTATCTGGGTCTATATCTTCCCTTTGACAAAGAATGGACACTGGTTAGACTGACTCTGTCATGCTGTGGTTACCACAGCAAGATGACAGGACCTTCCCTTCCTTTCTTGGGCAGCAGGAGCTCCGAATCTGGAAATGTGAACAGATGAGGCCAGCCGCCTTCCCTGGCATAGTGGCAGCTGAGTGAGGAGGAGGAGGAGACTGTGTAAAGGTCCAATGTGCCAGTGTTCAAGAGGAGACGTGGCGGTGGTGCCAGCTGTCAGGGTGCCTTTGTTCCCTGCTTTTGTGCAGACCATTCCCAATAAGGCTTCCATCAGGGCATTTCATTGCCTGAGTACATAGCGGCAATAATTCATCTGGGGGATGGAAAATTCCAGCAGACACGCACGCACACTCAGGCAGTTCCTCTATAGCAGCATACTTTTGGACCGCCGCCTCTGTCTCTGCCGCAGCTAATCCCAGGATAACCCCCGGTCTTCTACTCTATAGTGGGACCACAATGGTCCCTGCTCTGTGGAGATAGAACAGAGGGGCTATCAGAATTTCTGCGCCATCTGACCTTACCCTTTTGGTTCCAGTAACGATAAAAATTTGACCTTATTCTCATCTAGTTTTGGTAGTCCTTCTGATCTCACAATGACCATTTCTTACTTAGAAAGCGTAGTCTTTGGCATTTACAATAGGGAAGCCCACTAGAAGTGAGGGAATGTGACCCATGGGGCAGATCTGCCGACGAAGATGGCAGAGTACACCTACTTTGTAAGTGTTAGAATAATAAGGTAATTTTTACAAACTATTTCTGATGTACAGGCCCCACCATTTATCTGCACAATGTGGAGCGTATGGGTCAGATGCTGAAGGCTACTTATAACCGGGAAGAAAACAGGGCTTTTGAGCATTCTTATAATGTGGGTTGCTCAGACATCATTTGAAACCAAATACTAGGTTTCTCTAGAGTGCCCAGCACCCTACCTGTTATGGAAATAGTAACTTCAGGTGCTGCCTTTGTTGTTTAATTATGATCAGGCTCAGGAGAGAAAAGGGAATTCTTATGTGAAGACCTCTCCACTAGGTCTGCCTTTGAAGGTATCAATCTCACTGCCATACAGACTGGAGTACAGAGAGGGCTATTGGCCACAGGCTCAGAGCCTTACCACCTAGGCTACAGTTCTAACTTTTCCATGTATTTATTCTCTCTAACTTTGGGTGAGTGATGATCATTCAGTTTGCTCACTTATAAATCAAAGGCAAGACATAGCACCTTCATAGCATTATAGTAAATCTTGTTCCTCGCATATAAGAATGCTAAAAACACATTGAAAACAATTTTAACATCTCTAAAAGTCAGAAACCCTTTATAATACATAATGTGTTATAGTAAAATTCATGGTGGGTTTTTTTCTTAGTGATGCATAATGCATTAATGCTTCTCATAATCAATGATACAATATAATGAAAAAAGGTGAATTATTTACTCCATAGAAATGCTAACACTAGTGTCTGGCACATAATAATTCCTCTAAAGATTAGCTATTATTTGATAATACACTTTAAAATCTTTTAAATTTGTTAAGAGGAGTGATTGTTTTAGGTGGATCTCTGGACTCGATTATAGACACCTCTCTGTAGATTAACTGGAGGGCATACTAGTGCATCTCAATACAGTGTCTTTTGCTTGTGACACTGGCCTTTCCTTCTCCATCCTACTTTTTCTCAGAAGTACTCCAGACTCTCTTTACACTTAACTAAGGTGGACAAGGGTGTGCCTTGAGCCTTCATTGTCTATAATGCATCGTGTTCTACTTGAGGCTCTCAGTCAAAGGCCACCTTACTCAAGTAGTAATGATTGGTTTCTTCTAGATTTCAATCCAAGGCTCCTTATAGAGTAATGGCTTTTGTTTCTCCTAGATTTTTACATGGACATTTGAATGAAAATGACCCCCTAGGCTCATAGGGACTGTCACTATTGAGAAGTGTAGCCTGGTTGGAGGAAGTAGTACTGGATGTCTTAGGGCTTCTATTGCTGTGAAGAGACACCATGACCACAACAAGTCTTATAAAGGAAAACATTTAATTGTGGTTGGTGGCTCACTTACAGTTTCAAAGATTTAGTCCATTATCATCCTGGGAGGGAGCATGGTGGCATGCAGGCAGACATGGTGTTGGCTTCATCTTGATCAGAAGACTACAGAAAATCAACTGACTGGGCATTATCCTGAGCAAAACAGACCCCAAAGCCTACCCCCACAGTGACACACTTCCTCCAACAAGGCCATACTTACTCCAACAAAGCCACCCCTTTTAATAATCCCACTCCCTATGTATTTATGGTCACCAAGTACATTCAAACTATCACACTGGGGGTGGGCTTTGAGGTCTCAGAACCTCAAGCCAGGTCTAGTGTGTCTCATTCTCTTCCTGCTGCCTACAGTCCAGATGTCTACCTGCTTGCTACCATGCTTCCTGCAACAATAACAATGGACAAAACCTCTGAACTGTAACCCAGCCCCAATTAAATATTTTCCTTTATAAGAGTTATTGTGATCATGGTATCTCTTCAGAGCAATAAAACACCAAGACAACAACAGATGGGAACATGAATATTAGAAACTTAGGAGAATTCAAATGTGTATGATACTAAAGCATTGATGTTATCCTCCAATTTATAGTAAGAAAATTAGTCAGCCTCAGTGATGATTCTACCACTACACAGTACCCCTAATATCTCTTAACATATCACAATTAGACATGAGAAAGCTAATGAGAAATTTTGCCACATTGGAAACATATTATTTCATATAAAATATATTCTTGTGAAGGATGACAATCATAGGTAAGATACTTAGGGATCAAAGAGCAAAGAAAGATGGGGAAGAAATACATAGTTCAAGGTAGAGTTTAAAAGATTACATTGGTTTGCAATAAACTAGGCTATATCCTGTGAGCCAATGTAAAAATAGTTTAATTTTCTAGACTTATTTAACAAACAGAGAATGGTATCAAAATTATTTACAGAGGAGAAAACATACCATTAAAATTAAACTCAAACGACTCATTATCGTGTGGATTCCTGGCCTTAAAAAGACAGATGAATATTATCCAATATAATTTTCCTGGCTCATTTCTATTATAACAATGATAATATGAAAATCTATTTGTTCATATCAACTTGTAAATTGCACAGTGCTCCATAGAATGGGATAGCATACAGTAACTATTAAGGGGATGGCTCAGTCTGGAACAATCTGGAAAAGGAGCATTCGCTTAGGCAATGACACAAAAACAGCAAGTGAAACCCACAATTGCTCCCATAAAATCTGCAATGCAGGGGGACCCAGGCACAGGGTTTGTATGCCACACCCCTTTCAGTTGGCAGGGACTTCTCAGAAGCACCGTTCTATAGAGATAAAGTTCTGCATTAACTAAAACACAAATAAAGTATAGGCAATCAAAATTGAGATGGCAATGCATTTTATTCTTACAATTCCTATGCAGTGAGGGCTTTTTCCTATAAGAAGAAATTATGTAACCCACCGTGGACTTCATCCTTTGAAGTGAAACATGGTACCTTGAACATTTCCCTTAGACTTCTAAAATGAAGTTTTCACAGATGAAGTTACAATATTAAAGTTAGGATTGAGTTAAAATTAGATTAAACACAAAACCTTAAACAATAGTTTCCTTCTCCTCCTCCTCCTCTTCCTCTTTCTTCTCGTCATCATTATCACTATCATCATCATCATCATCAGTCATATTTCAACCTTCAAAATATTGAATGGTAATCATTTTATTTTGTTTTTCACCAAGAAGTACACAAAGTAGACACCTTGCAAAAATGTAATGGACCTAAATATACAAAGATGATACACAGGTAGAAACAGTCTGACATGTAGTTTCCCAGGTTCATTAGTACAGGAATGGCTTAGTGCCTTGGTAACTTTTGTACAACGTGTTCTCTTATGTTGACTTCTCTAATAACCCATTCAGTTTCATCTAGATTCCCTGTGCCTGTTGTTTCATTTGCTATAGTTGTTCTTTGGAATCTGCAGGTTATAAATTCTAAGACCTTATAGATACCAACATCCTTGAAGTGTTCCATTCCCTTATATACAATACCCTGTGGACATATTGCTTTGTATTTTAAATCACATAAAGTACCTCACTCAATGTGTATGCTATGTACACAGCTCTACATTATTATTCAGGGAATACTTAAGAGTAAAAGTCCCTATGTATTCAATAGAAACATTTTGTCAGGGGTTTTTGATGTGAGGTTGGTGGAGCTTCTAACCCATGGCTATAGAGGTAACTTACACACAACTAAAAAGATTCCACTAAAATATTCTCTTTCCTTAATAACTTTTTATAACCTTTTGCTCTTATCTTCTCTATAAGATGCCTCTACTCTTTTCTTTTTTCTTTCTATTACTTAAAATACTTCACCTCTGTTTCTCCCCTTTCACTCCATCTTGCCTTATCTCACTCATTTACAATTTCCACACTCTTACTCTAATTTTTAGGATTTTTTTTTCTAATTAAGAATATTTCCTATGGAGCCAGAAGGACAACCAACCACTGCCTTGCATGCCCTGGGCATTGGTGAGGGCCATCAGTGCTATAAAGAACAAATACATGAAGGACAAGTAGGAAAGGTAGGAAAAACGGAGCAGTGCACTCTACGGAGAGGTGTGGGACTGAAAACGTGATGGCGGTGACCAGTGTTGACCCTGGGCCAAGCCCTCTTCTTAGAGTTGGGAAACACAACAGATGCAGTTTCCTGCTGTCATGGAGCTTGGAGTCGGCTGGTGAAGACAAACTCCAGAGAGGAAATAATGATAAGCAGGATTTACAGGGTGCCAACAAAAGAGGTCCAGTACCTTATAGAGAGGCCGCCTCGGAGAACAACTTAAGTTCAAATTCAGCATCCAGCATTTCATAGTGGCAGATCTGGCATGAGAGATACCAGAGAGGCCCCTGTCTGCAACCAAGCGGCTAGGGCAGGGTGAGGGCCACTATAATGAGCGAATACATGGTGGAGAGATGGTCGAGGAAGAGAAGCAGAATGTTTTGAGCACTATGGAAAGAGGCAGAACAGGAGATGTGAGGGTAGTAAGGAACAGCCTAATGTGAGTACCCTGCACTGCCACCTAAGGTCATGGAGAAGTCCCTGCCCATGCTGACACTGAGGGTCATGTTTGGGTCCTCAGTCCTGTAGCAGTAGGTATTTGGGTTCATGTCTGTGGCCCATGTTACCACCAAAGGCCATGTGGCTGTTCCTGATCTGGGATCCCGCCTGGATGATATCTGAGGGTTGCACAGAGCTTGCCCCGCCCCTCACTGGCTGTGGCACTCAGGATAGCTGGTCCTGTCTCTTGCCTGGGCAGTGTGGGAGAGTAGGCTCTGCCCCTCATCAGCTTCAGTACTCTGGAAAGTGGACCTAAAACTCACATGGCAGCATAGTAGAGCTGGCCCTGGTGGTATGGACATGAGATAGTTGACTCTGATGACTTGAGAGTGGGAAGGCTGGGCCTGGCCCCTGCCAGGTTTGGCACTTGAGTAAGTTGTCCCTGCCCCTCACCAGGGCAATGCTAAAAAGCTGACCCTGAAGGTGTGAGCCCAGGAGAGCAGTCCCGCACCTTGCCAGCTGCTGCAGGCTGAAGAGTTGGAATTGACACTCATCTGGGCAAAGCTGGAGAGCTGGCCCTGGTAGTGTGGGAACAGAAGCGTGGGAAGGCTGACCAACTCAACTACTAACCAGGCCCAGATTCAGTCTTTGAGTTGGCCCACCCCAATATCTATCCCATCTAAGAACTGCTAGAGCATGTAAAGAGGTCAGTCCTGTAGAAGCAAAGCTGCAGGATCTCCATGACACAGGGCAACTACAAGATATCTGAGAGGATTCCTGGTGAGGATCCAGTATTGGTAGTGTTGCAGATGCCAGAGGCCTTGAACCAGACTAATGACTCATTGCAACGAACATTTGCAAGCAAAGCTGTTTGGGCAAAAGGGTGTATTGGGTGACACACCATGACACACTGCAGCTTCCACAGGGAGATTTTTTTTCATTTTTATTTTTTACTATCATCTTTATTTATTGTTTTCTTTTGGAGAGAGGTTGCAAAGGTGGAAGGAAGATATGGAGGGACACAGAGGTAAGTGGGATCAGGATACATGATCTGAAATTCACAAAAAATCAATATAAACTTAGAAAAAAGAATTTTTCCTACAATATATTTTGATCATATTCTTCTCCTCCCCCAACTCCTTCTCTTTTCTACCTCCCCACCCATAAAGTTGGTTTTCATTTCTTTTAGGTTTTCCAGTGCTTTATAATATATATTTTTAAAGTATTTTCTAATAACTTCCTGGATTTCATTGGAAACTGTAGTAATATCCTTCTTTCAGTTTTAATTCTACTAGTTGGTTCTCTCTCTCTCTCTCTCTCTCTCTCTCTCTCTCTCAAAAGCAAACACATAGTTTAATGTCACATCATATTCTACAGTAGTTTTGAGGGAAATACATTGGTGCGGCCCTTCTGATAGCTGATAAATTAGACTTCGAAACTGGTCAAAATAGATAATAGTGACAAATGCTACTACAGTTTAATAAAGGAAATAATTCATCAATAAGTTATTACATTGATAAATATATGTGCACCAAAATTAATGGACACAAAACATCAGATATGGATACAATAACAACAAATGATTTCAACTTCAGATTCTTCAACCAAACTAAAATCAGCTAGATGCACCCTAGTTAAACTATACTGTAGATCAAATGTATTTACATATGTCTACAAAATAGCACATCCAACTAATACAGATTATACAGTTTTCTTAGGAGGCCATGGAACCCTCTGTAAAATAGACCATGTTCTAGGCTACTAATGAAATTTTTCCATATACAAATGTAGCAATAATTTCTTGAATTTTGTAAGATCCTAGTGGAACAAAGCTGAAACTTCATAGGAACAGGACCTAGAGAAACCACACACGTGTCTGGAGACTGAATGATGCACTCTTCAGTCATAAATGTGTGATTCAGAAAACTAGGGAGGAAATCCGAGACATAGCTAAGGCACTTCTCAGAGCAAAGTTTATAGCTATGTGATTGCACTAAAAACCCATAATGATGTACTTCCAGGTCTCATAAAAAAAGAACAATCCAAACCCAAGAGCTGTAGAATGAAATAAACAAAAGAAGATCAGAACAAAAATTAATGAAATAGCAACTAAAAGAACAATATATAAAAACCAAACAGTTTGTTATTTGAAAAAATATAAGCAGAAGTGATAGACACAGAGCCAAAACAACAGAGAGAGAGAGAGAGAGAGAGAGAGAGAGAGAGAGAGAGAGAGAACCAACTAGTAGAATTAAAACTGAAAGAAGGATATTACTACAGTTTCCAGTGAAATCCAGGAAGTTATTAGAAAATACTTTTAAAATGTATATTATAAAACACTGGAAAACCTAAAAGAAATGAGTGAATTTCTCAATATATATGACCCAAATTAAATTAGTAGTTACTTTTGTATTTCTATGCTAAGACACCATAACCAAGACAACTTATAAAATAAAGACTTTAATCTGAGGATCATGGTTCCAGAGACTTAGAAGTCCTAACCTTCATGCATGGCAGCAGGCAAGCAGGTGTGGTGCTGGAGCAGTAGATAAAAGCTTACATCTTGATCTGAAAGTTGAAAGCAGAGGGAACTAACTGGAAATAGCGTGGATTTTGAAAACTCAAAGCTTGCCTCTAGTGATATATCTCTTCCAAGGAAGCCAAAGAAGCCACACCTCCTAATCTTTTCCAAACAATTCCTCCAAGTATTCAAATATATGATCCTATTGGGACCATTCTTATTCTAACCACCACATAAATCAAGCATAAAAGACAACTTGAACGGACACTTAAAAATCAACAACATTGACATAGTAATGAAAAGTGTCCTAACGAAAATCTCAGGACTAAATATATCCATCATTGAATTCTACAAAACTTCAAGAAGAGTTAACACCAATGTTCCTTCCCCTGTTCTATAAAATAGAAATGGCAAAAACAAACCATTACTCTGATATTACAACTGGGCAAGGACACAATAGCAAAATAAATTTATAGACCAGTTACTCTTAGGTACACAGACGTCAGAATTCTCTGTAAAATTCTCACAGAGGAAGTGCAAGGGCACACTGAAGAGATAATGCACTAGGATCAAGTAGTTTTATTCCAAAGATGCCAGGTTGGCCCAAAGTTTAGAAATAGTCTATGCAGAACATAAATAGTCTTAGGGACAGAAGCCGGGCGTTGGTGGCGCACGCCTTTAATCCCAGCACTTGGGAGGCAGAGCCAAGCGGATTTCAGTGAGTTCGAGGCCAGCCTGGGCTACCAAGTGAGTTCCAGGAAAGGCGCAAAGCTACACAGAGAAACCCTGTCTTGAAAAACCAAAAAAAAAAAAAAAAAAAAAAAAAAAAAAAAAAAAATAGTCTTAGGGACAGAAGTCACATGATCATCTTAATCCTTGCAGAAAAGGCCTATAACAAAGCTCAACATTCCTTCATAATAAAATTCCTCAAGAAATTTGAAAGGGAAATACCAAAATATAAGAAAGAATATATATCACAAACCTATTGTCACATATTAAGTGGGAAAAAAACTGAGAGAATTTTTTTCAAAAGTCTGGAAAGAGATATGGTGTCAACTGTCTATATAGTGTTAAAGTTATACTCATGTAATAAGAGAAATAAAAGGGATAAAATTAAAAAAGGAAAAATTAAAACTATCCCAGTGGACAGACAACATGATGCTATACTTGACAGAATCCAAAGAGTCCACCAATAACTTCTTAGACCTGATTAAATGCTTTCATCAAAATAGTAGTATATAAATTCAACATACAAAATCAGTAGTTACATATATATATATATAAAGTGAACTCACTGAGAAAGAAATTTGGATAAAGTCCCATTAACAGTAACTTAAAGAAGTAACTAAAAATAAAACTTTACAAAGAAGTAAAGGACCGCTACAGTGAAAATATTAAGATACTAAAAAGAAAAAATGAAGATACTAGTAAGTGAAAAGCTGCCCCATGTCATTAATTAGCAGAATCGATGCTGTGAAAGTGGCCATGGTACTGAAAGCCATTTACACATTCAGCACAAATCACATCAAAATACCAATTGTTTATAGTACTGTAATTTAAAAATCCTAAAGTTTATAAGGAAGCACAAAAGCACAAAAATGATTAAAGTGATCCAAATCAGGAAGGCCAGTGCTGGAGTCATTGCCATACCTGATCTCAGGCAGGTTTGGTAACAAAAAAAGACGTGATACCTGCATAAAAGCAGTGGAATATAATAAAGGATCCAGGAACACTAACACATGGTGACAGCTACCTAACTTTTGACAAAGATACCCAAAGCATATCACGGACACAGGACAACCAACCCCTCAGCAAATGCTGCTGGGAAAACTGGAGTTCCATATGTAGCAGAATAAAACTAGATTCATGCCTCTAACCCTGGGCAAAGATCACTTCAGCCTTGATCAAAGATCTTAACTGAAATTACTAAAGGAAAACATGATCAAAACCCTTTCACCTTTATTTAGGCAAGGGCTTTTTGAAAGGGACTGTGATAGTACAAGAAATCATCCCTGACTTTGACAAATTGGGTTACATGAGATCAAAAAACACAGTAAGCAAAACAATTTCTTGAGTAAAGAGACAGCCTGCAAAATGAGACAGAACCTTTGTCAACTGAATATGTTGCAAGAGACTCTTTTTTTTTTTTTAATGGAGAAGTGAAGCATCCACTCACCTCAGGCTGAAAACCAACAGACCAACATCACATTAATGAACCAATGAATTTATGGCACCTACTATGGATGGGCATTAGTTAAGGAAGCATATGTCTCAAAGGCAGTTGCATCGTGGAAAAGCCAATGATAACCCATAAACCTATATTCTGAAAGCATGCTAAACAACTTAGAGACAGCTCCATAAGTCAGTATCTACCAGGAAGTGAGGCTGGTCAGGGATGCTCCTCTCCCCAGCCATTGTCCATTACTTCCATAGCTTTGGGGATGGGTAGTGTGAATCTTGTTAGTTTCTGCATTCTGGGACTTCTGAGGTCTCTTTGCTTCCTGAGCTTTGTGAACATCCCTCATCCCTTCAGTAGAGAATGTTTTAGTTTAAAGGAAATTGCATATGAGACGGAGGGTTCATGTATCAATGCCTAGAATATATATAAAGGAATACATAAATGAACAAGAAAAAAAAGTCAAATCATCCGATCAAAAAGTACACTAAAGAAAGATAATGAAATAAAGTCCTTGGGGAAAATAAACTTGTACAACTGTTATGGAAATCAGCATGGAGATTTCCCTGAAACTACAAATAAACTTGCATATGACCCAGATATACCCCTCTTGGATTTCTAACCAAAGGACTTAAAGTCAATATAGCATTGAGATACTTGTGTATTAATGCACATTACTATAATAATCATAATGCTTGTGAAATCTTAGGGCTTATTAACAGATGAATGCATTTACATAGAATATCTATATAAAATATAGATATGGATTATGTGTGCATACAAATAATGGGACTTTGTTCAGCTACAAAGAAAAATGAATTATGGCATCTGTAGGAAAACCAATAGAACTGAAATACTTACATTCAGTGAAAAGAACCAGATACAGAAAGACAGATGAGACAAAGTCATTGTTTGATTTCATATGTGTAATAGGTATTCACATATATGTATAATTATATGCTTATATAGTAGATAATATAATTCTCTCTGTAAATATATATGTGTGCATGTACACAGAATGATTTATATGTCATGAAACTAGAAAGTAGATTGTGAGAGTGGAGGGAAAGGTCCTAAGGAGGGGAAGGAAGAAGAGAGAATGGTGTCATGTGTCATGAATGCAGAAGGGTGCCCTGGGGTAGGAGCAACAGTTGAGACAAGAAGTTAGAACAAAGTACGATGACATAATGTATGAAATCCATTACTTTGTATGTTGATTTTATAAGTATTTTTAAATTACAGAGGAAGAATTCTGCTCCTAGTTTAGGAGAACTGAAAGAACTCTGTAGCTAGAGTTTTCCTGGTCTTGCCTGGCCCATGGTCAGGACAAATCTCTCTCACCTGCCAGTCCTGAAGCCTCTTAGACCCAACCAAGTAAACACACAGAGACTTATATTACTTATAAACTGGATGGCCGTGGCAGGCTTCTTGTTATCTAGTTCTTCTATCTTAAATTAACCCATTTCTATAAAGCTATACCTTGCCACATGGCTCATGGCTTACCATTATCTTACATGTTGGTACTCATGGTGGTGGATGGCAGTGTCTCCCTGACTCAGCCTTCCTGTTCCCAGAATTCTCTTCTCTGCTTGTCCCACCTATACTTCCTGCCTGGCTACTGGCAAATCAGCATTTTATTTATACAGAGCAATATCCACAGCACTTCCCCTTTTCTTTTTTTTTTCAAAAAGGAAGGTTTTATCTTTCACAAAAAAAGTAAAATTACATATAACAAAACAATTATCAAGCAAGAATTAGAGTTATAATATCTAGTCTATAATATCTAGTCTATTTAAATTTGGCAAAATTAACGAAGACATCCTATCTATCTTATATTTGTGCATCTAAGGTTTTATATCTAACTTATCTTTTATCATAACTGAGGAAATTATATCTCTAGTCTTCAACTACATCAAAGACCCCAGAAGGATATACTATTACCTGAGAAATGGGAGAAGGATGCAAGCAACTTTTGAGAGTCTTGCAGGGTAGACAGAGACAGTTGGCTGCCTGGACAGTCACCTAATGTTCCTTTGTAAAGTTGGGGCATCTGTCTTCAGCTCACAGGCCTAGAGTCTCTCAGTCATTTCTCTCTGTGTCCTGTAGAATGTCTGGCAGTTTCTTCTGCGAAGCAGGAACTTGAAGGACCATTTCGCCAAGCAAAGTTTAGTTGGGCGCCATTTGTAGCTAGAGTTTTTCTCTCCGGGTTTTGCCAAGTCCCGGCAGTCCTGTAGCCCACTTATAAAATAAACATACAGATGCTTATATTATTTAAACTGCTCGGCCATTAGCTCAGGCCTACCATTGTCTAGCTCTTACTCTTATACTCAGCCCATTTCTGTTAGACTAATATGTCGCCATGTGTTCTGTGGCTTTACCTGCTGCCTTTACATGATGCTCCCTGAACGGCAGGCTGGTGTCTCCTCCCTCCACCTTCCTGTTCTCTCAATTCTCCTCTCTGCTAGTCCCGCCTATACTTCCTGCCTGGCTACTGGCCAATCAGTGTTTTATTTATCAATCAATCATCCACAGCAGAACTCAGCCAATGAGACTGTGAATCTGCCTTCTTCCCTGTATGCTCTTACAAAGAAAGAGGAAATAATGGTAGTTTGGATGTTGGGTATAAACATTTATTAAAAGGAGCATTATGAACAAGTCTGTTAGGGTATGGTGGATTCCTATCCCAGAAGTCAGTGTGCTTTTTCTCTCATCTAGCTTGTATAGCTGGAGTTTTCTCGCCGGGTCCTGCTAAGGCCCGGCAGTCAGACAGCCCACTTATAAAATAAGCACACAGATGCTTATATTATTTAAACTGTTTGGCCTAATGGCTCAGGCTTCTAGCTAGCTGTTCTTATATCTTAAATTAACCCATTTCTATTAGTCTATAAGTTGCCACGTGGCTCGTGGCTTACTGGTATCTTACATCTCACTTGTCATGGCAGTGGCTAGTAGCATCTCTCTGGCTCAACCTTCTACTTCCCAGAATTCTCCTCTCTCCTTGTCCTGCCTATACTTCCTGCCTGGCTACTGGTCAATCAGTGTTTTATTTATTAACCAATCAGAGCAACACATTTAACATACAGAACATTTCACAGCAGGTTTGAGTTTAGGATTGGGGAACCTGACAGAGCTTCTTCTTTGTGAAATTGCCATAGGAATTTCTGCTGGAGTTCTCAGCTGCCATACATAGTCTCAAGAGAATGGAGAATGTCCATTTTATGGAGGAACAGAGAGACCTCTTGCCTCATGTTGAGCTCATTTTCAAAGGTTCTGTGAATCCAGAGCTGTAGAAATGAAAGCCTGCTGGATCTGCTTTTATGTGTCAGAACAAAATTATAGGCATTTCCAGTACTTGGATAGAAATGTCAGTTGATAATATGAAAAGGTAGAGTGCACAGGGCACGTCTCGGTGAGTTTGATGAAAATGGCATCCAGGAGACGGCTAGTAATTGGGTTTTATCAATGGTATAATGAAGTCTATGGCCCCTGAAGAAATGCAGGCAAGAGTCTGTGAAAAAGCCATGTCTTTGTCTATTTTACACCACACCAAGAGTCACTTTATTCTGACTGTTTTGAGTCTTGTGTCTGAGTCTAGTACTACTTGAAAAAGAAAAGTTTAATATTCCTTGCCAAAGGCCTAGAGACCATTTATTGCTTATCAATGGTGTAGGCTACATTGTGACTTTCCTATTTTAGTAATTATGCCAGTTAACACTGTTTCTAAGGATATATTGAGACCAGTTGGTGCGCAAGGTGCTCATATAGTTGATGGGCAAGACATTTTTTAAACACTACTTTAAAACTAAATGACTTTCTTAAAAATTGTGATGTCTACACTCTCACAATAATTGAAAGCACCTATAAATAATAGTTGCTCTCTCATTTCCCAAAGTATTTATCCAATACTTGCTCTGATGCCACGACAGCCAGCCACCTTTTGCCATTTTCATTGCATATTTAATTTTTCTGAACAGTTGACTTCCTAACTTTGATATGGACTAATAGAAAATCATCCACTTTGCGGAAAATTTTTGTGATGTTTTGAAGAGATGTGAGCAATGGTTAAAAAAAAAAAAAAGGCATTGACAATAAGTCAGAGGCATAAATTCCACTCACGTCTATCTTATTGGGGTTACAAACTAGAGCATGGGTGACTGTCAAGCAACTTCAACACCAAAAAGCTGGTAGTAGCATATGTGAGTTGCATCCCCAGAGCTTCCCACACAACTTGGAGGACACTCTACCTAAGAGTCTCCTCCCCTCTCCACAACTGACCCTGTGAGCCTTAGAACTTTCTTATGCATTTCATAAGCCTTTTGAGTTTTGTATGCCTCCCTCTAAGAGGGGATGTTTCAGTGAGGAGTAAATAGTCACACAATAAAGATTAAAAGGCTTATTAAATAGAGCTTGGATTGAATACAGCTATGTCATTTATTGGAATATAATATCTGAAGTGAGAGTGAAGGAATGTCTACCATGAAGAGTTTTTCTAAGGTTTCAAGAAAATGTGAAAAATGATATGTGGTAATGCAATACTAAATAAATGTTTATTATTATTGGTGATAGTTCTTTCTAGAAAAGCTAATTCATCTAGTCTTCTCTTTGGTAATATTCCGTAAATTCTTAATATTAAAGAAACTGCACTAGATGTGTTAAATAAATCAATATTTCTCTCAAGGTCTTATGCTTTACATTTTTAAAAGATTTTAATTTTTAACTGTGTCTGTGTCTGTGTGGATATGTGCACGTGACTGCAATGTTAACAGAGGCCAGAAGAGGGTTTCACATCCCCTGCTGGGGGTTTCCAGGTATGTGTAAGCTGCCAGGAGATAGAAAAGGACCTCAGGTCCTCTTGAAGAGGGACTGTGTCTTAACAGCTGGGCTGTATCTCCAGCTCCACCCCCCTAGTTTATGTTTTCTCACAGTTTCACTGTATTTAACCATGTGTTTCATTTTCCTTCACAGAGAGTATAGATTCCTCCTTTGCTTTCTTTTGACACTTTTGTTATATGTTACTAGTGAGATATTATAAAATAGTTGTTTGTGCTGTTAGCAGTTTTTCTTTTTCTTATGTGTTAAAATGCTTCTATTTGTATTTATTTTATTGATGCTTATCTGCTTCTAAGTTGGCTTACCATATGAATGCAACAAAAATCAAGACTATACAATACAGTAGTGTCATAGGATGTAGGAACCTGGATATGTTACTACCCATGATGAGCAAGAGCTAGAGCTTGTAAGGAAGGAAACACCTGCTACATCTCACAGACTAAAAGGGGTGTCTCAGTATTTATTGCCTTGCTGCTTTCTTTCTAAGTATTAAATATTATCATATAAGAGAGAATCCCTAATGAAGAAGGGAAAAGGCATTGGAGACCTGAGTTTGATCCTATTTGAGGATTTTGTTGTTCATGTTGAATGTGTGTCTTATATAGCCCAGACATACCTTGAACTCCTTAAATAGTCAAGGTTGGATTTGAACTCATGATCCTTTCACCTCTGCTTCCCCTGAGGAAATCACAGTCATGTCCCACCACACCTAGACCCATTTTATGATTTTTTTTAATTATTAGAGAATAACAGAAATAAATATTCAAAATTAACCATTTATACACATAAGCTTCCTAAGATTTGCCCCCTAAACTTTTATAACCAGAACAAACTTATTTTGAAAATGTTGATGATTTCATGGTGGGGAGGAAGGAAGAAGGAAGGGAGGAAGGGAGAGAGGGAGGTTAACACATGAGAATGGCCATGCCAGAGAAATCTAAAACGTGGAAATAGAAGTGATGGCCTGTGCTGTCAACCTGGCTGACATTCTCCTGACCCATCCCACTTCCTCAACAAGCAGCTTTGCTGTCACTGACATCTCTTTTGAAAGCACTGGCCTCCCCTTGGCTGGTTAGAAATGCTTTTATCCCTAGGAGCTCTGCTTCTGGCTGGGCATCATCCTTCAGAAATAGCTTTTCTGAACATTGACAGAAGTCGACACATTTCTTTTGACTCCTTTGTTCATAGAGGAAAGTAATTTGTTTTCTCTCAGCCAATCCCTAGGAACATCTCACGTTCCATTCTACTTGCTAAAGCAATGAACCTGGGCAATTGTCTTATATTTTTAATTCCTAAATAAGAAGAGGCCAGCAATTATAAGCCCAGAGGAGAGAAGCCTGCCTGTGGGAATGCATGGGAGATAATAGAAGCTGTGCAGGGACAGAAATTTTCAGCAAGACTCTGGCTGCCATGGGGCAGAGCAGAGCAGAGGGAGACAAACTAGGATTGCTAAGTTAAAGTTCCCAGAAATAAGCACTGACAATACCACTTTATTTTTCCCTCATTCATTGGGAGTGCTTCGAAATGATATTCTAAAAGGAAGAAATCTCTGTGTTCATTTTTACCTTTCTTATTATAACTGTTCCATTTCTACGCTGTTTTGTACAATTGACGTTCTACAGATCATGAATATTTAACAATTATTTTTCATAAAGATTTTCATTGTTGTATTAAGTTGTTAGATGCTTGTTAAATAGTTATCAAGTCCTTATTATGCAATTAATTAATAAGTCTTTTTGCATTATGAGTTAAGGTCCTTTATTTAATCAACAGCTGTGTTCCAACTGTAATTCATCAACATGATCATTTAGAAAGGGATAAGGATTCAGCAAAAGAAAGTTGATAGCTGAAATATTTTTTACTCAATAAACTTATATGCGTTTTATTTAGAGACTCACTGACAAAATTCTATGCTTTTATCTTATGAAAACATTTCTGGAAATGAAATTAAATCACAAAAGTGTTTGCAATGTTTTGTTATATATTATTTAAAGGAGAGTCAGTCTCAATATAATGCATAGAGAGATAGAAAATATTAGTTTGTTTCTGCTCTTTGTGATTTAAATAAGTAAATGCATTATAAGAGACCTTTAAATGTTTGCACATGAATGGAAATTTTTTTTCATGGAGCATTATCTCCATCCTTTCTATGTACTGATTCCTATATGGCTCATGAGAGTGTAGGAAATAGATTTCAGCTTATCTGAAATGACAAATGGTTTTCATTTCTTTAAAACTGGTACCAGACAGATACACTCAGAATACACCCTAGTATGTCGTCCAATTTCTTCTCTAAAGCTTGACTTATAGAGCCATGTGGCTGAACTGAAGTTATGTCTGTGTGTAAGTTAGTGCTCTCAAAGATGTTATCACTCTACATATTTTATTTGTTTAAAAAGAGCAATCCTGAAAGATGTAAGATTTTTTAGCTTGTATGTGTATTCTATATTTTAATATAACACTTAGATTTAGCCTTTCGTTAAAATGGTTTTTCTCTGCCCTTTAAGAATACCACCTATGCTTATCCTTGTAGCCCTTAATCTCCCAAAATGAACTTTAAAAATAACTTGAGCAAAATCTGTTCATTCGTCTGACATAGAATGATTGACAATGTTTGCAATTAACTCTACAAAGTGGGTTCACAATTACATTGAATGGTATGTTCTTGCTACCCCATAACTATCAGTATGCTTGGCTTTAAAAATCAAATTCAAGTAATTTGATAAGTTTATACAACTGGATTTCTGTTAACTCAATAAAAGCTCATGCTTACTCCTTCATTTTAAAAAGTAGATTGTTTTTAAGCATTGCTTGCAACATGGTATAGCTGTGTAGTAAAGAAAACTGTTTCAGTTTGCTCTGACTCTTTCTCATTGGAAAGATGCTAGTTATTGAGTGGTATAGAATTAATGAGAAAGAAACAGATAGATGATCTACTGGAGAAATGTCAAGGACTTGTGGCATAAAGACCCTTCTGTGGGGACAGGCTCTAGAAAGGAAGTGGAAACCCCAGGCAACAAGTGGGAATGCCAAAGACAGCTCCCTAACTCAAGTCACAGAGTTAAGCTCCTTTGAGGATCATAACCGAAGAAAAATGACTACACTGGATGTAGTTCTAGTAAATTCTAAACACTGCTTGCTTTTTTGGTCACATCCTCTTTTTCTGGACTTTCTGTGTTTCACATTAGCACATACGTTATTTCTTTACCATAAACTCAATATGGAAGGAGAGACTTTAATGTTCAAATGGGTTTAGGAACTGCAGAGAAATATTCTAATTCACTCATAGGAAGAAGAGGAAAAATCCTTTCTCTTCTCAAGTTAAAATCTAAAGAATCGTTTCTACCTCTTTCTCTCTCTTTAAAATGCCCGTTCCTAGTTTTCACTGCTGTGGACTGTTCTAGGACTGTAGCTATCTAATGAGTTAATTTAAACAGACATTTTGGGTATGGATGAAATGAAAGATAGTGTGGTGAGAACAGGCAAGTTCTAGAAAGATGGAGTGACTTTCATGGCAACAATCATATGAGTCCTGCCCCTAGATTTCATATGTCAATAACATAAGCATAGGATATTCTTTCTCTACATGGATTACTAGGTCAAAAGCTATTTCCTGAGTTCTCTGGGCTCCAGAAGAGCTGATGTGATTCTGGAAATATGATAGGAAAATGTATTTCAGGCTGGGAAAGTCAATAGTTTTCTAATATAATTAAGGAAGGTGACCTCGGGCCAGTAGGATGATCAGGTAGCACTTGTAAGTAGGAGCTGTATATTAGTCTACACAGTAGGATGATGACTGCTATATGTAAAGCTTCTCTCAGGCTTCTGCATGTCAGTGTAACTCTGCTTCTAGAAGATATTGTACTACATTCACCCCTCTTTGCTTCACTGTTGCTATTTATTTTCCAGTATCTTAGTCTCTTCATGGTGCCCTTTTTAACACGTAGCCACTAATCAGATTATCATCCTCCAACTGCATTCCCATGCCCTGGAATCTGAACTCCAGACTCTACCTTCTGCACTGTCTGCTTCAGTTCTGGCCTCCAATGTGTACCCACACTTACCCAGTCTCTCCTGGGCCCACAATTGTCCAGCCTCATAGCTGTCCCGTAATCACCCTGGCATGCATCCCTCACTTAGGGACTTTGACAAAGCTAGCCTTTCAGTCTGGAGTCCTCTTTCCAAAATTTCCCCAACATTGATTTTTTTCCTTTCTTCCTTCGTCATGTAAATGTCAATTTAAATGTCATCTCCTCTAAGTGGCATCTGAACATCCAATTTACTGTTTGCCTTGTCTCTCTCAACTCAACCTGTATAATTTTCTTACAGAGTGTTCTACACCTAGATTCTCTATTTATTACTTCCTTATTTCTCATGAACCTTAAAATGTAATAATATGAATCCAGAACTCCCATCTAGTTTCTGGTTAGTTTCATTGTGATATATTTAACTAGCTGTTAAAAACTAGAATAGCAGAAACCTTACAACTAATGATAAGGAAGGATTTACAGAAGATGGATTGAGTGACATTATGTACAGAGTCTCTACCACATCTATGCAGATTTTCAATGTCTGCTAAACAAAAAAAAAAGAGGTTGTTTTATTCAATTATTCAATTAATGTTTATCATTCAATATGTATCAGTCACTATGAAAGACTCATGGGCTACAGGCAGAAAAAATCAACTGCTTCTCTGTAATTAGTATATCTTGTAGAGAAAAAGTCTATGTGAAAAAAGTGCAGTGCAATCATGTGTTAAGACTATACCTCAGTACAGTATGCACAGGGTATAAGAAGAACTAAAATTGGACTGAAAAAGGCAGCATGGGGAAAGATCAATTCATTGCTAAGCAGATGATTTTGGATGAAGAACTAAGAAGGACTCTTTTAAAAAGCCAGGAATGTAAAGAGAGCATGATTTGTTCTGAGAAATGCCAAGGACTTGCCATAGCCTCAGTGAAGGACGTGGAGAGGTAGAGGTAAGAACACACGATGAGAGATGAGAAAGCCTGGAAGAAGTGCTGGAAACAGATCAGGAAGGTCCTTGTATAAAGCTGTAAAGAACTTTGATGTTGTCTTGTAGACTGATAATAACTGTTGTGCAGGGATAAGATTTTCATTCTGGAGTGATGGCCAGCACATAGCAGGAGAATGGCCAAAGGAAGTTGAGATTGGACGTAGTTTGAAGTGTTTTTAACATGCTGATGAGAGGTGGTAGAGACATAAATTTGGGGCATCTCGAAGACAGGAAGATACAAATTTACTTAGAAGATGGTAAACATCAGGGCTCTGTTGGCTGCCGCTTTGGTGATTCAGTAGTTGTTAAAGTCTTAGAGGAGGAAGAAGATACTCAAACATCATCCTTCTTTCTTCCTTACTCTCCCATCACACATGTGATTCACCAAGGAGCCTTTCCAGTTCTACCTCCAAAACTCTAAAAGGTGTCCCTTCATTTCTATCACTGTGCGCCAGTACGCCACCATCTTTTTCCTAAGTTCCTATATCCCATCAGTGGCTCCTTTCTGGTCCTATAATCATCTGTCCATTTGCCCAACCATTGGAAGGATCTTTCAGAAAATTAAATCAGTCCAATTCAGTTCTCTGCTTGGAATTAAATCTTATTGCCTCTCTCTAACCTTCACAACAGAATCTTGGCTTCCCTTTTTGACTGCATATTTGTTCTATAACTCAGCCTATTGGCTGTTTGTCATTTTCTTTTTCAAGAATGTTCTCCTTCCGATTCTATCATATTTTTAATCTCTTTTAATCAAGCCTGAAGCCATGCAGCTAACCAGTATCTACAATTTTTTGTATATGTATACATTTGCTGTATAAACCTACCTTTGGAAGATCTTTAATAATAGACACCTTAAATATTTAGTCCTTCAGACACATCCCAACACCTGAATGTAGAGGAATACAAATATACATTTTTAGAATAAATACGTAATTGGGAGAAGAGAAAACACCGCGTCTTGGAGTCTTTGCTTCCCTTTCTCCTGGAAACAAGGTACCTTTCTCAGATCTTTCTCTTCTCTTAGTTCCCCTCCTCTTATATGCAGACATCACCTCTTATAGCTAAGTGATCCAGTAGACACAGGTAGCTTTCGTTTGCAAATGAAAAACTGGCAGTCCTCAAATCTACTTGTGTTTCTTAGGTTTGCATGGAGCAAAGCGAGTCATAAATCCTCTCTGAGCCTTACCAGGTGAGATCGGAAAACAGAAGGAACGGAGACAGTGAGATTGCCGACTTCTAAGACTATGTGGTACAACCACTGCTGTGTCCTGCACCTTTGCTTTTTATCACGTGGTTTTCTGATCTGTGATATATTGTTAGACACTTCAGTAAATCGTGATAAATATGATACCTGTAGTGTAAATTAATAGCATTCTCTCAGGTTTTTTTTTTTTTTTAACAGTTGAAGGGCCTATTTAGGAGTCTACGGTCCAGAGAGCTCTGTGAAAATGATTACATTATTACTAATTTACAGCATAAAAAATGCTTTTTCCCTGATAAAAAGTATAGTTCTAGACATTCATTTAGACATAAGGATTGTACAAGCCCTTCGCCTTTTCATGTTGAGACAAGGATTTTGAGTCTGTCCTCCCTTTGAACAAGGCACTTATCTACGTGAAGAGCTCAGTTTTGTTCTGTTCCTGATGCCATATATCCCTAAGTAGTGGTACATAGTTCAATGAAAGAAAGGCTGAGGTCACCATCAGAATAGCATCCATTGTACAAAGTGCTAATCAAAGAGCTGATAAGACACTATTAGGCAGAGGGCCAGGGACTCTCACATTTATGGAGACAAAATACAGACTATTTTTTCACCTACCACCTAACAAATGTCTGCACCCATAAGTTTTCTCTGAAAGTTATTTCCATTGCAATGTACTGCTAGTTATGAGAGTGAGCAAGCAGTACAGTTCCTATCTAGTCCTGGTTCTATTTACTAATGAACCTAACTATGTTAGATAGTAAATTAACTTTGGATGGACACAGAAGTGCTTAGCTCTGTCATATCAACACGACAAGCAACTTAAGTCCGATCAGCTTCCCGTTAATGCCAATTAGGCACGGAAGTTACCTTTACACAAGAGTCTGGGAAAGCTGAGCACATGACACTGATTGATTGATTTGGTTAATTACCAATAACATGACTAATCTAGAAATCTTGTCAGGGGAAAATAAAAGGAAGGCTGGTTAGTGTGTAGTCTACATCATTGTGTTAAAATTTAAATCGTGCTGACAAGACCTGTTACTAAAAGTAATTTTAGCTTAAGGGTTTTTTTGTTTTTGTTTTTGTTTTTGTTTTTGTTTTTGTTTTTGTTTTTGTTTTTGGTTTTTTGAGACAGGGTTTCTCTGTGTAGCTTTGTGCCTTTCCTGGGACTCACTTGGTAGCCCAGGCTGGCCTCGAACTCACAGAGATCCGCCTGGCTCTGCCTCCCAAGTGCTGGGATTAAAGGCGTGCGCCACCACCGCCCGGCTAGCTTAAGGTTTTAAGCATTACCCCCAAAACCCAAAGATATCCGTGTCTTGATATATAACTTCTTGACATCAGAAAATTTCTTTTGACAATCTATATTTCCTATTTTATTTCATCCCTACACCTAACCAGTTTTACTGATCCAGCTTTTTCTCATTGCAATATTTTTATAACTTATCTGTATAAGAAAGCAGTCTTCTTCCATTAGCTTGGTCCCTTCCTCATTTATGCCAAAAAGCTCAAGTTGGAACTTGCCTCAGACTCTGAAAAAAGAAAGAACTATATCAATATATCCATTTATCAAATTAATATTTTGGCTCATTAAAGAAATTTTCAGTTGAAGTACAAAAATGCCTTACAACTTCCAAAATATCTGTAAGCCTTAGCAACATTTTTCAAGAGAGTTAATTAAGCAGAATAGATGAGAACGTGGATTTCTGAGCCAGACTGCTTGGGAGTCACATCCTTTTTTGGAACTTTCTAGCTAAAAGATTTGAGAGAATGCACTCAGCTATGCTCCTTACACACAAAACTGCAGTCGTAGTAGAAATTTTTTAATACGGTTGTTTTAAATTCTGTAAGGCCTTAAAAGAACTTAAGATACTAGCTAATACTTGTGTTTCTAAACCATGAGTATGGTTAATGTTTTGAAGGTCATTTTTAGTCCTGATATTGATAGGTAGAAAGCATCCTATGGTGGAAAGAAAGCCTGAATCCTCCTTGCAGAGTAACAACCAACTGAGACCTGGAAAAAGAAGTTATCTGATATTTATGGGTTTTATCATTATTGTTATAAAAAGAGGAGTTGTCATAAATAATTTCCAACTTTCCCGTTAACACTAAAATGTTTATGATCCTACAAACCATCTCTGAATCTAAAGTTTAATGAAAACACTTTAAAAGAGAGCCCCCAAAGGGCATATAAAAAATAATAAAAGTGGATGGAAAGGAGAGTCCATTTTAATTTCTTCGGTTTTGGAGTCAGCACAGCGGGGTCTAGACAAGTCCTTCTGAGCCCATCCACCATACACTTTTTATCACTCCCTTTGGTCTGATCTGGCTCTTGGTGAGCAAAAGAATCAGAAGATGAAAAGAGAAAACAGCTTTGAATTTGGTGCTGATGAGTTGAGCTGTGTGTGTCGGGGGGGCATAGACGGAGTATAGATACCCATCTTGTCTCAAGAAACATGAGCGAAATTCAGTGTCCAGAGAAGTTAACTGAAATGATATTGCTGGATTCTTTTTAAAAATGACAAAGACTTGTACCTCAGGGGGTTAGAACAAAGAAAGTTGTTACTTACTTTCTTCTTCACTTAAGAGTATGCAATATATGTGATACAATTGCATTGATTTAGTTGATTTATGATGAAGAGACGTTTCTCCATTCTACCCCTCTGGCTTGTCCCCTTAAAAACCTCTTCTTTTGATTCATTTCTAACCTGGTTCTTCCTCAGTGTTCTGCATGATTTAAAGCCAAGCCACACCCTCTTATAGCAAAACAACTCAAATTATTTTTTCTTCTTTCTTTCTTTCTTTCTTTCTTTCTTTCTTTCTTTCTTTCTTTCTTCCTTCCTTCCTTCCTTCCTTCCTTCCTTCCTTTCTTTCTTTCTTTCTTTCTTTCTTTCTTTCTTTCTTTCTTTCTTTCTTTCTTTCTTTTCTTTCCTTTTCTTCCTAAATACAGTCTTCAAATTTTTATCTCATGTGGTAAATCCTCCCTTTTCAGAGTAACTCTTCATTAAATATTAAGTGAGCAAATAATGTAATGGCCAAGCAGCCCCTTATAGCCTATATATTTATTTACCCCTCATTTTCCAGAGGAGTTGGGAAATAAGGAGTGCCTCTCCAGCAAAGAGGCTACCATCACAGCAGTGCATACCACACAAACTTCAACAGGGCCCTCAGCCAATCCCTGTGTTCATAATGAGCTGACCCAAAGACAAGCAAGGCTCTCTGAGTTTACTCTTTCAAGTGTTTGGTGAGAACACTCCTTCCCACTAGCTGCTTGATGCATTTAAGGAGGAAGTGCATGCAAAACTGACTTGTGGCTGAGGAAACAACCTCCAACTAGGCAAGTACTTTAAGCTCCATTGAAAGATTGCCCTTGCACTTATTCTTCTTCTTCTCCTTTGGTAGATGCCATTTTCCTTTCGACTGCTGAATAGCCCTTTCTGCCCACCTGTGTTTTTTGAAGGAAGGGAAGACAGGAATTGATTAGATATAGAAGATGGTCTCCAGTGACTGCTTCACTTTCTCCTAGGAGCCTCATTTTTGGAAGGCTGTTATATGTTAGCTCTCCTTCCCCAGACTAAATGTTGCTGTTCTATTCTAAATTTTCTATAATTACTATATTGAACACTGATCTCTTATTCACCATATTAGCTACTTACCTTGTTGCTGAGACTTAAGGAAGTAAGTGTTTATCTTATTTCATGGTTCCGTGGGATACATTCCACCACAGCAGGGAAGGTACCATGGCAGGAGCTACAGGCTATAGCTACAATGAGGAAGTAGAGGGAGATGGATACTTTGGGGCCACTCACATTTGCCTTTGTGTTCAGTCTAAAATTCCAACTCATGAGATGATGTTGTCCACATTTAGGTTGGGTCTTCCCATGTCAGTTAACCTAATCTACTACACAAGGCCCCTGAAGACACAGCAGAGATTCATTGCCACATGGTTGTGAATTCCTTTAAGTTAACAACCAAGATTAACTCTCACACTCACTAACTCTTAAAAGATATGACATTGTAAAAGGTTCTATTATACAATTAACGTGCTTATACATATTGTACTTGTAAGGCTATCCGGAAAACAAAAAATCAGCAATAGGAAACCTTTATAGTCCTGTGTAGCATAGTGACATTTCAATTGATGGCATTTCACATATGAGACTGTGGTCTGAAAAAATGATAGGAGAAATGCTAATTTATCTGATGTACTCATTATATACCTCTATTAATTTATAGTGTCCCACACACATAAGTACAAATAATTTAAAAATAAAACATTTTTAAAAGATTATAATGGACCAGAATGTTCCTATCACCTACTGGCTTCGTGCCCATTGTAACACTATAGCGTGATGCATTACTAAAAAGTTTGTGGTGATGCTTGTATAATACACATACTGCACTGCCAATCACATAACAATATGGCAAATACAGTTACATAAAATGACATATCAAACATAATTCTTGATATTGATAATACATGACTTAATATTTCATGTATTAATTTCATCTTGTTTGTGTGTGCACTTGTGTGCCTATGTGTTTGCGTGTGTGTGTAGTAATGTGGTTGTGTGCATGCAATGGTATTCATGTTAAGGCCAGAGGACAGCTTGCAGGAGTTAGTTCTCTTCTTCCCCTGTGGAGGACCCAGGTATTGAACTCAGGTCATCAGGCTTGGTAGCAAGTGCCTTTACTCACTAAGTCATCTCACTGGTTGTTTTTACTGCCCTATCATTATCATTATTTTAGTGTATAATCCCTCTATTTATTGAGAAAAGTTTATTATAAAACCATGTTCTATGGTATGATGGCTGTAGCCTCATGCATGTCATACCTACCACACCTCTTGTTCATGTCAAGAGATAATGTTCACTTCCTTCCTATACTATCTATTTGTTGTCTATTCACATTATGATGTAAAAACAATAACAAAATCACCAATAATGCATTTTTCAGAACACATCCCCATGACGGACACCTGACTATATGTGTTTATAAAGAGATTTATTATAAGAAATTAATTTCGGTGGTGATGGAGGCTAAGAAGTTCCAAGATCTGTGTTCACCAAGGTAGGGAACCAAGAGACCTGATGGTGTAGGGCAATAGGGAAAGAGGCAGGTGTAAGATCCAGGAAGAGAAGAGCCATTGCTTCAGCCTGATCCCAAAGTTGTGACTGAGCAACGTCTCCATTTAACAGGCTGACAAGAGACGCTCCCTCTGCGGTCCTTCATTCATCGGGTCTTCTGGAGGAGGCCCACCATCACTAGGGAGGGAAATCTGCTCTGCTCAACCAGTTAATTTAAAATCTAATTGTATTCAAATGCATCCTCACAAACACAGCAAGAATGATGTTTAGTCAAGCATATGGGTACCATGATGTACCAATCAAGCTGCTAAACCATCACATTAGATGCTTTCTGAGCAACCAGCATTGATGGATTTTACCCCCTTAGCTAGTGTTTGGTTCTCTGCCAGCCTCCACTAAATATTTAAACAAAGGAAATTTATTATATTATCCCTGCAGGGAGTAAGGAAGACAAGGCTGGTCTCACTGTCAGGAGGAAGCATGTGCCTCTCTCAGAAACACAGGGATCATCACAAATGCCAACTATCTGTATTGTCTTAGTTTTCTTGTTGTTGTACTTAAAAATAAACCAAGTAATCAAAATTACTATCAGCATAGCATGCAACCAACTCAAAATTGTGATATTTTACAGTGGTTACATCTCTGGAAGGTTTTGATTCAAGCCAGTGAAGTTTCCAGAAGCCCTGGCCACTCAGGTTGGTGGTTGCTATACTGGGCAGCCTTGCCTAAATTGGCTTCTTTGGAGTGCTCTGTCTAGGCATCTTACCTCATTCTGTGGCTTTTCTTAGATCTAAATAATATAGCATTTGTGGAGAAAGGGCATCTGTTTGGAGAAGTTAATGCAACACAAAGAAAATCGAAGTGACATTTGTTAGGACATGCTGCCTGGGAAAGTCAGACGTAGGTGATCGGTAACCATTCTCTGTCTACAGATTGCCAAAGCTGCTTTGTTCAAAGGTCATCTGTTCTTTTTGGACCAGAATTGGTTCATTCTTAGTCACCCCCTTCTCCTACCAATTACTTCCTCTGCATTATTCATGTCTCTTCCTTCCCATGCCATATTGACTTCTGGACCTTGTATGAAATGCTCTGGGACTAGGAGAATGTAGACTGAAGTTATAAACTGTGAAGCAAAGCATGCTTTACTCACGGTTCTTCTGTTGCAGTTCAGTGAAAGGCAAGCCTGTTCTAGCATCACAGAACATTGCTGACTCCCATCAATTATATGTAACATTATGTATTCTACCCACTCATATTTCCCCCAGCAGCCCCATTGCAGTAAAATTATGCAGTTTTCCCAGGTTGCTATACTCTTTAAATAATATGGGATTTCATTTTTATTAACTTCTCTCATTATCCCATCTGGTTTGCTGAAGTCTGGTGATTCAAGAACACTTTGCCTTCTTGCTTAATAACACTTTCCTAGAGTCAAGCCATCCCCTGAAAGCATCTCTGTCTATCTACTGTCCACTTTCAATCTTCATAGTATAAGAGTCTTCTTTGGCTCAGAACACTGCCATTGGTTAGAAAGCTTTTGATTACCATGGACTTTCAATCTTCATAATGAAGAGTCTTCTCCGGCTCAGAACACTGCCATTGGTCAGAAAGCTTTTGATTACCATGAGTGTGGTCAAAGCTACTGATGCTATATCTCAAAGGGGATAAAAATCAATTCAGTATTGCAGTACCAATGCCACAAAAAAGTAGTGGCTGATTGTTATCCCTGAATTTTGAAATATATTTATAATACAATTCTTGTTGACCTATAGTGCAGTACTTTTAAAATATGTTTTTGCTTAATGCAATATAGAAGTCTTACTTTGTTTTGTTTTTGAATCTCCTTAGTGTTTATGATGAAGGTATTTTAATTTCCTTGGGGAGCAATATTCCCTAAATAATGATTCAGCAATTTCCACTTGCAGAGGAAAAAGAATTGTATATCCTCTTAATATTTATAACGTCTGACTAATTCAAGTACTTGGTTCTAGATGGAGAAGTTTCCAAGTAGGATTATAGTCAAAGCACTTCCTTTTAATGTGATAAATCAGTGGGTTTGCCTTCCTTCAGAAGATTTTGTGATATTTTTTCTTTATGGGAGAACGTGAGGTCTTTTGTTGGATGCTAACTTCCAACTATGTTAAAACACCTCAAATCCTATTATTTCCTTCTGATTTCACTCCTAGCATTTCTTACCTAATGCTCCCCAAAATTGTCTCCTTTGTAGCCCCAATTGCACACAGGATGCATGTGTATACACTGACATTCACCAAGCCTCCTGCACCTTGGCTAACCACCATCAAAGCCAAATCAGAGGAAAGCACAAAGTGCTGATGACTGGAGAAAGTGTCCAGTCCAATGCACCAACTCATTCATCATGCATTAGCTGCCTTTCGGCCTTCATTTTTCTGATCTCTGTCATCAGCCTTTATTACTTAAATACATTTTTATCACTATTATCCTTCTAACCCTGAATGTCTTGAATTAGGTTTAGGTTCTCTGATCCTAAGGTTTTTCAATGTTTTATATAAAAGCAAGAGTCTGCCTGCGAAGTTGCAAAAATAATTATGATAGTCTGTCCCATTTTCTGCCTCAGTAGACCTCCTTCTTCAGCTAACACTTGCACAGTTACTCCGATGCCTTCTTTGCACAACCATCCGACTCTTTTCACTTCTCTGAAGGAGTCTTGCACATGATGCCACATCCAAAGGAGCAGAGGACACAGGTCATGTTGAGTGGTGTCTCCTGGGGAGATGAGAACTTAACAGACTCACTCTCAAGAATGTAGCCCTGAGTACTGACACTGTGCTTGTTACTATTTCTCTGCCGAGACAGATGTAGTTGATGTAGTCCCTAAGAGATGGCCCTTGCTGTAGCCAAGCTAAGTGGCATTGATTTGTTTCATTTGCTCTGCACTGGAGTGTAAGGTGAGGAATCCGATCTCAGGAATATAATTGACAGCCACACAGGGGGCTGTCCTAATTGTCAGACAGCAGAGACAGAAGAAAAGAGAGACATAGCCTCCCTCAGCATCTCAGCCATCTGTGAGAAGGTTCTCAGAGTTTGATGGCATGGGAATGGTATTTGGGGTCCTCCACTTGCCAAGGTTTGCCACCAAATGAGCTTGTCTATGGGTCATTAACAAATATATAGACATTTTTTACTCAGTTCCTTTTTTCTTTCTTCTTTTTTTTTGACATGATACAAATACAGATTACCCTCAGCTCTTTACTATCTCATCATTATAAAAGTTGTGTTTTACCCAGAAATTAGAAGCTATATTCTATAAATATGGAAAGTTGGTTTCAAATTCCCAGTTTCCTCTCATTTTTTTTTCAAGGTTTCTTGAATGGCCTGCACCGTTTGCAAAATGTGACAGTTTATTTGGCCCGTGGAACACAGTGGACTGACTTTTGTCCTACAAGCTAAGTGACTATCTACAGTATTGGTACCATCAATAGAGAACTGGGAGTGTTCTTATCATTAGGATCATATGTGCTTCACATGGCACAACATACTGTTAGCTTTCAGGTAGATTGAAGAAAGTAAGTGTTTCAAATCATAAATCAAGGCAAAAGTGCTAAAAATAAAACCCACTACATACATTTAATCTGCTGTGAAGATATAACTAAATCATAAATGATACTCAATATGTAACCATGTATAAAATAAGAATAAGGCAATACAGTGTGGAACAAATGAAAGACAAATGTGGAAGTTTTTAACTACAATATTATATTAATAATTATATATAATTTAATTTACATTCTAAATGCAAGCATTAAAAGACTAGTAATCTGATTTAAAAAAACTAACTTCATGTTGTCTAAAAGAAATTAACTTTGTAAATAAACCTATTCATATATATATATATGTGCAAGAAAATATATAACACCATAATTGAAGTAAAGGTGAGCATGTAGATGAATGTCAACGTGGATTTCACATCATATACTATGCCAGGAATAAAAGATACTACTAAATGTTGAAGTGGTCAGTTCTCTTGAAAGACACAGCAGTGTTTCAGTTGGATGTACCTAAGACTTGTGTTTCAAAATACACAAAAGAAAAACAGCTTTAAAGCAAAGAAGAGAATATGAAATTATTTGTTTCAACTGTAACTGACTCTCAGGAGAAGTAGAAAGAAAAATTACAAAGAAATCTGAAACACTTGGGAGGCATTCTCCAACATCTTAATGAAACCCCAATTTGCAGAACGTTTGTGAAACAAAAGTAGAACATGCATTCAAGTGTACATTAAACATACACAAACAAACCCAATTCTGGGTTAGAAACAACTACAGACTTTTTTAAAGAAAAGCAAAAATGATTTTCTGGAGTCAAACAGTATTATGCAGGGTATGATTAAAATACTTTAATTAAAAAAAGATTAAATGGAAACTGCAAAAAGTTCAGAATAGTTATTTTTTTACCTATTTTTTCTTATTTTATTAAGAAATTTTCTATTCATTTTACATACCAACCACAGATCCCCCTCTTCTCCCTCCTCCTGCCCCCCAGCCTTTCCCCCCAACTGACCTCCCATTCCCACCTCCTTCAAGGCAAGGCCTCCCATGGGGAGTCAGCAGAGCCTGGTACCTTCACTTGAGGCAGGTCCAAGCCCCTCCCCCTGCACCAAGGCTGTGTGACAGGTCCCACCCTAGGCACTGGGCTCCAAAAAGCCCACTTATGTACCAGGGATGGATCCTGATCCCACTGCCAGGGGGCCCCTTAAACAGTTCAAGCTAAACAACTGTCTACTATGCAGAGGGGGTAGACCTATCCTATGGGGGCTCCTCAGCTATTGGTCCATAGTTCATGAGTTTCAATTAGTTTGGTTGGCCGTCTCTGGATGTTTCCTGATCATGATCTTGATGTCCCTTGCTCATAGAATCCCTCTTCTCTCTCATCAACTGTAATCCTGAAGCTCAGCCTGGTGCTTGGCTGTGGATCTCTGCATCTGCTTCCATCAGTTACTGGATGAAGGCTCTTTGATAACAGTTAGGGTAGTCACCAATCTATTTACTGGAGTAGGCCAGTTCAGGCACCCTCTTCACTATTGCTAGTAGTCTAAGATGAGGTCACCCTTGTGGATTCCTGGGAACTTCCCTAGCACCCTGTTTCTTCCTATCTCCATGATGTCTCCCTCTATCATGGTATCTCTTTCCTTGCTCCCCCACTCTGTCCCTATTCCAACTCAACCATCATGTTCCCTCATGTTCTCTTCCCCCATCCCCTACCCTCCATTGCCTCCCCACCCCCAGTTTGCTCATGGAGATCTCATCTATTTCCCCCTTCCCAGGGAGATCCATGCGTCCCTCTTAGGGTCCTCCTTGTTAGCTAGCTTCTCTGGAGCTGTGGGTTGTAGTCAGGTTACCATTTGCTTTACAGCTAGTATCCACTTATAAGTGAGTACATACCATGTTTGCCCTTTTAAGTCTTGGTTACCTCACTCAGGATGGTATTTTCTAGTTCTATCCATTTGTCTGTGAATTTCATGATGCCATTGCTTTTTACTGCTGAGTAGTACTCCATTGTGTATATGTGCCATATTTTCTTTATTCATTCTTTGGTTGAAGGGCATCTAGGTTGTTTCTAGGTTCTGGCTATTACAAATAATACTGCTATGAGCATAGTTGAGCAAGTGTCCTTTTGGTATGATTGAGCATTCCTTGGGTATATACCCAAGACTGGTATAGCTGGGTCTTGAGGGAGATTGATTCCCAATTTTCTGAGAAACCACCATACTGATTTTCAAAGTGGCTGTACAAGTTTGCACTCTCACCAACAGTGGAGGAGTGTTCCCCTTGCTCCGCATCCTCTCCAACATAAGCTGTTATCAATGTTTTTGATCATAGCCACAGAATAGTTATTTTTAATCAATGAGATAACAATAAAATGCAACAATCCATTAAAAACAATTTTTATAAAGAAAGTCAAATATTTGTAAATTAAGAAGTATATTTAAAAGTATCCCACAATAAATGAAGAAATCACAGAAATTTCAAATACTCTGAATTGAGTAAAAATAGAAATACATCATATCAGGCCATACAACAAGAAGGGAATTGATAGGATTAAATATTTATGTTAGAAAAGAAAGGTGAAGTCAAATTAGTGATTTTTTTCCCCTAACTTTTACAAGGTAAGGGGAGCAAATGAAACGTTAAATAAACAGCTGAAAACAGTGAGCAAGAAAGATGAAATCAAAGAAATTTAGAAGAGAAATTGATAGAAAAAAATCACAAACATGCTTTCTTGGCGAAAGAATCAATAAAATTAGAGAAATTTGATAGTTCAGATTAAATCAATCAATTCTCTAGGGGAAAGTTTAAAAACCTGCCAAAGCTCACATAAGCAAAATAAATGCCTTGGATAGCCTAATGTCTACTCTGAAAATTGAGTTTCTGGTTAATATACATCCAAAAAGTAAAATTCCACACTCATAGAGTCTTTTTGCCTATAATTTTAAAAAAGATTGTGGTTTCATGTGTATAGGTGTTTGAGTGATATTTATCTGTGTACTTTGTATAGGCCTGCTGTTCATGGAGACTGGAAAAGGGCATTGGATCCCTTGGGACTGGGTTACAAATGGTTATGAGCTGCCATTTCCATGGTGCTGGGAATGGAACCCAGGCCATCTGCAAGAATATCCAATGTTTTTAACCACTTATCCTTCTCTCCAGCCCCTACAATTTTAATTAGCAAACACAGAATTAGGCTTCAGGATGGCATGTTTATTAAATGCTTAAGCCATAAAAAAGAAAACCTTTACAATGTCTCTTGGGAACAGAGAGAGGAATACTTTCTAGCTAACTTTAAAGTCAATCGTACCCCAAAACTAAAATCACATGAGAATATCACAAAGAAAGAAAAGTTTAGGTCAATAACATATAGATACAAAAGTTCTTGGCAAAATACTGGGAAACTTAAATACAGTACTATGTGACAGAGTATGTTATCCAAGTATGCTTCTTCTGGAGTTGTCAGTGGGCCAACATTTGAAAATCAGTCACTTGTCAGATAATATTGATATATTGAGATAATATTGAAATCCGTTATATCAATAGACTTTAAAAAACAATTTATAAGTCAGATGCAGCTGACAAAATTCAGCATCAGTTCATGATGTAAAAAAAAAGAAATTTAAAAAGTGGAAGGAAAGAAAAGAAGAAAGGAGGAGAGGAGTGGAAGGAAAGAAGGAAGGGAGGGGGGAGGAAGGAAGGAAAGGAGGGGGAAGGGAAGAAGGGAGGATAGATCAGTAAACTGAGAAGCTTCCTCCACATAATAGCTGGCATCCACAAAACCTACATCTACATTATATTTAATGTCAAAAGATTGAGTATATGCACCGAAAATCATGAGCAAGTCAAAAATATCTGCCCCCAATTCTGTCTATTCTTCAATTGCATTCTAGCTAGTGCTTCTAACATTAAGCAAAGGAAATAAAATACAGAGTGATTTGGAAAGAAAAAAAATAAAATTAACTCTTTGTGGAGATGACATGCGTATCTATGTTTAAACATTCCCAATATTGCTCTTTAGTGTACAAGAGCAATTAAATTTTGTAAAATCCAATTTATCTCTTTTTCTCTTCGTTGCTTGTACTTTTATGTCAATATGCCTCTTTCTACCCACCCCCAACTTGATAAAGCTGATGAGGTCTATGCCCAAGCACTTTGAAGGTTAAGGATCACAGGTTAAGTCCTTACTTAATGGGTCTGTTTTCTGTTTGAAAAATGTAACTATAAGCATCAGGAAGTTTTTCTAGAGCTGCAAATAGGTCATCTCCACCTTGGAGAAGGAAGTTGGGATTTTTCTCCTGGAGGGTCCTTGGGCCAGAATAGTTAAAAGTGTGAGTTCACCTCAGTGTCCTTAAGACCTTCTAGGTGGGAGAAAGGAGTCTAAACTCTTACCTCCGCTGCTGTTTCGGCTGACTCTTAGAAAATGGTTTACTAGAAGCCCTTAGGCATTTAGTGAGACAGGAAAAAGAAGTCACAATCCTAAGGCTTAATTAGTATTTGTGAAGCACCAAGAGGTCTCTGTAGAAATGGTCTTGGGAAAGAGAAAATTAGTATTTTTTAATGATCATCATTAAAAATAGAATATTTACAGGAAGTTGGGCTGAAGGCCATCTGGCCCAAGTGCATTACTACAGGAGGCCATGAGTACTCGTAGGGGGGGAAGCAGAAGAATCTGAAGAGTGAATGATGCTATTTATAGCTTCTCAAGGCTTTTGTTAAGGTCAGCAACTGGAAAGGGCAGCCAGAAGTTAAGCTAAACACCAAGAAGCTCAAGGACAAGAGTTAATGGAATTGTTTTTGATGCCTGCAAAACACTTCCTTCCTATTTTGACATGAAAATATGACATTCTATATTCACTCACATCTATAATCTTCATGATTTGATTTAACTGAGAGTTTGAAACAAGCATTTCAGACGTGATTCTGTTTACATGCAGGCTTAGCAACCACTTTATTTCAATAGCTCTCTGTGAGTAATATTTGCTCCTTAGCTAGTTGGAAGAATGAGAGATTTGTCTAGCTGTATAGAATTCAGATTTATTTAATTTTACTGATAGATTTACTAATTTATTTTAGTGTTTCAAAATAATTGTTAAATAAAGAATCAAGTTTCTGGGTCTTAGATTTATTATTCAAATAAGTAGTTTTATCTGACTTTCTAAATTGTTACAAAATATTATTAACCTATTTTAAAAAGTCCAAAAGAATGAGTGAACATTAGCATGCATAACAAATCAATGGAGGACTATAGTAAAAAATTAATGATGGAATCATTAAAGAGATTTCTCCTGAGGATATATTTAGGTATGAAGCTTCTGGGAAATAGAGATTTCTCAAGAGTTTTAAAATAGTCTTATACAAGGCTTCATAATTCTGTGACTATATCATAAATCTATATAAAGAAATTTATACAAATATATCCACCACAGCATTCTTTATAAAAGCAAACAATGTGATCATTGGAGCAGAGAAAAATGGCTTAGTTGTCAAACACATTTGCTGTTCTTCCAAAAGGCACAGGTTCAATTCTCAGCATCCACATGACTCGTAACCAACTATAACTCCAGTTCCAGAAGATCTGACACTGTCTTCTGTCCTCAACTGGTACCATGCATCCAAGCGGTACACAGACATACATGGAAACAAACTACCCATACACCAGCACTCGGGAGGCAGAGCCAGGTGGATCTCTGTGAGTTAGAGGCCAGCCTGGGCTACAGAGCGAGTTCCAGGAAAGGTGCAAAGCTACACAGAGAAACCCTGTCTCAAAAAAAAAACAAAAAAAAAAAACAAAAAACAAAAACAAAAACAAACAAACAAACCAAAACAAAAAACAAAAAACTTTAAAATCTAATCCAAAATTGGTTGGCTACTCCTGTAATATTTGTGCCACTATTGCACTAGTATATCTTGCAGGCAGATCATTGTTGTAGGTGGCAGGGTTTGTAGCTGGACAGTGTGGATGATCACCCTTTTTCTCTGGCAATGTTCAAAGTACTCCCCACACCATTAATGCCACTCAGTAGGCGTGAAGCTTCTAGTTAGGTGCCAGCTCAATTTCTCCATATTCAATGACCAAAGCAAGTGTTGTCTTCAGCAATAGGGTCTTGCCATCAGGTTTTGGAGAGCAACCAATGGCATTGCCAATAGCCTGTGATGTTTGAGAGGTTCCTTGAGACTTCTTTGACCAATAATTCTACAACATGTAACCCTTTCCTAGCACTGGAGGTTTTTACATGGTGGCATAAGATATCTAGTTGGGGCCTTGTCTCTCTCATAATATAGTGATTCTATTTAGATTCCTTTCATGGATGTATATTTTTAGAAAGCTTCTACAGTAGTGGTTTTCAATATGGTTATTAAATTGTCCCTCCCTAGATTCCCTCCTTTACTCTTCTCTCCAATCCCTCTCCATATTTAATCCTCCAGATCGCTCCATGAGATGGGACACATACCTGACACCACTAACGTGGCCAAGACTAGGTAGATCATGGGCCCAGGGGGAAATCTACTACTATTATGCTGCTAAAAAGCGTAGCAATAAAATGACTCCTAATGACAATCTGCAATGTCCATAAATCAGTGCCTTGCTCTCCATCATTAGGGAAGATTTTACTTCCAGCAGATGGGAATTAATACAGAAACCTACAAGTAGATAATAAGCAGAGATTGAGACTTTCAAGCATTTAGTCCTAAGTGGGATGTCCTTGTCAAAGCACACCCTCTCAAGTCTCTATGCAGGAGAGGAGGCAGAAGTATTATAGGAACCAGAGGTGATGGATGGCACAAGGAAACAGTGTCTTCCAAATACAACAGCAGTGCTATACTTAGGACCTCACTGACTGTAGCAGCATACACAAGACCTGCACAGGTTCAAGCCAGAAGGAATATCAACACTGAGAGGGGGAAGCAGACACAGGCTTCCACTCAACCAAGAAGCTATTTGTAATTGATATATACTGGCAAGGGAGAGATCAGTTTTCTCCAATAGAGTGTCATTAGGTATACCAACCACAGTCTAGGGCAGCCCAGACAGAATTAGTTAGTCAATACAAAATGAATTTTTTTTGTTCTCTTGTTCTCCCCCCTCCCACCCCCTTCCCCTTCTCCCCAGCTTACCCCCCATTCCCATCCCTTCCAGGGCAAAGCCTCCCCCGAGGACTGAGATCAACCTGGTAGATTCAGTCCAGGCAGGTCCAGTCCCCTCCTCCCAGACCGAGCCAAGCAACCCTGTATAAGCCCCAGGTTTCAAACAGCCAACTCATGCAATGAGCACAGGACCCAGTCCCACTGCCTGGATGCCTCCCAAACAGATCAAGCCAATCAACTGTCTCACCCATTCAGAGGGCCTGATCTAGTTGGGGGCCCCTCAGCCATTGGTTCATAGTTCATGTGTTTCCATTCATTTGTCCCTGTGCTTTATCCAACCTTGGCCTCAACAATTCTTGCTCATATAAACCCTCCTCTTTCTCGCTAATTGGACTCCCGGAGCTCCACCCGGGGCCTAGCCATGGATCTCTGCATCCAGATCCCTCAGTTGTTGGATGGGGTTTCTAGCACGACAATTAGGGTGTTTGGCCATCCCATCACCAAGTAGGTCAGTTCGGGCTGTCTCTCGACCATTGCCAGCAGTCTATTGTGGGGGTATCTTTGTGGATTTCTGTGGGCCTCTCTAGCACTTTACTTCTTCCTATTATCTTATTGGCTTTTTGTTTGTTTTGATTTTTTTTTTCATCTTTGTAGATTTTTTTGAGAAAGGAAGAGAGGCAATAAGTTTGGTAGGTGGGGGAGACGTGGGGAGGAACTGGTAGGAGAAAACATGATCGAAATAGATGGTATAAAAAATTTTTAATAAAAAAGAAAAAATATTTTTCTTTTTATTGAAAATATTTTTTTCTCACATAATATATCCTGATCATGGTTTCGCTTCCTTCTGCTCCTCTCAGCCCTCCCTACCTCCCCTCCCATATGGATCCACCCCTTTTCTGTCTCATTAGAAAACAAACAACTGTATCAGGAATAATAATAAAATTAAATTAATATAATAAGATGAAACAAAACTAACACATCAGAACTAGACAAACGACAAACAAAAAACAAAGAAAAAAAAGAAAAAGAGCCCAAGAGAAGACACAAGGAACAGACACCCACTCATTAGCACACTCAGGAATCCCATAAAACACTAAGCTGGAAGCCATAATACATACACAAAAGACCTGTAGTATAAAAAGAAAGAAGAAAATGTATAAGTAAAATTAAATTGAAATTAAAATATATAATTTTTTTAAAAAAAAATGCAAAAAACGAAACAAAACAAAGGGAGAGCCCTGAGATGACATTATGAGACAAGGAACCTCCAAAGATGCCATTGAGTTTGTTTTCTGTTGGCCATCTACTGCTGGGCATAGAGCCCACCCTGAAGGATAGTTGTTCCCCAATGAGACTCCCTTGGAGGAAACTAAATTTTCATTTGCAAGTGGTTATCAATTGGAGATGGCTTCTGGGTTAGGGCTGGGGTCATGTGTGCACTTCCCCTTTCGGCTGTAGGGCCCCATCTGGTGCAGACCTACGCAGGCCCTATGCATGCTGCCTCAGTCTCTGTGAGTCCATGTGTGCACCTACCATATTGATTTAGAGGGTCTTGTTTTTTTGGTGTCCTCCATTCCCTATGGCACTTACACTATTTCTACCTCCTCTTTTACAGGATTCCTTGAGCTCTGAGGGGAGGGATTTGATAAATATCCCATTTAGGGCTGAATGTTCCAAGGTCTCCCACTCTCGGCATAAAGTCTGGCTGTGGGTCTCTGTGGTTGTTCCCATCTCTTGCAGGAGGAAACTTCTCTGATGATGGCTGTTCAAGACACTCACTCAACTGCTTCCCTGGATAAAGTTGGGGAAACATTTTTTAAAAGAATGGTGTAATTAGTGTTACATAATGGAGGTTTATCTATATAAGGAGAGTAACATTTGTTAGTTATTAAAGTAATATAAAGAATTTGTAGTAATATAGGAAATATTCAATTGTGTGCTGTGTAGCAGGTTAGATGTGTAACAGTGTTCAAAGCATAAACCCTTAGCTGTGCACCAAGCAAGCTACATACCTTTCTCTGTTTCTTGTTATGAAAAATAAGAGTGATATTAAACTACATCAGACAGTACATGCTATGTATGATTGCCATGGAAATGTGGAATTAAATGTATGTCACCTAATGTATGTCACTGTATAATGCTTATGTAGGGCCTGGCATGGAGTAAGTGCTCTACAGAGGCTTGCTACGGTTATTGTCGTTTACTGTGGAGTTGTCACAATGGACACAGGGAAGGGAGCCAGCAAACACTGGCAAAGAATGGAAGTTCTTTACTGTGGACTAAAGATGCCACTTACTGTGCAGAAATGGCTCTTCTGGGCAAGAGACACAGAAGCACTCCCAATTAAGGGCTAGGCTTTTTATGCCTTCACTTCCTCAAAGGTCCCACTCCGGTGATTCCAGAGGACCAGTCAGTCAGCAACTTGACACATCCTCCTGGCCCTCCCACACTCTGGGTGTGCATGCTAGTGACTGCTGGCTCACCAGGGCTAACCACTGTCTGCAGTCTCTGCTCACTCCTAAACGATCACCAGATCCACCTGAATGGGGAGCTTTTCAAGCATATCTTCCTTTTAGCAAGCTCTGGATTTAAGGGTGTAAAATTTATTCCTAAATTACATGTTCTGTTAAAAATGATGAGACAAAAATTGTAATATTATCACAAATATGATAAATAACTCTGTGGAATGGGTTAATGCAACTCAATGATAGAGTATGTGTACAACAATAACAGTAATAATAATAATAATAGTAATAATAATAATAACTAATATAATACCACTACAAAAGATCAAATATATAAAACAGCAAAATATATTCAGAAGGGACTTTTGGGCACTAAGACCGTGAGAGCCACATTTTATTCTCTTTCAAATTGTGTTTTCCAAAATTCTATAATTTGAATGTATTATTTAAAATATCTAAAAACATACCTAAACTCTATACTTAGGACAAATAATGGTGGTATGTATTATATTGTGTATTATATTTTTCCCTGTGGGCTCATGTCAGATAACAAGTGAATGTAATTTCATTCAACACCTTAATGCTATCACCAAGAATGTTCATCCTTCTTAATCTTTCATTCTTTGTGTGTTTCCTTCCCTCCCTCTTTTCTTTCCTTCCTCCATCATTCCTCCATTCCTTCTTTGTTCTCTGCACACACCTCTTCCTTTTACTTAAGCTTGTCCCTCTGTATGTTTCAGCAGCAACCAGTAACACAGGAACCCAACTTATACATGAATACATGTCCTAATTGGATCAACACAGGTCACATGATCTTCCCTGAAACAATGGTTTTGGCTCAAAGATTGTCTGTAGCCCAAGTAATTTAGGTCTCGGATTCAAGCTGATTCCTAAATCAATTCACTAACTAAAGGAGATGAGATTATCCCAATTGGTTCCAGATAGAATCAAAATTTGCTTATTTAAAAAGCTGCTATTTCCAGATTTTTTTAAATTAAGGATAAAGTATAAACTTGGTTCTTTAGAATGCTCTCCTCACTTCTCTGCTTTTCTTTCCTAGTGTTCAGTTAAATTTTGAAAGGTCACATGTCACTATGATGTCCAATGTAAAATCTGTCTTCAGTGGCCTCAGCTGTCTCATCTAGTCCCATCACTATACCCTAATACAATTGTTGATACCTCTATTCTCAGTTTATGCCTTCTATCACAATGTCCTTGCAATTTTTTTTCAATTTCAGTTCTTTGAATCTTTGACTTTATTCTTGACCACTTCTATGCAATCTTGAAGTCTCTGCAGGAGCACAAAGAGGCTCTATGACTTTGCAAATTTAGCTCTATTCTACTTAGAGATCAACCATCCCTTATTTGTGATGTATTCATAGGCCCATGTTAGAGAATCACAAATACTCTGAGGTTTTAGCCTCCTGGACTCTACTCTGGAAAACATGACCCTAGGTCATCTAGAAATCAAGCATGTTTTTATCCACCTTAGTCAGTACTTAATCTCCCTGCTTTCTTCATGCTAAAGCATTTCCTACCTTTCCTTATATCTTCTTTTCCATTCTGACATTTTATTTTTGATGAACTTTATGATCTCTTTATTCAGGCTTTGGTTCTTGTTTTCCAAGAAACATTTTGACAGTTCTCCATGCCTCCTTGCCTTCTTGCTCTTGCTTCTTGAATGAATTTGGCTTTCAAGATGATTGTCTTCATTGTCGGCTTTCAAAAGCCTGCCAAGCTGATACAACTTGACATTGGCTCCAGGCAACAGCCAGACTGCCAGGAGTCTAAGACTTATGTTCCCTTCTGGCTAAGAAGTTATTCAGCAGAAATCTAAAGAAGACAGTAGAACTGATCTAGTCACACTTGGTAAATTCTAGCCTAAGGGTTATAAAACAATAATTTATGCTGAGTTAATGCCAAACTGGCTTATCCAACTAAAGAAAAGTAACAACTAAGTTTTGACAAGTGACTAGTTAATACAAACATTTCCAATGCATAATCTCTAATGTTACTTTCAAAAATATGCTTGTGAGCTAAACCACTATTTGTCCCTACTTAAGATTCAAAACTGCCAGTACTCAGCATTAAGTGCTACCAACAATATTCTGGTCCATAATGCCAAACGTCAAAGGAAAGTTTTCCCCATTTTCTTAGGAATTGAGAAGTAACCATTAGAACTACATTAGCTAGAGATGAGGGTGATGTTGTGTTCTTTAAGCTACAGAGCTGATCTCTCCCACAGTGTCTCCTTTATATGCAATTGGGATTTGGAATTATGTTCGACCTTACATAATTCCCAAAAGTTCATTTTAAATGGTCTATATCTTCACCTAAGAATTAAATTCCCTGGGGATTAGGATGTTGTTTATATTTTTGTAAACCTAACAACAATTGTACATTTTAAGGATTGCTTATAATCTAATACATTCAAGTTACTGTGGTAGATGCTGCTGTAAGCAAAATATGAAACAGGGGTTCCAGGTCATCAGGAGGCTCTTCTCTATAAAAGAACTAAAACAACTAGGAAAGTAGTTGTAACAGAAGAAAACTGAAGACACTGTGTATTTGTACTTTGAAATTAATTATTAAAAATGATGATGTTGATGGCAAAAGAAAGGAAAGAAAAGAAATATTAGGATGTGAATAGAATTTCACTTTATTTTACATTGCATATTTCTTTAAGAAAAGACAATGAAATGAAGCTTTGCCAGGTCTTATAATTCCATTCTTGTCTGTCAGAATTCTGAGGCAATTAGACAGAAGTGGCGCATTCTCCAGGGTTTGGTACATTCTAGTATGAGGTCACTGCAGACAATTTACAGGCAAGCTTGAACTTGGGCCAATGTGTCTCTGAGTCATTCCATTAATACAATGGCCATAAGAAAATAATTCCCTAACTTTATGTTACTCTACATTATAAGGGCCACATTTGGCTCCCTTTGGGAGGTGATAGTATAGACAAGCCATTATGAAAGTTCAAATATAATAGAGAATACTTTGGGATGGAAAAGACCCAAAGAGATTTCACAGATAAGGATATGCAAACAGGATAATCCTAGTGAAGCACACAGCCAATAAATTTAGAGCTAGGGCAATGTGGTGAAATCAGTTTGCCAAAAACAATTCAAATTGGCATCATGACCAATAGGCAAATTGAGATTTAGAAACCTGCCTTCTTCTGGAAATCTTGGTACATGTTGAAGAATAGATTATGGGTAAAACAGTATGTATGTTTTCTTTTACTAGGTTATTGGACATTGCTAAGTACTTTGTAGCTGTGACTGTATTTCCCATTTTTAAGAAGATTTTTCAGGTAGGTATTAATTATACTATTTTTAAAGTAGTAAGAAATGAACCTAAGTGTCAGAACCCAAGATCTCACCATCACTAAGGTCCAAAAGGCTGTGACTGGAACATGTTTGTTTGGCTTTGGTACCTTGTAATTTCCAAGATAATACACAGCTCAGGTTTATATTGTGGTGGGACTTACGAACAAAAATCGATGAAAATAGCTTTATAAAGGGTGGCGAGAATCAGAACTTACATGGGAAAACAGGAACTTGAACCTACCAGCTGAGAGCCACTGCTTCACTGAAAGAAAGAGTGTGAAGGTGCCATATTGATGTTTTAAAGAAATAAATCTTATAATCACAATGTCAAGGTGGTCCTTTACAACGCTTTTCAAGAGGTGCTGTGAGAATAATCTACCTAGGATTGCAAAGGAGCTCAATAAAATAAGACGGAGACAGGTAGGATGATACCACCATAAAAATGGAGAATTGATTTGACCTCATGCGTTAGATAAAAAAGATTATGAAGAAAGCACCACTGCAGAGGTAGCCTGGAAAGCATTATAAAGACCAGATGGGGGTGGGGACGGACTCAGAATGCTGTCTTGCATTCTTGACATTTAAAATTTGACACCTTAGTTGTGAACCTTGGCAGAAAGAACTCCGGTGTGTGGACTGTAGTTGCCATAATACATTCAGCATTTTCACCACACAAGAAAGAAACAAAACCCCATTGCATCTCTTTGCTTCTCCATATACATTCTCTGTCTGTTCTGTGTGACAATTCTGCTCCAGTGGTGACCAAGAAAAATCATCCCACTAACATAGCATTCTTTTTCTTTGTTCACTGGCCCACTGGTGTTGGGAACCCAAATCATGAGTTTTTAGCCTTAATTTTAGTAAATCCTTACCATGTCCTTCTATGCGTAGTCCACTATTGAGAACACAGCTCCATCTCTCACCTGCTAGCCCAACCCATACCTGTCTCAACTTTATAGCACTTCTCAATGCTGCTTTGCTGAGTCCTTGATAGATCACTCCACCCTTCTGTATGGCCAGCTTCTTTGGGATAATGACGTATATACTAAGACCAGTAGATGATTACTTGAACATGTACTGCCCCCCCACCTTGTGTGTGTATCTGCTTCTTTTTTTAATAATTATTTTTATTTTATAATTAATTTAATTTTACATATCAGCCATGGATTCTCCTGTCCCCCCTCTTCCCACCCCCCAGCCTTCACCCCCAATTTACCCCCCATTCCCACCTCCTCCAAGGCAAGGTCTCCCCTGAGGAGTCAGCCTAGCCTGATAGATTCAGTTGAGGCAGGTCCAGTCCCCTCCTCCCTACACCAAGGCTGAGCAAAGTGTCTCAGCATAGGCCCTAGGTTCCAAAAAGCCAGCTCATGCACCAAGGACAGATCCCCATCCCACTGCCTGGGGGCCTCCTAATCAGTTCAAGCTCATCAACTGTCTCACTTATCCAAAGGGCCTAGTCTAGTTGGGGGCTCCTCAGCTATTGGTTCACAGTTCATGTGTTTCCGCTAGTTTGACTGTCCCTGTGCTTTTTCCAATCATGGTCTTGATATCTCTTGCTCATATAATCCCTCCTGTCTCTTGCTGGTTGGATCCTGGAGCTCCATGTGGGGTTTGGCCATGGATCTCTGCATCTGCTTCCACTAGTCACTGGATGAGAGTTCTATCATGACAGTTAGGGTGTCTGGCCATCCAATCACCAGAGCAGGTCATCTCAGGCACTCTCTCGATCATTGCCAGCAGTCTATTGTGGAGGTATCTTTGTGGATTTCTGGGGACCTCTCTAGCACTCCGGTTCTTCCTATTCCCACGGGGTCTTCATTTATCATGGTGTCTCTTTCCTTGTTCTTCCACTCTGTTCCTGATCCAGCTGGGACCTCCCGCTCTTCTAAGCTCGCTTTCCCCCGACCCTTGCCCTCATTACTCACCCCTCACCCCTGCCCATGTCCAGGTTGCTCATGTAGATCTCATCCATTTCTCGGTTGTTGGGTGATCCCTGTGTCTTTCTCAGGAGCTCTTTACTAGGTAGCCTCCCTGGTGTTGTGAGTTGCAATCTAGTTATCCTTTGCTTTACATCTAGTATCAACTTATGAGTGAGTACATACCATGTTTGTCTTTCTGAGTCTGGGTTACCTCACCCAGGATGATATTTTCTAGTTCTATCCATTTGCCTGCAAACCTCATGATGTCATTGTTTTTCTCTGCTGAGTAGTACTCCATTGTGTATATGTACCACATTTCATTTATTCATTCTTCAGTTGAAGGGCATCTAGGTTGTTTCCAGGTTCTAGCTATTACAAATAATGCTGCTATGAACATAGTGGAGCATGTGTCCTTGTGGTATAATTGAGAATTCCTTGGGTATATGCCCAAGAGTGGTAAAGCTGGGTCTTGAGGGAGGTTGATTCCCAGTTTTCTAAGAAAGCGCCATATTGATTTCCAAAGTGGCCGTACAAGCTTGCATTCCCACCAACAGTGGAGGAGAGTTCCCCTTGCTCCACATCTTCTCCAGCATAAGCTGTCTTCAGTGTTTTTGATCTTAGCCATTCTGACGGGTGGAAGATGGTTTCTCTGAGTCATTATGATTTGCATTTCCCTGATGATTAAGGATGTTGAGCAATTCCTTAAATGTCTTTCAGCCATTTGAGCTTCTGTTGAGAATTCTCTGTTTAGCTCTATAGCCCATTTTTTAATTGGACTGTTGGTTATTTTGATTTCTAATTTCTTAAGTTCTTTATATATTCTGGATATCAGCCCTCTGTCAGATGTGGGGTTGGTGAAGATCTTTTCCCATTCTCTAGGCTGTCGTTTTGTTTTATTGACCATGTCCTTTGCCATACAAAACTTCTCAGATTTATGTTGAGGTCCTTGATCCACTTGGACTTAAGTTTTGTGCACAGGGACAGACATGGATCTATTTGCAGTCTTCTACATGTTGACATCCAGTTATGCCAACACCATTTGTTGAAGATGCTTTCTTTTTTCAATTGTACAGTTTTGGCTTCTTTGTCGAAAATCATATGTTCATAGGTATGCGGATTAATGTCAGGTTCTTCAGTTTGGGTCCATTGGTCCACATGTCAGTTTTTATGCCAGTACAAGCTGTTTTTATTACTGTAGCTCTATAGTGGAGCTTGAAGTCAGGGATCATGATGCTTCCAGAGATTGTTTTATTGTATAGGTTTCTTTTAGCTGTCCTGGTTTTTTTGTTTTTCCATATGAAGTTGAGTATTGTTCTTTCCAGGTCTGTGAAGAATTGTGTTGGGATTTTGATGGGGATTGCATTGAATCTGTAGATTGCTTTTGGTAGGATTGCCATTTTTACTATGTTAATCCTACCTATCCATGAGCATGGGAGATCTTTCCATTTTCTGACATTTTCTTCAATTTCTTTCTTCAGGGACTTAAAGTTCTTTTCATACAGTTCCTCCGCTTACTTAATTAGAGTTACTCCAAAGTATTTTATATCATTTGTTGCTGTTGTAAAGGGTGATATTTCTCTGATTTCTTTCTCAGCCCATTTGTTATTTGTATATAGGAGGGGTATTGATTTTTTTTTTAGTTAATCTTGTATCTTGCTACATTACTGAAGTTGTTTATAAGCTGTATGAGTTCCTCGGTGGAATTTTTGGGGTCACTTATGTATACTATCATGTCATCAGCAAATAGTGAAAGCTTGACTTCTTCTTTTCCAATTTGTATCCTCTTGATCTCCTTGGGTTGTCTTATTGCTCTGGCTAGAACTTCAAGTACTATATTGAATAAGTATGGAGAGAGTGGACAGCCTTGTCTTGTTCCTGATTTTAGTGGAATCTCTTTGAATTTCTCTCCATTTACTTTGATGTTGTCTGTTGGCTTGCTGTAAATTGCCTTTGTTATGTTTTGGTGTGTTCCCTGTGTTCTTGATCGCTCCAAGACCTTTATCATGAAGGGGTGTTGGATTTTCTCAAAGGCCTTTTCAGCATCTAGTGAGATGATCATGTGATTTTTTTCTTTCAGTTTGTTTATATTGAACCACCCTTGTATCTCTGGGATGAAGCCTACTTGATCATCGTGGATAATTGTTTTGATGTGTTCTTGGAGTCTGTTTGCCAATATTTTATTGAGTATTTTTGCATCAATGTTTATGAGGGAGATTGGTCTGTAATTCTCTTTTCTTTGTTGCATCTTTGTTTGGCTTGGGGTAATTGCAGCCTCATAGAAGGAGTTTGGTAAAGTTCCTTCTATTTCTATTGTGTGGAACAATTTAAAGAGTATTGGTATTATCTGTATGTGCTTCTTTATCAGCTAATCCTAATTTTTTTTTTCAACTTGAGGTAATGTTGTGGGTTTCCATGTGATAGATTAGGAATTCTTGGAAAGCTAAGTTTGTGGCACTTAGAGAAGCATGGAAGCAGGGAATGTAAAGTTTTTACATACAATAAAGAATCCCTTTACACCCTGATTGAAAAAGTGCAACAGGCTGAGTTCATGACCAAGTGGCAATTGCTAGTTTTTGTTACTGATAGGCAGTAACAGTAGCTAGATCAGTCTTGGTGAGAGAAAGCCCATGTTAGCCCTTGGTACAGCCTATGGTTCTCTTTGTCATGGCTGTTTCATTCAGGGATTCACTGGGCCAGCATTGTAGTTTTTAAGAAAAAATGCTGCTTGACATCTATAACAGAATTCATACTGGACACTTGGGTGTTACATGCCCCTTCTGCAAGGAATGGTCTCTGGTGGGTTCCAAGACCAAACACAAAACCTTGTCATGGGTCCAAATATGTCCATTTCTCTCCTAGAATTTATTTCCATTCTCCTATAAAGTCCATTATAAGCTTCTGACCAACTAGACAAGTCATTGGCCAACAATCAAGAAATAATGTATAACAATACTCAAACCACGTTTTTTACATAAAAAGTAGACAACCACGTATACTGATCAGAGTTCTGCTCACTGAGATTTTCTCCCTTAATCACTATCCATTTAGACCCATGCATGTAAAGGAGTCTAGATAATACTTTCTATGTATAGTTTAGTGCCCACATACTCACAATCCCATCCCCATGCATGAAAAGAATTACACATAGTACTTCCTATGTGTAGTCTAAAAATATAGATAGTGCTTCTTATGTGTAGTCTAGTGCCTATGTACTCACCAGCCTTTCTGTGAATGTTGCAAATGCTATTTCATCAGTTGACTGTCAAGAACTCCTCTTGAAGCCAAATGTGTCAGCTTTTAGAGAGAAGTTCATGCTGTAAAGGTAAAAGCCATGGAGTCTAGGCCATCTCATTGGATACTTTCTCCAGGTCTTTTGGACATCTGCAGATGTCACCATCAGCATTTTGTTTCTATACTACCATAGATAGCTACCTAGTGTATACACACTTTTGAGAGAGTGAATATTTTAAAAATCCAGTTCATGATGGAAATTTTGATCATATAGATTTTGACTTTGATTATATACTTAGTGGTCCAAAGTCATGTGCTTCATTTTATCCACAGGATGAATGGCATACAAGGAGCTATTGTTTCAAAAGGCAAATAGTCTCTGACACAGACATCACACAGCCTGGTTCCAGACTCTCTAATATCTGTGCTACAGCTCTCCTGCTGGGGCCAAGACTCCACACAGCATGGTTAGTCCTGAGCAGTAGAATTTGTGTTAGAATAGCACATGGCTTACACCACAGCCTAGACTCACCAGTAAGACAACATAAAGTCTATGGTCTGAAGTGCCTGCCTAGGCAAGATAGTTGCTAGACCATATCTGAGGCTGCAGGCTGCTTAAAAAACTATGAGGTAGGAGGTGGGTGGGACATAACTATGGCAAAGCACACACACACACACACACACACACACACACACACACACACACACGCATGCATGCACACATTCATGCACACTTCTGCAAGTTGTACAGGAGAAAAAGGCATCAAAAGCAACACAATGGGACTAACAGGAGAGCTCCTCCCCCTACCTTCTACTTTGTCTCTCTAGTGTCCTCTATTGACAAATATTAGCATCATACAGAAAAGAAGAGATACTTAAATACTTCCATTCATTTCTACAAAACAGGTTATAAAAGATAAACTTTGAGCTGAGACAGTAAGTGGCAGAGGAATTCATTGCTTGTCCAGTGGCACACATGTTTCTTCTCACTTTCACTTTAAATTAGTCATTTCCTGATCATCAGGTCTAGTGACATATAATGCCATCAGTGCAACAAAACTATGTAATATTCTCTAGTATGTCAAAGTGATCCAGTCTCTATACAATATGACAGACCAATAGAGATGTCATGGTCCCAGAGTGAGACAGTAAATATGAACTGGTATCTTAACCAAATGTAAACACATTATTTCTGCTTTTTCTACCAACAGGATTAAGAGACCCACTGCTTACCATTCACCAGCTTTCAACTACATGCCAAATACCAGAGTCATTATGCCCTCTCTAGTAAGGACAATACATTTAACACAGCAACAGTGATTAAGGCCGCCACTTGGTTACTTTTTTTAGCTTTCACAACTAGGCATAAGGCTGTAACCAGTTTTCCAGGGGTCAAATCCCCAATGGATATGAATATGATGGGGACATTTTTACACTGGGAAGGGGCAAGCATGTGGTGTTTCAGGACAGAGTTTCTCTGTGTAACAGCCTTAGCTATCCTGGGACTTGCTTTGTAGACCAGGCTGGCCTAGACCTCACAGAGATACGTTTGGTTATTTAAAACTACTTCACACTTTACTGGCTGGGGAAACAAATTAAGAGTCCTGATACTTGCTAGTCACATAGAGAACACAGTTACATACTTAGGGACCAGGAAAATAACCACAGGACTGGTGAGAAGACAATGGAAAAGAGCTTGGGATAGAAGTATATTTTTGGACCAACTTCCATCTATCTACATTTTAATGAAGGAGCTGTGATCATATTTCAGATCTCCCAATATTATATCCACTCATGTACTCACTAGCTGTGATCATATTTCATTCCTCTGATATTAAATCCTATGTCCAATCATCCTTACAGATTCTGGGCATTATATTTTGCCAAACCTGTAATTGGCCTTAGGCAACACTTAGGAAGGATAAAGGAAATCCCTCAAGTTTTCCCAGCTTCCCCATCAGTCAGTGGGCTGGGGCCTGTGAACTGACTTAGCTCTGACGTCCTAGTAAAGGATCAAAGCATCACCTGAGAGGAGAATTCTGCTTGAGGATTCTTGTTCTACAAATAATAACCCAAATGTTACTTTGTATATAATATTGCTTCTACTCACAGCAGACCTCTGAGAACTGGCCTTGTTTTACATTGTGATAATGATATCAACCTTACCTATGATAGTGAAATGCCACCCACCCTCTGCCCTTGTAGACTTGTAAGTTCATGCTTACTGGTATGGTTGGCCAACAGCACAGTAGCTTGTATTGTTTTGAACTTTGACCTAAAGAGGGCAACTACCACTGTGGGTCTCAGAGATGTTACAGCTCTTTCACCAGTGGACTCCCAGGTGCCTGGATAAAGGGACTTTATGCTGAGTCTTTCTGAAAAAATAGTCAGGATATGAATTCTCTGATTCTATATAATACATCCATTCTACCCTTCCTACTTCCCCAATCCTCAATTTTTTGCCATGACAGACTCAGCCTCTTTAATTAAGGTTGGGCATCAATGAGGCCAAACTTGAAGAGTTTGATTAGCCCACTCCCGTTCCTCTTCCCCCATCTCCTCATCTCCATGCCTGTTTTAACTTTCCATCCCTAATTCTCTCCACTATACTTCCATATATGAGTTGTTTTTTGTTTTGTTTTGGTTTTCTTCCAAAAGTAGCCCCAGTAAGTCCTCTGACATTTAGGCAATATGTGTGTATAATAAGTACATTTCAATAAAAGGCCTCACATTTCAATATCAAAAAAACTGGACTAATAGGAAGAGCACACGGCTTAAACTAAGACTCTGTCACTGAATACGTAAAGCTGGCCTGAGCCAGGGTAAATGTATTGTAATGATAATAAACATAGAAAGAGTTGAGGCTGGAGGGATGTGAAGAATTGCACATTTGTGCAAATCACTGAGGTAGCACATACAAACGCTTACATTGATGTGGACAGGTGATGTATAGATGAGTTGATAGGTGAAGACTAAATTTTTATTTCAGTTTTAAGTATTGATCACAAAACTTTATTTACATTATTCTAATAAAATTTTGCTAATAATTACAATTTGTAGAAAACTTGTTGTGTATTATCACAGCTTTTTGCCAAAGTAATTGTTTATTTACTTCAGGACTCAAAATTATTAAAGAAACTAGAATATTTTACTCTAATACTTTATTTAAGCTTGGAGGAGTTAAAAATAAATTAATCTATTCTCATGTGGTCTTCATTTACCATGGTCTCCTATTCCTTGTTCTCCCTCTCTGTTGTTGATCCAGCTGGGATCTCCCGCTGCCCCAAGCTCTCTTTTTCTCGACCCTTGCCCTTCATTACTCCCACTCATGTCCAGGCTGCTCATGTAGATCTCTTCCATTTCTCCGTCATTGGGCGATCCCCATGTCTTTCTTGGGGTCCTGTTTTCCAGGTAGCCTCCCTGGTGATGTGAGTAGCAGTCCAGTCATCCTTGTTCCACATCTAGTATCCTCCTATGAGTGAGTACATACCATGTTTGTCTTTCTGAGTCTGGGTTACTTCACTCAGGATGAATTTTTCTAGATCCATCCATTTGCCTGCAAACCTCATGATGTCATTGTTTTTCTCTGCTGAGTAGTATTCCATTGTGTATATGTACCACATTTTGTTTATCCATTCTTCAGTTGAAGGGCATCTAGGTTGTTTCCATGTTCTGGCTATTACAAACAATGCTAAACAAGCAAAGTGCTAGAGAGGCCCACAGAAATCCACAAAGATACCCCACAACAGACTGCTGGCAATGGTCGAGAGACAGCCCGAACTGACCTACTCTGGTGATGGGATGGCCAAACACCCTAATTGTCATGCTAGAAACCCCATCCAACAACTGAGGGATCTGGATGCAGAAGTCCATGGCTAGGCCCCAGGTGGAGCTCTGGAAGTCCAATTAGCAAGAATGAGGAGGGTTTATATGAGAGAGAATTGTTGAGACCAAGGTTGGATAAAGCACAGGGACAAATAGCCAAATGAATGGAAACACATGAACTATGAACCAATGGCTGAGGGGTCCCCAACTGGATCAGGCCCTCTGAATGGGTGAGACAGTTGATTGGCTTGATCTGTTTGGGAGGCATCCAGGCAGTGGGACCGGGCCCTGTGCTCATTGCATGAGTTGGCTGTTTGAAACCTGGGGCCTATGCAGGGTCGCTTGGCTCGGCCTGGGAGGAGGGGACTGGACCAGCCTGGACTGAGTCTACCAGGTTGATCTGAGTCCGCAGGGGAGGCTTTGCCCTGGAGGAGGTGGGAATGGGGGGTGGGCTGGGAGGAAGGTGAGGGGGGTGGGAGGGGGAGAACAAGAAAATCCGTGGCTGATATGTAGAACTGAATTGTATTGCAAAATAAAAATAAATAAATAAATAAAATAAATTAATTAATTAATCTTACAGTATGGTTTAAATTCTTACTAATAGTGAAGTAGCTTCAAGTATATTTCATATAGGGGATGTCAGTGATTATACCCATTCCTTTATAGACATTTGAGAATCTGCATAATACCTTTAAAATACTTTCTATAAGCCGCTTTATCTAAGGCAAACAAGATTGAGTCAGTATATGTCAGAGACAAATAGTCAAACTAAAACTCAAATACCCTGATAAAACTAAGGTCAGCCATCAGGGCCTCATACAGCTTCTGTCTTTCTTGCTCATGGGGAGTAGTGTGTGGCAGTATTATAAGTATATGTATATGTATATGTATATGTATATGTATACGTATTATACATATATGATGCAACAGTAAGGTTCTGAGTAGAGTTTTTCTTCTGAGTTACATATAGTTCTAGAAAAAGCAAACATGTGAGGTATATGCTCTGAGTCTAATTGTCATTGAGTAGAAAGTAAAGCTTCTTTATGTATCTTTCTAACTACTAGGACAGATGGAACAGTTGCTTGGATGGTGCCTTTGAAGAAGGGGCAGGCAAGTGAAACCATAGGCCAGAGAAGGGCAGATGAAGAAATTGATTCATTTGTCATAGAAACCCCCTGGGACCTATGATATGAGCCATGCCAAGGGCTGTCAGAATGTGCATTGCTGAGAGCTGTCTGAATGCGTCCATCATATAACAGATGAGTATAATACACTTAAGGATGTTAGTGCTAGCACAAGCAAAGTGCAGGGTGACCTCTAGTTCAGAGTGGAGAGAAAACAGGGACAGGCCCTGGTATGTCTCCAGGAATGCCTTTCTAAATGGCAGAGAGCTTGTCTGGACCTTGGAGGGGTGGGTTGGCTTTTGAAATGGCAGAGGTGGAATAGCATTTAGATATTGTCTTAGATATTTAGATTGTCTTTAGATATTGTCTTTAGATATTTAGATTAGATCAATGTCTTGAAAACGCAATCCAAATGTAGCAAAGACTTTCATTTCTCTTCTCCAGTTTCAGGATCTACTCCTTTTCAACTCTAGTACTCATCACTCACTGCTTTAGTGCACATCGAGGTGGTTCCACCATTTAATTCTTAAAGAGCACGGCTACCCTGCACAGCCCTCCAACTATACAATACTCCATCGTGACCATGTCGATGCATGAATGAGAAAGGCAACAAGGAGCAGCCAGCTGATTTTACCCTCTTCTTGTTCTGTTCACCTAGTGAGAATTGTGTCACTAGGGAAATCCATCTCTGTGAACCAAGCACAAGAGAAAAAGGGCCAGAAGTGTCACAGTACCTAGACCTGCAGGGCTCCAGCCACAACACTCCCGGTGACAAAATGGAGTGAGCTGCACATTTCAAAGATGCTTCGAGAAGAGCAGTTCATCTGTGCAGAAGTAGCAAGCTTCGTTTTCTCTATTGGAACAATGATTTCAAATGCATTAAAATGTGTTTGGGGAGGGGAGGGGCAGTCAGATATAAACTACAACTATTCTCTTAAGAATAAACTCAGGCTTTAATCCCAGCACTCGGGAGGCAGAGCCAGGTGGATCTCTGTGAGTTCGAGGCCGGCCTGGGCTACTAAGTGAGTTCCAGGAAAGGTGCAAAGCTACACAGAGAAACCCTGTCTCGAAAAAACAAATAAATAAATAAATAAATAAATAAACTCAGGAGTGCCTAACCGTGAAGGACATGTTTTCAGCTTCTTAAAGGCAAAGTGTGAAGGACATCTGCATAGGAGCCCACTAAAATACTTTAAAGCTTACACTGTTTTGAATATCCATTTACTAGAATGTGTTCAGAGAACACTGGGAAAACTCTCAATATATTAGACATGGATGTAAGTTGTAAGTTCTCGATGACACTAGGTGTGGGCAGATAAAACTGCAGGTTCTTGTTTATTAAGTATTGCTGGGTGCAGAGGCTGAGTGGGCTGTCTGAAGCAGGATTCTATGTTCTTCCACTGTACTGCCTGGGTCTAGTAAAATGTTCTGTTGTTAAGGCAAAACTCATTTCCCTTTCCCTGAAGGCAAGCGTGCACCAGGAAATGAGGAACAGCACTATCTGTGGTACAATACATCATGGTATTTGAGTGTATTCATCAATCAGAAACTCTCTTCTTTTGCTACCACTTGACAGTTTTCTATCTAGCAAAGGCCTAGAAACAGGGGCACTTTCTCATGAGGTGTCTGGTTGTCTGAACATATGTGCAGGGACTGGCTGGAAGAAGCTCATTTTAACATTTAAGATGACCTTGGCATTCTCGGCATCAGACACAGTGCATTTTTTTCAATATTATGCAATGGTAAGTTTCTTCCCAAAATCATAGTGGCATTGATTCCAAATAACTTAATCCAGGCATATATTTTGGTTCTCAAAGTATCAGAGAAAATGTGAATAAAGCAGCCCTTTATCTGCTATTTCATTTGTCCTTAAGGAAGGTACATTTTGGATGCTAGAAATTAAGATTATTCTATCAGCAATGGCTGACTGGCAGAATACAAACCTTGGTCCACTAACAGCCATGATAATGAATATGAACCCACCTAGCAACAGGCTACATATGAGGACTAAATTAAATGACATTAAAATTCTCCTTTTCAAAGTTTATTTTCACCATCCTTGGCTGACTCCCATCTCTTGGGAAATCATTCTCATGGAATCTCTTCCCAGTCTATGCCTGGAGATTCTTTTCTCTTGGACTTGATTGTATCTAGATTTCCAGGCCCAGGGCTCTTTAATGGATCCACAGTTAATGGGTGTTATGAGTGATGTCTCTCTGCATCGGTTAGCAGTGGAACTTTGGTCTCATCTTCAGTGCTCTTGGCTCAGATTTTCAAGTTCTTGCTCTTCCTGCTACTGTTGATGTAGATGGGAAAGCTCAAAACTTCTCAGTTCCCCATCTATAAGTGGGAAAATTCGTACCATCCCTGAGTGACAGGAAGCATAATAAGATTATGATTGCAGGAATGCTTTCGGCACTACAAATGCAGTACTTACTAGCCATTACTACAGAGTGAAGGAAGATTACAGAAGTCACCAGGAATTGTTTCTCTGCATTTACTCACTCCTATTTATATCAATGAATCATGGGCACCCCCACCCTCACTCCAACCCCCTGTGGTTACCTCCACTGAATAGGTAGAATGAAAGGGAGAGACATCATAGGAACTCATTGAGAGAAACCCCTCTGGATTTCTTGGTCCCCCTCACCCAGTAGCATCATTGAAATGCTAATTCACAGGAGGGAAGCAACCCTAGCTCTCTCTGTGCTCCTTGGCTGGAGTTTCTGGCACCTCTCCTCTCCTCTTGCTGCTGGCTCTTTGAGCAGGCTGTCCAGGCATTTTTGGTTTGGCAACTAGTGCAATGAATTGCTTCTTCTTAAAATAACTCAAATCACTTGATTTGGCTTTACCCTTAAGCCTTTTCTCCCTGGATTCATCCCGCTGAAAAAGAAGAGAAGATAAATTTTCACATGGACTCAGTCTAGTTCCATCTTTCCCTGTGCTGGAGAAACCCCCATATGGTCAAGAACCCCAGTGTTGCCCTTTTCCAGAACAACTGACCCTGCCCAAAATTCTTAGCGATGATGCCCAGGGCCTTCTAGGGACTAAATGGAACCCCTGGAAAATTTATATTTGCAGAAGCATGAGAGCTATGCTCATGTAAATTCCTGTAGGGGTTAAGCCCTAATGATTGAGGAAGATATAAAATGGAAAAATCAGACACAACTGGAAAGGATTGCACTTGACACTGTTTCCTAGCAACCACCCGGTATTCAAGGCAGTGTTTATTTTACGTGGTGCTTTTCAAAATGATGCCTTTAATGTTATTGCTATGTAGATGGCTAATTTTCCCGGTAACGTATGTAGTCCGCGAAAGATCTATGATAGGACTGGAAAACACCAGTTGTCATTAATTGTACAGCACTTGGTTTGTTACATCTTAGGCTAGAAACATGCTTTCTGTCCTCGTCTGCTATACTGCTATTATATTCATAAGCTGTCCTGCCTCTCAAGAATCTTGTTTTGATTTCTGTAGGGAAAAAAGGGGGACTACTTGCTGGAGTTACTATTATAGTTTTCTTTGGTTGGTTGACTTCTCCTTAAGTTGTTCTTACACATTTAGCTTCATCCTTAAAACATGTATTTTGAAAATTAATAGAACTTTCATTTTCCTTCTGCTGGCACATCAAACGTTGTTACTTCCTTCAAAGAAAAGTAGACCTTCCTCTTCACAAAGGGAACTTACTTTCTCAATGTGCTTAAGTATCCTCTGATGGATGGTCTCCAGAACCCTTTGATTTCCCCTCTCTCCAAAGAAGGCAACTGTAGCTGAGAAATTTCCCTGAATTCTTTAGATTCCCAACAATCCTGGGTCTATGGGTGTATGTCATTTGTATGCACACAGCAACCAAAAGTCACTCAAATAGTCAAATTAGCTCAACTCCATATTCTTTTGCTTATAAGCTAATCAAACAAAAAAGTACCACAGTGAGGACAAAATATGCTGACTTATGGCCAGAGATGACTTGTGGATGCAGATAAAAATGGGATGTACTTCTGAGCAACTCAAGAAGAGGACTCTGTAACATGAATTGCTAAACAGTCTTATTAATAAAAAGCAAAACCCAGAGCCAGATATTAGGGTGAAAACTGAGAGAACAGAGAAGCACAACAAGGCAAAGCCAACCTCATCTTGCCAATCCTGTTTCCTCAAACTGGAAGCCTCTGAATCCTCATCCGAATGGATCTCAGCTGAACTGCTGCTAAAAAGCCTAAAAGCTTAAAAGCCTCTAGTTCCTGGTCCTCATGCCTCATATACTTTTCTGCTTCCTGCCATCATTTCCTGGGATTAAAGGCGTATGTCTTTCCCAAGCAAGACATGAGATCTCAAGTCCTGGGATTAAAGGTGTGTGCCACCATGCCTGGCTCTGTTTTCAGTGTGGCCTTGAACTCACAGAGATCTGGATGGATCTGGATCTCTGTCTCCCGAATGTTAGGATTAAAGGCATGTGTCTGGCCTCTATATCTAATCTAGTGGCTGTTCTGTTCTCTGATCCCAGGTAAGCTTTATTATGGTACACAATATATTAGGGAACACAATATATTAACACATTTCCCCTTTTTTTGTCTAAAATAATAAAAGGTTATAACTAATATAAGAAAAACTATATCTAATAAGTACAATAAGTATATACAATATATACAGTCAAGAATTACATGAAGAGTGTCTAGTGCATTAACATTTGACAGATTCAGACAAAAAAACTCCACTATAAACTTTAACAATATCTAGTCCATTAACTTTTGACAAATTCAGACAAGAAAATTCATTATTTATCTTATTTTGGTAAGTCCAATACAAAATTTGTATACAATATAGAAAAATCAAATCCAATGTAAACTATTTAAAACAAGTAGTTCCTTTATAAAAGTAGATTCAATAATCTACCTTTTATCTTATCATATCTATATTCTCTTTTTTCTTTTCATAGTAGACTCAATAATCTACCTTTTTAATTATTTCTATATCTTCCTTTTTTTTCTTTTCAGAGTAGATTCAATAATTTACCTCTTATCTATATCCTCTTTTTTCTTTTTCTTTTTTTCAAACAAGAACCCTGAATCTAATCTCCTTGTTTAGCTTTTTTTCCTGACCATTATCAATTAACAACTTGTAACCAATCATCCTAAACCATGACAATTATTCATAACCTATTGAATGACCAAAAGCCACCCACCCCACCTCTTGGGAATGTGGGCATTGTATTCTTAAAATTACTTCCTGCTGTTTGGGGGCAAAGGTATTTTTAGGGGATCCTGAAAAGAACAATTTGGGGTTAATTGTCAAGTTCTGGGAGAGGTAGCTGTATCATTTGTTGTCCAGTGTCTGCATAATGGGAAAATGCAGGGCTTGTCAAAAGTCCTTGCTTGAGTAGTCTGTGAGGCTGGATCATCTCAGCTAGCCATGTCGAAATTGTCCTGAGCAGTTTGTCTTCCAAAGCCGATCTTTTGGTGGTGTTAATCAGCTTAATGTCTTTATCATAGTCCATGTGGAATCATCATTGTGGGATCCCATCATCTTTTTGGAGATTTCAAAGTTACTTTTAGGCATTTAAGGAATTGCTCAACATCCTTAGTCATCAGGAAAATGCAAATCAAAACAACTCTGAGATATCATCTTACACCCATCAGAATGGCTAAGATCAAAAACACTGAAGACAGCTTATGCTGGAGAGGATATGGAGCAAGGGGAACACTCCTCCACTGTTGGTGGGAACGCAAACTTGTATAGCAACTTTGGAAATCAATATGGCGCTTTCTTAGAAAATTGGGAATCAACCTCCCTCAAGACCCAGCTATACCACTCTTGGGCATATACCCAAGGATGCTCAATCTTCCACAAGGATACATACTCAACTATGTTCATACCAGCATTATTCACAATAGCAAGAACCTGGAAACAACCTAGATGCCACTCAACTGAAGAATGGATAAAGAAAATGAGGCACATATACACAATGGAGTACTACTCAGCAGTAAAAAAACAGTGATATCATGAAATTTGTAGGCAACTGGATAGAACTAGAAAATATCATCCTGAGTGAGGTAACCCAGACTCAGAAGGACAAACATAGTATGTACTCATTCATAAGTGGATACTAGATGTGAGGGCAGGATGGCCAGACTACAACCCACAGCTTCAGAGAGGCTAGCTAACAGGGAAAGACCCTAGGAGGGACACATGAATGGCCCAGTGAAGGAGAAGTGGATGAGATCTATATGAGCATACTGGGAGTGTAGGGGGTGGAAGGCAAGGAGTGGGGGATGAGAACATAGGGAAATGGGAGGGTCGAGCTGGAACAGGGATAAAGTGGGAAGGCAGGGAAGGAGATACCATGATAGATGAGGACATCATAGGAATAGGAAGAGGCAGGGTGCCGGGGAGACTCTCAGGAATCCACAAGGATGACCCCACCTGGGAGTGCTGGCAGTGGTCTAGAGGGTGCCGGGACTGGTCTACTCGGCTGACCAGTCTAGTGAATACCCTAACTGCCATCATACAGCCTTTGTCCAGTGACTGATGGAGGCAGATGCAGAGATCCATGGCCAGGCACCAGGCTGAGCTCTGGGAATCCAATTGATGAGAGAGAGGAGGGATTCTGCAGGCGGGGGACGTCGAGATCGTGATGGGAAGACATGCAGAGATGACCAGCCACACTAGTGGAAGCCCATGAACTGTAGACTAGTGGCTGTGGAGCCCCCATGGAATTGGACTAGGCCCTCTGGATACAGAAGACAGTTGTTTGACTCGAACTGTTTGGGGGGCATCCAGGGAGGGGGATCGGGATCTGTCCCTGGTGCATGGGCAGGCTTTTAGGAGCCCAGTGCCTGTGGTGTGATGCCTTGCACAGCCTTGGTGCAGTGGGAAGGGGCTTGGACCTGCCTAGGCTCAGTGTGCCTGGCTCTGCTGACTCCCCATGGGAGACCTTGATTTGGGGGATGTGGGGATGTGGGGTGGCTTGGGAGGGAGGGCTGGGGGATGGGAGGAGGAAGGAGATGGGATCTGTGGGTGGTATGTAGTGTGAGTAGAAAATTTCTTAATAAAGAAAAATGGAAAAAAAAGTTGCTGTTAGGCGTGGTCATGGTTCCCTGCAGAATTTGTGTGTGTGTGTGTGTGTGTGTGTGTGTGTGTGTACCCACTCTGTGGTTTAGAGCAATATCAATTGTATCTGTGGCAGAAGCGTGTCTCACAGCCAGTCCCAAGTTTGCAACACAACAGGTTCCATTCTTCTTCACCAGGGTATTCTTTGATTTCCAATCTCTGTGAGCAATAGCTGGCTTTTCTTGGGTACCAACAATCTCCACGTGAAGATGGGCAACACCACTGACGTGGACAGAGTGAGTGTGATCATCCCTTCCACTGTAACAGTGTATCTATTCAAGAAATCAAAAAGGGATCCACGCTCATGGTAATCGGACACCAGCCACAGCTGAGTCCATGTGCCATTGTCTTTGTTGTCTGCTGCTGTAAATCCTAGGATGTTTTCATGGGGTAATATCACAGTCTGATAAATCTCTGCCTCTTGGAACCACAAACGTCTTTCCCTAGAAGAGAATATCTTCACAGCAACTTCTTCCCACCACTTGCCTCACCAAACTTCTCCAAACTTACTTTTTCAAATGCTTTCTTGTAACAGGATGGTCCTGGCAATTGTTTCTGAACAGCAGCGGGAAATCCTTCGTCCCTGGTACTAGCATTGCCACCACCACCAACACAATGAAAAGCAGCTGGCAACTTGGAGCAGCAGCCACTGCAGCCTCCATGGTCCTGCTACAACGGTTTGTGGACCCTGTCGCAGCTTCTCCTCAGCAAGCCTCCCAGGTTGGCCTGGAACACAGGGTCCTCCTGCCTCTGCCTCCTTTGCAAATCCTACCAGAGTGCACCACCACAACTGGCGGTGTGCTGCTTGGGCCTGAACTGGGGACTGCAAAGCCACAGGCAAGTGGCTCGTTTGTGAATTCCTGCCCCACAGGACCCTAAGAGCTAGACCTCTCTACAAGTTGTCAGAGGAGATGCTCTGCCTTCCGTCTTCCCAGATTCTAAATCATTTTTTTCCTTAGACATGCATAATTGCAAATATATTTTCCTTTAACATAGGAAAAGTTCCTCTTCAACTCTGAAAACATACATCTAAGTGGCCCCCTCCATTTAGTTTCCCAGGGTGGCATCATTCCTCAAGCATTTCTTAATTTACCAGTTTAATTTATCTGGAGCAACTTACTAGTTGCTTTGTAAAAATGTATGTACAGGCTTTGGGCTCCCTCCAAACTCGCCTTTGTGCTACATTGTATTTTGAGCTGTTTTTCATGTAAAGATATCACCAATGACCATATCATTTCTCACTTGATGAACAGCTATGTGCACACAGAGAATGCTTCCTAATTCTACTCATTAAAAATGTGCTTGCCTTGTAAGGCAGTTTTAGGATTGTAGGGGGAAGGGCAGAAAATGCATAGTTGTTTTGTAACCTCCCTCCGTCTGCAAACATTTCTCTATGAACATCTCGCAGTGGAGTGGAAACATTGTTACAATTAATGAACCAATACTGGGCTATGATTAGTAGCTGAAGGCCTTAGTATGCATTCTAAATCTTTTTCTGTGCTGTCCAGTTCATACAGGCTTATGACAAATACATGATGTGCTGTCTACCAATGCAGAGTTGTGGAGAATAGTTTCACTGCTCCCAAGGCACTCTGTGCTTTACCTATTCATCTCTTCCCTTTTCTCCTCTGAGCTTCTGGGAAAATGGATCACTTTTTTTTTAACCTTGTCTGTAATTTAGCCATTTCTAATATAAGTTTTCATTCTTCAAACATCTTTACTTTCTAGCTGAGAACCATGTCTCTGCCATGTTATTTTCCTTTCATTTTTGCCACTGAACCAGCAGAAGATTTTCTTTTCAAGAATATGAATTTTACCACTGAAGAGTTATTACGAGGCAGCAAAAGTATAGAACAATAATAGCCAGTCTGAAGTGTAGGTGTTTAGAGACAGCCCAGGCCCACTCACTTGTTCAGTGACACTCTCTTGCTTATTATGCTCTGAAGCATAAGATTCAGAATTGCTCCTTATAAAAGGATAAATTGCTACATGGTATGAACTTTCAAGTTCTTTTGGTGATCTTCAAAACCATGAGAGCTAAATCCACAGAAGCCAAAAACGAACAGAAGTCAGTATACTTGAGTGTGAAACTGAGGTAGCTTTCTCTACCAAAATCTAAAAGTTGTGATGGCTATCCTTCTCATTCACAGCTTAGCATGAGTGGCAGGCTGATGAATCAATGCAATTGAAAGGGAGCAGTCACTCCAAGGGAGCTATCTTAGAATCCTCATATTAAGGCTCCAGGTTATCCTTGAGCCAAGAAGACTTAAAGACCCCACACTCTTTTCTTTTGTGGCCTAGTTTGTTGTGTATTGTGTTGTGTTGCATTTTATAAACTACTATTACTGATGAAGTCAGTGAATTCAAGCAAAACTTTCACCCATTACTGACACCTAGTAATTAGGGTTCAAATGTAGGTTGAGCATTTATATTGTTGATAACAAGAAGAGTTGACGACTTAGCAGAAGATGCTAGGAAAATAAATAGCCTCATGCTGCATGATCCATGAAAAGCAGAAACAGTCCTCAAATTTTCTTTACATTCTACGTGTATACTTAAACTAGAGATTATTATCAGGAGCCGTTTTAGAACTGTAGGTAGCTTGTAAGTCTCCTGAAGCAGGGATATTTTCATTATTTGTGATTCATATTTCTATTTCATTCTTTTTTCAGTGGCTAGCCTTAAATAACGTAATTTACCATATTTTAACCTTTCATGAAGTAAGTTTAAATATAGACTGTAAAAGCTATCACCCTCAATATTGAAAACTCAGAAATATTCTAATATCTGTGTTTTTTGATGTACATTAATCAAATATTGTAGCTGATGAAATAATGGCTTCATTGAAATTAAGTAAAGCTGTTTACATACATATTAAGCTTATATATACAACTATATGGTCAAAACAGACCACATACACTTAGGAACTCTTTGAATCCTCAAGTAATTTCACTGGCACATTCAAATCTTACAAGGAAGGACTATCTCCAACAAACAGATATATATAGGATAAGAAAGCTTGTTGGAATTGTGAGCTATTTAAAGTAAAAGTCAGAGGGAAGCAAGAACACCATTTGACACAGTCCTTGTATTTACCAAGTATACCACATTGAGAGTCTGTCTTCAGAGTAGCTCACTCACACAACAGTAAGAAACAACAGCAGCCCTGGAAGATGCCCATCACATGCCTGGAATATGTCCATCACATGCCTGGGAGATGCCCATCATATGCCTGGGAGATGCCCATCACATGCCTGGAATATGTCCATCACATGCCTGGGAGATGCCCATCATATGCCTGGGAGATGCCCATCACATACCTGGGATATGTCCATCACATGCCTGGGAGATGCCCATCATATGCCTGGGAGATGCCCATCACATGCCTGGGATATGTCCATCACATGCCTGGGAGATGCCCATCACATGCCTGGGAGAGACCTATCACATACCTGGGATATGTCCATCACATGCCTGGGAGATGCCAATCATATGCCTGGGAGATGCCCATCATATGCCTGGGAGATGCCCATCACATGCCTGGGAAAGCCTTTCTTAATTTGAGTCTCTCTTTATCTGCCACATGCCCTATGAGACCATAATGCTTACGTAAAGTACAGCTCCTATAGAATTTTATGTCTGGTTACAAGAATTTATTTTTAGTAATAAATATTTTTCCCAATGGCATTCTGTATGAAACATTCAGAAACAGAACTGCTCTCCTGGAATCAGGGATGTTACTCTAGCCTCCTCTTAACTCTTGAGTGGCATCAATGATTCTGCTGAAAACCTCATAAACCAGTCTTGGGAACTACAGGCTCCTTTTATCCCATTTGATCCACAGGTTCGGTGAGGTTAGATAGCCTATTCAGGATCGCTCCTCTGATGGCATAGACCTACAAAGCTGGTGTCAATGGTAAGGCTCTTCGTTAGGAAACTGTAAAATAGAATCTGGACTCACGCATCTGGTATGTGGACTTACTTTTGATATTAAGGAGCTATAAAATTTTAACATTGGCACCAGAATGGGCTCACCTACAAATTAAAAATAGTAAGAGTCTTGTTTCATTTTGGTAATATTACTTACCAAACACTGCATTTGCTGTGAGTTAGTATGATAAAGTTCACCCACATAAGATTAAATCTTTGATGATAACAGTACTATAAAACTTAACTCGATAATCAAAATACATATTTTATCATTTATAGTGTAAGATACATTAATGCAATAAACATTAATTTCACATTCCCTGCAATATGTAAAACAAAGAGTAAGGAAATATGATACAATGTTACTGGTTTTGGAAATTGAGGAAAGGGGACAGAGCCTAGGAATATGGATGGTCTCTAGATGGTAAAAGAAATTCAAGGAGGCAGATTTTCTGTTAAAGCTAGCAAAAAGGAACAGTTGGATTTTACCGCAGTTAAAGATACATTGGAATTTTAACCCACAAAGCTTTACTGAAAAACTTAAGCAGGACATTTAGACCATCCATCCCCTCCAAGGCTCAGGGAGTCTCTTAAAAGAAAGGGGAAAAGCCAGGGAGGAGGGCAGTGTAATGCTGTTTTCTGGGTGGGGCATGGCCATTGCAAAGGTGATTTCACAGTGAACTCAGGCTCCCGCTACTGAAAAACCCAGGGAAAAGAGGAATCATCATCCTCAGCTGTGTAGCCACCGGGTGAGCCCACCAGACTCTATTAGATATCTTCATACCCATGGTCACACAGAAAGTTCTGTTTTAACTCAATGAAACACATACACATACACACACACACACACACACACACACACACACACACACACACATTATGAACATGAAAAGGGACCAGGGTGGGGGTGTTGACACAGTAAGAGGGAGATAAAGATTTAAAAAGGATGAGGTGAGAGTAATCAGTCAGAATGCATTATTATATGTATGAGTGAAAATGCCACAGAATTAATTAATAAAATAAAATAGATCTGTTTTAAATCAGTAAGCATACGGGGTTTTTTGGTTGTTGTTGTATGATTGGTTTGGTTTTGGTTTGGTTTGGGTTTTTTGCAGCAATAGGCACTAATTTAGATTGTGATACATGGAAGTGGGTATCCGCTGGAAGAAACATGTAAAATGTAGGCATGATCTTAAAACTGGGCATTGGAAAGAACATGGGAGACTTTTAGTGAGTATAAGAAAAAGTTTCGTTTGCCTGGAATGGTTCTTTAAAAAAAAATACAGATGTTGATGGCTCTGATAGTGATAACCAAGAAGTAAGCAGGGGTGGCTAGAGGGAACGTAAATTTCCTCAGAACATACTTAAGCATCAGAACAGAGTGTTTATAGACAATATGGGTGTTGAAGACAATGCTGGTCATAGTTTAACAAAAGGGGGAACTGGTTATTTTAAACCAAAGGAAAGGTGTCCTCAACTTATAGTTGAAGGAATCAGAATGGTGCCCTCCTAGTACCAGGACTGCAGATGTTATAAACGATGAGGCTGTGATGTGTGAATGAGGCATTGGAGACACAGCCTGGCTCCTTCTTCTTATCACTGACAGTAAAATACCAGAAGAAAGAGACAGGGAGAGAAAAAGGAGCCAGGGTGACACTGAAAACTCGCAGTGTTGAAATAACAGCCTGGCTCCTTGTTGCGTATAATAAATGTAAGAGACATACAAGTTGAAAGAACAAAAAGAGCTGGATGAGGTGATCTGGCAAGTTACCAGCCCATCTAGATTGTAAAAGCATGGAATTCAGAGAGGGGTGCTGTGAAAGAAACACCGAGGGTGTAGAACTTTTAACGTTTCTTTAGAAAATGCTCCCTATGAGAGTGTTCAGTTTCAGAAAGTCTCTTTGAAGGATAAAGATAGATACAAACCCTCTTCCAAAGCAGCAACCTCTAGGAAACTTAAGGGCCTGGACCCTTAGGAAAAAACAGAGAGAATTATCTAGGGAAGACTAGTGGAAAAGTTGCTTATCTAACTGAATGGACCTCCGTGACACACACAGGCATCTTGGGACCATCTGTTGAATTTGGCCTTGCTTCAGAGGAAACAAACAAGAGTGAGAGCTCATGAATGTTGGGGTCTATATTTTAGAATTCCTAACTCTATCTGTGCCCATAAGGAAGAGGCTATACATGAAATATCCATAAACCTGAAATGGTGGTACACATCTGTAATATTAGCCCTGGGGATGTGGAAACAGGAAGGTCAGTAGTTTAATACTATGTTCAGCCACATAGTAAATTCAAGGCCAGCCTAGACCAAATGACACATTATCTCCAAAAGAGGAAAAAGAAAAGATGCCCTCTGCTTCTTAGGTCCATGTCGGCCTAGGAGTGTTAGAGCGAGCTGACATCTAGTATGTCTAGTGAGCCCTGACAGAGGAGCTCGTATTTAGACCAGTTTTGCAGTTAAAGGAATGTGGTTTGCACAACAGTAGAGAGACCATATTTTGTCTTCAAACAAATTATGGGGAAAACTTTCAGTTTTTGAACATGAAGATTTGGGTCTCTCTGTCTCTGTCTGTCTCTCTGTCTCTGTCTCTGTCTCTCTCTCTCTCTGCATGTGTGTGTGCTCAAGCACACATGCATTATGTACTTGTGTACAGAAAGATGGAGGGAGAGAGGAAGAAAGGAGCGATATCAAGACCCACTGGACAAAAAAATTGAGAATATTTTGGAGGGACAGATAATTTTTTCTATGTGTTTCTGAGCTGTTCTTAAAATTACAGGTAAATTTTTACAGCAAAGTCACAACTGTCTTAGATAAAGGAAAAAAACAAACAAACAAAAAAACCCTGTGGACAATAGGTCAGGAGAATTAAAATGGGAGCTGCAATCTGAGGGATATGAGAACAGTCATAGAAAGTAGAACAGCTACTTGCCTGGAAAGAAAAAAGTGCTTAGACCATATTCTGCACCAACATTAACCACCAGAGGCTTCCAGCCAGGGACTCATGCATACCTGTGTTATGGTCCTCTTAAAATATAATTACATCTAGAAAAATGGGCTTCTCTACAGTTTTTCTGAAAACCCATGAGACACCAAACCTTACCATACCATGGTTAGAATTCTTTTTATGGATCCTGTAGGATCCACTCTCTGGATAGATGTCTGACTACAGTGGGCATCCCAATAAATGACTTAGGTAAAAGAGGTTTTGCTTAAATAGAAATCACAGCATTTGAAAAGTCTGATGTATAGTCAAAGCCCTTGGTTCTGTTCTTGCTTTTCCACTTACCATATGAATCTGTTGTGTAACAGCCATATACATAAATGGCATATACAGCAATTTGTCAAACAATTCTGTTAGCAACAGTGGATTCTGATTTGGTACAGAGAGAAGGTATTCCTTAATGGTTGAAAGGAATATATAGCATGTTCACCTTGCTTCTCCACCTAGTATGTTTCATAATTTTGAAAAGGCTGGCAGACTAAAGCAGCCAAGCACCAATCAATCAATTGATCAATCAATCAGTCAATCAATCGCTCCCTGTCTCTCTCTGCTCTGTCTCTGTCTCTCACACACACAATGGAGAAAATAATTGTGCTATACTATCAATAAAATGTCACATTTTTTTTGAATCCAAAAGAAAACAATGCTTAGTTTTGACACTTTGAAACATAGACAAAATGATCTCAGGACTTAACCCTGCAAAATAGATTGTGAATATTCAATTGAAACAGATTTTCAGTGGGCATTAAAAACATTGCTGATTTTAATCTGCCCTATCTGAAATAGATGTTTAAAATATGATCTTGTTCAGATGGGCCTATGTAGGAGCAGAATGTTACAGCTTTCTGGAACCAAAGTACATGTCACCTTATGATGGAACATGGGCAACACTCTGGCAGGGTAATTTTTCCATCTATCAGCAATGGTGCTATAATTGTACCAGTTGAACGCACAGACAAAATTACAAATCCATCATAATATCCTGAGTTGATTTTAACTGCCTTGTAGATGCTCAGGAATAACATGGCTGCTTAGACCAGGATGTTCACAGGACATGGACCTATATAACATACAGTACACTCTAGATCAGACTGAGTTTGTAGACTCCAATGGGTGATTTCCTGATTCTGCTGGTGAGCCCATTATCACTGTCACACAAAGCAGTTCCCTCTGTGCTTTGAGTTCTAAATCATCATATGGACCAAAGATGAAATAGAACGTGGGCCAAGATATTTATTATAGTTTCTTTTCTGTTGCTGAAAAAAAAAATCTAACCAAAAGCTACTTAGGGGAAGGAGAAGCCTATTTCAGCTTACAGGACATAGCATATCATTGAGGGAGTCAGGGTAAAAACTCAAGCAGGAAACTGAAGCAGAAACCATGGAGTAACTCTGCTTGCTGGAGCACAGACTCACATAGGCCAGGAGCACCTGCTCAGGCAATGGTGCTGCCGACAGTGGGCTAAGCCCTTCTACATCAATTAACAATTAAGACAGTTCCCCATAATGACTACAGACCAATCTGACCTGAGAGATCTCTCAACTGAGATTTTCTTCTCAGGCATTTCTAGACTATATCAAGTTAATTGTTAAAGCTAGTACAACGTCTTTTCTGTTTACCACCAAGTGATTATTCACCTAGTATAATTTAGTAAATCGAAGAGTTAGATGAAAGTATAACAATGATAAGGCAAACATCAATATTCATAATTTCAATTCCTCTTTGGACATATTATTACCTGACTCAGCCAGGCTATTTTCTTGGTTTCCAACTCTTATTCACTCACTAATTGAAGAGGCAATTTGGCAGTTAATATAGCTATAGATATAGATTCTGAGGACATTGGTCACATTAATTAATGTGGAGTACTTTATCAAGGCTCATCCTGATGGCTGGAGGAACATTTAGAACCTTTTTACTCTACAACACTGTCAGGGCAACAGCCAATTTGTGGGTGTCTTTTGGTCTTTTGGTAAGTCCTTGGTCTAACCGCAGTCCAGTCCTATGAGATATCATTACCACAATTTATAGCACTAGGCTATGCCAGATGCAGCTGAATCATTCATGTGACTACTCTGGATCATGCTATGTGGGTCCTTTAATGGCTCTCATCTGTCATACTCTAGTGTCTAATACAAATTTTACAGCAGCATATAAACCATGGGTTACAGAGTAGACTTTGTAGAGTATTGAAGTAGCTGAGAAACTGATAAAGCCATGAAGCAGTGAGAAGATGTAATTAGGACCCAGTCCCCTGCATATTGCCCATCATCTTGAGATGCTTCTGAAGGTGTCGTTATGACCCTGCCCCTTGCCTCTTCCTGTCATCCTAGGATGCTTCCCCTCAGTATAGTGGGCTGGCTTGCCCCTGCTCTTCATCACTTTCATTTCCCCCTGCTAAAGGCAGGCATGAGTGCAACATTGTCCATGAAGGAGAAAGCAATCTCGATAGCAAAACTTCAGTTTGAGTGACAGCCACTAACAGTGCCTGTTTGTTCTGTGCCCGTAGGGCAATGGATACATTCCTCCTTTGCAGGAAAGAGGCCACTGCTCCTGTGTGTTACTGATGTTTGACACAGCCACTTCTACAGGGGAACTCTATCCCCTACAATTCAGCTCATCTAGATTATTCAGGGCAACACAAATGAAAGCCCAGGGTCACCTTCAGAAACATCTGATCATTGCTCTCACACTGCCAGCCCTAGGATAGCAAGTGCTTACAGACATTAATCAAATTTCCTTCAGCTGGCTCAAAAGAAGTATGTGTCTGCCTTGTACAATTCTTATTTTTGTTCCTGCTGCCTTACTCTCAGTTCTTGCCTACCCTCACCATTCCTTACTTACAAGATTCCAACAACATCACAATCTTTGTATCTATCCTTCCCTAGATTACTAGCTAAATTACGGTTCTTGCTATAGCTTAACTTTCCCTTATGACTCTCCTTTTTGTGGATACGAATGATACCATCTTTGAATGATCCTGGCACACTACGGCCGTGCTGATGCCCCCTCGGTCTCTGTCAAGTCCGTTACCCTCGTGTATTTTAAATCTCCATTTTCCTTCCAGGTGTTCTTGCTCTCAGCCGTTACCTACAACCTCTTCTCTATTGAGCTTGGGAGGACAGTGATGAGGCTGTGTCCTGCCCTTAGGCTGCTATATCAGGCCAGTGCTCCTCTGCAGCTCATAGCCTTGTGTGTCCCATGACCATCATCCTCTACAGAGGTTTTCAGCAGAGAAGAGGAAGCCACTTCTTCTCCTTTGGTTCTGTTATCTTGATTCCCAAGGGCTGGGTGTGTTAGAGGGTTTGAAAAGAGTACAGTGCTAATGTCACATTTAGAATACTCCACAACTAGTGAGTAGTTGATGGGTCAAACCTATGTTCTAGATCAGTCAGTTGCTATGATGAGTTTTGTCTTAAGGTGCTCTTTGCCAACAGATCTTATCATTTACAACACACACACACACACACACACACACACACACACACACACATTTTTAATGAAATATTCCATACTTTTTTTCCATTTATGCCTCAGACTGTTTGAATTCCTGGTTGCAAGCAATCATCACTTAGACATTCATTACCATTTCTCAAAGCTGAACTCTGTGACCTTCCTACTATGTACAATTTGGTATTTAGAGGTGTTAGAATGGATGTTGTGATCCTATACAAACTTCTTTTTGCTTCATTTCCTTCTCCCATTAAATGCTCCACTGCAAATGACAGTTTAATGTGTAGCTTAGTCCTCATATTATTCTTCTCACACCACCAAGCCCCTGCAAAAGTGTCACCCTTTCCTGAAGTAGACTGCTCTCAATCCATTTGACGTGTTCCCAGTTAACCACTGGAGTGCAGTACAAAAGCCACTTTGCAAAAGGTTCATCAACTGCTGCAGAAACATCCTCCCCTGACTCCCAGATGTGATAATTACCTGTGAGCAGGATTTTTCTCCTTAAACTGTAGCTTCATGCCAAACCTTGCCTTACTCAATTTTATATCTTAGTTGAATCGGGAGACTATTAAGTGGTGTTCAATGTTCATTAGGTAGATGGCAAAGTGGGAGGAGAATGACCATGGACAATCCTTGTTTACAGAGACAGCCCAGTTTAGCATCATGAATTAGCTCCACACTATGTCTCCCTACACCTTCTGCCTGCTATGCCCTTGTGGCATCACTGGCTGAGGTACTGTCAAGATAATGGGAAGTTAAGGACTCTGCTTCAATGTTTGGAGTAATCCTGCTTCAAGGGACAAAACCATAAGCAAGTCAAAATTTTGAGGCATGAACAACCAAAGATAGGTTTGGAAGAAAAGGTAATGAATTGATCAAGGAAAAATTTAAGAGCAACAAATAGCTAGAGGAGTTCACAGTTTGGATATGTAAAAAGAATAGCAGATAAGTTAGAAGTGGGATCCCTGGGAAGTCACCAGAAAGTGGATGCTCAGTGACAGAACTGAGCCACTGTGTGAAAATTATGTTTTCCCCTCTCCATGCAGAAAAGGCAGTATGGCTCACGGTAAAGGCTCACATATAGGGAGACAGCCACATGAGGCTATGATGTCATTGGTATTTTACTAATATTGACAGATATCACTAAACAAACCTCAACAATGTAGAATCAACTGGTATAAAATATATGGCATCAGGGCAATGTGATAAAATGCAGTGTCATGGTCTAAGCAGAATATGCTATGCACATTTATAGTATAAATTAAAATGTAGATTTAATCTACTTAAGAGAATCAACTGCTTCCAAGTGCACTTGAGTATTTTTAAATTACTGATTACATAAAAACAATAATTAACTTTCCTCTTTAAAAAGTGACCAAGTAGCTGGGCGGTGGTGGCGCACGCCTTTAATCCCAGCACTCGGGAGGCAGAGGCAGGCGGATCTCTGTGAGTTCGAGGCCAGCCTGGACTACCAAGTGAGTTCCAGGAAAGGCACAAAGCTACACAGAGAAACCTTGTCTCGAAAAACCAAAAAAAAAAAAAAAAAAAAAAAAAAGTGACCAAGTAGCTGAGAATGATGATACATGTTTAGACTCCTAGCACTTCAGAGATAGAAGCAGGAGAATCAAGAACTCAAGGTCATCCTTTGTTCTGTAGCAAATTCAAGGACAGACTGATAAATAGGAGACCCTATCTCAAAAAATCAATAGACATGAATAGAGAAAGTTTGGGCCCTATAAACATGATCAGTTCAGAGTTTATTGACTTGTTTGAACTTGTTTACACTTACTTGGGTGTGAGCATGTGCATGTTACAGCATGTGTATGGAGGTACATGACAATTCACAGGAGTCAGTTCTCTTCTTCCACATGCTGCGGGTCCCAGAGGTTGAACTCAGATCATCAGGTTTGGCTGCAAGCACCTTTACCCAGTGAGCCATCTCACTGGACCTAATATGTTTTAAATTACAAGTGGATCTATAACAAACAGGGTTAGATTTCTTGAAAAATGATCATTTTAATGCAGAATGGTCTTCGAGTATCCATTAGTAAATTCAGCACATATATACATATGTATGTTTGAGCAACTGCTCAACTGTAAGACTCACTGAGGTTGTGAAAGAACTAAGTTTAGGTTGCCCTTGAAGTTGCTAAAGCTGTGATGAGGATGTTTAATGTATGTGAAAACAACAACGACATGAAAAGTAAAAGCAGAAAGTTCCACAAAGGCAAGAGGTAAGTCTGAGCTCCTGGGGAGTACAAAAGAAAAGAAGATTTTGCTGATTCATTTCATTTATTTATTCTCTGAATTCTAAAATTTAACTTTACATCCCAGGTAGATTAAAAGGACAAAGCACTCTCTATCCTCCATGTTTATAATCAGGAGTAGGACTGAGCAGAAAAGACTGAGAATGTGACAGGGAAAGAATGGCCATGTAGAACATTGATGTATCTCTGTCTAACCTCATGGGTAGCCTGAAGAGGTAGCTATTTGTTGGACAGAGGAGAAGCCACTTCCACCATGCCCAGCCCCTACAAGGCGCGCAAGCCAAGAGAAAAGAAAGAGCAAGGAAGACTCTGGAAATTGATAGTTCATGAGATGAGATTGACAGAGAAAGGTGTGAGGTGATGCTATCTTGGTTACTTGTCTCATTTCTCTCATCAAATACCTGGCAAAGCCACTTGAGGAAGGAAGGTGAACTTTGGCTCACAGTTCCAGGGTACAATCTGTCCTGATGACTGTGCCTTGAGACCACTGGTCACAACAGCATCCACAGTCAGGAAATACAGACTCAATTCTGGAGCTCAACTCATTTTCTTGTTTTTATTTAGCCCATAGCCCCAAACCATGGAGTACTGTTCACCTTAGTTACCATAATCTAGATAATCCCTCATGCCCAGAGCCTGGTCTCCTAGGTTATTCTAGGTCCTGCCAATCTGCCAAGAAATTTAATCATCACAGGTTATTTGGCAGGCACAGCTGGCAATCGGTTATAAAATCGCTTAACTGGCATGATAGAGAGTACGCAGTTCGTTCTGGGTTTTCACTGAAGAAGTCTGAGAAAGTCAAAATTCTGTTGGACTCTTAGGGACCTGCCCAGCTACCTCACAATTCAGAATCCTCTGGATCACCACAGTCCTTTGCACCACCGTTGCCGAAGTTGCTCCTCACAGACCTGCTGTGAATGTAGGGTGCTGAGGACACCATCCGAGAAACATACATTGGCAGGGAATGCTACTTTTAATTGCCTTGGTACATTGAGTTAAACATGCACAGGTTCCATATACCCACTCTTTTATATATTTCCCTCAGAATATTCAGGTTTTCTGTTTTCCTGAGTATTTACCCAAAATATAAAATGAGATAGAATATTCTCATCAGTAGGTTCACCTAATTCCTCCTTGGGGAAATTCCATTCCTCCAGGCTGGACTTACATAACACCTCATCTTACCCAAAGGAAGACAGGTCTGGTTAACCTTTGTGGATGCTTTTGTATCCATAAAAGTCATTTTTATTTGGCAAAATATGGTGATTCATGTTTTCTAAGGTTTATAATCTGAAAGAAGTAATGTTTATATGACTAAGAATATAAAAGGCACCTTAATGAGTAGCTGCTGTTTGTTTTAAACTGAGCATGGAGAGGGGAAAGGAGAGATGGGAAGAATGGGGGATGAGGATAAAGGTGAAGCCTAGGAAGAAAATCTGGCAAACCTGCCACTGAAGGAAGATAAAAATGAAAGAACTGAAGAAGCTCAAAGCGGATAAAGATTGAGATGAACGTAGATGAGGTCTCTTTATCCATTTGCTTGTTTGTGTCTAGCTTATGCTTTGTATTTCATTCTACCATATTTTGTTCTGTTGAAGGCGATCATCAACCAATATTTCCTTTTTAAAATGATGTTTCTTGTAGAAGTGACAAACACAGACACTCTTTGCTCTTCTGGGCAGTCTGTTTTGCATAAGCAAAGTCTGTTTGACTTGCCTTGGATAGCAAAGGGGGCTTGATGTTTTAGGGGCTGGCTTCTAATATTTTCCATGCAGGTGATGTTGTAATCACAGTTACCAATGGATACATTTCTTTATTTCTGTAATGACATTTATTTAAAGAATTGCTATTTATGAAAAACTGAAGACTCCTTTGCAAACAACTATTGACATTTCATGTAATTTTTCAAATTTATGAATACAAATGCTTTTACGTTTAAGGGTTTGGGAAAAGTACATTTTAAAATTTATAATCTAATTTATTAACTTTAAATTCAAGAAGTTATTTGTTTCTACATGAAGAATCTTTATGCACAAAAAAGTCATGCATGTACATTCAGGGCCCAACATATAATTGCATCAACTCTACAGAACGAACTACTAAGCACAGGAGCTTTCTCCAAAGGCTCATTCTCCTTCCCATTTTTTAAAAAGACCCTAATATTAATAACAGTTATTAAGGTGAACAGCTTAGATTCTAATTGATGTCATTCTTCCTGTCTTGTAGACAGGTTGTCAGTAAGGAACTCAACTTTTCCTTAAATATGACATGGATTCTTTTCATTCCACTTCCAGATCTCTCGCCATATTTAAAGTTCTTACAACTTGACACCTTAATTAGAAAATAATATACTCCCTCTGATTCAGTCTTCTTACAACCTGTGATAGGCTAATTATCATTTTATCATTTCCTTCTTTGTTTAATGGGAAGGAGAAAATGGAGATTTATTTAATGTGGCCACATTGAAAAGAGGGACAAAGAGAGCCAGTGACCTCCCCCTCCCAAATCCATCTTTAGGGTTTTGAAGTGAGGTTAAGTTGAAATATAGGGCTAAGGATATGTATATCTAAGCAGTCCTGGTCAAGGTTTGGTCCCACCTACTATTGTCTCATTATTATCTGGGCTTTAGTCTCATTCTTATAATGTGCTCTGACAAGTTGTCTGAACTGTGTGAAATCTCTTTCTCAGAATTGGTCTTTTCCTTCTCTCAGCATGAGATTCCTGGGGAAATTCCCATTTCTTTGGGGTCTGTTGTATCTCTCAATCTGATTATCAGAATATTGAAACAAGTGTCTCTTTAGAGTATTTTCATTTCTGCCAGGCCAGTTATAATTCTCCACTTACTGTTTTAGTACCTCAGTCTTGAAGTAGAATAAGTGTATGTCTGTAACAATATAGTGAACAGAGTATAAGTAGGAACCAAGGCTAGAATAATACATTTAATTAATACAACACAAATATGTGTAAGAACAATTTTTCAGAACCTATTGGCATTTTTAGTTACTTGTGGAAGGGCTAGCACAAATAACTTCATCCTGTCAGTTTGAGATAGGATCTCATCATGATACCTAAGCTAGCATCAAACTTATGATCCTCCTGGTTCAGCTTCCTAAGTTCTGGGGTTACAGGCAAGCACTACCATGCTCAACATGACTTTATACTTCAGTTGTGACAACTTCCCCTCTTCCTCCTCCATGTCTGAACAATATTCTTTAAAGATACCACCGATTTATTCACCATCTGGTAGGTCCTTTTCCATTGTTCCATGATGCTAGGGAAAGACTCTGTTTGGTTTGATCTGCTCCCGCGTTGTGGGGATAAGTGACAGATGTCAATGGGTGAGTGCTAAAAGCCATTTAGGCTCAAGTGTAAGTGTAACATGAATCTTAAAAGTTCTTATTAATAAAATCAAACCCGAGGCCAGTTATTGGGGTGAACACTGGAAGGTCAGAGAATGAGAACAAGCCATAGCTACCTCACCTTGCCATATCCTCAGCTGGTCTTGTTCCTCAGACTGGAGGCCTCTGAGTCTTCATCCAGAATGGGTCTCAGCTGAATTGCTGCTCAAAAGCCTGAATGCTTAACCAGCCAAATGCTTAACCAGGCAAATGCTTCTAGTTTCTGGTCCTCACGCCTTATATATCTTTCTGCCTTCTACCACCACTTCCTGGGATTAAAGGCTCGCTTTCTGGGATTAAAGGCATGATGAGTCACCATGCCTGGCTGTATCCTTGAACACATGGATTTCTGCCTCTGGCATGCTAGGATTAAAGGTGTGTGCTAACATTTTCTAGCCTAAGTATCTTGTGGCTTTTCTGTTCTCTGACCCCAGATAAGTTTATTAAGGTACACAATATTTTGGGAAACACAATACCACCACATGTAAGCAACTAAGATATAGCACAGGGGGCTCTTAGGTCAGGTACCCCCGAAGTGCATTGCGCATGCCCTGTGGGTAATGTACTAACACCTCACGGCTGCTGTTGAGGTTACTTTGTCAGAAGCTGTACTTCTGTAGAATCTTAGCAGATCATTTAGTCATAAGACTTTACAAAGACACACTTATCAAGTAACAAACTATAGTTCGCTGTGAGGCTTTACAACAACATGACCAACAGGAGTAAAACTATTTTGAAAATTAAGAAACTGTATACAGATTTACAAACATCTAATGCCTATCAATATTTAGAGAATTTACATGTTTAAGATACACCTATACATATAAAGAAGACAGCAAGACAGCATTGTTATACAGAAGGGCTACTTAAAAGTTATTGCTAAAACAAAATTTAGAATCTTTGATTTAGTATAGGAAGTCTATAACACTGACAATCTAATTTTCATTCTCTTACAAGTTTACGACATGGTACTAGTTATTACAGATTATGTGCAAGTATACCCCACGTATACAATAGTAAAATACTGTCCAAGCAAACATATATATATATGTATGTTTTAACTGGAGATGCTAGACAACTTTTATCCACTATATGCGATGTGATCCACACCACTGTTAGCTATCTATGTGTTGTCACAACTTTCAACTTAAAATCAAAACTCTAATTATTATATTTTTAACTTTGACTGCATGTTAAGCTGTTGGATTTTTTTTAACAATCCTAATTTTCCTCACATACAAGCTTTAAAAAAAGTAGAGACACCATTATGAACCTTGAAGTAAAGTGTTAATATAGTACATTTGATTTATTTTATCTTTATAATCTACATTTTCTCAGAGGTTAAAAAAAGAAATACATAGCTAGTATGAGACAGCTTAACCAATGTCAAAGATGTGAGTTTTATTATTAAACAATGATATTTAACAATGATATTATTAAACAATGATATATAAAAATAACAATAATACAGTGAATAATTTGATGAACTAAAACTCATGTGTTTCCATGTTGACTCCACTCAGGACCAGTGGACAGATTCTGTACTCTCTACAGTTCAGTGTCATTACTGTGGACTCAGTCCCTCCCCTTCAGCTGAGTCTGATTCCCCCCAGACTCTAATCTATTCCCATCAATGGGCCTTCATGCCAAAGCTGCAGGAAACAGCCTTCACTACCAGCTTGGGCTCTGCTTGTCTTTGGTTTTGAGGACAATTAAAGGCCATTTAACAGTCCTTTTTTTCTTTATGAAGGAATTTGTTCTTTTTATGTGAAGACAGTTGTCTCACAACTCTCTCGAATACTTTCTAAATTATGAAATTCTTTGTTTTTTTCCTTATTTTTCTGCCTGGCTAGGCCTCCAATTCCAAGAATCAATGAATGACATTCACTAAATTGTGCATACTCTATATGCCATTGTTTGACTCAACAAATCTCAAGAATACAACTCTCTAGGTGTGTTGATGCAGGCACGATCGTCTTAGGAACTAGTGAGTTTGAACAGGAAGAGCCCTTGAGCCCAGGAGCTTAAGGCCAATCTGAGCAACATGGTGGTGACACCCCCTTTCATAAACAGCAAACAGTGGGGTCCTAGTGCTGATGAAGCTAGAGAGATATGGGAGTCGTCTTCAAAAGGTTTCAATGAAGGCTTTATCCACAGCCAAGAATTCATGTAAAAAATTATCAGAGATGCCAGAGCATTAAATGTTGCCCAAGTTGGAGGTGAAAAGAAGGAGGCAAAAAAATAGAATGAGTAGAAATGTGGATTGTTACCAGGGTAACATGAGGCCATAAGAATGAAGAAGGGAAAGGACTCTAAGAAGTGGATGTTGGTGGATGAACCAGAGTCATATGAAATTAGGAGAAAGAAAATATCTTCAGAATTGAGGAAAGAAACATAATTGAATGTTTATCCTAATGTTATTGTCAAGTTATTCTCTTAAAAACTAAATGATGAAATAAATGAAAGTTGATCCCCTGATGACATGGTAATGTAACTAATTGATATTGGTAAGGCTGAAAGATGATTGTCACTGCCTGGAAATACATGTACAAAAATATTTCTTTACCATATTGTTCAAAGTGTTTAATGAATTTTTGAAGAATATTTTTATAAGAAATAGCCATTTATCATACAGAGAAAATCTGGAACTAGGTACAACATTTGGCCTCAGATAGGTTTAAGAAGAATATGGGGAATCATTATAAACACAAGCAGGTATACGAGATCTTTTCAGGAAAGCAGAAATGTTCAAATATCTTGGTTCTTTAAAAAGCCTTGTTATGAATTCTGAGTTGTAAAGGAATTGAAAAATGTACTTGAATACCAGCTATAATTCCCAGGAGATGAAGAATGCCCAATAAGCCATCTTGCTGTAATATTACCTATTAGCTCTAACTGTTTAATCATTCACTCTGAAGATTTTGTACATCTATTATGTCTAATAGTCAGGATTGATGAGACACTATACCAATATTCATGAATTCTACATCCTAGAGATAGGGAGAGAAGAATGAGGAAGCACATAAAGTGATTGCTCTTTTTTTTTATTGTGAAAACCACCAAACACACACATACACTCAGAACAAACAAACAAACAACAACAACAACAAAACAAGTAGGGGACAGTGGTACAGAAAACCTTAATGGAGCAATGGGAGCGATGCTTTAACCAGACCTCTAACAGTGCGTCCTTAAAAAAGTAACATGCCGTACATGGGAGAAAGCAGAAAACCATTTGAAGAATGTGAGAAAATGCTTTCCACAAAAAGGAAACCACCTGATGAATGATCACAATACTAAGACAAAATTGGAGTTTTTAAGACATTACTGTATTGAAGGGTTACAGAGTATGTGTTAGAGAGCTATATGAAGAGGCTAGGGCCTAGACTCGGGAGGTAGAAATTTGGAGACTTATTTTAGGAGAAGAAGCCATGGGAAACTTTAAGTCCTAGAGTGATGTGATGTGATTTTTTTTATAGCTTTTATAAGTGCCTTGCATTCTGCAAAGGGAATACATTGAGGAAAAGGCAAGAGTCAAAGTAAGAATCTAATAAGAAGGTGTTGATGGGGTAGAGGAAAAACAGAATGGAGATTCAAGAGAAACGTTGGAAATGATATTGATGGGACTTACCGGAGTGTAGGATATGGTAGCTGAGAAAGAGTGCCATGCCAGAGGTGAGCAGGGGTCATAAACAGAGAGAAAATTCAGGAGATGGCTCAACTCTAAGGGGCAGTACGTGAGGTATCCAGAAGACACTCAAGTGATGATATGAAAAGGACCCAGTGAAGTTACGGAACATTGACTTGCAATAATGAAGTGACTCGCAGCTACTTGTAAATCAGGTCGTGAAAAACTGGACATGACCCACTTAAGCATCAAGAACGCACAATTAACCTTTCCCTGAATTAATCTAGAGAATTTTCTCACTTGAAATGCTCTAGAACAGAGTCAAAGGCTTCTTTGAACAAATTGACAAAGTTAAAACATGTAGCCAAAAGTCTAGCTGCTAGCTGACTTGTAATAGTTTAAAGATGCAATTGGTGAATGGCCACAGTCAAAAGTAATTCCATCCAAGCTTGGGGAAAAGACCACTTTTGTGTTGAATTTTAATTTCAGCCAAACTAGATTTCTCTTTCTGAGACAAGTACGTTTATATAGTAAAGGGATTTTTTTCCTTTTCTTTTAGCCTTTAGTTTGGCTTTACTCATTAGAGAGAAAAATTAAGTGTAAGTCTCTGAATTATACCTTTGATGAAGCCAGTCACTGGGAATAAAAGATTAAATGCATTGACTTTTCTGGCTACAGAAGCTGGCTATGTTTTCATTTTCTCTCAAAAGCTTTAAAGTCATTTCCTTGAACAAAATTAACCAACTACGCACTTTGAGAACCTTTCACAGGACCTTTTATGAGTCTTCTTTTTTTTAAGGTCCATTAAGCCAAGATTGCACTTTCCCATCTATATTTTAAGTTGTGCTTTCCTTTTTATTTTTCAGAGACAATTTGGTGAGCACAAATTATTCAAATGCTATTTCTAGCTTAATCCTAATACTGAAAACTGCTTAAACTAAACGGACTTTTGTGAATTAGTAATAAACACAAGGAGAGATGATAAGGGAGATCCACGCTGCCACTGATCTCTCCTACAGATTCACACACATCGAGGGACAAGAAAAAAATCATTATTCTTGATGCACATACAAAAGAATTTGAATCTTTCATGTCATGTCTAGCTTGTGTTCTAACGGGTCTTTTAGTAACCATTAGTATGTACCAAAAATGGTCATTCACATGCTATTCCAGAGAGGCTGATGCTGTCTTTGCATTCTATATGTGATAAGAAAGTTTAAATAGTTTTCTGTGCAAATGGATGGAGCTGGATTTAAATATTTTTTTTTCTTTGTAGCTTTTTCTACTATTCTATATCTGCTTTGGGGGGTGAGGGTTAGGTCTGAGAATCAGCCTGTAGGAGAGGACGTACCGATGAGATGGCCAAAGAAAAGTGTTCTGGTGCAGCTTTGGGAAATCCACTAGCATTCCCAAATTTGGCATTTCTCTGTGGGAATGGGAGCTGATATTTCTTTATGTCTAGCTTCTGCTGCTGATTGTTGCAGCCCAAACTCTCTGTCCCTTACAGTTGAAGATGGGACGGCCAGTGAACTATGGGGATAGAAATCCCATGATTTTCAGCATAACTTTCCTTAGCAGTAACTGAAGTATTACAGAAAACCAAGGGAGAAATTCTAGAAGGAAGAAAATATGATTTCCAGGAGATAAGGAGAGTCCTGTTTGTTTTAAGGATGTTGAAGATCATTGGGCCTTTTGTGATCAGTTTCAGTGGCTGTCTCTGCTGTTGCTATGTGCCTAACGTCCTTGGTCCGGTAATAGACAATCACCTCCACTGCAATTTCTTCTCCTCTGTCAGACCTAACAAAAGATACCATTATAAATGTTTAATAATAATAATAATAATAATAATAATAGTAAGTATTGTTTCTCATCATCATCCAATCAACTCCCACTGACGGCTTGCTATACTTGGTACTGGCTGACATGGCTAACAGCCACAGTCTGGTGTCAAACAAGTCTTTTAGCATCTATAGCGCATTCTTGCAGGATTTAGGTTCCGCTCCCAGCACCCCCATGGCTGCATACACATGGTGCACACACATACATGCAGCTACTTTGCATTCACATGCACATACTCCTCACTCAGAGACATACGTTCAGACCCACAATTATTTTTTTAAATCACAAAATAAGTACATAAAATGTAATTTAAAAGCCACGGATAGCCAGGCAATGGTGGCACCCGCCTTTAATCCCAGCACTTGGGAGGCAGAGGCAGGCGGATCTCTGTGAGTTTGAGGCCAGCCTGGTCTCCAAAGCGAGTTCCAGGGAAGGCACAAAGCTACACAGAGAAACCCTGTCTCGAAAAACTAAAAAAAATAAATAAATAAAAATAAAAAAAAGCCACGGATAACATTCTTTAAAAGAAAGAAAGGGGAATTAAGACAAAGGCTTGGAGCCTAGTTACACTCAGGAGGCAGAGGTAGACAGATCTCTGAGTTGGAGGCCAGCCTGGTCTACAAAGCTAGTTCCAGGACAGCCAGGGGTACACAGAGAAACCAGGTCTCAAAAACAAAAACTAAAAGAAAGAAGAAGGCGGAGGAGGAGGAGAAGGAGGAGGAGGAGGAGGAGGAGGAGGAGAAGGAAAGAGGGATGTGGATATACCTCAGTGGGAGAGCACTTTCCAGTACAGTGTTTGTGAAGAGAGAACCCTATCTACTAAGAAAACCCAGTCCTCTGTTTAAGGCTTCATTTCTGGTGATTTCTAACATTCCTACCCTTGTCATATAATGAAGTTTCAGTTCCTCAAGCATTGCTCCTCTTTAAAATATGGGGACCTGCCAATATTGGACACACACACTTCTTCAGCAATAGCCAGGTGGATCTGAGCAGTGTTAATGTCTTATTGGTCCCCAAATCACTTCTAAATTAGAAAATCCTCCACTAGTCTAGGCTGTTTTCAAATCAAAGAATTTTATTCCTTTTAGAACAGCTGCTTCTACATGTCTGAGTTGGCAACCCTCATGCCTGTATCTCTAACCCACACAATCCAATGTATTACTGTCTGATAGGTAAGACTGAGTTTGAAATACAAAGTTCCATGTTACTATTGAATGTGTGAACAAAGAGGGAAATCAGCAATCAGGATAACATCTCACTGATCTTGCCACAAACAGTGGAAGAACTTTTACTTAGAATGCTGAAAAATTGCCTCTCAATAAATGACTCAAGTCAGGTTTTGAATTCAGGACTATCTATTCCAAAGTCCACATTATTTCCATTACACAATGAAAAATAATGCTATTAAACAAAATGGAAGTCAACATGGTTTTGAAAAAAAGTGCCTCGATTCCATTTCTCAAAACTTCCAACTATGAAAAAATTCAAATAGGTCATGTACCAAAAGTTGAACAGATTGGCATTGTTTAATTGTGTCCTACTTAAACTGCCTCTACCAGTGACTTGACCAGAAAATAATATTATATTTGTGTAAAATATAATATAGAGAAATGGCTTAGAAGTTAAGAACATTGGTGGCTCCTCTGGAGAACTCAGGTTTGATTCCCAGCACCCACATGGTGGCTCACAACAGTGTGTATGTCTAGTCCCAGGGCCTTTGATGTCCTTTTCTTGCCTCCATGGGCATTGCACACATGTGGTGTATAGCCACATATGCAGATAAAACACCCCTACATATAAAATAAATAATGTAATTAAAAATATATTTCATTATGTATGGTCATTTATGTACCAAATCACTGTGATCAGAAAATTTCCATACATAAATAGTGTGCTATATCCCATGGTTAAAATGGTTTCATAAGCAACAACTATTTTCCAATAAAAATGATCAAATAAAAATAGACAAAAATATATTTCTAGAAAGAAAAACTCATTTAAAGTATACACGATTTAATATATGCATAAAATATGAAATAGTTAGCCAACCTAATTTATAAATCTGTTATCTCAGAATTACAATTTGAGTGTGTGTGTGTGTGTGTGTGTGTGTGAGAGAGAGAGAGAGAGAGAGAGAGAGAGAGAGAGAGAGAGAGAGAGAATAAAGATCCATTTTTGGCAATTTTCAAGAATTAGTATTAACTATAGTCACCTTGCTGTACACTAGACACCCATGAATTATTCACCCTGGATAAATGATTCTTTGACCAACACCTTCCCATTTTCTGACACCTTAGTCCCTCATACTTATGATTCTATTCTTTGATTTTTATGACTTTGGCTTTTTAAGATTTCTCATATTAGGGAAATAGTGAAGTATTTTTTCCTATGTTAGGCTTATTTCACTTAGCATGTCTTCCAGTTTCATTGTGTGTGTGTGTGTGTGTGTGTGTGTGTGTGTGTGTGTGTGTGTGTATGCCTATACTACATTTCCGTTATCCATTAACCATCAACAGAGACTTGTGTTGACTCTATTTTTCTACTCTAAATATCAGCTCACTAACCATAAGGAAATGTTTACAATAAAGAACAACACTGATGTAGAGTAATATAATAAAGTTGATCTCTAGGAAATGAACTATAATCCAAACCACTGATTCTCAACCTTCTGAATGCTGTGAACTTTTAATACAGTTCCTCATGTTGTGGTGACCTTCAACTATAAAATCATTTTTGTTTCTGCTGCATAACTGTACTTTTGCTACTGTTATGAATCATAGTGTAAATATCTGTGTTTCACAATAGTTTGAGGGGTCATGACCCAGAGGTTGAGAACTACTTATCCAGATTAATGTAGAAGTTGATAGGCATTCTTTCAAAGGGGAAACTTATATAGATGCTAAATTCCTATAGAAAGCTGAATGTGTGTGTGTCTTGCACTCAGTTCTGAAAGTTAAGGTGGGGCTATAAGAAGGGATGGAATAGAGGGTGGGAGAAGTTTTTATAAAATGAGAATTGAGATGAACCCTGGAAATGGAACTGTCATTTAAAACTTTCATTATCAGATACCTTGCTTAGTGTATCACAACCAGACTGCCACCAACTCCTGGCTTGAGATCACTGCAGCTTATGGAAAGACTACTGTGATTCAGAAAGTTATTCACTCCCAAATCAAAGAACCCAGGAAAGGAACTCATCATCTTGGACAAATTAGCAAAGAAAACATCTACGATTATAAAATAAAATGCCATAGAAAACAATTTTCATGATTTCTGTAAAATATATCATTAATGAGAAAAATTTATGTGAGAATATAATAATGGTAGTGGTTTACTCTTTGCTATCCTTAGCTTTAGTTTTACAGCCAAATTAAGAAAGTTTTAAGAACTTTTAATCTTTTCAATTTTAGCTGATAATGATGTGAACCTGCTGTTGATTAAAATTAAGATTGAAGCAGAACCCAAAACGGTTTTATAATATTTCATTCAAATGATATGGCCAGAATTATATTTTACCAATGCTTTTAATCATTTGATCATACATCACGTGAAAGTGCCATCTTAGGCTCAGTGCCGCAAGAAGCATGAAAAGCAAGTCGAGCTTCCACTGGAAGAGGGGATGCCAAGAACCACAGAGCTCATCGACACTCTTCACTACTGTGTGCCATAGGTGCCCGCAGGGGCTGGCATGAGGGTAGTTTGGACAGATTCCTCCAAAAAGATTTCTTATTTCACCAGTACATGTGACCCTTATGTATCATCTCCACAGTAAAACCTCAACAAATACAATTTCCAAAAAGTCTGGGAAATTTAGAATGGTTCATAGCAAATCAAAATGATGTGGTAAAGGCTATGACCCCAGAATTTACGTTTTTAAAATTGTGAAGGTAATTCTTATAGTGTGTGTGTGCGTATATGCATATATATGTGTGTGTGTGTGTGTGTGTGTGTGTGTGTGTGTGTAATCTTGAGGTTTTCTTTTGTTGTTGTTTTGAATTTTGTATTGTTTTCCTTTTTTATTATAATTGCATCACTTCCTCCTTCCCTTCTCTCCCCCAAACCTTCCCATATACTCCCTTTTGCTTCTTTTCAAATTCACGGGCTGTTTTTTCATTAATTGTTGTCACTTAGATACTCTTACAATACAGAAATACAACCTGCTCAGTCTGTATAATGGTACTTAGGTTTGTTGTCCAGGCTGACTGTTTGGTATTGGATAATCAGTTGGTGTACTCTTCTCTGGGAAAGACTTTCTTCTGCTCTCAGCATTCCTTTGTTGCCCATAGTACTTTGGAGAGAATAAAGATTTCCCTGCTCCACATTAGCGTGTCTGTTGTTTTTGTTGTTTAGTTCATGTATAGGTAGCCTTGTTAGTGAGACTTTCTAAACAGAATTTCATAGTGTAGTCTATGCTGGCCAAGAGTCACAGAAGTCCACCTGCCTTGCCCATTCCCTAGTGTAGGATTATAGGCAAACCTCACCTCACTATTTTAAGGTTTTCTTAGTCACCGAGGATTGCCACTGACACATAGGTTAGTTTAGTCATGAGTTCAGTGGTGGTGCTTGGGCTTAATAATATATAAAAAAACTATCTGCCTCCAATTGTGTTGTGAGGTCTGATGTTCTAAAATTGTAATGTGCATTATTGTTTACAGTTAGTTTCTTAAGCAATTGCATCCCTATTGTTAATTTATTTTACCAGACTCAGTAAGTGTATCTTCTTGGCTTTATTTTACACTTTTGATATGCAGTGAGTCAGAAAATCAATTAGGACTACTGAAAGCCAAGGCTCACTCATGAGTAACCACCACAGATTTCTTGACACGAATTTACACCCCTAAGAGCTCTAGTTTATTCTTAGTATTTGGTCAAATTCTGGAAATTGAGGTTATTTATAATAGAGTGCCGTCTAACAGAATTCTTAGGTGTGTTTAGTGACCAAGAAACCATGTTTTTCATCTTTGATAAACATGGAATCAGAACTGTGCATATAGAAATAAATTAAAAGCAGCTGCTATTGTAAATGAATGTTACGTGATCCAAATAAAACAATACACGTCACATTTGTAGAGTCAGCTTAGGACCTCACGGTATATTCTGAAGGTAGGAAGTGGGTAGAGGGGTGAAGGGGTCAAGGTAGAGCGACACTGACGATGCTTATCTCTCCAGGTGAATCTAGAGCAATGATTTCAATACCATGCGCTGTAAAAATGGCTCAGCAGGAAGAGTGCATGCTGCTCTTCCAGAGGACCTGAGTTCTGTTCCCACGACCCAGATCAGGTGGCTCACAACCACCTGTAACTCTAGCTCAAGAGGCCTGAAGACTTCCTCTTAGGTATTTTGTTGTAGCAATGAGATATGTATCTATCACTGTTGAGTTATTTGGTTGTCTTTTCACGCATGTCAGTCTTGCCTCATGTTATTAGATTTGTCGTTACACCCATGTGAATTTGGTATTGTTTTCTTTACTTAAATAACTTGACACTTTATTATGCAATTGGCAGATATATAAAATATGGAAATTTCATTCTGATTAATCGTCTAAAGCCAGTTTGTTTATCTTATTGTTACACAGCATATCTTTGAACCTTTAGCCTACTTGTATTTCTATAACATGTATCTCCAAAAGAGAGCTTATAGTTGTATCTTTAAAAGTTCTCTATAACCACTTTTGCCTTTCATTTGTTGAATTCTTTCATTTTCATTTGTTTAATTCTTTCATATTTAACGTTGTTATTATTGTGGTTGCATAAGTGTGATGGGTAGTTTTCTCAGTGTGACATAGTATCAAATCACCAGAGAAGTGTCTTAATGAAGAATTGTCTAGGTCATGTTGGTTAGAGGACTACTATACCTAGGAGCAGTCATGTCCTTTTCTGTCTTAGGGTTTTTATTGTGGTGAAGAGACACCATGAGCATGGCAACTCTTATAAAGAAAACACTTAATTGGGGTGGTTTGCCTACAGTTTCAGAGATTCAGTCCATTATCATCATGATGTGGAGTATGGTGGCATGCAGGCAAACTTGGTGCTACATCTTGAGATGCTACATCTTGCAGACAATGGGAAATCAACTGACTCACTGGGCTATATCAAAGCCTACCCCCACAGTGACACACTTTCTCCAGCAAGGCCACACCCACTCCAACAAAGCCAAACCTCCAAACAATGCCATTCTCTATGAGATTATGGGGACCAATCACATTCAAACTACCAAATCTTTCCCTTTTTCTTTCTTTTATTCACTCCTTTACATCCATAAAACAGCAGCAGCATTAAATAAAAACCATTTTAAAAGAAAAATCTGGCTCTGCAGATGACAATTGAGTCTGGACATGAACAAGTGTTAGTTAGCATCAGAACTCTCCTCCTGGTGACATCGTTACATTGAATTCAGTGTTGCAGACCATGGTTCATTCCCTTTTTAACCATAGCATTGGAAAGGCATCAACCCTCCCTTGTGGTAACAATTACTAAAGGATGGAGGTTTGTGAATAATTCCAGAAAGGGAGATAAATATAAAGAAAGAGGAGCTGGGGATTTGTATAAGCTTGATGCATGACAGGTAAATGAGAAGAGAAAGCAGACACATCCAGGATTAGTGAATAGCACAGGGTTACTTCATTTACAAGGCTGTGATCGAGAAGAAAAAATGATGGAGACTTAATGTGTCTTTAGTATTTAGGGCCATTTTAAAATTATGATCTTTGATTCCACTTTTGCTGGCTGTCTACCCCATCTGGGAGATACACGAGCCTCTCCTTGTCATGTAAAGTCTGGCTCCTTTCTCTTAATGTCACCAATCTGCCATGAAGAGAAGCAAGAATGACACAGGGTGAGTCCAAGAATGACAATAGGAAAAGCCTTCTGAGTTGCAAGACCATGAGCTCTGTCCTCCGCAGCTGTGGAAGACCAGGCAAAATAGCCCCCAGTAGTTCCAGCAAATAGTCTCACTGATCGTTTACTTTTTGCTAGATGTAGCCCCAAATAAGGAATGCCCTGGCTGGTAGCAAAGTCAGTGAAAGAGTATGGAGTATAGCTGAACATCTCAGAATCATGTTGTTGTTGGTTTAAAAAAAGAAAGCACACTTCTATTCCTGTATCTCTCTATGTATTTTTAATTGGGCATCTTGGACCAGCAGGCACAAAGTACTTCCATTTCCTCCACACTTATATTAAGTTCTCTCAAATTATCCTGTTGATCCAGTGAAGCCAACGAGAGGAGAAAGATCACAGGAAACAGAAGAGTCAGGGAGAAAACACTCAGAGGCACCGCTATCCACTCTTGGGTAAGCGGATGCAACCCGTGTGTGATTCTGCTGTGGAGCAAGGCCCCTAGGATGTGCAAATGACACACCACACAGACCCAAAAGATTGTCGAGAGATCTGGCTTGTCCTTGCCGCTCACCAGTGTCACCTTAGGCAGGGCAGGCACTATCTCCGGTGTTCTCCTTACCTGCAAAATGGAGATAACAAGAAAACCTTCTCTACCGTCTGCCTGGACTTTTTGCAAGATACAAATAAAACAATACATTAAGAAACAGTTTTGTATAATCCACTGGGCTTCAAACAGTGACCCCCCTCTCTCCCACCCTCCCTCCCACCTTTCTTCATTTCTAATAGCAAAGGGATATGTGTTTATGAAATCCGCAGACTTAAAAACCACTATTATTCAATAATTTCAGCGTTTTCATCCATTTAATATGTAACCTGAGTTAAATTCTGCTAGCAAGATTAATATGATTTTAACTTTTGTGTCTTGCTAGTATCTCTGGGACTTCTGTAGATAGGTTAATAAGTTGAGAAACAGTAGAAGACAATGAAGAGAATAAAAAAAATCAATAGAAAAGTTAATTAAATTAAGGACTGGGGCTCAACATGATTTATTAGCCTTTGGAAAAATAGGTTAATACAGGTTTAATACTTTATCATCATGATGCAGGTATGCATACATGCATCAAAATACATATTTTTTTAATGTTTGCCTCAAATATGTATTAATTGTGACACTAGGGAATATATGATTTAAAATAATGTTGTTTGGTGGACCTTTGAATTGTCGTCTTTCAGTAAACTTGCAACTATACTAAGAAAACAACTGATGCTGTCTTGATTCCCCGCAATCTATTGCCAAGGAAAATAAGCTCAGAGAGGCTGGATCTCATTACAGCCTTTAGGTTCAGTACTATCAAAGGATTGACTCAGCCAGGCAAACAAAACAAAAACCCATTCTCAAAATGGCTTAGTTGCTTGACCATGCAGTGTAGGAAACAGATTCTTTTGTTCTGACTGCATTTTAGAAACAAACCCAGACACCTAGGTCAAGAGAGTCCTGCCTTTTAAGGGACAACGAAGCAGAAAGTACAGACAATTCCTATGTAGAAGAAAATAATAAAAAAGGAACGTAACAGGGATTTGAATAAAATAAGACAGTGGCATAAAACCTACTTGAAACTTTTAAAACTAGGCATCTGTGGATCAGGAAACCCATTCTATGACTGTGTGTTTAGGGGCTGGTTATGTTAGATGTGTGCCTGTCCACAAGCTTGACATATAACAAATATGGAAAAACCACTCTTAGAAGGCATAAGAAAAAAGAATTATAGCCAAAAAAGGAAAAGAAAGGATGCTAAAATGGAGATGCTGTTTAACTGATGAGATTGCAAGTGCATTTTGTGGGTGACTGTGACCTCTGGTGTTAATCTAGGGGAATTCCAGCACTTGCTTGCCTTCATGGAAGAAAGGGGGAGAAATCTAAGTGTGAAAGCTTCTCAATGGAAACCACAGATCATTGCTTGAAGTATCTCCTTTTCCTCCCTCTCTCCTTTCCCACTTACTCGAAGGTGTAAGTGCAAAACACCATCCACATGAAAAGCAGTCTTTTTGCTTTAATTGCTTCACTTTGCTGTGTTTATTCCTATAATCCTATATAGCAGTGGTTCTCAAACTTCCTAATATTGCAGCCCTTTAATACATGTTGGAAAGACCACCAACCATACAATTATTTTTGTTTCTGCTTCATAACTGTTATTTTGCTACTGCTATGAATCCTAATGTAAATGGATTTTGGATGGAGGTCAAGACCCACAGGTTGAGAACCCCTGCTACATAGGACCACATTCCCACAGAGTCAGAGTCACTATAATTTAAATGTCTGCATGTGAACTTATGAAAATCATCTACCAGAGCAACACTGATAACAAGGATGTCTTAACCTGGCACCTGTCATGACATATGGCATTTGTCGATGGTGCCCAAGCATCTTTCAGACTAAAGATGAAACAATGGCTGCCTTTCTAAGCCCGTGGTTTTCACCACGAAAGAGCTTCCAGTCTGCCTCAGGCACAGCATGTGTTAGCAAGGAGGTGTTAGTTGTGCTCAGCTTACTCCAATGGAAGGACAGTGAGGGTCTCATTGGCCTGATCTCCATCTCTCTAGTCATAGTGACTTTCGCATTATTTTACAAACTCTTATGTTGGCCATGCTGAAGTTAGGTCAGTATGAGCTTTGGTGTTCCTGAGATCCCATTTCCTTTAATTTGTACATCTTCTTTGAGAAAAGTGAGGACCCATGTCTCAGTAACCCAAAGTATGCACACATAAACACAGAGAGAAAGAAGTGTGGGGGGGAGCACAAGGTTCAATATTGTTCACCCTTTTGTTTCTGAAGCCCGTGAGAAGCTTTGACTGTGATATTTGAGAAAGTCAGCTGAAGCTTAACACAAGGGGATGCAGCTTTTGTTTTCCGTATGACATTTTCATAAGTCTAGAACCTTATGTATAATTTAAAATGAGTAGCAGCTATTGTGATATTTGGGGAGACATCTCTAAAATCTTTTCTAAATTTATGAGCAGGTGATGAGCATATTAATTTTTGATATACTTCTTTGAAGTATTTAGAGATAAAGATGAGTCAAACATTTCACTCAGTCATCTACGAGGAGCAATGAAAAAGAAGCCTGTACAATTTGCTGTGAAGTACACTAATAGATATTGGGTGGATTTTATGCTTGAGTTAAATTTTTTCCAGACTTAAGGGTGAATAACTTGGAAGCTTTCATTTTAAAGTCCATGTATTTCTGTATGCGTCACTGTACCCGGCCCTTTGTTTTTCAAGACAGTAACCTCCTATAGTCCAGGCTGGCTTCAGACCCACTGTGTATGTGAGGGTGGCTTTGAACTCTTTTCCCTCTTGCCTCTGTCTCCCAAGTGTAGGGTCTCAGACATGCACAACCACGCCCTTCTTTCACTGGAATGATTTTCTGTAGTAATGTGCCTCATATGTGCATTTGTGCACTATCAGATACCTTCAAAAGATCAACAAATTTCTTCATTTTAAACACTATTTGTTTCCCACATTTGAGATATAAATCAAAAAAATCACAATAGATAATAAGAATAATGCCTTTGTTTTTAGCCACTAACATCCAATTTTTAACCAAGATCATTTAGAAATTCAAGCCCCGAGTATTCATTATCTCCTGTCAAGGACTATGGCTCTAACGGCAATTCTCTCCCTTTTCCTTCTTAATCTATTTGCTTGTGTGCACGAATATTTTCAATTGCTTAACACACTTGCAAAGAATATCCAGAAATAAATTATTCACTCAATGGCACTGAGCACAAACACGCACACTTTCAAGCAGATACCAGGTAAGCAACTTTAGGGCAGCTGCTGAGTAGAATGTCAAGAAATTGGATCCAGCTGAGAATTCCAATTACCTAATGAGAGCGATCCGCTTTCGCTTTAATGTGTTGGTCTAATCTGTTAGCAATCTCCATCACAAAAACTATTGAAATCACAATTTTAAATTGAAACATTTAACTGGCCAATTTCATCTCTCTTTTTTTTTCCTTTAGGAAGCTAGGAATTTCAATTCACAAAGAAATACAAATGTTAGACTTAATGATGGAATATTAATCAAGAGCCCTCAAAAAGACCTCCTACCGTTTTGTTTGTGTATAGCTCAATAAGGACACACCATGGCAAAATTCAAAGTGCAGTTCTACTGGTTTATTAGAGTATAATTAATCATTGTATCTAAGTCGAGTGAAACGCTCTGTCCGAGGGCAGCGATTATTCAGTCGAATCACCACCACGGTATTAACTGGCAGTCAGATGGCTATGGGCATCCGTCAACCTTCACCAGGCCCCTCGCCCAGCCGCTGCAGTCTGGCTATGACAAGGAAGATGCTTGGCGTCTGCGCATTAGTGACCCGCCTTTGCTTTGTGTCTGTACTGCAGGTCTGGAGGAAGAGGAAAACCGGAGAAGCTGGCGGTCTGCGGTGGCTGAGCTGCCCCCAGACCCTGGAACAAGACTCATCTGCACCACCAAGGTAGCCCTCGGACCTACCCACTCAGGCTGCTGGACCGCCTGAGCGCCCGAGCCCCGGACCCGGCGGCCAGGGGCGCCAGCCCCTCATGTTCCGGAGAACGCGCAAATGTGAGCGGGCGCTAGTGGGGAAAGCCCTCCGCCCCCGCCAGGGGGACCCGGGAAACCCGAGCGGGCTCCTCCCCGGACGCCGGGGATCCCCTCCTCCGGCCCCGCCCCCTCCTCCCCCTGCCCGGGCGTCGCGAGGTTAACCCTACCCGCGCCGCAACGCTCTCCTCTAAGAGCGGCCGCGCTGCCAGTCCCAATTCTGGGACTTGGGGAGCTGGGCGGCAGGGACAGATCCCTGCAAGGGGTCGGATATGATCCCTCAGAGGCCAAGCCGGGTATCCGGCGCTGGCTTGCTTCCAACGCTGATACATTCGCATAGGCAGTCGCCAAACTTCTTTCCCCGCTACCCAAAGCCTTGCCCCCGCAGTTCCTTGGCCGGCAGCCTGCAGCCCACTCTCGGCAGGATGATCGGGGGAGAGGGAGTGGGGCGAGCAGGTGCTCTCTTGCGGCCCTACAAGGCGAGAGGGCGGGAGAGTGGCTCGGGTTTCGCACCGTCCTGGCGCCTGCCCCATGACCAGAGCTGCAGTGCCCCAGGCAGGTCATTCGGGCTAGCGTGTCCCGCACCAGTCAGGGGGCCGTGACAGTAGAGCGAGAGGCACCGCTCTCGCTCCCACCTCTGCAGCCCGCCGCTATGCGTGGGGGAGCTCAGTCTTCCCAACCATGGTCCCGGACGCGCGCGATCCGCAGGTGGAACCCCTGCCCTCGAGTGTCCTCACCCCGGGCCAGAGCGGGCCTGCGCCCCCCGGGATATTCATTCTGCAGGCTCCCCTCCCAACCTCTCTCACACACATGCTCCCCGAAGCCGCGCGCGCCGCAAACTCAGTCTCGGTCCCCGCAGGTGATGTCATGCCCATTGTTTTGGTGCGCCCAACCAATCGGACTCGCCGCCTGGATTCTACCGGAGCCGGCATGGGCCCTTCCTCGCACCAGCAGCAGGAGTCCCCGCTCCCGACCATAACGCATTGCGCAGGGTGCACCACCGCCTGGTCTCCCTGCAGCTTTAACAGCCCTGACATGGAAACCCCATTGCAGTTCCAGCGCGGCTTCTTCCCAGAGCAGCCGCCGCCACCGCCGCGCTCCTCACACCTGCATTGCCAGCAGCAGCAACAGAGCCAGGACAAGCCGTGCGCGCCCTTCGCGCCCCTCCCGCACCCTCACCACCACCCGCACCTCGCACACCAGCAGCCGGGCAGCGGTGGCAGCAGCCCATGCCTCCGGTGCAACAGCTGCGCCTCCTCCGGTGCCCCAGCGGCGGGGGCGGGGGCGGGGGATAACCTGTCCCTGCTGCTCCGCACCTCCTCGCCCGGCGGCGCCTTCCGGACCCGCACCTCCTCGCCGCTGTCGGGCTCTTCGTGCTGCTGCTGCTGCTCGTCGCGCCGGGGCAGCCAGCTCAATGTGAGCGAGCTGACGCCGTCCAGCCATGCCAGTGCGCTCCGGCAGCAGTACGCGCAGCAGCCCGCGTCCGCCTCCCAGTACCACCAGTGCCACAGCCTGCAGCCCGCCGCCAGCCCCACAGGCAGCCTGGGCAGCCTGGGCTCCGGGCCCCCGCTCTCGCACCACCACCACCACCCGCACCCGGCGCACCACCAGCATCACCAACCCCAGGCGCGCCGCGAGAGCAACCCCTTCACCGAAATAGCCATGAGCAGCTGCAGGTACAACGGGGGCGTCATGCGTCCGCTCAGCAACTTGAGCTCGTCCCGCCGGAACCTGCACGAGATGGACTCCGAGGCTCAGCCCCTGCAGCCCCCCGCGTCCGTCGTAGGAGGAGGTGGTGGCGCGTCCTCCCCGTCTGCTGCCGCCGCCGCCTCTTCCTCAGCCCCGGAGATCGTGGTGTCTAAGCCGGAGCACAACAATTCCAACAACCTGGCGCTCTACGGAACCGGCGGCGGAGGCAGCACCGGAGGCGGCGGCGGCGGCGGCGGCGGAGGCAGCGGGCATGGCAGCAGCAGCGGCACCAAGTCCAGCAAGAAGAAGAACCAGAACATCGGCTACAAGCTGGGCCACCGGCGCGCCCTGTTTGAGAAGCGCAAGCGGCTCAGCGACTACGCGCTCATCTTCGGCATGTTCGGCATCGTGGTCATGGTCATCGAGACCGAGCTGTCGTGGGGCGCCTACGACAAGGTATGGGCTTCAGCCCCTAAGTACCCTCCCGGAGCGGGAGCCAGGTGGTTGGGATAGGCGCCGGCGGGAACCCTTTGCCTGCAGGGTCGCAAGTGTCCCCAAGATCATCAGAGTGCCTCCTGGAGCAGCAGAAGCAGCTAGGACGCACACCCCATAGTCAGCTGAGCAAGCAGGAGAGGAAAGTTCTCAGGGTTATGAGTGTCCACCGCATCCAGGTGTGTTAATACGTGGCTCCTGGAGTCGGTAGAGAAAGCGTGCGTGTTCCTCTCCTGGTGCTCAAGTTTCGGAGGCACCTGCAAACCTGAAGTGCTTAAACTCCGGAGGAACTTCTCTAGCCTTTAGCGAGCCAGGTGCCTTGTTTTAGTCCTTGATGGTGATGACCCCGCCGCCAAGCTCGGAGTTTTCCCTTGCACCTGGCTCCTCTCCCTTGGCTTTGAGGCCAAATAATTTGCATCCCAGAGCTAAGACAGATTGCCCCCCACCCCCGCACCTGCGTCCCCTGCAATGAGTTCAGGTCCACGTGCTCGGAACTGACTCTCATGGCCTGGAAGGTGCTTGAAAGTGCTTCTCTCTTAAAGTGTTCCATCTAACTGTATTGCAGGCGTCGCTGTATTCCTTAGCTCTGAAATGCCTTATCAGTCTCTCCACGATCATCCTGCTCGGTCTGATCATCGTGTACCACGCCAGGGAAATACAGGTAACACAGGCTCCCGGCTATTTTTTTTTTAAATGACCCAAAGCCTTGCAAACAGTGTAGGGGAGAGGGAAGCAGGGCAGCAGGGGCCTTTCCCAAGCCAGCCGCTATGTCCTTGCTTGAGGTTAGAGGAGACACATGCAGTGTTATGTCAGGAGGACCTGCTCTCTCAGAAAGTTAAAAAAACAAAACACCAACACAGCATATACACACGCAGACGCATTTGGTAGAGTCTCAAGATTTTCCCCAACTTCTTTGGGTCGATCCCCTTCCACTAGTCACATGTTTTTAAAGGAGAGATACACACTATCCTGAACCTGTGTGGCAATGTGTGTTCTTCATTGACACATCTTTTCTTAATGAGTAAGTCATTAGGGGAGGCCTTGCATATCGGTATTGCCTATAATTATAATAGAAGAAAATAAGTTCACGGTATCACTAGCCTATATCAACATGTGAAAAACACCACCCCTTTTCTCTAACACACTTTACAGCAGCTTATTTACTTCATAAAGTGTATATAACTAACTAATCTAGTTGATCATTAGCTGCAATCATTGTATTTTAAATGTCACTTGAAGGTTAAGACCCCTGCCCTCATGAGCTCTTACAACAAGAAAATATTTGCTTTGCTCTCTGTTCCAGCTGACTGCTGTTGATAGAACCCACTCCAAAAAAAAAAAAAAAAGTCTCAGTTGTTTTCTCTAGCCCATAGTTAACACACAAACACGTATTAAAGTTTGGGGCCTTAAGTAACTAGGGAATTCAAAAATTAGATTGATATTTTCAAGCTTGGAATTTATAAGAATATTTTTGAGCCATCCTTGGTCATTGGTAGGACTAGGAAACCTACATATTTAGGCTGCCTTTGAACATAAAATATTGTATGCATTTGTCAGGCAGTTTAATGTTAATTTAAATTATTTTCAAATTAGTAATTACTCAATGCACAGTAAGGATAGAAGAATTCAATCTCTTGGTTTGGTTTGGGTTTGGATTTTTTTTTTGTGTGTGTGTGTGTGTGTGTGTGTGTGTGTGTGTGTGTAGACAGGGTTTCTCTGTGTAGCCCTAGCTGTCTTGGAACTCACTTTGTAGACCAGGATGGCCTCGAACTCACAGAGATCCACCTATTTCTACCTCCCTAGTTCTGAGAACAAAGGTGTGCCACCATGCTGGGCTGAAGAATTCAATGTTAATGACTGTCCAAACAGAATAAAGAGAACTCTAACTCCAAGAGAAGAGGAAAAAAGACTTCATTTTGCTTCCTTGTTTGTTAAAACTTTGACAAGTGTGTTTTTTGAAGGGATGAGTTTAGAGAATGAGGGTAAAACCAGAGTATTTGGAGTGAGAAATGATATACTAAGGCACGTGGGGCTGAATTTTAATATTAGGACAGTATATAGGGTCGTCTTTAGTGCAGTCTTCACGATGGTGGGATTTTGAGATTCTTCCAAATGTCTTCTGTGGTGCTTTAAGCCTGAGTCTTTTTGGTATTTTTCGAGACAGGGTTTCTCTGAGTAGTTTTGGTGCCTGTCCTTGATCTCGCTCTATAGACTAGGCTGGCCTCGACCTCACAGAAAAAAGTAATTTTTACTTGAAGAGTGGAAGATAACAAAGGATTCTTGACTTAGTTTACAGACAGGGACAGTCAGAGGAAATGAGTAGCTTGCTAGATCAGGAGGTAAGAGGCCCAACTTGAAAACAGGTGTTGCCCTCTCCGCTTCCTCTAGCATTCTTCCTGCTGAGCCTTGCTGGTGCTAGCCAAGAGTCCTGAAACAGAGTGAGGAATTGATCTGTTTCCCCTCTAAACACACATATTTGATGTATGAACGGGATTGAGCTTAAAATGCTACTTTGAGTTTTTTTTCTAGGTTTGTAAGAACTAAATGGCTTAGAATGTTTTGCTTGGAGGACGGAGTGGTTTTGTTTAATTCATGATGGCAGGAGAGACCTTGTCAATTATGGCTTTTATGAATCTTAAGCTTTCCTAGTGTGGGCTCTTCCACCCAAAAGCACACAGCTAAATAAACAAGCATTCACCGGGTGGGGCTGGGGCGCTGCTTGTGTTATCCTGAAGAACAGAGGGTCTTTTAAAAAACATGAACTTCTAAAGAATTATATAGAGAGTTTTTTTTTTTTCCATAACTCCATTATAAGGGGATCTGCCTGAGATTAATTATGTGTCCTAGAATTTTGATACGGTGTAAGAGCTCTAGAAATGTATAGACACAAATAAATATAAAATATTTTAACAGATTATATTATGCTTGACACATTGCCCTCGTTTACTAATGTGTGTTTCAATTGTTTTGGATAGATAGTACAGCATAAGGGACGAAAGCGGGGACAAGGATTGGCCCTCTGGAGAGTACAGGCAGTAAGCTTATTTACCGTTCATGACACAAACATCACAGGATGCTAGATTTAAAGTTGGGCTTATTTATGATCTATGTGCTGCTGTTAAACCTGCCATGTTTACTAGGATTACTACACGGTAGAGACTTAGGTAATAATATCAGGTTATGTTGGATACAGCTTTTACAAAAGCTCATTATTTTATCAAGAGGGTTTTCACTTCCACTATTCTTATACAATGCTTCCTCAAAATTAAATAAAATGGGCCAGAGAGCTGGCTCAGCAGGTAAGAGCACATACTGCTCTTGCAGACAACTGAGTTGGGTGCCCAGAACCCACATCTGATGGTGTACAACTGCCTGTAACTTCAGCTCCAGGGGAATTCAGTGCCTTGGGTCTCCTCTGGCACTAACACTCATGTGCACATACCCACATACAAACACATAATTTAAGAAGTAAAATGTTTTTTAAAGTTCTTAAAATTTTTTTAACAAAATGGAAAGTAACGAATATATGTGGAAACTCTGAGCTAGAAGTCAAGAAGAACCAGAAAAAAGTGCTCATTTATCCAAAGAACATAATACTTTGCCCTGAAGCTCAAAGAAACAGTGTATGTAATTATGATCATCATGGAAAATTAGTAGTTGTACCCTTCTTTTAATGTTTTTTGTATCACCATGGGAAGTGTATTTCTTTCGTATAGATTTTTTAGGCTAATGGACACTTCAAGGTTTATTATAAAGAATACCAAATATATTGTTTTATCTCTGAGGTAAGGCAGCAGGCAAATACAGGGGGTGTGCTGCCATTCGGGGCATGCCCTTGAATGTAACATGTCATAAAAAAAATGACAGTTTTTATTTTTTACTTTTGGCATATCAGTATGGTGATTAGATAGTGACAGGTAGCCAGGGTGAGTTTCTGGTGCTTGATGTATTTTTCCACTGTATTCAGGAAAAGTGGTTTAGCTGATGTCTTGACGTTCTGTCCACGAGAATCCCTTAATCAAGCCTGGGGAGGCCCTGACATTTTCAACGGAGAACCTTGGAAAGCAAGACTCAGTGTGACCTTTGATAAAATGTTTATACACGATGTGGCAACATAAAATGGTTCAGGTGACTCATGGGTGGAAGTGTTTGGATTAAAATAGTGTGATGGGGAGGCTTTAGATCAGAAGAACCCAGCACAGTACAATTCAGCTTTGGGGTTATTTTTTCAGTACCACAGACAGCTCAATGCATGGGCTACCTATATAGTTCATTTCACTAATTACTTTCACTCCTCACAACCAAAAATGAAATTACCCTCATTTTTTTTTTTAATTTGTCAGCAATGCTTATATAGAATCCAACAGAATGGGGGAAGGTCTCTAGCTCAGGAGATATTGGACTTTTTCAAATGCCTATTTGGCTTTGCGTTCTGCATCAATCAGCAAATCCAGAGAGGAAAAAGAAATGCAGGAATAAAGTGAATATATAAATAAACAAACTTTAATATATGCTTATGCAATCACCATCTTTTGACAAGTCCAAATGACTATAAGGGTTGTGATTTATTCAATTGGAAACTTGTTGTGATACCAAATGAACAACTTGCTGCCTCCTTGTGCCTCAAGGTTAAGAGCAGAGGCATGATTTCTGGAGCCATTTCTTTGTCCTCACCCTGCAGTAGGGCTGGAGATATTTTTTTTTTTTTTGACAGAATAAATATAAATGAAAGTCTTTAAGAAAGTTCAAATACAGAGTTCATTTACTCTTTTCAACTTTATCTCCCTACCATTTTTTCTCATGGCAGCAACTTTATTATAAAAATGAGTTGTTTAGAATTTTTTTAGATTTGCCAAAACAAGATTGTAAAGTGAGAAAGGAAGCCCCTTGGAGTGCTACATGGTCTTTCTGGTTCTTACGGAATTCAGAAGACTGACAGGTCCTGTACTTTAAATTGGAAAGGATTTTTCCTTTGGTAATATAATTACATGATAAGTAGCACTCGGGAAACATTTAGTTTTCTTTGGATCATTTATAATAGAATTTCTCTGCATCTCTTTCAATCTCGGTTTTCAGAGATGAATGATCTAGTTCTATAACTGGAAACATTGAAATTAAGATTTCTCTTCACTTGTGAACCATGGCCCCGCAGAGGAGGAGGGCTTGCTGAGGATGGGGTCTTAGTGACCTGCCCGTCTCCCAGGCAGTGGGGGGAGGTGGTGGGGAGGGGAGGCTTGCCTTCTCACTGGCTGGTAGGCCTGGTGTTCTCCCTGTAAAGGAGGAGAGACATTGGCTTTCCCACTTCTACAGGGAGCATGCAGATCCTCCTAGACCATGTGGAAAATACCCCATGTAGTCCTTGTTGTTTTTACAAAGTAATAAATACCAGTAGTAAACATAATCCCAACAGCACAGAAGACTTTAGAGAAAACCAAAAAAGTTACATTCTTTGGACACTTAGTCTGTTTCTCAGAGGCAACCACTTTTAAGTGTCTTTCGCATCCCCTTTGGATTTCAAAATCAAATATTTAGAAGTAGCTATATACATATACAGCTTGTTTTTAATCCTTAATGCACTTTGGAGGTGTTTCCCATCAGTCCCTAGTGACCTGGCTCATTCTTTCCTTGAATAGCTGGATCATATCCTATTTTATGATGTGTTGTGGATTTCTTTGTCAGCCCTGTGATGAGTGCTGATGAATAATTTGAAGTTTTCTAATTTTTTCTAACACATATACATACATATTAATATATACTATATATAGTATATAATATGTTCTAATAATTTATTATAATAACTTATCTATATTGTTCTTATATATTGCATATTTAATATATATGTATATGCATGAGAATGATATATTCTAGCAGTAATATTGCTGACTCAGTGATAGGACCAGAGGTGTAGCTCAGTGCCCAGCATTGGCAAGACCCCATGTTTGAGCCTTGGCACCAAAAAACCCTTTAGACAGACCAGTGCCTCTGTCCCTGCTTTCTTGAACGTTATTATTCTTCCACAACAAGCTGAATCCTGGATGTTATAAGAGAGACTTTATTAGTTTTTTTTTTCTTTTCAAGGACTAAAAAGCTTATTATCTTCTTGAACAAAATATTTATAGGTAAAATGTTTAGAAAGGACCTCACAGGCTTATTTGCAACTACTTTGTTATATCCATCAGGCAGTATATTACATAGTATCCCTGAAATTGTATAATCATTGTAAAGATGTGGTCAGAAATGAATATTTTGAAAATTTATATTGTTTGACTTTAAAAATTTTGAATGAGGTTAGGGAAGGTGAAGAAGACTAAAAAGTTAGAAATTATCTTAGATTGGCCTTAGGTTCTGTTGTATCTATAAAGTAGATGGAAGCTATAGCTACAGGATGACTATATGGCTCCACAGTTGCTGGGGTGGAAGCTGCCTTGCTTCGTCATGTGATTAGCAGCTCAGTGGCGGATTCTATATTGCCCACAGCCTCCCTGTCAGTAGCAATGACACTCTGAAGCCTTTTGACTAGGTGTATACTGCAGTAACAAAATCACTCAGGACGAATTTTCTCCACCCGCCTGTGTAAAGATCTCTGCATTATTAATGGGTGTGACACTAAATAATGTGATCCTGGTGTGTTTACAGAGCAGCATCACAAATGAATGGAGAAGACAGCTTCAGGTTTACCGCTAGTGGCTGGGCCTGACCATCTGTCCCTTTTTGGGGCCACTTTGTGTGTAGCTTGAAGGAAGGGACACTGAGGACTGTCATTGTCCCAGACCATACTTGTCAGAGCAGGCTAAGGAAGCCTGCATTGATTTAATGCCAGCGAAATCATGTTTGGTCAGAATATGGTTTTATATGGATGCTTTTAGCGAGGATTTCTTCATGTCAGGGAGTAATATGTTATTCATTACTTTAAACCATATCTCAACCCAAACTTCCTTAAGAATTCTGTTGATAAAACAAGAAGGGACTGACCTTAGTCACGTTTTAGTCCAGCATTGTACCCAGCATGAGAATGTCCTTCATGTCATCTTGATAAAAGTGTTTAGCCAGTTCCTGTGTGAGCATCCTTCCTGGAAGGTTGTCTATTCCATCATTAAGCAACAGTTTTAAAAATAAGGAAGGGGTTCCGGAGGATTTTCTTCATAAAGTCCGGTTTTATTCAGTCCATGATCAATATTTTGAAGTTTTCCTGTCAAGCATGGTGGTACACATCTGTTATCCCAGCACTCAGAAGACACAGTTGGGAAGATTACTGGTAAATTCAAGGCCAGCCTGGACCAGATAGTGATGTTAAGTCTACTTTGGGATACATAGAAAACTCCTGTCTCAAAATATAAAAGCAAACAACAACAACAAAGAAAACTTAAAACAACAGTAATAAAACTTTGAGCTTTCCAAATGCAATGGTAAATAATATGGAAAGGTTCATTTTCTGGACCTAAGAGCTAGTGAAGAAGGGAAAAAATAGAAAAAAGAAAATAAATCCTTGGAAGTCCGGCAAATACCATGGTGAGGATATAAAGGACCGAGATGGAAAATTGGGGACCAAAGATGCTATGTACAAACAGAAGGATGAGTGGGATTCTCCAAGGAGGTGGTATTTAAACTAGGCATAGAGGAAAAGTTAAGTAGCCAGTATCAACAGAGTCTGTGGTAGCAGCCCATGCAAAGCCCTAGTAACTAGGTGGAGTTTACTGTACTAAGCAAATCAATGTAGCCCAAGCTGCAATGGAAAGGTACCAAACAAGGTTTGAGAAGATACAGGGACCTGCTGTGGAACCCTCACAAGGCCGTGGGAAAGATTTTTAGTACAATTCTCAAGTCACTGAAGTGTTTAAACTAGAGACGACTCGTGTTCTAACGTAATGTTCCAGAAGGGTTATTTTACTTTACACTGAGGGCATTACACTGACTCGGAGACTGCATAGCAGTCTTGGCAAGCTATGCCCTAGAGAGAAATGATGTTCACCGGCCTTGGGTAATGGTAGTAGAGAGGAGATGTGAGATCATTCCAGACCTGTACTGAAAGAATAGACTCAGATTCATGGATCTGAGGCAGGGGCAAGTCTGGATGTAGAGATCACTCTTGGAACTCTGTCTAGAGCAGTCGAGTTCATGGTGTGGAAAAAGGAAGATTTGCTAGACCTCGTGGTGCACTTTTGGGACCTCAGGTGCTGAGGCAGGAGGATCACAAGTTTGAGTCCTGCCTGGGCAACGAAGCAATAACCTGTGTCAAAAATACAAGATTGTACCAGTAATGTAGCTCAGCAATAGAGTGTTTGTTTGCCTGGCATCCACAGAACCTTGAGTTCATACCCCAGTACTGGAATTAAAAAAATAAGATTCACGTTGAAGGATAGGATATGGAATCAATGTAATATAGTTGAAACTATACTGATCATATATATACACACACATATATATATACATACATATATATATATACATACATATGTATATATGTATATATGTGAATCTGAAGTTTGGAAGAAAGATCTGTACTGGGAATTAAATTTAGGCATCATCAACATAAACTATTTAAGCTCACAGGAATTGATGAAATCACTGAGCAAGAACAGTGAAATAAGAGGGCTGCAAGGCGATCAGATCGTTTTCTGACATCTGGAGGTTGAGTAAAGGAGGCACTAGAAAAATAAAGGAGAGAGAGAGAGAGAAGGCACTGCCTTTGAGGTGGAAGAGGGCGAGATGGGGGTGTTGGAAGAAAAGCACTTCTCCCCACGTTGAATTGCTCAGGTCCGTTAATTGGAGAGCAGAAGAGCTTTTTAGATTTGGCAAGTTGAAGGTCATGGCTGACCTTGCTTTGCAGTTGAAGTACTGTGAACTGTAATTTCCAGTGTAGCAGGATAAATTGATTCTTTCACATTTACACATTGCTCGGGTCCCTTTAAATGTCCTCACCGTTAACCAGTCCTGGCTTTGTTCTTTAAATATTCCTCATCAGGCTTTGAATGCCCCTGTTCGCATTCTTCTGGATGTACACCATTTTGGTGAATTTCTTCTTCTGTAAATGAGGTCAGAAATGACCCAATGGATCCAGTCAGGATGACAAAAAAAAAAAAAAAAAGTACCACATTTATTTCAGCCGTCACTGGTCTCAAATGGCCATGCTTCCCAGAAACTGTCACCAAGTGACACTTAGAAGATCATTTATTGGATGAAATGATTGGCTTTATATTTTCAGATGCTGTTAAGTAGCGTGTTGATTTCATGGCAATGTCTCCGCTTGTCAGTATTGTTTGAGTCAGAATTCTGGTGTTCATGGGGCACACATTTCTTCAGGTTTGGAAAGGATGGTGTGTGGATGGTGTGTGGTGTTTGCTTGACTACAGTATCCACACTGGGGCTATGTTCTGTTGCAAGCAATGGGTCCTGATCAGTGGTTCTTAGTGAGATTCTATGCCTGCCCCTGACAAATGTACCTCCTTTTTCCTAGTTTTGGGCCGACAGAAAGTTTTAAGTGTGTGCCTTTAGAAACCATGCCCACAGCATGAGAGAGCCAAGACCTAGAATCAGGCCCCATTTTGTTGTTTATCACATGCTTGGCCATCAGTGACGTTTTGTCCAGCCTTTTAGGTAACACCAGCTCTGGGTGTTTTGACTATTAACCAACCCCAGTTTCTCTACTTTTGCTACAGTAGTATCACAAGGACCTGTCTGTCCTCTTGCTGAAAAGCTACGTATTTTAGGTGAACTGCAGTGTCACGACTGTCCAGCCTATTAACAATATCCAAGGACACAGGGGTAATTTGCTTCTAATTTTAAGCATTAGCATATGTTTCATGATCTAATGCCTTTTCTCTTAAAAAAAAATTGGCTTTTTTTTCCCTTCAGGCTATAAAATTAATAACTACTCATGTTGGAAAATGGTAAAGCATAGGAAAATATAAAATGGGCTACAAATACCACCACCCCAGAGGTAATGGTTTTTCCTGTTAGACTGGGCTCATATGGAGTAGATGGGTATGTATTTGCTATGCAGCTCTATAAAAGAAGTTCTTTTGATGTGTTTCTTCTTGCTATTTCTATGCCAGCACATGTGCTCCATAGCTGTGTTTCTCCCCGTCACATGTCTGTGATCAATGGGAATCTTTACCTTATTTTTTGGATCCTTAAAAAAGGATCAAACACATTTTTAAAAACTAAGTTTTTCTCAATCCCTTGAAGATAAACTGACTCAGAGTTTCTCTGGTGATTTCCTAAGGATCACCTATCAAGAGAGCAGTTATCCAGTTAAAGTATGCAGTTTCAACCAGCGATGGTTTGTAAAATTGGCCTCTCCAAACTTTCTTTCACCCCTTTTATTACTGGAAGTACTTACTAATGACTTCTTTAGTCACCAGCTTGGCATGGTCTGTGTCCAGGCCCAGAGAACCAGCAAAGTTTTTGAGTATTGTGCTGTGTAAATCTGGGAGAACTGCTTCTCTATAGCTTAGAAACTACTGTTTATTCCTCCATAGTCTTGGCTTTTAGTATTAGTTGACAGTTTAGGAGAAGAATATCCCTGTTTAATAATTAAAGTTTACATAGAAATCACGTGAAAGCATTATCTGAAGATAAGTCCAGCCCTCCCCCCAAAATCTATAATTTCTGAAATTTTTCTTATTAAACTTGCCTGCTGAACAGAACCATTTGACTCTCTTTTGGGTTGTTTACTGTTTTTGCAACATAGTCTCCTGGCTTTGTGTCCTGCCTCTGGAGCCAGTCAGTCTGGATTCCCTCCAGGTTCTATCACTAATTAGCTGTGTGACCTTGGACGAGTTGCTGAATTTCTCTGGGGTTGAGCTTCCTTGTCTGTGAAATGGGGATGATGGCGTACCTGCCCCACTGGGCTGTGAGGAACATTATTAAGGACTTCAACTGTTTTAATGGATTTCATGCAGATTCTGACTGCTGGTGAATCCTCTGAGGAAGAAAGCAAGTGGGCCTTTTGAGGTTGGGGTTTCCTGTCTGTAAACAAGTGGGGCTAACAGTTCTGACCCACCTCTGGCTTGGCTTCCACCTGGAGCTCTCTCTACAATGAATTAACTCCTTCATACCCACCTCTGGCTTGGCTTCCACCTGGAGCTCTCTCTGCACCTAGTTAACTCCTTCAGGCCTCACAGCTGGCTCCATCTTCCTCACCACTAATTAGGACCCTAGTGACTTAAAAGAGTTAAGCAGGCACGCTGAAAAGTAAGCATAGGGAATAATTTGGATAATGGAAAATTCTGGCATTAAACCCCTGCTGGAAGGAGAGAGGTGGAAAACAGCCCGAGGCAAACATGTAAACTTCAGCAATTGGTAGTACCTGGGTCTGGAATCACTGTGGGTCCACAGGTTATTTAAATTGAGTGCCCCCCTGTTCCTGCACTGACTTTACATCTAGTGAGAGTTTTATACAGTGTGTCTCCACCTGTAACAAGAGTGCATGGAGTCCAGTGGTCTGAAAGAATTGTGAGATTGTGTGTGTGTGTGTGTGTGTGTGTGTGTGTGAGTGAAACATGACCTATGATGCCTCAAAATGTACCCTCTTCAACGACTGGTTTACTTTTAACCAGGGAGCAGGATTCACTGCAAACAGTAATCAACTGAGTGTTTATTATGCTGGACTCAGGTTTTGAGCAATGCATTTTTGTTGGTTTAGTCTTGGACTTTGATTTTTAATTCATGGGACACATTGGGCCTTAAACTTTGAGAAATTTAGACTTCAACATGTAGACAAGCCCTCACAGTTCAATTTGTTCACCAGAAACTTCTCCTTTGCCTTCTTGAATATTCTGATCATTTTTACCTAATTATGTGTTCATCTGTAATGGCTGTCTTGTGCCAAAATGAGATTCTTTCTAAATAATTTGTCTACTTGGACATGGGTATAGGGCTTTGTTTAGTTACTCAGGTATTCATCATCTGTCAGAAGGCATCCATGTCCCAATGCCTAATAAGTATTTGCAAATGAGTTTTGTCACAAGTATACTGAACTCTTACAAGAAAGTATGTTTATTATGGGTTTGACCTTGAGAAACAATGATTTTTATTAAATTTCTATCTATTGCTATGAAAGTTAAATATTACATGAATACTAAATTTTTAAGCTATTAATTTTTTTCTGAATAGTTAGGGGGACTTTTGACCAAGCATTGGATTTATGTTTTATGGTCACAGAATATTGAAATCACTGAAAAATAATTATTATAAATTATTAGCCTATGTGCTGGTTAGTTTTTAATGGTCAACTTGACGTACTTGGCGAGAGGGCACTTCAATTGAAGAATTGCCTATATCAGGTTTGTTTGTGACCATGTCTGAGGCTCATTTTTTTGATTGCTAATGATATATAGGAGGACACAGCCCACGGTGGGCAGTACCATTCCTAAACAGGACTGTATGAGAAAGCTCACTGACCAGGAGCCAGGGAACAAGTAAAGAACATTGCTCTGTCTTCGTGAGTTCCTGTCCTGACTTCCCTCAGTGATGGACTGTTACCTGGAAGTATAAGCCGAAATAAAGCCTTTCATCCCCTATTTGCTTTTGATTACGGTGTTTATCACAGCCACAGGAAAGCAAGCTACAAGAGCCTATTATTGTTGAGATTGTATGCATATAAAACTGACGGACATGAGATTTGTGATAGTTATCTTAACGCTTTTCAGTAACTGGCACTGCTAGATATCTACTCAAGCAAAGCTCATAGTGGAAAATTTAATCTATGTGGAACTAGCTTTACGATTTTGACACTTGAATTATTGCTTTGCAATAACTTAAAAGTTTGCAACAGGTAACTTTTCATATGGAAAAAGAATCCCATACTTGGATCAAGTTCTCATATTACAGAGCAAAAATTGTTGTCTTTTGAGTTAAAATGAAAAAAATGCATATACATACATGCATACATATGTACTCACATATACACATACATATATGCACACATACATATATTCATACACATATCTTCTGCAAGTTATTGCTTTAAATTTGAGCTGACAGCTTGCACCTGTTGGTAACACTGTGATTATTAATGCTGTGAAAATATTCTGAATTATTTTTTTCTCATTAGTATTTTAGTCAAGTGCTTAACTATTCTCAACAATATCAAAGGAGTTATTTAATGAATATGTATTTGAGCACACAACCAAGATTTAAGCAGTAGTGATAGAAAGAGAAATCTCTGATATGCTCATTTTTTGAAAAAGAGAAAGCACCAACAATATTAGATTCATGAATGAAAGCTTTCTATTATTCTCTGATTTGATATTCACGTATTCCTGTGGATTTATCTCATTTTAAAAGGCTCCCTCTTCTTTATTCATTTCCTTTTTTCCTTCAGGATATGTTTTACAGTCTCTTTTATTCCTTTGGACAATGATTGTTCTTTTCGGCTGTTGAGTTCTGACCACGTTGTGCCTCTCATTTTAGGATATGTCCCTTGAGTATTCCCACCATCGGAGAACCAGGATCCAGCACACTGGCTGTCCTGTTCACTGTCTCACTTAGTCTGATATGGGGCACGCAGATTTCGTCAGTACAGCTGTTTTCAAGTATTTTAGCTGTTGAGTGTGTCTTGTTGCCGCTGTATTCACAGAGGGGAGGAGGGCCTGCGTTTTGGACTTAGTCCCTGGAACCCATATTAGAACCACCTGCAAGGACCACAGTGAGTAGCCAGTGGGCTAGCCTGAGCTCTGCAGAAAGAAGCCTTCCCTGTACAATGGTAGGAACCCAGAAGGCCACAGTAAGATGCTGTGTGTGAATGGAGAGAGTAAGCTCCTCTTCAGGCCCCAAGCTGTGATTTATTGCTCTATGGAAACAAAGTTCAACAGCATGGTAAGCGATAGGACCAGAGGCTGCTAAGGTGGGACCAGAGACCTATGGGGGATACACTCTGGCTGCATTCCAGGCTGAATGCAAGCTTCTATTGATTTGTCCTAATCCGCCCCACTTTTCTGTTGGTGTGAATGATGGTCTGTCCTTTCCCAATGGAATCTAAGCAGTTGGTGACTTTCCTCCATTTTCTTAAGAACAATGGGGTACTACAAAGCTAGCCGTCATTACCAAAATGATTAAAGAGGGAGCAGCAGCTTTCACGTGGAGTCTAGTGGCACAGACCTGTAATCCCTTACTCAGGAGGCTAGGTGGAACGATAGAAGTTCAGAGCCTGTCAGGGTTACGTAGTGAGTTCAAGGCCAGCCCTAACAACTTAATTGAGATGTCTCAAAATAAGAAGTTAAAAAGAAAGTAGGGGTACTGTTCAGTGGTAGAATACTTTCCTAACATTGCGAGGCTTTAGGATCAATCCCCAGTTAGTGCTCTCTCTGTCTGTCTCTGTCTCTCTGTCTCTCTCTGTCTCTCTGTCTCTCTCTCTCTCTCTCTCTCTCTCTCTCTCTCACACACACACACACACACACACACACACACACACATACCACACACACACACACATACACACACACACACACACACACACACACACACACACTTTGAAAATCATCTTCAGACTGTTTACCTAAGGAGTCATTTGAGGAGCAGCCTTGCCTCACGGGTTCTCCACAGCCCATCCACTTGGCACACTTGCTTTCAGCCTCTCTGCTTGTTTTCATTTGGGAATATTCTGGGGAAACACATGTTGTGTTTTGAGACTACCAGCCACGTCCGGATTCCCCATCTGCTGCCGGTCCTTCAGGGACTTGCTGAGGATACACGATGGTCTGTGGCCTCCAATACTCTTGAGTGTGCCACCATCCTCACAGTGTGGAAAAGAAGGCACAAACATACTATGTTCCAATCATGGTGGGTTGCATCTGTCATTTGTGTTTGTATTTATATTGAGTGTTAAAAAAGTTTGTGAGACCCAATGTTTGGAAGTGATAGAGAACAACTCCCTGGGCCTGTGACTATCCAGGAGGCTGTGAGGAGCAACACTGAGTAGAAACTCCCAGAGGGCTGTGTAGGAGGAAAGATCCAGTATATACCTTCCATGTTGACAATCACATGTGCGTCAGGATTGCAACACAGTGAGGACTTTGGCTCTGAGTCCCCAGAGATTTGGGTTCACTCTTGTGTTATCTATCAGGAGAAGTGATTATCACCCTCAGACTCATTTTCTTCATCCGTGGAATGGAAACAATTGTGCCCCCCATGGGAATATATAAGAAAGTTAGTGACATTGTGCTTGTGAAGAATTGACATGCACCCAGCATGTTGTCATGCTCAGGAGCTTCTCACCTTGCCTCTTCTCCCATCATCATTTTAAAGCAGAGTCCAAAGTCTCAAGTTCTGGAGGAGCCTACCAGAGGTTAATAATGGGATATAATTCAAGGGAGATGAACCAAGTTCTGTTAGGCAAGGATTTGGGGCAAAGAGAGCAAATATTGATTAATCAGTTTGGAGGTTACCAAACTATAGTCCTTTCCCTCCAATAAATCTGGCCTACCTGTTTTAAAAGCTAAAGTCTCATTGTGCACATGGCCCTGCACATTTAAGGGGAATGGGATATTCCTGCATTTTTGTTTTTATAGCTGAATCTAATAATTGCAACAGTGACCATATGGTAAGCAAAATAGAAAAATCCTTCCTCTCTAGGCCTTCACAGGAAATAGTTGACTGACCTCTAGGTTAAAGAATGGAACAGTCAACAAAAGCAAGGAGAAATGAGGCCAAATGGCTTCTGCACCAAGTCGTCTTGTTCTTTTGGCTCAGGTCTTTGATACTAAGGTATGGTGGGTTGAGGTTGAAAAGTACCCAACCTGAGAAATGGAAACCGCTGGGGTAAGGGCTCTGCTATGTCCTGAGTTCTCATGTTTTCTGGACATGAGGTGAGATGCCACGTGAACCAAATTGATATCACCAAGCAAGAATGCAATGGCTGTGCAAAGAGGCTTCTGGAATTTAGGAATTTCCAGTCATTCTCAGGGAGGCCTGTGAGGCAAGGCCAGTCTTATCCCATCTGCAATAAATCCAATATTGTGTAAGCCAATCATTGCAAAGCTGGTATCTGTAGCTAGGTAAAACGTTCATGCTGCTGTTGGTGTAGCTGGCCTCATTTGGGAAGGGAAACTCATGTGCTTATATTTAGATCCTCTTTTAGCTGACTGTTTCTAATCACAAAGTGGGAAGTAGTAAAGAATATTTTATTTAATTTCTTATGGTTGGTGTATCTGCCAGCACGTACTTTATTAGTTTGCTTGCTGACTTTTGTTCCTACTGATTAAAGGCATATTTCACAGAAATAATCTCTTCCACTCTCAGTGGACTGCTGGGAACTCCCCTTGGAAGTCCTCAGGGGGTATTTCCCATGTCCCAGCCAAGCTAGTCTCTCCAAGCTAGTCTCTCCACTTGGAAGTCCTCAGGGGGTATTTCCCATGTCCCAGCCTAGCTAGTTTCTCCCCCAGGTAATCCTCGGGGAGGGGGGCATTTTCCATGTCCCAGCCAAGCTAGTCTCTCCCCTAGGCTTCCTTGCTGCCTTTGACATTTGCTCTTGGAGAAGGATACCACACTCACTACCTAGGGCCTTGGGGAAGAGTTTGCTTTTTGTCCTGTCCCACTGGATCTTCTCTGTCCCCTCTGTCACACCCCTGGGTCCTGTGGCTGCTTCCTCTGTACTACCCTTGTCATTGTGGCTGCATTCTGCACACAGGTGCAGCACATTCATTCCGGTTATCAGACTCTGACCTCTCAGGTTCTCCTACAGCCTCTGCTGCATTTATATCAACAGGGATTTTATATTTGTACTATTTATATTATATGCTGTTCAGATACCTGTATCCTAATACTCAGTATATATTATGACCTATAATATGTACAATAGTTTATATATGATATGTAATGCATTAGATATGATATATAGAAATGATATGGCAGTCTATATTATATGCCAAATTTTACTATATACTTTAGTATTCATATAGCATTTTACAGTAGCTTAGTATTTTTGTTTAAACTTTTTCTTTTAGCCTCATCTTAAGTAACAATAGAGCCAAAGTAAAGAGAATATGTTGAGGGGTGATAGCTCTACTGTCCCTCTAAGGCTCAGGGAACATTATGGAAGAGGGGTTGGAAAGGATCTGAGGCTCAGAGGATGGGGACAAGTGTAGCACAGAGATGTCTTCTGGATATGACATATCCATGGCCACTCATGAACTCCCTGCAGCTCTGGTTATCTGTACAAGACACAAGATTGGGCCCCTCAACATTTCGTCATGTGTAGGGGAGGAACCATTGTGCCCCACTCCTCCCTGGGGAACCATTGACAATTTAAGACTGTCGGGGGGAAGGGTGTCGTTTTCTTCCCTTGTGTAGTGACAGTTGCCCTTGCTGCAGTAAATTACATCCCACCCACGCTCATCAAGAAAGTCTAATTAAACTCAGTGGGTCACACACAAAAACAAGACGTGAAAATGAGAGGGGCCTTGTTGAGGAGTTCCAACAGGACAAGGGGTGAAAACAAGTATTATTCATTATCTAAGTGTATGGAACTGTCAATACAAAGTATTTTTAAAAACTAGTATCCAGGGAAGTACAGAAAATACAATTGCTGTGTTTTCTAATAAACAATAAAGTAAAATTGTACATAAACAGACAGCATGGTCTGGCCCCATCTCAAAGGAGTGCCTGTGTAAAGCCTTAAGGGAGTTCATCCTGCCTGCTGCCCTCCTTGGTTCTCTGGTGTTATAACATAGTCTCCTTTGTTGCCATGTTACCCGCTGGTGGTCCACCCTCCCTGCTACTGCCGGAAGGTCCGCCCCAGATCTGATGTAACAATTTGACAATGCTTCCCTGACTTTATTGTTTCACTGTAGCATCATCACAATGTAGCGTAGACCTTCCTTTCCAGACCTGGCCTGACCTGGCCACTGCACACCCATTAACACCTCCATTCCCGTTCTTCTCCACCAAATTCACTACTTCTCCAGCGCCTGCTTGGGGTTCAAAGGACTTTACAGTGTTTCAGGCCCTTGGAGTCTAGAACGCCTTTCTGCCTTTGTTTCCTCAAATCCTGTTGATCCTTGAATATTTATGGGGAACCACATCTTTCAAGAAGCCATTTCTGCCTAACTTAACCATCCTGATTATTTAGCTGCTCTCTAAAAACAGACAGACAGACAAACCACTAATGCAGGGATAAGCAATCCCAAGGTGAAATAAAAGATGATCCAAACACGCATTTCTCTAACGTTGCTCCAGCAATGCATGGAAACCTATTAGCAACTCACAGCTTCAGTTTCTCACCTATAATCCTGGGGTCCATGTGACCTAGCCCACAAAGCTACTTGGAAATTAAGTTGCTTTTAGTCCAGTCCTGGCTAGTTTTTATGTAGATTTGCACAAGCTAGAATCATCCGAGAGGAGGGAACTTCAATTCAGGAAATGCCTCAGTAAAACTGGGTTGTGGCAAGCCTGTAAGACATTTTCCTAATTAGTGATGTGACAGGGCCAGCTCATCGTGGGTATGGCTACCTTTGTGCTAGGTGGTCCTGGATTCTATAAGGAACCAGGCTGAGCAAGTCATAGGAGAAAGCCTGCAAGCAGCACCCCTTCATGACCTCTTCATCAGCTCCTGCCTCCAGGTTCCTGTCTTGTTGGAGTTCCTGCCCTAACTTCCTGTGATGATGAACTTATGGAAGTGTGGGTGAAATAAACCTTTTCTTTCTTAAGTTGTTTGTGTCACGGTGTTTCATCACAGCATTGGAAACCCTAAGACAAGTCTAGTGCTGGACACAGCAGTCACACAAACCATTCTACTGGTGTCACCTTTACCATAATTAACCATTACAGTCACAATCATGTTTCTCCTAAGTGTCTGTTGATGAGGTGCTGTTTGATTTGTACGATGGATGTCTCTGGGAGTAATAAGGTGAAAGAGTGATGAAAAATACAAGATACAACAGTGACCTCCAGACTCAACTAATGGAGGTCGTTATTACCATGGGAACTGTCAGACTCTGTCTACGTCAACTGTCAGCCCCATGAGGACAAGTGTCACATGTGAACCTGATGGGCATTCCCCTGGCTGTGCTGTATAGTCGGCTTCCATGAAATAGCTTCATCTATCTTCCCTCCATGTCATTGAATGGCAGCTATGTAAGTGGTCCCTATGGCTTCATCTGTGAAGTAGAGGCAGCCAGCCACCCTTGCTCTTTTTCTGCCATTTGTCAAAGGTTGGTTGAGGATGGGTGTGAACCAAACCATCTCCGAGGAGGTAGGATGACATTCTTTCTGATGTGCTAAGAGGAGCTTAATAAATGTGCCTTTCCTTAGCGAAAAGCTCTTTCTGTGCTTTTGTGTTCTTCTGTCATAATGTTTGGGATCATTAAATAAATTTAGCTTTATAAACCACTTGTATTTAGTTTGAATTTAAATAATTAAGATGAATAGGATTCGAGTCAGCTGTCATTGGTTGAAATCATAGCTATGTGTTTGTTTCTGCTCTTTGTAGCTATCTGAAAAAAAAAAAGACAGATTTTGTTCAACTTGGTTTAAGGAACTGTGGACATGGATCTATCCACATGCTGTGGTTTATTTCAGCAGGCCTTGGGAACTGAGGCTCTGGTAGTTCTGATCATGAAGCAGGAAATGGAGACATCTCCTGGGGCCTCCTTTTTTATTTTATCCTTTTAGATGACTATGATGTCTCCTAATGTGGCTGTCCTCTTGGGCGTCTGTGTCTTTACAAAGTGCTCTGTTGACGTTTTTGTTTTCAGCACCCATTAACCAGATACCTCCTTGAAGTCTTGTCCAGTTATTTCACACACTTTATTCTTCCCCTTCCCTGAGCAGCATGTATGGGTGCTACTGGTTCTGAATAACTGAGTTCTTAGCACTCTGAATTAATCTCTGTGATCTGTTTTACCTTTTCCAGGGCTTTTGTACACCTGTTTGTTTGTTTGTTTTTCAAGATGGGGTTTCTCTATGTAGCCCTGGCTGTCCTGGAACTTGCTTTGTAGACCAGGCTGGCCTCGAACTCAGAGATCCACCTGTCTCTGTCTCCCAAGGGCTGGGATTAAAGCATTCACTTTGACCCGTAAGTTGGCCCTACCATGTCATTCTGCCATCCAGTGATTTTATGGAACTAAACTAGTGGGAGGTGGGAAAGGAATCGGTCTGCATCTGTTATTCACATCCTTCTGACAGCACAAGACCTTGCTTGCTGAGTAGTGTTTGGGTTTGGTAGGATGGCAGGGTTACCTCTGTTCATGGTCCAAGTTCTTGTTTAGCCTGCAACAGTGTGCTAACACTGACGGGTCCAGATAGCTGTACTCATGGTTTGGGATGCACTTGGTAACTGGCTTCAGCTTCAGTATAGAGCCCATCCTTTGTTTCCCCAGCTCTTCTCAATCCTGGCATTGTGTGAGAGCTGCTGCTGACTCCATCAGACCCTTCATTTTATTACTGCTTTCTCTTTTATACAGTATTCGGCGAGTCTTCCATGTCTTTTATGCGATGGCAAAGATAATGATGAAAGGAAGTGAATATTCTTTAGGGAACTGTGTTGAAAGTTTGACTGGGTGATGATAGGGATGATCTGAGATGGAAATGTCAGATGAGGAAAGATGCTAGAAGACTATGGGCCACTTAACCCTTTGTGGCTGAAGCTCATAGGGACAGAAAATTACTAACATGACTAATGCAGAAAATCATCCTGGACTTGTTACCTCCAGGCTTTGTGATTGGGAAAGTCTAGTAATATGTATGAGAATAACTCATATACTTTCTGTAGACCAGCCCTGTGCCAAGTACATTATACACATGACTTCATTTCAGTTCTTACTGAGCTAGTGAGTAGCAAAACTGGGACTCAGATTCATATCTTCAGATCTGTTAACTTCAGAGATTGTATTTTTAAGGGAATGGCTCCATATAATTTTATCTGGAATGTGTGAAAAAAGCTGTACCATTTTTTCCACTTCAGTTACAACCAAAAAGTTACCGCTTCCTAAAAATCTGGTGTCCAAACATTTGGTTTACTTTAATATAGATAAAGGAGATCCTTTCCTTCAAATGGTATTTTATGTTACCCAAAGTTCACCACAGTTGATTCAAGGAGACTGTAGTAATCTTTATCTATAATTAATTGTTCCATAAGATACGTCTTCTTTAGTGTTTTTCATCGGTCTCCAGGGATGACCACAGTGGTGGGATGGGAGCCAATACTCAATTACCCATGAAAGTGAAGTAGAGGGCAGGAAAGAATGCTGATGACCAAAATAAGATCTGGATACATCGAAGTCCATGCCATGATGGCACTCCTCTCTTGGACGTCCATCTGAACTCCCTTGTTTGGGTGTGACTGCTTTTTCCTCTGAAGTCTCATCTGTTATAGCCACCTTCCCATATTAGTTAAGTGAGTGCCGGTTTGGAAAAACACAATCTCTAATAATCTCCATAATAACATTAAATGTGTTACTGTGATCAAAAGTGGCCATGGAGTTTTCTTTCATACCCGACTTCAACTGAATGGTGGGCCCAACTTCCTTTCTGTGTACTATGCAGTTCTCTGTGATTTCCTGCCTCCCATTCCTTTGCCCAGATTGTTTATTGACAGCATGTACAGCTGTATGTTATTAGAGCCTCCTTTACGTGTTTGGAGAGACTGAGCCACGACATTCATTGCGATTTTTGTCCTTTTGTGCAAGCATTACCTTGAACTTGAAGTATACTACTATTCTGCGTCATCATGTACAGCTCAAGTATCATCCTGGAAAGCTTTCTGTGACTTTGCATACTTCGTTCTTCTGATTCTATGTGTATGGGTCTTTGGACTACATGTATGTCCGTGTACCGTGTGTATGACTGGTATCTGTGGAGGCCAGAGAGGGCAGCAGATACCCTGGAGTTGGAGTTACAGATGGCTGGGAGCTGCAATGTGGATGCTGGGGACCAAACCCTGGTCCTCTGCAAGAGCACCCACTGCTCTTGAGAGCTGAAACTTCTCCCCAGCCCAGATTGTTTCTCCTTCAATGGAACACTGAAAAGAAATTTTTACTGATTTTGAATCCAAAGTATAAAAATTGGAAAAACATAATAAAAATAACATTGGTCTTGATTGGTCCTAGCACACGCGTACTCAGAGATGGTCCCAGGTACTAGGGCTTAATTACAAGCATTTTGAATTTTGACAGAATTGCCACTTAATGTCTGTTTTGTCCTTTCTTCATAACCATGGAAGTATTAGTATAACAAGCATTGTGGTCATCAGGAATCTAAATAGAATATTTTTGGTTAGGAAGATTGGAAAATTAAACAGCAGCTACAATTGAGTGTATTTTTACTTAACCTTCACTCTTACTGAGGTGGGATCGACATGTTTCTTAAGGCTGTATTCTGATTTCAAGGGCTTAGCCTAGGAAACCTTAAAAGAGCTGCAGCAGTGTCACTAGGCTTGCCCTTGGACTTTTGTTCCTTGTAGCACACACTTCGGGAATGTGTTTCCCCAAACCCAGACTCTTGGCTTGAGAGCCCTTCTGGTGCCTTCTTTCCCCACAGCTTCTTCACTGGCTTCAGTCCCAACAGTGCCTTTTGGTGCACATGAAAAAGACGGGAAGAAAAGCCCAGCCACTGTGCAGGGGACTCTGCGCCTGGACTCCCCGACAGTTGGCAAGTTTTCTCCCTTCTAATCTTTGAGCTTTTGGCTCATGGCAGTAGAGGGGTTTGTTTGTTTGTTTGTTTGTTTGTTTTTTCATTTCTTCTCCTCTTAGGTTTTATTTATCAAAAGAGAAGATTACAACCAAAGCTAAAAGAGCCTCCCATTTTATTCCAAGTCAGGTTACCCACCATCTACCAGCAGCTGCAATGGTGATTAAGAATTTGTGTGTGTTGTTCCGTGGCATGTTCTGTTCGCTCTCTGAGTGAGACAGTATCTGTAAACGCTATAATCTGGCCACCTTTCTTCATGCTAATGCAGGGCTCGCCCCAGAGATTTAAAGTGTGCCCCTGAATTTGCTTTCAAGCTGCATGTTGGAGCTATAGTTTAGTTCATTTAACTTTGTATGGTACTGTTACATTTGTATCTATTTCAGACCTCTTTTTGAATTTGTTTTTTTTTTTTTCCTGTTTATTCTTGTTCTTGTTGTGGGTAGCAGGAGGACTTTCAAAATTCATTTCCCTCTGTAGTAGTCTAGAGGTTACATAATTTATATCTTCCATTTTAGTGATCATTCTTACTTTTTAGCAAATATGTATAGATAATAATGTTTAAGATACATCAGAGTCTCTGTCCTTGTATCAAGACGACACACCTCCAAGGTACCTTCTGGTCTCCATTTCCTTTCCCATTTGTATTATCAGTGTCCAGTATCCTATTTATATCTTGCTTTTCAGTGTTATCCAAATTACTTCAGATTGTTGGTGATTATAATTATTTATAGTTTTTATTTGTCTACTAGCATATTTTCTTACTCAACAACCCTTACTTCTGATTTCTGTTGCTATCTTACTACAACATGTTGTTTAACACTCTTTCTCAGTCTATGTGAGAATATTTTTCACACATCCTCATTATATGAATTTCCTGGGGAGATGCCAATAAACTTTTACCCAACCCAGATAGACTACTGTTGGCAAACCAAAGAAACGGTTCCACCAACACCTAGCTTGGTGAACCACTGAGTTTATTGGGGTTACTTGCAAGATCATGACTCACTCAAAGGCCACTACATCTCTGGAAAAACCCACCACATTATGAATGACAGCTCATGAAATTTGAAGTCTTGAATCTCCCTACACACCTTGCAATCAAGTCCATGGAAGAGTCTCTTCTCCCCAGATACCTTTTCTAGCCTTGGAGGTGGGGCACTTGTGAATTTTGGAACATTTGGGGTGCCAGAGCCCAACAAGTTTCATGAGTTTCCTGAATCTTTGTAATTGTCATTAGCTTCCTAAGTGGGAAGAATATTTTACCTCTGTGGAAATAGTTATGCAAGGCCTCCTGAAAGATAGCCTGGACAGTGTTTTCTTTGAATAGTTTGAAGATCATATTTAATTATTTCATACTAACTTGTATTTTAACAATATGGATAAAATATTTCTAAAATTTAGACACAATTATTATAAGTCTACACATCACTGACTTCACAGAAACGTTCACCTAAGTTTCATTGTCTTACTGAGGTCAGCACTGTTTGGAACATGAGGCTGTACTGCATTTGGACACAGTGATGTTCTTTGGAGACTGAAGTGTGTTAAATCGTGTGGCCTTTCATTAATTGTTTTAAGCCTGGTGCTTCAGAGATCTCTGGTGTGTGTGTGTGTGTGTGTGTGTGTGTGTGTGTGTGTGTGTGTGTGTCTGTCTGTCTGTCTGTCTATACTTCTTGACACACTGATTTACTTACATGTAATAACTCTTTCTCCAGTCAGTTGTTGCATTCCCTACCAAACTGGGCAAACACATGCAACTTAATTGGTACCATTGCTGGTAACATCTTGTTCTTTATAAATTTGTTTTATAACTACTAAGTGGTGACAAATGGCAGTCTCCTTACTGTAGAGATAGGTTCTGTAGAGAGATCATTTGGGTTCTTGTCCATCTCTGTACTTCATCCATATTACCCTAACTAGTTCCTTAATTTTTGAGCCTTAGCTTTCTCTTAAAGTGAAGGAAAAAAAATAACACTGTCTAAATAGTTGTCCACTTGACATGAGTCCATACTTATCTAACATACAGCAATATTATCTAGGTGAGATCTTTCAAATTCCGTCTCAAACATTGTGTAGAATATGAAGTTCTATACAACTGAAGTTAGAGACAAAGAGTTTTGCAGATGAAGAAGCTGTAACTTAGAGAAAGGCTGAATTAGGATGTGCTCCGTTTCTGTTCCCACAGGGCACAGGCCGTAATGTGGAAGTCTATTTCAATATTTGTTTCTGCCAGAGAATAAGAGGTTTTCCAAGAGCATCAGGGAGTTATATGTGACATTGCAGAAATCATAATGTAAATTAGGGGGTAAACATTCATTTGCTTTATAAATATTTGATTTCTTCCACCTTTTCAGAGTTTCCTGATGCTCCTGTCAAATTATGTGCATGTTAGAAAACCTGAACTTTAGCTTTGGGCTTTTCACTTACTCATGGGGTGACCATGACAAATCCTTTCAATTGCTTGTCCTTTAATTAAGCTCTTAAAGGGCAAATGTACTAATAATTATGAACTGCCTTTTAGCTAGCTTTTAAGTGCTTAAAATAACAAAGGTGATGATATTATATTTTAGCTATGTAGCAGTTATGAATGCTTCAAATGAAAACATACAGCCTTTTATTATTATACATTAAACTTTTAGAATGAAATGAATTTTCTCGTATTTAATTGTGGCTTTGCACTTTTTAGCCTTGCTTATAGTTTATTCCCCATCAATTAATTCCTTGCTCCCTTCCAACATCGTAAAATTGAAGATGAAGAAGTTGAGTCATTCTCTAGTATCATTGAGTTGAGGATTGGTGGTCAGTCACACTCAGACTGAGCTCTGCCTGGCTCCAGATTCTGGAGAATGAATGCATAGGCCACAGACTCTAGTATTTTCTGTGGTTTCCATTCTATTGAGAGAAACACAGCAGGGAATTTGAGCATCTCATCTTTTGGGAAGAGCTCACAAGTTCTTTGTACATGTACAAACTGGCATGAGCTGCAGTGCAAGGTGAGTGTAATTATGAGTGCCCAATGCATCAGTGCCCAAAAGTGGGCACAGTCGCCAGAAACCCCATGGAAGGGGTCAAGATTTGATTTTAATTATAGTAGGTCTGAAGGGCAGCAGGTTCCAAAACCATGTTAATCTCAGTTACCCCTGGATCAAGTAGATGATCCTAAGCTTTTATCTGTGACTGAAGCACTTGATTAGATGTGAGGAGGACACTCAGAAGCTCATGTTTCATCAGTTGATGAGAATTCCTTCAGAAGCAGGCACAAGGTGAAGCTTGTGGACTTCCTCTCAAGTCTGAGTTTACTCTGTTTTCTAGTCAACTTCTCTTCTCCTCCATGGTTAAATTTTCCACTTTAAGAACACAAGTTCTCATTTAGTTTATACAGCCACTTCTCTCGAGGGTCCATGGAATACTAACCTTATTTGTAGGTTCGTGGTTTGACTTTTATTAGCATCGACAGAGTAGGTGTTGCCTCATCATAGCCAAGTAAGGTTGACATTATTTTTATTTCATATTACAAATGAGCAGGTTTAAGTTTAGAGAGTTTAAATATGTTGCTCCAAACCATTCAGCTAGTAAGTGGTCCAGCATGTATTAAGTACAAGCTTCTCTGGCACTGCAAATCGTGTTTCCTATGACTCACACTAAGAGATTTCAGAGCAGTTGGTTGACACTTGAAAGTCATGAACAGGAGCCATCCACCCACCAACAGCTCCACCACACTCAGCAGCTTTCACATTTTACATTTCGGTATCTGAAATGCATTCCTTTTGACTGATTTCTTGACTGTTTCCTCCATAAAGTATTTCTTTTAATAAATAGCCTTTTTCCTATTACAGCTGTTAACACAGAAGTTTAAAATATACTAAGTTAAATGCAGTCTTAGTTTTCAGCTGCATAAATAACAGAAAATCCAGTTGATGGTGGGTGCTGGCTCTGTGGCCTCAAATGTCCAGGCTGTCATTGGTGTGATTCTTTCAGAATCTTTAGATTTGGCTCATAAGATGGGTGCTGCAGATCTAGGGTCCACCTGAAAGAGAGAAGGAAGATGCCATAGCTGGTTTGTTCTTTTTTCTTTTCTTTTTTTCTTTTTTAAACCAAAGGCATGCTTTTGTGGCCTCTAACAACCTTGTGCTTAGGACTGGAGATCCTAACTGCATCATGTTTGAAGAGTGTAGGAGAGAGAAAAAGAAGTGGCTATGGCTGTAGTGGGGAGGGACAGAAATAAGGAGTATGTGAGTGTTTTTGGCTCACCACTGCTCATAACAGAAGATGGGTCTTCTTTTATCCTTCCCAGCTGTGAGAAGGGCTTGGACAAACTCTAGCATGGCCCATGTTTCAGACTGGAATTCAGGAAACAAGATGAGCCCAGGTCTCCCTGCATGAAGGGACCTCATTGAATACTTGTTTAAAAGTTAACAAATATTATTATTATTTTATTCATGCTGTTGGCAATAGTTATAAAATGTAATCATTCAAGGTTTTGCTTAGTAAGGTTATTTTAGCTACAAATTGAATTTCTGTGTTTGATTCTGTATATGATCGCTCATAACAGCAGCCATTACTTTCTAGAATTGAACATGGAGACTGGTAGGAAGTATTTGAATGTCTAATGGCCTTCTTCAGTCTCATCTTCCTTTTTCTTATTTTAAATGATTTTTCCTTAATTTTTATTAGTTATTAATATTGTTCACATGCTCCCCAAATTAAAAGTACTTAAGTTTATTTTATTATCTGTCATTCTGTTCTTTCCAGTCCTCAGGACCTTAGTTCACCTCCTTATATGGTTCTTAGCGTTAATTTCTAGTCTTTTATCAGAGGAATATTATAGACATGAAATACAAATATGTGTTTCCCCATTCAAAAAAAACCTGCGTAAATGCTAGTAGATACATTGTTCCAAAAAAAATTGTTAGTACTTACTATATCATTCCATTTAATAGTTTTAAATAAATTTTCTTGATCTTTTTTCCCCAGGGCTTATTGTTCTGTTTGGGGGATGTCCAGAATTTCTTTAACCCACTTCTGTATTAAATTATTCACATTATCCCAGCCTTTTGCAAATATAAAAGCAGTGCTGAAACACTTGACCATGTGTTTGCTGTTGAGCACACATGCAGATATGTTGTTGTAAAGAGATGGGAACGCTTGGCCAATGAGGATCCGGCCTGATGAACTGGCCTCCTCAGGAGCTGGCAAAATTCACAGTTGCCTTCATTCCCAATGCCTGCAAGTACTGTCAAGTGCTGTTTTTTCCCCTCTTAAAAAGTACAGCCTGTTACGAAACTTCTACAACCTTTTGTTTTTTTTCTGGCACTGAGGATCAAACCTAGGGTCTTGTGAATGCCAAGGCAGTGCTCTTCTCCTACTCAGCTCTATCCCAGGGCATTCTTCTTCTTATTATTATTTGAAACAGGGTCTCCTTGAGTTACTCGGGCTGGCTTTGACTCAAGCTTCTGCCTCCTTAGTAGCTATGGTTACACAGGCCTGTGATACCAGTTAACCAGGCTACTTTTTTGAATCTAAGTTTAAAAAAAAAAAAAAAGTTGTCTGATTTTTCTTTTACATTAAGGTTAGGCATATTTACTTTAAAATGGGTTTTTTTAATCATTTTTTATTTTATTTCCATTCCTATATTTGTGCCTTTATTTTTCTATTGTGTTGCTGATTTCTAAAGGAACATCTATACTCAGAGTCTTTTGTGATAGAGAGGCAAACATCTCTCCACCTCATAGCTTGATGTTTGTTTTTGTTTTGCTCACTTTATTATGCTTTTGGCATGGCACAAAATAAATAATAAGTAAATAAATACTTAAATACATACATACATAAATAAAGTTTCCTAGAGTGAAATGTACCTGCGTTACTTACTTTTCATTTGTTTGTTTCATGGCTTAAGCCAGCAGCCCAGTCAGAAAGCCCTCATTTCTCTGAGCTTCTGGAAGAAGTCTGATCCGCTACCTTCACTGAGCTCTTGGGTTCAGTTTCATAGCAGATCTCTCATATGCGTGTAGTTTTCCTGGGGAGGGCAGGCCTCAGTCCTGGTCCCAGCTTTGTTTGTGGCGGCCCCTGGCTTGTCTGCAAGTAACTTTATAAGAACTTGGAAGTTAAGAGTGAAGACTGTCTTCCCTAATGAAGCTGTCTTCAGTCAACCTCACCAGTGGGTGAGGGACTGACGGCAGGGAGGTCCCCCTGGAATTAAAGGAGCCCTGAGAAAAACCAACCCCACCCAGTATAGACGGCTGGCCCTGCTTCTCTTTCGTGCCTTGTATTCTTTTGGGTGAGTTGGAATGATGCAAACTCATTTCCCTCTTAGGGAAGGCACGTGGATCCCAGGGAAAGTGGAGTTGGGTATGGCATTGCTTTAGACACATGGAGCTTGAGAGAAAAGCTGGGAGGAAAGGATACAGGGGTGTGGGGGTAAGAGCGTGCAGAGAAGGAACAGGGCCTTTTAAAAGTCTCTTAAAGATCCTTTGGAGTTGTGTGATTCTCAGCCCCTTTGGAGGTAGGTTTCAGTTTTACACTCTGCCTGTCACTCAGAAGCAAGTTGGTAAAGAAAGTAAGTAGACCCTCTAAATACTGACATATTTTTTATTAAAAAAAAATCTAATGGCTTTCTATCTCCTTGAATCCAGTATCACACAGAAGAAGCATTTTTTCCCCTCCAATACTGTTATTTTGTGAAGTAACAGCAAAGCAAGGAACAGTTTGGGTCACAGGAGAGAAGGACCACATACAGAATAGCTAAGCAAGAACAGGGACCTACCTGATGTCCATGGAGGAGAAGAGGACACACAGGACATAGGACACAGCCATGTGGAATCTTCCCCCAACCCCTCAGCAGCTCACGCATTGAGAAGGCAAATATGTACCCTTTGGTTGCTTTTACTCCTACTTCAGTTGACTACTTAGCAGAAGGAACAGAAGGACACCTTTCTTGGTGGGGAACACTATTGGCATCAGGGCAGAGGAGTCTTCCTAGTCTGCAACCATACAGCAGGATTGGCACCCATGGATTCCTGGACTCAAATGCCAGGCGCTCCCACAAGTCGTCATGTCAGCCAGAAAAATGAACACACATTTCCAAATGCTTTTGGGTACTCACGGACAGCCAGGGTCTGGTGTCCTTGTTTATAAACAGCCAGGGAAGCAAGGTATTCTTTTCTTAATTGTGGTATAAGAGAAGACAAACATAAGAAAAAGTAGTCTTTATGAAGGAAGAATTGAAAAAAGATATAAAACAATAGTGAGGGAACTGGAATAAATGTTTCTGCCACGTTTATCTGTGGTTTCTTGTGATTTTTTTTTTCTGAAGCCAAGAATAAGATTTCTCATAAGAATGCTTATGTGTCGCTGCATTCTAGGGTTGAAGTGACTACAGAGGCACCCTAAATAGCATCATGCATGGGTTGGAACACCGTCTCTTCAAATGGAGAGCAATCTGTTGCAAAGCAAATGTAGTTTATGATTATCCAGTAACCTGGACTCCCAAATACTTTGAGTCCCTCTGCAGCAAGCGGTTCGTTCTAAGTTTTGTGGAATGGAACCCCCCTCTGATCCCATTGCCCACTTCTATAAATAGTGTACCTGGCTAGAGTTTCCAAGCTGTCAGCTTTAGCTTGCCCCACTGCTAAGCATCACCTGTTGTCTTTTTAAGTTCTGCACTAACACTTGTGGAGCATTCATGCCATACTGAAGCTGCTTTTCTACTTTATTTTTTCAGTTATTCATGGTGGACAATGGAGCAGATGACTGGAGAATAGCCATGACTTATGAGCGTATTTTCTTCATCTGCTTGGAAATACTGGTGTGTGCTATTCATCCCATACCTGGGAATTACACGTTCACATGGACGGCCCGGCTTGCCTTCTCCTATGCCCCCTCCACAACCACCGCTGATGTGGATATTATTTTATCTATACCAATGTTCTTAAGACTCTATCTGATTGCCAGAGTCATGCTTTTACACAGCAAACTTTTCACCGATGCCTCCTCTAGAAGCATTGGGGCACTTAATAAGATAAACTTCAATACGCGTTTTGTTATGAAGACTTTAATGACTATCTGCCCAGGAACTGTACTCTTGGTTTTTAGTATCTCATTATGGATAATTGCCGCATGGACTGTCCGAGCTTGTGAAAGGTAAGTTTGCTTCTTTTCCTGAGAAAATAATTTGCCATATAGTATCTTCAGAAGTGAGAGAAAGAACATGATGTGCCTGAGTTTTGAAATTTTTTACTGTCTTTTAAGTAAGAGTAACAAAGCTTTCCAGAAGGTTCCTGTATAGAGCTAATGCATTGATGGTTGTGTATTTTGCTTTCTGATTTGATCAGCTCTCAACAGAGAGTTATCTTTGTAATCTATCAAAATTCAGAGTCCAGGACTTTTTGTTGTGGCTCTGTGTGGGAAATGTTAACATTGTTGAGATACTTCTGGCTTAAGTATTTATAATTATTGAAACAGGAAGTCTTGATACAACATGTTTGAACTTTAGGGGACCTGCTAAAGTAGTAAAGTTATTTGTTAGCCATAGTGCCAATTTGTACTACTGTGTGCATGATTACCTGTTAGAGACTTGATGGATGCACAAGCTGGTTTCTATTGAACATTCAAGAACAAAAAGAGACAGTATGTGTTTCTTGTCTGAAAAGCACTGGTGTTTCAGGGGTGCACACATACTGTCTGTATTCAGAGGCTGCTCACAGAGTCTGAACCAATCAATTATATCATCAACAATGTTCACTTCATTGTTTACTAAGCAAAATACATTTATGAATGGCCTATAGAAAAAGTCACTTAATGGGTAGTGAGTATGGTTATACGACTCTGGTAGGAAATTCAAGGTGAAATTAGCATATGAGAGATAAAACTGTTCCTTACTCTTGTATAGAAACCTTACCCTTGTATAGAAACAAAATTTCCCAACTTCACCATCCATATTGTGACAGGGAAAATCTCATTGTAGAACTCTTCCCTCCTCTTCATAGTTTTTATTTTTATTTTCTCTGGAATAAATAGCACTTCCTTTACTTTACTTTCCTTTGTTGTTTTTGTTTTTTTGTTTGCTTAGATTTTTTTTTTTTTTTGCTTCTGGCTCAGTTTTGTATATTCTTACAATGGAATCCTCTCTAAGCCTTACCTCGTTCTGTAAGCCTCCCTCTTTCTCTTAAAATATATTGAGCTTTCCTACATTTTCCCCTTGAAACAGTGGCTTTTAGAACCTTTTTTTTCTTGCTGTGTCATGTTGGAGAGGTTTTTTTGTTGTTGTTGTTGTTGTTTGTTTTTCCTCTGTGTGTGTGTGTGTGTGTGTGTGTGTGTCTGTATATGTGTATGCGTGTGTGTAGTACCTCTTATTTTTTACTTATGCTTTTATTTATTTACTGTGGGTGTTCATATTTCGTGATAATTTCTAAGAAAATGCAGTATGTGAGAGAATGACCTTGACAACATGGCAGTCTGTATTCCCAGATGATGTTAATGAACAGTGTGGCTAGATACAAGTATTCCAGACTGGAAAGTCATTCTTCAGAAAAGTGAAGAATTTCATTTCGCTTTGTGTTCAGAGTCCCTCAGTCTGATTCCATTCGCATTTTAATCTTTTTTTTTTTTTTCTTTTTCTTTCTGAAAGCCTCCAGGATTGGCATTCTAAACTGTACAAGGTTATGAATCTGTTTCAGTCTATGATACTGGGAACTTTCTTGGCCCATTCTGTTGTGAGAATTTTGATTGCACTGTGACAGTCTGAGACTGTTAAATAAAGTTTACCTTGAATCAGGGGCCAGAGCTAGTGACTAACTGACCGGAACTGGCCATACAGAAGCCAGCAATTTGGATAGAGAAGACACACTGGGAGAAAAGGGTGGGGGCTTGAGATTGGCTTTTCCTTTTGGTTTTGGGACAAGTGAGGAGACATCTCTTGCTGGGTCTCCAGCCAAAAATCAAGGTCAGCTGATTGCTTCTCGGCTTCTCTGATCTAACAGGTTTTTCACCACAAATCTGACTTCTGAGTCTTTGTTGATAAATAGAACGATAGAGACTTAGATTAAGCTACAAATTGCAGCCATGGCATAGTCCGGCCACTGGACCCAAAGGACCTCCTGGCCATGGCCTGAGTGGTCAGCGGGGTGTTCCCTATGGGACTGTGGGGCTGCAGACGATAATTAAAATATCAATAGATTCATGTACAGCCACTAAGCTGTAAGAAAAACATCACCATTCAGCATTGGGATTCTTGTTCTTCAATTCTGAGAAAGGAAACTGATTTCTTAAAGCTCCTGGATTTTGTTGTGTGGATAACGGTCTCCATATGTTAGTTTTTTAATGTTTTTCTTATTTTCTGTCTATGCTTTGCTTTCCATGTTGGAAGACAACTTCGGTTTTATTTTTAAGCTTTCTGTTAGGGATTAGGGGTATACCTCAGTGGTAGAGCCTTTGCCTAGCAGAGCTGGGCTCTTGATGCAATCCTCATTATGGTGAAAGCAAACAAACATGTAAACATAATTTTGTTTTTGGAATTAACATCCTCCCTGCTATTCATTAAATTCCAGTGTCTACTTTTTGACCCCATGTGCTCATTTGTGTCTGATAGCCTCCCACTTCTCTTTTACTGTTCTATAGGGTTGTATTTATCTGACAATGTTAAGGGTGCTTTCAGAATTCATTTCTCTTTGTATTAATAAAGATACATTATTTTCTTCTTTTTTTGCCTGCTGTTTTAGAAGCTTTCCTTAAACGCTTGGGTGTCCTGGGCTGCATGCTCATACTGAGGAGCTCATGTGAAAGAGTCTGTTGGAAGCTTTAGGTTTCTGTCTAGAACTGGCCAACTGTGGCCTTCACTGAAGGGAGATTTGGTTGACAGGAGGGACTAGCATATTTTATATATCCTCTGAAAATCTGACCACCCCATGAGCTCATCATTGGAGCCAGAGTATGGATGGCTTCTTTGCGGGAATTCCTGTGAAAGCAGGGGAGTTCTAGTCAGGGTGTGTTCAAAACCACTCACTCAGCCAGTTCACAACCCTGCTCTGTTCTCTCCTGACTACAAAAGTCCAGAGTCCTACAAGCCTGGCTAAGGGCAGCCCTCATTCCCAGAGCAGAAGAAAGGGTTATGTGTTTGTCTCTGTGCAGACTTTGGCTATCTTCTCCCATTTAAAGCTTGGCCATGTTCCTACCTGCAGTGGGCCGGTGTGGACCATGCTGGAGTCATATGGGGGCAGGTCCCCAGTGTCCTGAGAGCTGCTTTTGTTTAAACTCTGATCTAGAGTTCTGCTTTCTTGAGTCAGTATGAGATCAGCTTTCTGATATATTTAGTTCTGTGTTGCCTGCCACTCATTTTATCTTTATGGATTTATACTTTTTTTTTCTTATTTGCTTGAAGTTATCTATAGTCATTCTTAGAGGGTTAAGAGAAGGAGCCACAAGGAGCATGCATGCTGGGTGAGTTCATCTGCTTTTCTGCAAATTTGTCTGTGGCGAGGCTTTAAAATCATGCATCTGAATCTTTCTGGAACTTCTCTACCTAAGTATAGGTATAGCATTTGAGGGATTAAAGTGTTCCCTTTGTTTTTGGTTAATTTTTGCTATATTGGGAATCAAACACAGCATTTGCTCAACAAGCATTCTACTACAAAGCTCACTTCTCTAGTTCTTTTTAAAGAAAGGTAAACTGCTTAAGGTAATGCTTATCACCTAGCAATCATGGTATTTATGGGCTTATGATGTTTTCTACAGCAGATGTACTTACCAAGTTGAAGAATGACTATTAAAAACTTAGTACATATACCTATTCAGATTCTAAAGATTAAACCAATATTTCTGTGTAGCAGTGTGACTGTGGTGGGTAAAAGCATCCTTACTAATATTTGCATGAATTTGGGTGGTCTCTACTGTGATTGTTTCCAAAGACTAATTTAAGTCACCTCAAATTGTTCACCTGCTATGCATTTTCTTTTTCTTTAAATGGCTCATATCATCATCTTTATCCTAAGTATAGAAATTCTGGGGCAAGCTGTGCCACCTGACAGCAGAGCAGCCCAAAGGATATGTGTTTTTGTCAGGCTGAAATTGTGAGATGATAGCCATTCCTATCTTCAACAGGCAAGGGAAAGAGAAAGTGTCCCTTGCACCATGAAAAGGAGTCTACAGGCAGGAGTAACAGAAGCGAATCAACAGATCTTTGGTTTTTGTGGGAAAGGAGACAAATGCCAGGCTCAGGATTGCAACCGCAAGCCTGAGTCCCAGCTTGCATTTTAGAGGGTGGGTGACCTCAGGCTAGGCACATTACTGCTTCTTGCTCATCTTTCTTCATTTGCAAGCTAAATGATTTGAGTAGTTATTATTTAGCTTAACATTTTATAATTACACAAATGTGAAAAGACATAAAATCATTACCCAACACTTTGATAGATTTTCCACAGTTGAATTTTTTTTTTTCAGCAAATTTCCCATTTCGCTTTGGAAAATCTCCAGATTGTGACTTTTAGATGCAAAGATATGTATCTGTTGGGACTGGGCTCCACTACTCTGCATCTTGATTGGTTGTGGTTTTCTGTAATGGTCTCTCTGTTGGAAAGGGACGTTTCCTCGATGACGGTGATGCCTACATTCATCTGTGGGTATAAGGACAAACATTTAGAATGTAGTTAGGGATTATTCTGGTTCAGTGAAGTGGCTGTTGTAGGTCTTCCTCCAAGATTGTGTGTCCTACAAATGTCATAAGCAACAGCCATAAAATCTCACCAGCACAGCTCTCCAAAAGTTGAGCTGAACAAGGATGACAATAGACATTCTGATGTGCACAGGGAAAAGCCCTGAGGCCTCAACCCTACACAAGGAACTATAGGCAACTAAGGAATGCTGAGAGCCGGAGAAATAGTCTTCTCTGGGAAGATCACACCAATTGGTTATCCAATACCACTAGCCAGCCCTAGGAACACACATACAAGTAGTATTATACAGACCGAGCAGGCCATATTTAAGAATATTTATGTGTATACATATACATATATGTACGTGATAACAATCAATGAAAAAAAGGCCGCTATTTTGAACGAGAGCAAGATGGAGTAAATGGACAAGTTTGGAGGGAGGAGAGGGAAAAGTAAAATTGTACAATTATACTATGGTCTCAAAAAATAAAATTTAAAATCTGCAAAGATACATAAATTCTTTCACAAAGTTTCCATTTTAAATATTACTGTACAAGCCGGCCTTTTTCTCCTTGATGTTGGCTTGCCTCTGTCTCTCTCTTCCCCTTGCTTCCTCTGTCCTTTCCTCCCTCCTTTCTTCGCTCCTTCCCTCCCTAACTTCCTCCATTTTTTCTGCTTTCCCTCAATGCCATCCGTTTTCATTTGCTTTTCTAAGTATATACTGTTTCACATAAGCATAACTCCCTTATTCTTTTGGTCTAAGTGAACCACACTGTCTTATCTTTGGCCCATCTAAGTATCCTGTCTACATTAAAGGGAGATATTTTGTATCAAATAGAAATGTAGACCAATTTCTAAACAGTCTTATTAAACAAGAAACAGAGCCAAATACAGGGGTAATAGCTGAAGAGATCAGAGAAATAGCTAATAGCCACAATTAGCCTTTAGCTTACCACCTCACCATTGCTTCCCCAGAGAGAGTTTCTTCCTGTCTAAACTGCTTTTTATTGCCTTCCTGTTCTGCCTTCTCTTTCGCACTAAGCCCAGCCACATCACTTCCTCATCACTGCCTGTCTATACAGACCTCCAGGTCTCTATGGTTGGTACTGGGATTAAAGATGCGTGTCACCACACTTGGCTGTGTCCTTGACCACACAGAGAGTCTGCTTGCCATGTGATCAGATTAAGGGCATGGGCTACCACTGCTTGATTTCTGTTTATGGCTCCACCATGTGACCTCTGATCTCCAGGCAAACTTTATTTATTAACATGCAAATAAAATCACATTTCAGCACAAATAAAATATCACCACATAGAAATTCTCTTTTTAATTAGTTATAAGAATTTTAAGAACATTTAGAGGCTGGAGATATGCTGTGGCTGTTAAGTGTACTGTATATTGCTGTTGCAGGAGACCCAAGTTTGGTTCCCTGCAGCCACGTCAGGGGGCTCACAACCATCTGTAGCTCAAGCTCTGGAGCATCTGATGCCTTCTTCTGGCCTCTTCAGGTACCTGCACTCATCCACATACAGACAAACACATAGAAGCATAATTAAAAATAAGACAACCCTCTTAAAAATAATTCTAAGAATATTTTAAGATGAAGAGAGTCAGACAGCTTTCTGGAAAAGTTGTGTTGATCCCTGTCCTCCTACTAAGCACAGAGTTTCTAGCAGTTTCTTGAAAGTGTTCTTCTCTATTGATGGGGAAGGCAGCTATAGGTGGCATCTATTTTTCATCCCTGGTGTATTGTGTATTCAATATTTATTTGCCTGTGAATGTAAATGTATATGTGTATATTGTACTATGTATATACTATGGATGTGTGTATTGTATAGATAGTATGTATATATAATACATGATTTATAATTATAAAGTTTATATTTTTATACTTTTTATATGTATGTCTATACATATATATGCAAGTATTTATTGACTCATTTATTTGGGTGAATGATAGGTAAAAGCAGAGAAATCAGAATTCTAGTATTATTTCATTTGCCTCATTGGTTAGTAAGTATCTACCTTCAGCTAAATGAGAGTAATCGCCACACTCTGGTTCTGGTGTAGTTTTGTGTTCAAGTGAACATCTTTTCCGATGCAAGCCAAGAAGTGTGACATCATCCTGGTAAATGATCTGACATTCAAAATGGCTCAGATCTGGACATTTCATCAGGATACATCTGGGAGAAACTTCAGGGGACCTTGAGAAGCAGAAGAAACTGGAACACCCAAGCTTAAGTCCCTGGACTTTGGGAAGTACCCAGTCCCCATTTGCACCTCCTCGGATTTCTTTAGTTTTGTAGAAATAGCCTCCTCCATGGCCAAGTTAGCATGTGTCAAGAGATGCTGTTCTTAAGAGGTTATCGTAACTTGACAAGCCTCCATACAGGGGCTAGTGCTGTGTCACACTGGGAAGACCCCCTTGTCATTGCCTTGCTTTTATTGCTGTTGTCATCACCATCAAGGTCTGAAGAACAACTAGCATGTAAATACACATCAGGAATTCCAAGAGGGAAAGTGATACTGGCTTGTCTGCATCATCTGAGACACATTCTTGGTGTATGTTAAATAGTACTGAAGTTTTAGAGACTGGGAGGTATTACAACCTTCTGCAGTTTAAGAATCAATCAAGTGAAATATTTCTGTGTTCAATATATTCTTTTCTTCTTTTGACGGAATTTCAATAATCTGGAAGGGAAGACATACTCAAAGACAAATAAATACTGAGCACATGGAGCTAGGGACTCTCGTGCCAGTGTTTCCAAGTAAAAGTCACACTGTGCTACTGTCATAAATCAGAGGAGTCAGGAGTGTTTCTGTCGCTGGGGAAAGGGTCATGTAGTTAGGATATCAATGGCCAAATAACTGCATACTCTGATTTATTCATTGTCTTGTCTATAAACACATTTAAATAAATAAACTCATATGCATTAGTTGAGAGGGAGATGTTATAGAAAATCAGTTTGAAATAGTTTCATTTTGAAAGTGGGAGAGTTAAAGAAGCGAAGAGTGAACTTGGGTGTGACTTTCTTCTGGAACTGTGACCAGCATTGTAAACTGGTTGACTAAGTTCCAGCACTAAAACCTAACAGATAAAAATTAACATGGTATTTATTTCTCTCATGATCAAAGATAATCTGAGAACCAGAGACTTCCACTTCAATATGCTTATGATGTTAATAAGTATGTTATAATATTACCCAATGGAGTATATATTTATATTCTACTCTCTGTGTGATAGTTTCACTAATAGTCATTTACAATATATTTTCAAAAGTTTTGTTTTTAATCACAGATGATTTCTCAAATACATCTGAAACTTTGTTCTTATATATTGTCTGGTGGAATACTACAGGCAAATAATACTCCATAGTAAAATGACACACAGTTTAAGTTTTACACAAGTAGCTGTCTTCTGACATCAGTGTATTGAATGGGTTGTTGAGGGAATCTCCTATCAAACAGAATACCTCTGGTCTAGGGACACACACCAGTAGGACTTCCTGAAGAAAAAGAGCAATGTGTTTTGTAATTAGATAGTCTTTCACCCTTTTAGCCCTAACTTATAGATGATATATGGGATTTCACTCTCTATTGGTTATGGGCTCTAAATCATGTCCATTTATACTCTTATTTGTGAGAATCCAAAAAGTTAATTGTTATTAACATCTAGTACATCAGTTCAGCGTTACACTGATCCACTTTCTCTGCCTTAGTCTGTATATTCAAGATCATTCGTTGCTTACCCTTTGTAGAGCGTGCTTTAAAATAATGCCAATGGTAGGTTCCATTTGTAGTTGGAATGTTCCTTGGGCCTCCAACCAGCTCCCAAATAAAGACATGGAGACTTAATATTAATTATGAATGCTTGGCCTTAACTTAGGCTTGTCCCACAAGCTCTTTTAACTTAACTTAATGTGTTTCCATTCATTTACATTTTGCCTTGGGGACTTTTTCAACTTTCTTTCATTCTGCACGTTCTACTTTCCTTCTTCCTCTGCATCTATCTGGCTGTCTGGCTGGCCCCTGACATTTCCCTCTCATCTCCTTTTCTTTCTTCCTTGAGCCTAAATTCCTCCTCCTACTTACTCTCCCTGCCTGAAAGTTCTGTCTATACCTCCTCCTTTGCTATTGGCCATTCAGCATTTTATTAGACCAATCAGGTGCCTTAGGCAGGGAAGGTAAAACAGCAACACATCTTTACATAGTTAAACAAATGTTCTGCAACATAAACAAATGCAGTATATCTTTTCGTAGTTAAACTCAGCACATGTTTGCATAGTTAAACAAATATTCTGCAACAGCTTTCAACGTGTGATAACTGCATTTGGTGTGTATACATGGCTTGGATCATAGTCTTCACTTGGCTTTTTCTAAACGAGTTTGAACTTTTACTTTCCATTTTCATGTGACATATGCCAACTTTTGGAGGAGGAAGGATAAATGGCACGTGGATGTCTCACCTGTTCTATTATGGTTTTTATTCTTAATATAGGATTATATGCAGGGGACTATAATGGAGATCTACATTTTACTGTGCCGGCTCATTTTCCCAATTCATCAGCCAAGATTTTATCTTATATTTTCAGGAGACTCACCCAGAGAGGACTGCTGTCTTTAAAGCCCTGGCCTTTAGGGTTGCCTGGTTCTATCTCATTTGCTTAAATTTGAAACATGGCATTTCTGATGGAATTTCTTTAATATTTTTTAAAAGTGTCATTAACTATGCCTTGTGATACTAGGCAAACATGCTCTGGCACTTGGGGTTGTTACAAAGTACTGGATAATTATATTATTTTTCACCTCTCCAACTTCCAGCTGTTGCTAAGTCAACACCAAGCCTTTCATCAATGGATTTGTAATATGCGGCTGATACTAATGTAATACTTTGTTTACTTCCAGGGTCTGATTCATACAATACACTTATAGAGTTTTCACGCTCATAAATGAGTCACAGCTTTAAAATGGCCCTTCGAGTTAGAAAACTCTGCACTTTAGAAGCCGTCAGCATGCATTAGTGACTCGCAAAGCCTCAGTGCTCAGTATTATTTTCCCAAATAAAGTGGTCGTTAAAGTCTTTTAAAAAGAAAAGCATGGCCTCAGGCTCCATTTTCTCCTCATCCCTATATAGATCTATTTGGGGGGAAGGAGTCGACCTTCAAGATAACAAGCAAGAGTAATATTTGGAGCAGGGGGCTTTGATGTTCTTGTCTCAAGAATAAGGGGTGAAAAATGTCTTCAGAGGTTCTTAAAGCCACCACGACTCAAAGTTGAACAGCGTAGGCATCCAACCTTAGTGGACACCTGACATAATATTTCATAGCAGGCTTATCACTATCACATCCATGCTCAAGTCCAGATCTTATGAAGTATGAGCTCTGTCTTCTTCCCAGATTTGGGAAATCCCTGAAGTTCTATCCAAGTAGAATGTGTGTGCAAGGTATATACATGAAGGTTTGGTCAGGGAACTCATGCAGTTCAGTTTCACTGGACCACTTTGTTTTTTATAAAACTTAATACCTTTCTTAGACCTCGGGTTGGATTGGGGGTAAACAATGTTTATTATTTGTCCATAGATTTTTTTTTTTTTTGCATTCTATTTCTGTTTCGTTTTTTTGTTGTTGTTATTGTTGTTTTTGAGTTCTAGGCAACAAACCAAGGTCCTTGTCCATGCCAAGTGGTGTCTATTTTAGAGCTATACACATACCAGAGCATCTTATTCTTTGATTTTTGATGCTGTATTACTGTAAAATTGTATTAAAATAGAGGAGGAAAATTTTAAGACAAAGTTTCTTCCCATGCAATAAAATTTACACATTTTGGGCATGCTCCAAGTTTAGACAAATCTGCCTCATATTGTTAACAGTCAACTTTTATAACCTTAATCCATTAATGAAGTTATTCACTGTTAAGAGATAGAGAATGAGGCCTTTGTGTTCTATCCCAGAGCTGCTGTTAGGTAATAAAGCACCTACTGGGTGTCAGGAAGTCTGCTTGGCTGTTTTCCAATAAAGAGAGGCACGATCTACTTCTCTACTAGTTGCTAGCCTGGCAGGGCAACATCTAGTTCATGAATGGCTCTTGGATGCCAGGAAGGCCACAGTCCTTGAACTTCTGTACCCTGACAGTTGCAACTCTTCTTGGTCCCTGTGTTAAAAACCCCCATGGATAATAAATACTCTGATTGCTGCCAAATTCCCAGGAATGCTGGACAAAGCCCAGTAATGAGATATGGAAATTTAGTGTGGTGCTGAAATCAGAGGTACTTTGATCTGCTATTATTCAATGCTTAGTGAAAAGTACAGAATAATAATAATAATAAAAATAGAACTTAATTATCGAGAGTTTCAGCACAATTTTTGGCTAAAGTATATAAAAATGAGTATTACACAGTACTCATTTTAAAAACAATGTTAATGAAGCATAATTTATGTGTAATAAAATCTACCAATTTGAATGATTTAGTGCTGTGGGCTGGTGCAGCCACACCACAATACAGCCTATGAAGACAGATTTGCCTTTCTGAAGCATTCAGATCAGCAAGATCAGATAATAAAGCTGAAAACCCTCTACAGGTTTCTCAAGACACCAGGGGTCACAAATGTTTGTAAAACCTGTATCAGCATCAAGTTTGTACAGTTTTTTCCCATTGTTTTTCTTTATCAATACAACATAACTATATGTATTTGTGTTGTACTACATGTTAAGAGTAACCTAGAGATAATTAAAAACCTACAGGTTGCTGTTGATGCTATGCAAATACTATGACATTTTATGTAAGAGTCATTGAGCATCCATGGACTGTGGGTATCCACAGGCTCCAGTCTCCCATAGACACTAGATATGACATATTATTTCTTGCATTTGGCTTCTTTACTTTGCCTAAACATGATATTTATCTCTGTTACAGTGTGTCTGACAGTGTGCTCCTTTTTATTGGTGAACAGTGTTCTATTATAAGAACATTTTATCTGCCTGTTCATCACCTGATGCACATTTAGATGGTTTCCTGGTATGGGTATTATGGGTAGAGTTCTATGAATTTTTGTACAAAAGTCTCTATGTAAACATGCATTCTGACCCCAGGCAAATATCTGAATGTGTATCATTTTATATTCCTTTAAATATGGCAATATTTTATGTGTAAATAGTTATATTTTCATATTAATTTGTATATTGGATATGGATAAATAGCATTGGCCTCCATGTATATAAGCACACATACATAAATATATGTATATAAAGAAACGTACCTATATAAATTACATACATTTACTTACATAATATTACAGCCATCCTAAAAAGTAAAAAGTAGCCTGATATTATGTATATAATTTGCAGCCCTCTAGTGAGTAGTGATTTTGAATACTCTTTAGTGAACATTAGCTCTTTGTAAGTCTTTGGGAAAATAGCTATTCATTTTTCTCACTGGTTTTTAAATAGGTTCCTTTGTTTTAGTATAATTTAGGAGTTCTTTATGGAGTTTAGTTATCAGTTATTTATCAAAAACATGGCTTATACATGTTTTTGTGTTTTTTTTTTTAACTTCTCTTCTCATTGCTTTGTAAGTATGTCAAAGCCATGCAGATTGCCTTCTTCGGAATCAGTCTTGCCTCCACTTCTAAGACAATAGAGGAGAAGAAACTCAGAGACCTATCACCAACAGGTGGGACTCCTTGAAGACACCCACTCTCTTACTGAATTCTCTTTCCTCCAGGCTGTGCTTTCCCCATTCTGAAGTCTTTCTCAAAACCACGTTTTCTAATGTAAAAGAGAGGAAGGAACAAAGGAGATTTCCTTTCAACGCCACTAAAGATCTTCCCATTGAATTGATGATGTTGACAGCTATGAGACGTGAAGCCAGAATATGTCACACCATCACTTAGGGTGAAAGTACTCCTGGCTTGTCTTCCTTGGCAGATACTTAATGTTATTGTTTTCTTTTCCATTTGAAGCAATAATTCATTTTGATTTGTCTTCTGCTTTCATGACCAATGGCCAGATGTCTAATGTGCTTCCAAAATGTAGCTAGCAAGACATCGTGAATGGCTATGCTCCTCCTCCTCCTCCTGCTCCTCCTCCTCCTGCTCCTCCTCCTCATCCTCATCCTCATCCTCATTGTGTGCCTTGCTGAGTTTCTGACAGCCCATGCTCAGGACTTTAAAAGGGGCATGCTCTAGCTGTGGGCTACTGTTTGGCTAGTTGGAGCATCAGCAACAGATCGGCATAGTATAATGCAGAGAGATGCACCATATGCTTTGAACATGTGGTAGTAGTGATTCCATGTTGGCATGGGTGGAAGATGCTTGGGTGATTGCTGTCTGGTACCTATGCTTTCAGGACTCTTCTCTGGAAGTTGTCTTTTGAAAACTTTGTGTTGTATTCAACAAAATGTGCTGTTTTAGTTTTCTAAATTATACTTGATAAACTAGCAAAAAGATGCAATTTAAGTGTAAGTTTTTGCAGGCTTTTTGGTGTCTACATAACAGCTTTAGAACCTCATTTGAAAAGTCATGTAGCAGTCACAGTATGTTAATCTGAAAGTCACAAAGCAAGGCCTAAGTATCAGAGCCATTGTGTTTAGCAGAAAGTATCTTTTCTGTCAGTGATCATGGTAAAAGTTAAATTTGATGACCTACTTTCTTTAATGAGATCAAGGGGGTACATGGAAGTGGCTGTAGGGAGGAAACAGAAAGGGGTAGATGTTGTAATTATTTTATAATCTCAAAAAGTTATAAAATTTGGTTTCCAGTAATCCATGTGGTCACACTTACTGGTCATTATAAGCATTCTGTGTTTGAACAAAGCTGTGCTACCTATCCATAGAGTCCAGTTAGGATACTGTTAGCTCAGCAGAGCAGTGTTTAAACAAAGCAATACTGACTCTGTCCTTAGAATTTCTAACATGCTGTATTTCTGAGAATAGACGATGTTTACTACTGTTGTTACACTTATATGCCTACTGTATTCCCATTGTTATTTTTTTAATTATATATAGTTATGGGGCACAGATAGTACATGTATATAACATAAAGAACAAATTGAGGCATTTATATTTCTCTGTATAAATATTTTTTCTACAGTTTGATTAATAGAATAATTACACATATTTATGAGATACAGTGTGGCATTTTCAGCACAGTTATATAATATGTACTTGTCAATCAAACTAATGAATGTTTACATCTCTTTATCACTACTTTGAGCATGGAGTGCTCATGTTCTCTCTCCTAGTTATTAAGCATACAGTAAATTACTGTGAATTATAGTGACCCTATTGTGTTATGGAACTACAACTTATACTTCTTTCTGTGTTTTGTTCAATTTCCCCACAACCTGGTTACCTAAACCCTGCTAAGCCTTTAGTAATTGCCATTCTCTCTTCAGGTTGGTGTTTTTAGCTCCCATGTATAAGAGAGAACATGAGGTATTTGTCTACTGTATCTATCTGACTTATCACCTGCATGGTTCACACTAGATACAGCATGGAGGAAAATGATGTTTTTCTGTGGATAAAGGGTAAAGTAAATGTCCTATACAAAGCAATATCATGCTGTTCAGCCACAGAATGAGACTCTACTTTAAAAAACGAATTATAGGAAATTCAGAGGTTTCCGTGAAGTGAGAATTCACATTGCTGTTTCCTATTCCCATCTAAAGATGCTCATTTTTGTAATATCCTGTGACAGGTTGTGTTACTCGTCTTAGCCACCTCTTGTTGTATCATCCAGATCCCTCATCTCGTAGCCCTACTGAGGTCATTGGTTTATTTTGATGGGGCAAGTATTTGGTAGGCATGTGGTAACTGATGATTGGATAGAGAAAAGAGTAAAGATGCCATGTTGGAAATGTTCCATGTGGTCTGTAGAGCAAGGAAGATTACTGTAGTCAGTAGCCAGGAGATGGCTTAGTGATATTGGTACTTACTACCAAGAGTTCTATCCTTAGGAGCTACATAGTGGAAGGAGATAACCACCACACAAGTTGTCCTCTGATCCCCACACATACATCAGGGTGTGCACCCTGCACCCAGTAAATAAATGTCATAGAAAATACCCTTCTAGTGGTCCTATTAGGTTAAATTAGTTCAGTTTGGTGGTGTTCTTTAAGTGCCAATTGTGTCCTTCTCCTTGGTCAAATAGAGGTAAAAAGCTGTAGCTCCATCAATCTCCTTGGTGAATAAAACAAACAAAAAACCAAACAAACAAAAAGAAAACACCTTACCTGGTACCATCTTGATCCCCATGGAGCTCTTTAACAGACTTCATCATATACAGAAGTACATGTCCTCTACCAGGTCAAGAATAAGACTGACTAGTGTATTCCAGTGAAGATCTGTAGGCAAACGCTTCTGCACAGATGTGTACCAATCATGTCTATTAGATGGAAGGACTTAATGTATCAAAATTACACTCTGTAGTGTTCTTATGACGAGAATCACTAATGAGACTCTATGTTAAAGGCATATGTTAAAGTGGTATCATCTTCTAGAAAATGGTTCCTTTGCAAGTAATTAGTTTCTTGATTTAGTACGTTAATGTGGCTTAATGAAGAGTTCTGTGCTCATTTCGAACGTCTGTGAAGCAGTGGTGGAAGCGGCAGTTGTTGAATATGTGAAGATTGCAGACACATTGGTTTTGAGAATCTGAAGCCTCCCTCTGTGCTGGTCAGTGAGGGGCCTCACAGCAATGTGGCAGGCATGGTACAGCTCCGTTTGAAGTCCTGCCCTATGTTCAGGCTGGAGAATTTCTATTTCGTCTGCTGGAGCACACAGACTTCAGACAGAGTTCCCCTGTCTTTTATCTTGGCTGTTGCTTCAAGGGCTCTCAGCTCAGTACAGCTGGAGTCATTGCTGAATTACAGAGGGAAGACAGAGGGGATCCTGTTCTAAGGAGGCTTTAGTGACAGAGCCCCAAAGCAAAGAGAAATACCCCGATGGCTGTGAGTGACCCTGAGTCAGAGTTCTCTTTCATTTTTTTAAAGCTGCCTGTTGTAGATGACTGCCCTTGTGTCCTCTGTACTCGCCCCCCCGCCTCCTGTGTGTGTAATTCTGAGTACAGCAGCAGGAACAGGCAATCTGATGTCGATCTTGTTAGGAACACACAGGGGAAGTTCTGCTCCTGATGTCCACAGAGCTGAGAATCTCAGGCTGGTTGTGGGGGCTTGTGCCTATAACCCCAGTGCTCTGGAGGCTGAGACAGGAGGCCAAGCTAGGCTACATATGGAGTTCAAGGCCAGCCTAGGCTATATAGTGTAAGAAGAACTTGTCTACTCTCCTAAAAAGGAATGCTTTCGAATTCCCACCACCCTCTCTAGAGGAAAAAATCCATCATGAGGTTTAAACTACCAACTGTAACTTCCTCGTCCAAGAATATCTTTAACCACATTAAGAAGTCCAGGGAGCTTTGAAAGATAAGAATTTTTACACATAGTTCTCAATCTGGTTTTACTTTTGAAAAGAGATTTTATCAGGTTTGGTTTTTGTCTTAATTTGTTTCTTATGGGTAATTTCTTACTTTGAGGGAAAAATAGCAGAGACCAAGGAAATGAAAGTTTTATTTTCAGTGTGTTGAGCTAGCTAATTGAGGGGAAGACTAACTATATAGCCCATGGGCCAGATCTCAGCTACTACTTGCTTCTGAAAAGTGCACAGGCTAAGAATAGTTTTTGCATGCTTAAATTGAAGGGAGAAAAGAATGTGTAGCAGAGACCATATGGAGTCTGCAAAAGCTAGAATATTCCTTTGCCAGCCTATAATGGTGCAAGTTCATGGACCCCTGAACTGTAGAGGACTCTTCTGTTTATATTTTGTTGCAAGCAGAGTGTGGTATTTTACATCTTTTGGGGGGATTAGGTGGTGGCTTACTTTTTTCCTGCATCTTAAATCAAGTAAGAGCCCTCCCTGCCAACAATATTATCTCTAGGACTAAATATAAATGTTCAGTGATTGTCAAACACTGACATTGGTACAGTGATAGGATAGCTTATACTGATGTTAATCAGTTTCCTAAACCATCGAAGAGATTAGTGCCCACTAGATGCCTGCTTCTTTTATTTCCTGTTCTTGCTCGGCAGATCTACATTTTCTGTCTCCCCCTCCCCACCCCCACCCCTAAAGAAAATACAGCATGCTATGAAACAGTTGCTCTGATCTCATGGGGAATCTAGCCTCCTAGATTGTAACTCCACTGTCCTTGAGCTTTTCATAACAATTGCTGAATTGTTGAGAAATCTAAAATCTGGACAATGTGAGGACTAGGTCTTGGAAATGACGCCTCCAGTCATTGAAAATTTGGAGCATGACTTTAACTAGGAAAGTCACCTGGTCTTGAATGATCACTCTGAGTGACATGTGGACTCCCCTCCACACGTGTGAAGACCTCACTCTGTACCTGTTCTTCAGGCAGTGATAAGGGGAACATTATTTTTGTTGTTATTAAATAACAGGGAGTTGTAATACACAATCACCTTTGCCATATGGCTTCCAACTGCAAGCTTCCGTCTACCAAGTGAAGCCCATGCTTCTCAATATACACAAAACTGACTAGCAAGAGGCTACAATGGTCCCCATTAGGTTTTGTTGCAAAAATCTCTGCAGGGCTATGAATTTTGTATTGGATAACCTGAAATCATATACACTCAAGATACATCAAGCAGACTCAACAGGATCTCTCTCTCTCTCTCTCTCTCTCTCTCTCTCTCTCTCTCTCTCTCTCTCTCGTGTATGTGTGTAATAATAAAAAAAAATCAAAGAAGTCATCAATGTGAGAGGGAGTTGAGGAAAAAGGGAGGGCTTGTAACTAGGGTACTTAGGGGAGGGGTTGTAGTGAGGGAAGAGTAAAGGGGAAATTATATAACTAAATTTTAATTATTTCTTATTGTAAATTTAAAAAGACTCTGTAGGAACCTCTTGTGAGGTTTATTTGCTGTGCTTCTTTAGCATTACCACCTCCTTCACAAACATGATACTTATTCCTGAGAACATGAAGGAAGAAGGCCTGTGGTTTGACAGAGATACCAGTCATCTGGGACAGTGCCGTGGTTATCATGGCATGTTTGCATTAAGAAAGTGCTCACACAAAAGGTTTTATGAGAGATGCAGTACTTTAATGTCGATCTTGACTGATAAGAACTTCATTTTACAGTCACGTTTTAGTTCCATTCTCTTCCTTCTTCATTCCTTGTTATCCCCTAGAGAGGAATGTGTTTGGTATGTTTGAACTGATCCTGCCTAAAGACCATTGTTTCTTGGCAGTTTTCAAGCTATGGAAGACTAATGTCTCCCTTTCTTCTTCTTCATTTTTGATGGACACATTTTTCATACTCAGATAGATCAGGATGTGGTGGGGAACTGCATCTGTGCTCCTTTCTCAAAATTCTTGATATTTCAAATGTTGCAGATGTCTGTGCTTTTCCAGTATAGGCTGAAGTTGTCTTAACTAGTTTTCAATCTGTTCTGTAAATAGCCTTGGATATCCTTGATCTAAGCATACACATACACACACACACACACAGAGAGAGGGGGGGGGGAGAGGGAGAGAGGGAGAGAGGGAGAGAAAGAGAGGGAGAAACACAGACAGAGACAGAGAGAAAGAGACAAAGAGAGATCAGTTATTAATGAATCATCTTTGCTGGAAAGGTAGACACTCTGAGATATAACATGAATGCAGTACCGTACTTGAATAAATGTGTAAAAAATAAAAATAAAAAAAATAAACCCCAAAACAAACCAATGCATGTCTTAAGTGTTCTTAAAATAATAACATTTAAGGGCTAGAGAGATGGCTCTGTGGTTAAGAGCGCTGGCTGCTCTTACAGAAGAATTGAGTTTGGTTCTCAGCACCCACATGACCCCTTACAACCCTCTGTAACTCCAGTCTCAAGGGGTTTGACTCCCTCTTTTGACCTGTGCAGGTACTGCATGCATATGGTGCTTGTATATGCAACAAACACTCATACACATAAAAAGCACTAAAAACTAAATAAAATGGGTCAAATCATATAAAGATAATTAAGTTACATTTACATAGAATGTGTCTATAGTTTGCCTACTTTGAGTCAAATAAAATTAATCAAATTTAATGGGGTCTTTTATTTAAGGAAACAGTTTTGAACCACCACTATATTATCCAGCTTTTTATTATCAGTATTATTCACTGATATTTGACAAAAGCTTGGATCATTTAATCACAAGGAAAGTATATACAAGTCTTCTAGAGAGAATGAGACTCCATCTAGAGGAGAATTTGGAGTGCAAAGGCAGGTGTGTACAAATCAATGGGCTTGTGTAGACATGTCCAACTGCTAAAAGTTAGATAACAGCATTTATGTCCCTAAAACCCATTTGCTGACATCTAACCACTAACCACCAATGTGATGTTTTAGGAGATGTTACCTTTTGGAGGTGATTAGGTCATGATGGGAAAAACTCTCTTTGACAGGATTAGCACCATTGAAAAAGACACTTAGGAAATTGTCTCATTCCCTTTGGCCTTGTGAAGATACAGAGAAGATGTTTTTTGTGAAGCCAAAAGCAGCTCATTCTAACTGAATCTGCTTGCTACTTTGAACAGGGACTTCCCAGCCGAGTGAAAAATCCATGCCTGTTGTTTAGAAATCACGGTTAAATTGTTATAGAACCCTAAAGAGGTAAAGGCCCTTACTTGTCGTTACAAAATAAAAGAGACTATGCACATACAATGCTGAGGACTATAAATAGCTAAGCATTCAAGATGAAGAAAAGGTCCAAACTTTATTGGATGTCATCCTTTAAACATCTATTGGTAATCCTTACCATGTTATCTCCTGGTATTTGCACTGAGAGTAGTCATAGGCCATTTTATGTGTACAGAACATTGTTATAGACTCATAGGTGACTGGCCCAAGGCATGTGAATGTCTCAGAAAGTAGAGTTTCTTAATACTAGTTGGTATTTTACTAGAAAAATGATTGGCACTTGTGTCATCCTTTGAGTCCAAAGATTTTATGAACCTCATGGCTGTTATTGGTTGTCCAGACACTATCTTAAAAGCTAAAAGTCATGAATCATACTGTGTGCAGACAAATCAAGAACAGAGGAGACTGTCAGTCTCCAGGACCCAGCACATGAGCCGGTGTGAAGCTGGTATTCAATGACAGTCTTGTCCATGGAGAAGCTTCTGAAACAACCAATTACATTGTTTTTTGCTTTCCTCAATTTCCTAAGTCACAATGGACTACAGTTTAACTAATCCTAGTTCAGCTGCTTGAGTGCAGGAAAGATGGCTCTTCTGACACCTCTGTGCCTGTCCTCGACTATAACACATGAAGCAACGCCAGCAATCAGTCAACAGTAGGCAGATGAGTGTTGGGGGCTAATGCTGTTTGCTAATTTTGAGGTCCTCTCTTAATCGCGGTGTCACATCTAATTAAATTGAAATATAGATCTATGTCTGTGTTCTATCCCTAAAAAAGGTACAAACTAAATGATACCTTTACTAAGTTGGCTGAAAAAGGCTATCAAGGAGAGTTTCATACTGTCTTCCACTCAATTTAGGGTTGTCTTGACTTACATTAAGACCTGTTTCTAAAGGTAGTCACACAGTGGGATTTGGGATGTGAATTGATCCTCTACACAAGTCTAAGACAGGAAATGAGATAGAAAACTCCTGAATGCTATTGGGGATGTGTAAGAGTAGCATATTCTTTGCTCTCTGGGAATTTAAATGGAAGAGGGTAAGTTTGGTAAATTGTAAGTGAGAAGTATGCATGCACCTAGATGGACCAACACCAAGATCATTCAATTATAATTTTAAAACTTACAAGACGTTGTAGAGAAGAAAATGTTTGATTAGAAACTTTGAAGTAAAGTATTTTCAAAGACCAAACAGTAAGGCAGGGCAGCCAGACTCAAAAGAGGACATGCAGAAGGCATCCACAGAGTTAGTGCTGGGGCAAAGCTATGTCCGCCTCCCACATGAAGTGAAGAATTGATGGTTGTTAGAGATTAAGCTACCTACGGCTGAGCTGTGGCAAACAGAAGTCTGGCTTTTCCCCCAAAAGCACATCCCCAAATACTCCCTTGATAGTGTTTGTACCAATTCTATCATTATTTTTTAGAACATTGATTATATTGGTATTTATTTTTTAATGCTTTTATGTGACAAGGAAACTTACTGTGACTTTAGCAAATATTAAACCTCCGTAACTTGTTCTGAGTAAACAAACATGTGTAAGCCCTCTTCCTTTTGATTTGACCCAATATGCGAGAGATTGCCATGTCCCTCCAAAGAGATGACTGCCGCAGACAAGGGGAATAGACACAAAAGAACATGTGTTGATGACTTCTCTTCATGCTGTCCTCCCCAAGAGTCAATGACCCTTACACCTGCCTGCTCAGAGTGTGATTTCCAGCCGAGAGAGCCTCAGCTAGCAACACAGATCACGTTATGAAGAAGAAAAACTAGCAGTAACACATTCATTATTAAGAAATGTTTGGAGGAACACCTGAACTTGGGGCAGCAGTGGTGGGACTTTCTCCACTTCAGGGTCGCTCTCCTCCATATGACCTTAAGAAAGCTGATACAGGAGAAATGCTGAGTGACCTGTCCCAGGCTCTGAGCACCTGTTGCTCTTATCTACCTCTGAGGCTTACACGCCATTGGTGACTCAATGAGACGCTTCTGACGTCAGCTTCTGTTTTATCTCTAGCAGGTGTACTTGCTTCAGTCCTGTCTGGGCTACCTCCTCCCTCACCATCCTCAAGTGGCTGCTTCTGTTAGCTCCTAGAGGCACAGCTTTGATACATTTCACCTAAGGAGGGAGATGAGACTCTGACAGCAGATCCTCTGTGCATTGACTCCACCTAGATTAAGTCTAAAAAGTGATGTTTCTCTTTCCTACAAATATCTGGAAAATAAATATTTCGATATTATCAAGTCACAGACTATAAAGGAACGTGGACTCACACGTAGAAAAGAGAAGTAACACCCCCTTCAGCTGTGTTTGTGGGGTGAGTCTACCTGTTTGAGCTTCCATCTCTATAGGCTCTGTGATTCCAAAATTTCACTGAAAAGATGAAATATAAGGAGAAATGTAAAAAAATATATTGCTTGTTTCATAGACAATGCTAAATACTTATCTTTTACAAAGATAATTCAAATGAGCTGAGTGTATTGATTTATACATATAAGCCCAGTACTTAGGAAGCTGAGGCAGGAGGATCCTAAGTTAAGTAACAAGTTCCATTTCAGGTCTGGAAAACAATGTGAGACCTTGTCTCAAAACAAAAGCACTCATAATAATAAATTAATGTATTACATAAAAGGTTTTGAATCTTAGACTTCCCTAAGCTAAAGCTCATTTTGATTTTTCTTCATTACAGTTTCATAAGTTAAAAAAAGATACAATTTTTTTATGATGTATTTAGCTGAAGATTTTGCTTGTGGTTCCTAAGAGCCTCTTCCCTAAGAAGTGAGGTACAAAATGCCTGTCTGTCTGTCTGCCATCTGTCTGTTTGTCTAGCTAGCTACCCACCTACCTCAAAAAGGTCTCTGGCTTACTAACTTGGTGAATGAAGGAAGTGACTAAGGAGGCTAGTCCTTCTTAGCTCAGATTCTTTTGCCTTTGTGGTTCCATGATGACTTAGAAGCTCTAAGAAGGAGATATATGCTTAGTGCTGCGATTATGTTGTGTTGATCCCTGTGCACTGTTTAGCACAGTTGAGTCATGTATAGCATGGTCCAGCATTATAATAAAATGTAATCATTCTAATGAGTTTTATCCATCTTTCCTTTACTGTTGCAGAATATCCAAGATAACAATGTGAATGACAAAGGGTTTCTTGTGGCTCAGGTTGGAGGTTTCGGGCTCTAGTGAGTTGGCCTGGTTTCTGGAGGGCAGTGGTACAGTGGAGGAAGCTGCTAAACTCATGGCAGCAAAGAAGCAGAGAGAGAGGAAGAAAATGATCTGGGTCCCAATGTCATCTTCAAGGACACAGTCCTCATAGTTTAACACTTCTCACTAGGTCCTGACAAAGTTCCCGCCACCTATGAATAATGCTGATGGGGACTAAGCCCTAATAAATGGAGCCTAGAGGGACATTTAGCATGTGTATAAACTAAACATGAGTCAGCTCCATTTAAAAAAAAAAAAAACAACCCAGCCTTACTGTGCCTGATGCTCCCTTTCTCCTAAAAATGGAAGTCATTATCTCCTGCCTTCTTAGCAGGGAGGGGGAGTGTCACATGCAAATGGACAAACATGGACCCATAGGGAGCAGTAGGCAAAGTTTATAGTTTATGTGTGAAATATAGACATGGATGATAAAATGAGATCCATAGCATCTGTGGCACTGAAGTATATTGTCATTGGAAACATGGATAAAAATGTTCCTTTGGGGATGAAAATTTTCCAAAGACTGATACGGGCAGATTATCCTAGCACATCAGTTTTGGAGCTAGAGGTTCGGGGGTAAAGGTAACCCTCACTTCAGTTACCTGGCAGTTAGGTTGAGAGGCTGGGCCTCAGACCAGAGCTTGAATGACCCCAAAGACCTTACCTCACTGTTAATGTGCTAGAAGACTCTGTTTACGGCCAGCTAGGGAGACTCTAGGGACTCAGAAGCATATACTGTTTTCATCAATTTTAATCAAACGTTGAGTGCGCTGGCGAAGTAGTGAGGGGTCTATTAACAGCATTTTTAAGCAGGCTATATCATGCAGCTGTGTCCTGTGATGGTGAATGTGTCAGATTCAGTTTACTTATGTCTATAGTAGCCAGGCTGGACTTTTAAAAAAAATTGCAGGAATTCCAAGGTTTATAATGAGTACTCCACTGTAAATGTAAATTTAAAGCTCTTGCACATACTTTTGGCCTATGACATAGGCACAAGCCAAATCCATGTGAGTAGATCACAACCCCCATTGCTTTCTTTTGGTAAATGCCAGTTCTCAGCCCATGAGACATGTAATAAGACCCCAATGTAGGAGCTACTGAGTTCTTACTAGCTTAATGTAGTTACTGTACATGTTCATGTGGTGGCCAGCTAACGGCACAGGTAGAAGTGAACTGTAAGTCCTGGTGGTCATTTTAGGCCATTCATACACACTTAGCCAGAACTTCTGGAGTCTCTTTCCTGAGACTGAGACCCAGACCCATGAACAGCACAGCTCCTTGGTACTTGATCATAAGGACTCGCCACATGGGACTTTTCTGTTCCTGCCACTAAGGATGCTGCATCCACACACCCTTTGATACCACTAATCCTCCATGACAAGAAAGGATTAGGAGACAAACTAAAGCTGGTCCCTTTTAGACTTATTCTAATGAATGTGATGATTCATTCAGGACAGGAAACATCTAGAACATGAAAGAAAACAGAGAAAGGGGACATGTCCAGGAACAGGAGGGACTTCAAATTTCAGATCCCAGCAGGGCAGCCTTCATAGGACTCACTGCAAAAGGAACAGGGGATTGATTGCAAGAGCAAAGCCTTTGGCAGTGAGGCAGGGATCCTGTCAGGTGGAATCAGCTGATGTTAGAAGCAGTTGTGATGGATAGTTATGACATGGGTTTCTCTAAGCCTTTTTGAAAATATAGGACAGATTCCTTCTGTCTACTGTGAGGTTGACGTCTGTGTACCTTTGGAACCAACACAAGCTGCCTAAGGTTTCTTACCCCTCTGAGTCTCTGAGTGATGGAAGGGGTGGGTGTTCGTTTGTTATTTGTTCCTAGGTATCTTTTAAATATTGGGTTGAAGACAGCAGCTTGTGGTAGACAGCGTTGGTTGTACTGCAGAGTGATAGCCTAGCTTGGAATCCAGAAAATGTTCCCTACCTGTTTGGGATTTTGTAGACCTTAACCAGACTTCTTTGTGCCCCTGTTTACGTATCTGTAAAGTGGCTATATAATAACACCTGCTCTGTATGGACATTCTCAAGACTCAATTATTATTTTTTTTCTTTGTTATGTTTTGTTGAGACAAGGTCTCACTGTAACAGCTCGAGCTGGTCTCAAACGTGTTACTTTCCTGCCTCTGCTCTCTGAGTGTGGGGATTACGAGAACACTCCATCACACCTAGTTTTCAGTAATTTGATACTTTTAACATGATAGATGAAAGTTTATCTAAACTCTGTAAGCTGCTGAACTCATGGCAACAAGGTTTTTTCCAGATAGAGTTTCTCTGTGTACCCTTGGCTAATCTGGAACTCACTCTGTAGACCAGGCTGACCTTGAACTCACAAAGATCTGCCTACCTCTGCCTCCCAAATCCCGGGATTAAAGGCATGTGGCAGCACCACCACCCTGCCTAAATAAAAATATTTTAAAGACCTTATACAAAGAATTTGTTGTCATTGAATAACCTGTGAGTGTTTTAAATTGTATAGATGTATCACTCATATGTATGAGAAAGTGACTTAAATAAAGTGGATGCTTTCAAAGAGTTTCCTGCCTAGAGGTTCTAGTATTTGCAAAGCACGTTTGAGTTGGACCTTAAGAAACAAAACCTGCTCCTTCTAGTGCGTTTGGGTCCTTGGCCGCTGTGGGTCAGGTGGTGTGTTAGTATTACACTCTGTAACCCACACTGGCTTCCCCTGAGGACACAGCTCCTCCAGACGCTTTCTCAGATGGTGGCTCTTTTTCACCGACACCTCACCTACCTCCTGACTGCAAGTTCTGCTTCTAGACCCGTTGTATTCTTGCCATTCGCCTTAAAAGACCCCAGCCCTTTGGCAATGTATACAGAAGTACCCTGCTTTAATTCTCTGCTTGCCTCCCAAGGGACCTGCCTCATACCTTGGACGTCTCCCATGCATCTCCTCATCCCTCAGTCATCACTTTGGATGGTTTTGGTGCCCACATAGACAGCATGCTTACTCTCTGGCCTCCCGGGTCCTTGTACTCCCTGCTGTTCCACCTGAGGTTCCAGGACTCTGGAACAAACCTAGACCTTCGCCACGCTTTGGGTGTGAGATCTCCTGGGGTGTTTCTGCTCAGAGCCAGTATGGCGCCCAAGACTCTGCATTTCCTGTGGGCTCCCAGGTGACATGGATGTTGCTGGACCCATGATTCCGAAGTCTCCAGCTCAAGGTGTCCAGATTCTAAACACTATTTTTAAATTCTGTCTCCCCCAGTGAGGAATTCCAGACTATTGACCTCCCTGCTCAGCTTCCATGCTCCGTGGTGATAATTCCTCCTCTGTGCATATTCTCAGCCCCTTCTCTCCATCAGAGCCACATGACAGAAAGAACTCCAGCCTTGGTTAAATCTGTCTATCCACACTTACCTCTGTATCCGACATCAGATCTTGGCTGGAGGAAATATAACGTGCTTATGGGGCTCTCAGTTTTTCCCTCCTGCACAACCCCCATTGGGTCTTCCTACAGAATTGTACTAAGTCCATCCCACTACTCTTGGCTGCCTTTCTTCTCCAAGTTGCCACTGTTTCTCCTTCACAAGGGAAAGGGACATAAAAATGGTTCTGTAATTGCTGTCTGTCTGGACTTCTCAGGGTCATGCTTGAGCCACTCAATGGCCAGATATCTTTAAAGATTATAAATAAAATCCTGTTGCTTTTCTAATCAAAACCATCTCTTACTTCCTATTGAATCTTTGAATGAAGCTGAAGGCCATAATTCTCCCTACCCTTTCTTCACAATCATCAAGCCTGTCCCAGCCTCAGGACCTTTGCACTTCCCTCTGCTTGCAATGCCAGCTTCAGTTATGTCCTGGCCATCCTTCCTGATGCCTGGCTCTTGGATCAGGAAGACAGGTTCTGAGGACACCTTTTAAATTCTTCCTTCTTTCCCTCCATGTACCACTCCCGGACCTCCCAACATAGTATATTGTCCCTCATAGCACTTATTATTGTCTGACATTTTCTATACCAAAATAGCCATCATGTTCTCTGTGTATCAGGCATTATTCTAACTGCTTTACAGCTATTAATCGTCTTCACTTTGTGGTAACTCCGTTGTAGACCTCTGTTATTACCCTCATCTTACAAATGAAAATCCCGAAACCCAAAGCCGAGTCACTCACGGAAATAACACAGTTGTTATATGTGGGGGATGGAAATTGAACCCAGCTGCCCTGGCTTACAGATCTGTGCCCTAAGTCCTATCGCTATCCTTCGCTTCGTGTCTATGTGTGATATAAAGACTCAGGCTTAGAAAAACTACCTAGTACACAGTGCACATGTATGACTGTGGATGTCCCGCCAGTATGCAAGTCTATGGGGCAGGGACTTGGTATCTTCTAGTTACTGCCATATCCCCACTACTAGAGTGTTTGCCTGGCACTTAGATACTTCAAAGTATTTAGTCAGTAAAAAAAACAAAACAAAAAAACCCAGATTCTTCTGGTCTTGCTTTCTGTACTAAAAAGCATCAATTTGTTGTTTAAAGAGAGTTATGTCAAGATTTTTTTCAGGAAAGTCTGTGTGGGGCATTTTTCATAAATATAAGAGTATATTTCAATTGTGAATGTCAATAAAGTTATATAGTATTAAGTATTTAAAATCTACTTTCCCTTAGTAAATTAAGTAGAACCTATAAATCTCAATATATTCTTCATAAATACAGTAAAATGAAAGTGAGTAGCATTGTGATCTGTTTACTAATGGCTGATTAACTCAGGCTTACCAGACTCAGATTGTAAGTAGTCTCATTTGCAAACTTACTGAATTAAATTTCCTTCATTAATTAGGTTCTGTTATAATTCAGGTGTTCACTTTTGTTTCTTAAGCGTTTCAAAGGCCCAACAAGAAGCATTTACAATACAAACAAGCCAAATGTCTCGAACGCTTATGTTAGTTATACTAATTAAAATATCTTAGCCTGAAATCACAGTTTTATAAATAATCAATTATTTCTAAACTTAACATTATAAACAGCACCACAGAAGTCTGATATGCTGTGTTACGTCGACTGTGTTATAGGTCTTGGTAAATACTGGAACGCTTAGTCTGATTTTGTCCCCAGGAAATCTGAAATACTCAGTTTTTCACTGAGGTGGGGCACGGGGTACAGAGCCTGCTGCACAGAGGATCGCCGATTCAGACCCATAGGCCAGACCCGTTCTCCTAGTCGCTCAGCCCAGGACTCTGAAGGCCTCTTCTCCAGTGGAACTTGTCACTCTCATGCATCTACCTCTCCTACTTCTTATATAGTTTTCCAGCTTTTAAACTTGCACACAATGCCTTCCACATCTGTATGACTAAATTCTGTACCCACTGTCTCACACCCTGGATCCTGTTAATGACCATCCCCATTTAGAACCATGCATTTAGTCCATTCATGTTCTTTGCTAGAATAGCCTGACTGATAGATAACTGACGTACCATTTGGCTCATCCAGCTAGTGCTTTTCAGTAAAGTCACAGAAATGCAGATGTGTGCAACGCTCATTACAGGCAGTTTTAGAGTACTTGTATCACCCCATATCCATTGCCTGTCACCCGTTAATCTCTTCCTTCCTCCTCAAAATCAACTACTAACCTTATTTCTGACTCTGGAGGTCTTCCCGGGCTTCATATTTATGAAATGATATTTCAAGCTTGACCCATACAATATCATGTTTTAGTACTTCTTGTGTGGGTACCACACTTTCTTCAGCCCCTTGTCTGTAGTATGTAAGTGTTTTCCACCTCATGGCTGTTGTGATTATTACTGTCATAATCAGGCGAACACATATTTTTGTGTAGACATATGCTTTCAGTCTTTTGAGTATATACCTTCAGAAGTAGAATTGTTATGTTGCATTGATAGAGTTACAGTTACAGTGTTGTGTTGATGGAGCATTCCGAAGTACTATTCCATTGCTGCACACAGTGTTAATATTCCAGTCTCTCTCTAGCTTGCTGTTCTGAACATGGCCAAATTCTTTCAGTCTTTACATTCTACTTGGTATGAAGTGACATCTCACTGTGATTTTATTTGTATCTTGCTAGAGAATAATGGCACCCACTAGTGTTTATGTCCCTGTTAGTGATGTAGAATGCATCACATATTCTAGACGTATGTCTCTAATCAGATTGATCTGTAGATATTTTCTTCCTTCCTCTACATTGTCTTGTTCTTCATAGTGTACTTTGAACAATGGACATTTCAATTTTATGAAATCCAATTTATATATTTGTTCTGCTGCTGCTGGACCTGTTGATGCCAGATCTAAAAATCCATCACAAAATTCAGTCTCATGCACAATCATCCCTGTGCTTTTTGTAAAATTCATACTTTAGTTCTTCGCTTTAGGTCTTTCATCCACATTGAGTTAATTTCCATATACAATGTGAAATAAGCATTCAAATTCATTCTTTCACCAGCAGCCATAGAACTATCCCAGCACTGCTTTATAGCAACTCCTCACTCCACGGGCTGCTTTTACATCATTGCTGGACATTAGTCCACTGAGATCTATGGGGAAGTCCATCTGTGGATGGCCAGTCCTGCCCTGTTGCCTTTCTGCCACTGCCGCACCTCTGTCTCCTGTTCTCTGTTGCTTCACACCAAGTTTTGACATTGCAGTACTTCAGTTCACAGCCTTGTTCATTTTGTCACGATTGTTTTGGCTACCCTGAGTGCTGCCTGTGTGTTGGCAGGCCTAAGCAATTTCCCATGAACTTTAGGATTAACTTGTTTGCTTCTACAAAGAGCAGCTGGACTTTTTAGGGTTGCATTGAATCTGTAAGACATTTGGGTAGCATTTCTGTTTTAACAAAGTTGAAGGTACTGATTAGTAGACATTGTGTATCTTTTCATTTAATATCTTCCTTATTTTTCTAAATAGCATTTTGGTACTTTTCAAAGTATATAGTTTAAGCTTCTTCAATTTACTCACAATAACCTGACTCTGATAATATTTTTATTTTTATAGTTGGCACATGAAACTGTGCGTATTTACAGTACCCTATGTGATTTTTCAGTACATATATACTTTGTATATACTATGCACATCAAGGTTAGTATATGAACCTATTCAAGTATTTATTATGATCTTTTTTGTTTGTATTTTAAGTGTGCACACTTGTGGGGTACAGTGTGGTAATTTTTTATACATATTTACAATATGTAATGATCAAATAAATCAGCGTTGTTAGCATTCCTGCCACATTAAGCATTTAAACTTTTTATTAGCACATAATTGTACATATTTATAAGATGCAGTGTGATATTTTAATATACCTATGTACTGTATACTGGTCTAATGAGGAAAATTAACAGTGCTATATTGCTATCTCCTGTTGCTGCTTTATGTTTAGAGCCTTTGACCTGATCTTTTATTTATAAAATATTTGGTAGAGTATTTTATTTTTTAAATGCACTTTTTATTGTTTTAAAATAAAATATGATTATACCATTTCCACCTTCCCTTTTCTGCCTCCAACCCCTTCCATGTGCCCTTCTCACTCCCTTTAAAATTCATAGCCTCTTTTTCTTTAATTTTAAATGTTAAATATGTGTATAAATGTATAAATATATAAAAAAAAAGCCTGCTGAATCTGTTTAGTGTTGTTTGTATGTATCTGACTTCGGGGCTGACCATTTGGAATTGGATAACTCATTAGGGAGCTCATTTTTGGAATGACTAATTCAGCATTCCTTATTTGCCTGCCGTTCCTTATCTAGGTGAAGGGCTCCAAGAGATTTCTCCCTCCCTTGTTAGCATGTCTGGGTGGTGTGCTTCTTGAGGTCTTGCTGTGGATATCACTCTGTTTGCTGTGAATGTGTTGCTCTGATTGGTTAATAAATAAAACGCTGATTGGCCAGTAGCCAGGCAGGAAGTATAGTATAGGCAGGACAAGGAGAGAGGAGAATTCTGGGACAGAAAGGCTGAGTGAGGAGTCACCAGCCAGACACAGAGGAAGCAAGATGTGAAGGCAGAACTGAGAAAAGACACCAAGCCACATGGCTAAACATAAATAATAAGAATTATGGGTTAGTTAATGTAAGAGATAGTCAGTGGTAGGCCTGAGCTAATGGCCAAGCAGTTTTCATTAATATAAGCCCCTGTGTGTTTACTTGGGTCCAAGTGGCTGCAGGACTGGTGGGTGAGAGAGATTTGTCCTGACCATGGACAGTGGGACACAGGAAAACTTCAGGTACAAGGTCTTATTTAGGGAGCCACATTGTTGAGGTGAAGAGTGAGGCTTCCCTGTTGTTCTCTAATACAGTCTCACAGCGGATTTCCTGGTCCTCTGGCTTCTGGAATCTTCTGCCCCCTCTTCCATAATGTCCCTGAGCCTTAGGTGCAGGAGCTGTGTTGTAGATGTGTCCATTAGGTCTGGGCTACCCATAATCCCTTACTCTCTGCATTTTGACTCGTGGTTTCCTTTAAGGGTCTGATACCAAGAGGCGTTTCTACGATGCAGTGAGAACTACACTCGTCTATGAATGTAAGGACAGTGTTTAAAATGCAGTTAGGAATTATGTTGGTTTAGTAACGTGGCAGTAGAGGGATTTCCTCTAAGACCCATGACCCCACTCGCTGGAAAAAATTGGGTAACTTTCCAGTACCAGACATGATTCCCATGTTGTTGAGGGAGCCTTAAGGCCAATTAGATAGCTGCCGGTTGCTATAAGATATGAGTCCAACTATTGCACCCTTAGGGATATCTTGCATGCTTGTCATGGTTGTAGTTCATAGGAAGAGCTATCATTGGTCGCTTTCTTCCCTTGTCGGCTTGTACAGTATCGTCTGGTACTATGACAGATCCAGTTGGAATCCTCCAGGTCATGTGTCTGAAGTAAGTGACATCTGCAGCAATAGGGCCATTCCTTCACCAAAGGGAGGCCACTGAAGCCAACAGCAATAGCCTATATTGTTTTTGGAGACTCTTGGACATCCACCATGACCACAATGTTAGAGGTGGTTTCTCATACCTGGTGCTGGGGATTTGTTAGTCTGTGGATTTGGGCAGCGGAGGGTGGGTGGGCATTGTCAGCCCAAGTAGCATAACTTCATTTGTATACATATATATACATATATATATATACATATACATATGTGTGTGTGTGTGTGTGTGTGTGTGTGTGTGTGTGTGTGTGTATTATGTGTGACTTTAGGTAAATTTAAAAAAAAAACAGGATTATTCCTTATGGGTCCTTCCAACATCCATAGTGTTTTTTCCCTCCTCCTCCTGTCTTCATTTGTACTGACCTCCTTCCCAGTTGAACACCCCCTGCATTTTTTCCACCGCCCTTCATATCACCTGTGTCCTGCTATTCCCCTCCCTAGTGCTCCCTCTCCCATAGTTCCTTTATACTTTTCTGGATTGTCTGGTTACTCCAGGTAACGTATTCACATCTGAAAATTCAGAGCTAGGAACCTCAGATGACAGAGAACATGCAGCATTCATCTTTCTGTGTCCTGGTTACTTTACTTAGTGCTATATTTTCTAATTTCATCTATTTACCTGAAAATATCATTTTTCTTTATAGCTGAGTAGTATTCCACTGCATACTCTTGTCTGCTGCTAAGGATCAAACCTCAGGTCTTGCTTATGTTAGGAAAGTGATCTGCCACCAAGCTACCTTTTATTATTATTATTTTTCTATGTAGCCCAGGCTGTCTTTGAAATAATGTGCATTAGAACACCAGAATTTACTACTTCTGGCTGACTCTTTTTTTAATCACTTATATAGCGCCCCATCTTCCATTTCCTTCCCCATGTTTGCTAGCCTGTCATAATCCATATTGTACATGCAAGTATTATTTTGACATAGACAACAAATGAGTGAGGACATGTTACATTTACCTTTCTGTGTCCAATTCTACTGAACATGATGTCATCTCTTCCACCAGTTTTGCTACAAATAGACCTTGTTTTCCCTACATTTTTATCCATCAATGGGCATCTTAGTAGTTGTGAGTAGTGCAGCAGTAAACTTTACTGTGTAGGTGTCTCTTTAATGTGAAGACTTTTTCCTTTTTAGATGTGTACCAAGAAGTAGAGTAGATGGATCAGATGATGTAGCTGATCATTCTATGCAATATTCTGTCATGATAAAAAAACTTTGAACTTACTTAGAATAGAAGGAACTCATTGCAATGGAGTGAATGCTAGAGTTAACACACTCACAGCCAACATCACACTGAAAGGGACAAGGCTGAGCACTTTTCTTTAAGATCTGGAGTGTAACAAGAATGGCCGCTGTTACCACTCCTCCTCAACATGGTAATGAAAACCCTAGAGCAACTGGTAAAAGAAAATGATGATGGTATTTTAAACGGAACTGTTTTCTTAATTTTATCTTCAGAATGTTCAGCATGAGCATACAGCTGATACTTCATATTGGTTTTGCATCCTGCCACTTTACAGAACTTATTCTAAATTTTAGCAGATACATTAGGATTGCTTTATGTAGAAAATCATATTTGAGAATAAAGACATTAAACTCTTCTTTTCTATTATGATGACATTTGTTTGTTTGTTTGTTTATTTGTTTATTTGACAAATTTCTTTGGTAAAATGCAGTGTTGCTTGGAAATGGCAAACATGAACACCCTTGTCTTGCTTTGGACCTTAGGATGAATGCATTCCACCCATTCAGCATGCAATGAATGCCAAGAGGTTTCATAGTGGGCCTTTTTCAGGGTGTGTACCTACCCTTATATTCAGTTTGTTGTGTGCTTTATCATGAAGGGTGTTGGCCCTGGAGTTTGTCAAGTAATTTCCTGTGTCTGTTGAAATGATCATGTTTTCAGGCATAAAATCAAATTTGGATGCCTGGTAAAGGTCCCATTTGGTCACATGGCATGGTTCTCTTTATATGTTGTTTATTGGGTCTCCAGTATTTTGTGGGTGCTCTGGATGCATGTCTTCATGATGCAGAGATAATGGTCTGTATTTTTTTCTGGTTGTGTTATTGGCTTGGGTCCATAGTTAATATTGGCACTACAATTAGGTTCCTCGCCTCCCCCCTTTATTTTAGAGTATATGTATCAGTTACCTACTGGTGTGGTGGCACATATCTTTAATCCCAGTTCTCAGGAGCCAGAGGCAGGCTGATCTCTGAGTTTGAGGCCAGCCTGGTCTACAAAGTGAGTTCCAGGACAGCCAGAGCTACACAGAGAAACCCTGTCTCCAAGGGAAAAAAAGAGAGAGAAAAAGGAAGAGAGAGAGAGAGAGAGAGAGAGAGAGGAGAGAGAGAGAGAGAAGGTATCGCTTTGTCTTACCTGTGGTTTTAGGCTTCTCATCTGGTTTTCCAGCTCATTCTGAGCTTTTAAGATCCATACTGCATATGATTATGTGGAGCATTGCTGCTCATCTATGACCCAAGTTCACTACTGAATTTTTAAAGCTGTAGTTGTAACTGCTGTAAGAGGATAGCGACCCACAAAGAGCTCCTCTGATTTGTGTATAGAGCAGTTGTATGGGCGGGGGAGAGAATCTCTGCTCATAGCATGGTATGCTCAGTGGAGTTCTAATTTTGTCATCTCAATTCTCTCACTTGGTTCATAAGGCAGATTCTCTGATTGAAGCAAATAACTTTGTCCCTGGGACAAAGTATAAGAAGATTCCAAGGAGTGGAAAGCCTCCCATTTCAAGACTAGGAGGCATTTGCTTGTTATATGACAAGAAATGTCTACATAATTCTTATTCTATAACAAGCAGTGGGGATGTGCTGGTAGCCTGCCACCTGCCAGCACATGAAGTCATCTCTATGCCTCCATTACACACGTGTTTCATTCCCTCCTCATTTTATACCTTTTCTCCTTCTAAAATCAAACAGCCCAGAATTTTCTTGACCTCTAGCTTACCAGGTCCTCTCTTGTCTCCTTAACAAGTATGTTGATCTGACCATTTCTCTCAAAAATTTTCTGATCTTCTATTTTCTGTGTTTGGGTATAACCATTTGTGTATAGTACCCAAAGGAGGCCAAAGAAGGGTGTCAGATCCCCTGGAACTGGAGGTACAAATGGAGTTACCCTGGTCCTTTCATAGAGCAGTCAATGCTCTTAATCTCTGAGCTATCCTTTCAGCCCCTCTTTCAAATATTTTTAATTATCGTTGACCAAAAACATTAGACAGGTGTGTATAATAGAAGTGTCTACACTGCAAGGAAGGAAAAAGTAAAAGAGAAAAGATGTGAATGAAATGAGCCTGGGGGGAAGGAGAGCAGGTTGACCATGTCAAGATTACTCTGTGGATTGACCATGATGGGTTCCCATGACAGTGGAAGTCCCAGTGGCTCTCCAAATATTTCTTTCCTTGCTTCCCATTCTTGTATCCAACTCTGAATTATGTTCACGTTGTTTGGGGTTTATAACAGCTACACCCTGAATGTTTTGCTCCAGTTAGTGATAAAGGATAGAAGATATTCCTTGCCTGTATGTGTGTTGATTTCTCCTGGGATGTTTTCTTGCAGCTTTCAGTAAATGGGGTCTTCAGGAGTTAAAGTAATTTCTTCCTTGGAAAATCTTTGAAATTTGATATGGAATGCTCATTAATAAGGCCTTGGATGAATTAAATGAGGAATAGACCTTTAGACACTAAGGCTTATTCTGTTTAATATTTTGCCGGGCGGTGGTGGCGCACGCCTTTAATCCCAGCACTCGGGAGGCAGAGCCAGGCGGATCTCTGTGAGTTCGAGGCCAGCCTGGGCTACCAAGTGAGTCCCAGGAAAGGCGCAAAGCTACACAGAGAAACCCTGTCTCGAAAAACCAAAAAAAAAAAAAAAAAAAAAAAAAAATATTTTAATGATACCTTTTGGCCTTCTTAGCCTGACATCACAGCAGAGTCAATCCATCACAGATGATTTGGCTGTTTATCCATGAAGAGATAAATTACAAGCATTAATGTCAAGGTGCTACTTCAAATTCCTTGTGTGTCTCCACCTCTTACGAAATTGAAAGACATTATGAGCATCTGCCTTTAGATAAGAGCAATATGCATATTGATGAGAGATACTTTAAAAGATGAAAAGATTGAGCTGAATAAATAGTTCAAGGGTTAAAAGCACTGGTTTTTTGGTTTTAAGAGGACCTGGGTTTGCTCCCCAGCTCTGATGTAGAAACTCACAAACATCTGTAACTCCAGGCATACATATGGTGCATAGACATACATGCAGTCAAAACACCCACACACATAAAATAAATTAATATTTTTTAAATGAAAAGATAAAAACAATGCAATAAATGGAGACTCTTGGGCTATCTCTGTCTCAATTCGGTAGTGAACCAACCACACTCCTCATTTCTTTCAAAGGTTATTCTACATTTCTGGTTCTCTTTCTTTTTTTCAGTGCTGAGGACCGAACCCAGGACCTTGCGCTTGCTAGGCAAGCACTCCGCCACTGAGCTAAATCCCCAACCCTCTGGTTCTCTTTCTATGGGTCATATTTATTCAATGAAAAGGTGATAGCTCTTCATCTGTGTTCAATATCAATACTACAAAATAAATCTTAGGAAACTTTGGCTTTCTACTTCATACTTTTGGTTGTGTGAGGATGTTACTATTAGAATGATGCAATTATACATTCTAAAAATATATGGAAGCTGTAATAAATGCTTTAAAGATAAAAACACTTGGCAAATCTTAGCAAAATAGTAGTTACAATAATTGATTTCAAGTATTAAACTGACTTTGTATACTGAAAATAAATTTAATTTAGGCATAGATAAAAATTCCTCTTATACATCATTAAATTGAGCTTGCCAATATTTTATTTAAATTAAAACATAATCACATAACTTCCTTTCCTTCCTTCCTCAACTCGTACTGACTTCTTTCTCTTCAACCCTTCTTTACCAGCTCCCCTACCCCCACCCACTTAGTCCCTCTCAAATCCATGGCCTCTTTTTCTTTATTTTTATTGCATATACAAATGAATACATGTACATGTACAACCTGCTGATTCCTTCTAGTGCTGCTTGCATTTACATGATTTCAGGGCTGACCATTTGGCATTGTATAACCAACTGGGGAGCTCATCCCTGGGGGAAAAAATTCTCTGTCTCCCAGCATTCCTTGGGTGTTTATAGTTCTTTGTCTATGGGTGGATCCCTGTGACACTTGCCATGCTAACATTGCTGTTGGTGTGGTCACTGTCCAGGTCTTGTTTAGTCTATTACTAAGATGTCAGGAGTGTGGTGTCCCCGTCATTTCTAGGAAAGCCAACCAAATAGCAGGTTCGTCAATGCTTTAGCTCTTAACATCTTTCCACCCCCTCTTCCACAATCTTTCCTGAGCCTCAGGTGCAGGAGTTGTGTCTCGGCTGGGTCTACCAGGTCTAGAAACATCATCAGTTATTTCCTGCATTTTGAACAGTTGTGGTTTTCTGTAATGATCTCCCTCTGCTGCAAAGAGAAGTTTCTTTGGCAAGAATTGAGAGCTGCCTTTATCTGTGCCTAAGAGTGTTCAGGAAGCAGTTAGGAATGACGCTGATTTAACAAAATGGTGGCAACAGGTTCTCCTTTAAGATTCATGACCTCATTAGCCCATGGTAATTGGCTACCAGATAGACAAGGTTTCCCTCCTTCTGATCAGGCCTTAAGTACAACTAGAATTGATTTCCACTGACACACGGGTACCACTGTTGCACGTTGAGCAATATCGTTCAGGGCTGGTCACTGTTGGGATTGTTAAGCGTCATAGCTATTGATTGCTTCCCTGATTTGCCAACTTCCTCAGGGAGAAGGCTTTCAGGCCAGACCCAGCTCTGATCCTCTGGGACCTGTGTCTGAAGTGAATGGTATGTTCAGCAATAAAGTCTTACCTTCAACCTCTGGGAGGCAACCCAGGAGGACAGCAGTAGCCTACATTGTTTGCTAGTCTTGTGGGCTCCCCAGACCAACAGTTTAAAAGGTCGTTTTTCACACCTGGAGCTAAGGTTTCTGTGAGATGGTCTGTGGCTCTTGTGGGGAGCTGTGTGTGTGTGTGTGTGTGTGTGTGTGTGTGTGTGTGTGTGTGTGCTATGTATGTATGGGTGTGTATTATATGCAATTTCAGGTAAATATAAAATAATATATTTCCTTGAGGCTTTTAAAAACATCCTTCGTGTTACTTTTCCCTCTTCTTGCCCTCTTTCTGTACTGACCACTTTCCAATTAAAGCCCTTTCTCCATTTTACCCATCCCCCACTTTATATCACTTTTGAGGGGAGATTAGAAACCATATTCATGAAACATATCATCCATAGTTTTACTGCCTTTTAATGTCTTTTGTTCCGGGTGTTAGGGTGATCTTGACTACTATCTAGAAGACATTACAGAGAATCCCTGGACTTTATTCATTAAGCTTAGGGAGACTCATCAGCGTATTCATCTGAACCCTTAATGTTCAGAAAGGCCTTCAGCGACTCCCTGAATTCCATTCATTAGATGTAGGCCCATTAGGACTATCTGTGTGTGTATGTGGTTTCTGGAAGAATGGTCTATTCATCAAGTTTATCAGATGTGTGGTGAAAGTGTTGTTTGTAATTTTCCTTTATTAGACTTTTTAATATTGGTGGGTTAATGGCTTTTTTCCCCCTACTTCTGGTATTTCTGACTTTTTTTCTTCTCTCTTTTTATTTAATTTTCCTGGTATGAGATTTATCAATTTTTAACTGATCTTTTCAACAGCCCAAGTTTAAGTTTGGGCTTTCTTGACTTTCTCTAGTAGCTTTTGTTAGTTTGTCTCTAATTTCATTTCTAACTTCTAAGTTGCTTCTTCTGTTCTGGTTATGTTCAATTTCTCTTATGCCTCTTTTGTATAGTTTCCTAAAGCAGAAGCATTGAGAGCTGATTTTAGAACTTTCTGCTGTTCTAATACATACATTCAGGCCTAAAATTTTTCCTCTGAACCCTGCTTTTAGTGTTTTTTTTTCACATTTCAATAAACTTTTTACATATTCATTTATCAGAAATATTTTCACATGTCTCTCGAGAATTATTCTGAGACCTGTTTTATTTTGAAGTTGTTTAATCACCAAGAAGTTGCACCATCTGGCTGTCTTGACTTGTGGTTTTATTCCAGTGCAACCCCAAAGGATAGATTGTCTGATATCCATGCTTAAATGCCTTAAGGAGTGTTTAAAGCCCCCCAAAAGTAGTCTCTCTTGATGAATGCTCTGTGTGAGTTTGAGAAAAAAAAAAGTCTATGCTGCTCCCATGGTACAAAGTATTCTATAAAAGTCAATTAGAGGCCATTGATCGATGGTACTATTCAGTTCAACTCTCTCCTCACCAACTCTCGGCCCACTGGGCCTGTCTATTAATAAAGTTGTATGGAGTCTCCAAATGTATGGTGCCTTTGTCCATTTTTCCTTGCAATGACGTGGCTTTTCACGCCCCATATTTTGACATTCTCTCGTGAACCTCTCCACATTAACAGCCTCGTGCCTTAGTGGAACATGGACCTTTTCATCAGCTGCAATTCCCCTGGTTCTACTGTTGACCCTTTCATCGGTATGCAATGCCTCCTTTGATAGCTGATGCTTTTCTTTCCTTGCTCTCAGGTCTCCTATGTCGGAAATTAGTCCTTCTTTTGATTAGTGTTGTTACAGTGGGTATTTCTCCATCCCTTTCTTTTCCTTTACCTCTGAAGAATTTTTCTGGGCTATCGATTTTGTTTGGGGTGTTTTTCTTTGTTTTCCCTTCTCAGTTTGATCCTTGGCATTATGTGAGAATCCTATTGATTTGATGAAGCAGAGAAGTGTTCTCTTGCCCTGTGATTGGTCCCTGGGCTATGATTTTCAGAAGTGCCGCTCGGTCTTCCCTGCCTCCCTTTAAGTGAGACTGAGGGGGCTGGAGGTGGTGATTTTCCTTCCTCTTTCCAGTAGTACAACTCATTAAGTACAATCCGTGCTTGGCTAAGCGGGCTGGTACTTATATGCTAAGTACTGCCACCTAAAACTGACTTTAGAGATGGTTTCTGGGTGGGAGTCACTTGAGGCCACATGTGCTTCTCAGTATGTGTTTGTCTCTCATTTTGTGGTCATGGTTTGTCCTTGTTGATTTTCAGTTTTACATCCTTTATTTGTTCCTTGCTGAAAGATTGAGTGTGATGACTTCTGAACTCATTACACTGTGTAGCAGAATCTCATGGTCCAGAGGCTCAGTTTTGAATTCCAACATAGTACTCTACCAGGTGGTGTGTATATAACTCTAGAGAGCTTTATTTTTGAAATAAGAAAATCTAGTTTGATCAAAGATCCAGGTATAAGTATAACAGAATTTCTTGTCTTAAAAATTATCTCCCCAAATCCATGTTATTTTAGATGCTTGTAATTTAATTATACTTTTTAGACTCTTGTTTACTCTGTCTTCCACATTTTGAGGAGTAAAAGCTTATTTAAATGTTACAGGTAGTTCACACAATCATTTTGAGGATTCTTAATTTAAATATGGTGAAATTTAAGCATTCTTTCTACATGGGAAATTACCTTTCTTTAGGGGTTGTTGTCAGTGTGGCAGATGCATCAGCTGGGCAAGCCAAGAGCATTGGACTTTGTTGTGGCTAAGCTCTGTGTAAGGTCCCCCTTAGATCTGGCTAATCCCTGATTTCCACTGTCATGGGTTCTTAGCTCTGGAAACCTGGACCTGGTCAGCAGTGCAGCAAGCTTGTTTTCATCCTTTGGCCCTTGCTCTGCAAAGCTGTAGCTCACACTTCATCCTCTCACGGAACAGGCAAGGTCATCTCATTAGAGTTGAAATATGAAATGCTACCCTGCAGCTCATCATTCTCCCACTGAAACTGAGATGCTGATCTTAAGAACAGGCTTTGCCAGCTCTAGGCTTTAGTACCAAGGTGGTTATGATGCTGTTCATTGTGCACAGTGGCTTTTGTAACATTTCTTGGGTTCTAGTTACTTCATTGGAATAGTAGATGTAAGGATTTTCTCAACACCTTTGAGATGTTCTTGCTGGTACTATTTGGGACTCTTTTATATGCAAATGGTATGATAATAAATGTTCAAATGATTCTCTTCTTTTCTCTTATAGAACCGTTAAACAACTGTAAATTAGGAAGACAGAGAATTCCCTGAGTTGGACAGTCTTGGCTTTGTAATGCCCTTAAATAGCTATGGCCTTAAAAAATCAACCTCAAGAAGTCTGCATTGCAAGACTTGATTTGGCCTACGCTACTTAATTTGAAACTCCACCTCAGTGCACATGGGCCTGAGGGTTTGTCTCTATTAGGATGAATCTGTGTTTCCCATCTTTTGGATTGTGTCTAATATCAATAGGTAATGGAAAACATGGCCTAGGTTTTTTGTTTTGCTAAATGAAGGCATGTAAGCATGAAAGAAACTGAACAATGACTAGTACATTTTGGTTTCTAGCATTTTCCCCAAATCTACAGATGCTATAATCTATACTGTCCAACCATCTTCAGTGATGGTCCATCTTCAGTGTCCAATCCAGTCAGTACTGGCAGGGTGTGATATTGAATCTTTGAGTTACGGTTAGCGATACTGGAGTACTGGATGTATAGTTTACTTAGTGCTGTTTACCTGTTGATAATCATGTACCAGTAGTGGTGTACATGACAACACATATTTGGATTTTGTTGGTTGGTTATTTGGATTTTTTTAAAACTTCTCTGAAGAGAGAGAGAGAGAGAGAGAGAGAGAGAGAGAGAGAGAGAGAGCGAGCAAGCATGCATGAATACATTATAAGAATAAAAAAGGGTTTAAGTACAAATCTGTTATCCAGTGAAAGCCATCAAGGAGAAAAATAAATACAAAAACAATCAAATTGGGTGTATAAAGAGTGTATAAGATTTTTCAAACAAGCACTGAAAACACAGTGACTTTGGCTCAGAGACTTAAATGGATTTCCTTCCTGAAACTGTAGAATGATTATCTAGGAATTGAGAACAATGTTGTAAGAAAAAAAGAGGGGAACTAAGAAAGGAAAAAATAGATGGAGGTGGGAGACAGAAGCTAGGGCATTGAAGAACTAGCATTTCTGTGGGTGTCTTTGGGGTAAGAGACTTTCATGGCACTGGGAAGGAGCACAGGTCATGAGTCTGAGGGAGGGGCATCAAGGAGCCACCACGTGTGTGTTGGTGTGACTGACGCTGGAGTGTGTTAAACTTTCTGTGGGGTCCGTGAAACTTTGGCTCTCCTAGGTTTATTTCTGTCTTGGTGACTGTTCCTTCTCTCTAGTTATGTTTCTCTTGCATCTTATCAATGCTGAAGGACCAGGAGCAAAATAAGATATTTGAGTGTTTTGACCAGCTATACCAAAAAAAAAAAAAAAAAAAAAAGAAAAACAAAAACAAAAACAAAAGCTCTGAGCCTGTTCCTTCAGCCAATCTGTTCATGTATTTCCTCTCACCTTTATCTCCTTAGTCTTACTGAAGAAAACTGAGTAGCTGTTTATCTCCTTGGAGAGAGAAAACAGACTGCCAGTGTTCTGGCAGATTTGAGTGCTGTGGTCTGGTGTGATATATCGATTCCAGTAGAACACACAGACTGTATTTACAGTCTACAGTATAAGAGAGCTACAGTCACAACACCAAGAGAGGGTGAGAGCTTCCAGGAGATGGTTAGTACCAGCCTGGGTTGGATGTTCTGCTGTATGGCTCACTACCTGTCCTTCCCCATGTCTGGGTGGAATTTTGGCTCAGTCGGTGGCATTAGAGAGGATTAAGATAAGAGAAAGTGTAGAGTTCCAGGGATGGGACATGGCAGGAGCAGAAAAACATATTTTGGTTTCATCTTTTGATGTGTTGGGGACAGGACATGGAAAGGGATTAACAGTTACAATCCCTAATCTTGTTCTCCACTTAAAAATATTTATTTAGAACATTGGGAAGATGCCCCAGTATTCTTAGGGACTAGTTTGGCCTTACCAACTACACCAACTATTACAGACATATTTTTCATGACGCCTTCTTCTGTTCCCATTTACAGGGAGGAATGGCAACATCACCATGTGTCAGATGTACCCCTAGCCTAGCACACTAGACTGCTAGTTATCTTATCTTAGCACTTGATCAAAAAGAAAGTCTTAGTTCTTTGTCTTTCATCCCATGTGCATTTTCTTATTTCTCCATCTGGAAACTCTTGTTGCCCATGAAATGGGGGGCCCAAACTGCAAAGCTCTGATGCTGAAATTCTCTTTCTACAGAAGCATTTAACAGCCTGGGTTTGTTGATAAGGATGCATTTGGTCTATCTCCTGATGCCACCGTAGAACATGTTTATGCCAACAGAGTATAATCCCTACACATTGTGGATATAAAGGTAACTTAGACATTATAGTGCATGTTTTTGCACTAATATTCAGAGAAGACAGAAGTATATTAAGAAACCCAGGATTGGATATTCAGCAATATGATAGGCTTGATATCCGAATGGCCTGAGTTACAAAGTATCCTAAAAAAAAAAAAAAAAAAAAAAAAAAGCATGTTTCTCCGACAGTAGGAATATTGGCATTGACTGTCTCCCAAGCTTCTGCTGAGCTGTTCTGAGATCCACTTCTAATTTTCAAAACCTAGAGGCATTGTACTTTTAGTGCCACTTTTTCAAAGAAATAACATAAAGAATGTGATCTGTATTGAAATATGACATATAGTCACACCAACCTCTAAAGAACAGATTTTCAGTTCCCACTACAGATCCATGCTGGCCTATTCTGTGTTCTCTTGTGCTGTGATATATTTTGTTGCAAATGCTGTTTATGATGGTGGTTCTCAATCTTACCACTTAGCAGGCCACCAGCAGATTGGAAGAATATGCTTGCCCAAGTCCTATCCCAGTGAGTCGGAGTTTAATTGGTTTGGGGTTGTAGCCCTGTAATCGGGACTTTAAAAGCTCCCCAGCTGAGTGCAGTGGTTTGTGCCTGTAATTCCAACACTTGTATGGCTGCAACAAGAGAAGTTTCAGTTCAAGCTAGCCTGAGCTACAGTAGAGAGTTCCAGTTAGCCTGAGCTACAGAGAAAACTCTATTTCTGAAAACTAAAGAATGAAAGGTTGAGGGAGGAAAGGAGGTAAGAAAGGAAGAGAAAAGAAAGAAGAAAAGAAATCGAAAAACAAAACAAAATCATCACCATTTCCTGGATGATCTTCATGCATAGCCAGGGTATGGTCATATTTTTCTTTGGGCCACCAGCTCACAAAAGTGACATGGAGACTTCTTATTAATTATGAAAGTTTGGCCTTAGCCTAGGTTTGTCCCACCAGTCCTTATAACTTAAATTAACCCATTTATTTTAATCTATGTTCTGTTGCGTGGCTTGGCTTGTTACCTCATCTCTCCATACTGCTCATGCTGCTCTCTCCTGACAACCTTGCACTTCTTCCCTGAGTCCACGCTATCCCCAGAAGTCCCGCCTAACCTCTTCCTGTCTAACTATTGGCCATTCAGCTCTTTGTTAAACCAGTCACAGTGACACATCTTCACGCAGTGTAAAGAAATATTCTGCAACACCAGGGTACTAAATTAATTTCACTATGGCCTAAGGGAACTTCACTGTAGTTGGGAAACTCTTAAAGGGGTATATCTTTAGAAATTTAATAAAAGAATTGGGCAAATATTAAATATACTACCATGAAAGAGAATCAAGCAAAAACGTACTCCCTCCCAGTCTTAATGAAGCATGCATTTGGGGGGGCTGGAGGGGTAGAGAGTTGGCTACCTTGGAGATATATAACTGAAGGCGTACTCCAATATGCTTTTGGATTTACCCATCCCCACATTGAGAAACCATCATTTAAATGCTGTGGCAAAAACAAACATAAACCCTTCTGGAGGGATGCTTTGATGGAGTCCAGTGGGACCCTTTCTCCACATAAAACATAAGCTTCTCTTCCCCTCCAGCCATCTAAAATCCCCAAAGTACACACATTCGAGTCACTGTTGAACAATGTAGGAAAAATAACCAAAGAGTTTCAGTACCAGGCTTGACACTTCACATATTTAAATGGGAGGGGGCTCTATGTGGTCACTGATCGGAAAAAGATCAGATGAGAAGTGTAAAGATGATTTCTGCTGAAAAAGTCTACAAAGAAATTAAAAGAACCAGAGATGAATCTCAGAGCAATGAACTGTAAGGTGAAGCTAAAGAAATATTTGCTGAATATTACATATTCCTTTTGCTCTGAACACATCTCTGAGAAGAGATGGAAAATAAAAAACCACACACATAAAATGAGATAATTTCCAGAAGGGAAAAAATAATAAAATACAATATGGCTTAAAGATTTCTTTTTTTTTTTAATTTTAATTGAAATAGAATTATATCACTTTCCCCTTTCTAGTTCCTCCCAGATACCTTTTTTCTTTGGTTATTATTGTTACATTCATGCATTCATGTGTATGCACACACACACTCACACACTCACACACACATACACACACATATATAGCCACCTGCTGAGTCTATTCTGTTAGTTGTTTGTAAGTGGTTTCACAACTGACCACTCTGCGTTGGACAGGCCTCTCATTCCAGCAAATGGTAACCATCACAGAAAGCCACAACTGGATACAGTGCCAACGACAGATCATGGGAATCCCATGCTCAATGAACACATACCCATCACATCTGCATCTGTTGCTCAGGGAATGTTGTGGGAGAGTGGGAGGAAAGACTATAAAGCTGGAACACCAGGAAGTCCGCTGTAAAACAGTCTCTCATAGAAGCGGCGGCATAAGCAAGACTGGAGCAATGTCCATGGACATGTAAAGGTGGAAGGGGGAAAATGTGAGTCCCCTAGAAAAAGAACTATAGGCAGCTAATGACTGTTTGGAGAGGGATAATTAGCCTCTCTCAGGGATGAGCCCCCTTATTTGGTGGAGATTTCTTTTTAAATTAATGAGCTGTAAATCTAATTCTGCAAGTCCATTAAATCCCAAGCAGGGTTAAAAAAAATCTATTTTAATCTAGGTGGGCATCTCAATAGTTTAAACGCAGAGGAAAATACCAATGCCAAAGGCAGTAGCGCAATGCAGTAGCAAATCTTACAAAGCCAGGGCAGTAAGAGCCTCTTAGAATTCTATGCCTGCATGTTTCATTTTAAAACAAGAGCAAGTCAAAGATACTGTGTTGTAGAATATTATTTTAAGATGTGTTACATTTGTTTACAATGTGGAACATTTGTTTAATGATGCAAAGATGTGTTGCATTCTTTTATGTTATATTTGTTTAATTCTGTGAAACTGTGTTCTTGCCTGTCTAAAACACCGGATGGTCTATTAAAGAGCTGCATGGCCAATAGTGAGGCAGGAGAAAGAATAGGTAGGTGGGCTGGCAGACAGAAAGAGTAAATAGGAGGCAAAATCTGGGAGGAGAAGATCTAGGAGCAAGAGAAATAGGAGGACTCAAGGGACCAGCCACCCAGCTATACAGCAAGCCACAGAGTAAGAAGTAAAGAAAGGGATATAGAAATAAAGAAAGCTAAAAGCCCAGAGACAAAAGATAGATGGGATAAAGTTAAGAAAAGCTGACTAGAAACAAGCCAAGCTAAGGCTGGGTATTTATAATTAAGAATGGCCCTCCATGTGTGATTTATTTGGGAGCTGGGTGGCAGGTCCCCCAAAGAGTAAAAAGTCAAAAGAGTAAAAGAGCAAAGAGTAAAAAATAACCAATAACAATACTAGGTAGTGAAAAAGTGACAGTATTTTTACAGGAAGCAAGTCCTCACCAACAGGCTTTGTAAGAACTCCCTTCAGAGAGGAAGATAAAAACTCAGGGATAGCTCTTACACCTGCGGTGTCCGAGGAAATGATGAGAAAAAAGGAGCCGTGTGGGGAATATAAAGAAATGTGGCCGGGCGGTGGTGGCGCACGCCTTTAATCCCAGCACTCGGGAGGCAGAGCCAGGCGGATCTCTGTGAGTTCAAGGCCAGCCTGGGCTACCAAGTGAGTTCCAGGAAAGGCGCAAAGCTACACAGAGAAACCCTGTCTCGAAAAACCAAAAAAAAAAAAAGAAATGTGGACAAAACTGTGATAGCACTAGGAATGAATATGTTAGAGGGTCAAAGACATAAACTAATGTGTCGTGGAACAGGACAGGTGCAATGTGGGTAGATTATGGTCTTCTAAAGGACCATGCATTGTTCAAAGGTGAAGGGAGCATGCTACTTACTTTTCTTTCTGCCTTGACAACATACCTGGAAAAGGCAGCTTGAGGAAACAAGCTGGTTTCACTCACAGCTTGAGGGTACAGTCAGTCCATCACAGCAGGAAAGGCAGAGCTGTGGGAGCACGAGATAGCCAGTCACATTGCAGCCACTGTCAGGAAGCAGGGACCTGCTCAACCCACTTTCTTCTGTTTACTCACTTCAGGATCCCAGCCATGGGTGGGTTTTCCCACCTCAATTAACAGAATCTAGAAGTTTGACTCCTGCAAGCTTTTGGATCCTACCAAGTTGACAATCAGTATTAGCCATCACAAAGAGCTATCAGAATTTAACTGAAAGGTCGTAAACTCAGGATAGCTAATACAGATTTGATTAAAAACTAGATGTTTAATGCCCAAGCAGATAGAGCATAGAACATGAAACCCAGAGAGCCATAAGGATTTTCACAGAAGCTTGATAGATGAAAACCCACAGGAATTAGATATCCAAATGAATGATGCTACTAATCTTTGAAGTTCTACCTATAGAAAATTTACAAGAGATATATCATACACACACCCACACACAAACCTGAGTTGGTGGGAAATTAAATATTGGGAAAATATAAGACAAGTAAACATTAACCAAAAGTGATTGATTCACTGTATTAATATCACTTCAAATAGCCTTTTAAAACAAAGGCTTTATTAAGAATCAAAAAGTTCATTGTATTATATAAAATGCAACTTACCAGGATATAAACAGACAAAATTGGTTTGTATATGAATTTGTGTAATCTAAGATCTCATACAAGAAAACAATGAACAAATTCAAGCAAAAATGGACATGTTTACCCTCATATTTGGAGTTGCATAGAATTCCTAATTTTAAAGGACATGCAGATAAAAATGATCAAGATTATAGATAATTTAGTAACATTATCTATGCATATATCAAACCCAGTAATCAGAAGTTGCAGAATACAGATTTTTCTCTAGAATGCACAGACTTTCAAGGAAGCTGACCATATGAGATCCCATGAAATGTGTCTCAGTAGATTTCATATCATTAGTATCAGTGTGTGTCTTATGTTCTCAGACAAGAGACAGAGAAGCTAGAGAGAAAAAAGAAACCACCAGGAGAAATTAAATTTAAACAACAACAACAACAAAAAATCCTGTTACCTTTCCCTACTCTCTATAATACCGATTAGTTTCTGGGGAAACTCAGTGACAACATGAAGCTCCTATCCTTTCAAACTGTGTATTAATGTAGAAAAGAGGGGGGATCATTCTTGTGGTGACATCATTCTGTTCTCACTGCTCTGTTTTTTTTTTAAACTCAGCAAGCAGTCACAGATTTGTTCCCCCAGAGAACACACAGGTGTCTCCTTGTAACAGGTTACCAATATAAGAACATATCTAAAACAAGGGCTTCATAAAAGAAGCAGCTGGCCTTGTGTCACCTCAATTCACACCCAGTCGTCTTTTACCCAGCGGCTTGTTCATCCAGAATTCAGCTAAGCAAGAACCAAGACAGTGAATGAATAGCCAGAAATACTAGTGCTTCAAGCTGATCTGCCTTATTCATAGAAAAAATAATTGGCGGTCTCAGTGAGTGCCTTCTGCCTTTCATTAGACGCCATTGTGGAGCAGCTCAGAGTCCTAGTTCTCAAATAGCTGCAAATTACAAAGGGAAGGAAGCTGCTGGCGTGAGGCTAACAGCAGTTAGTGACAACCTGGCTGTAGGATAAACAAATCAGTAAGAAAGTGACTTCACTAGAAAATAATCTAGAGCCATTCAGGTAGGAGCCTGTGTCCCTCTAGTGCATCAATGTTATAGCCAAAGAGTGCTCTGTGTGTGTGTGTGTGTGTGTGTGTGTGTGTGTGTGTGTGTGTGTATCTGTCTGTCTCTGTGTATATGTGTAAGTGTGTGTATCTGTCCATGTATATGTAAGTCTGTCTAAATATGTGTCAGTTTTTGTGTGTGTCTCTGCCTCTCTCTATGTGGGTGTATGGGTGTGGGTGTCTGTCTGTCTGACTGACTGACTGACTGACTGTGTATCTATCTCTTCATGTGAGTCTCTTTGTGTCTGTGTATCTCTGTCTCTCTTTCTGTCCCTCTGTGTGTGTGTATCTGTCTGTGTGTGTGTGTGTCTCTGTGTGTATCTCTGTGTGTATCTCCATCTCTGTCTTCTCTGTTTCTCTCTATGTGTCTCTTTCTCTGTGTAACTCAGTCTGTGTGTAGGTGTCCATGTGTCTCTGTGTCCCTGTGTCTTTATGTCTCTGTTTCTCTCTCTCTCTCTCTCTCTCTCTCTCTCTCTCTCTCTCTCTCTCTCTCTCTCTCTCACTGTGTGTGTGTGTGTGTGTGTGTGTGCGCGCGCTCTCGCTCTCTCTTTCTCTCTCTCTCTGTGTGTGTGTGTGTGTGTGTGTGTGCGCTCTCTCTCTCTCTCTCTCTCTCTCTCTCTCTCTCTGTGTGTGTGTGTGTGTGTGTGTGTGTGTGTGTGTGTGTGTGTGTGTGTGTGTGTGTAGGCAATGTCAGTAGGAGAAAAAGAAGAATAGCTTCTGTTATGAGCACACAAGTTAAGACAGGGAACATTTACATATTGAATTGTAGAGAAAAAAATATAGGCAGGAAAAAAATATGTTTTGGAACAGATGGTTACCAGATATTTTGGACTGAATTATCATGAGTTTACCTGTCAGCTGAACAGTGGAAAATCCATTCACCAGGTGGGGACTCAGTTTCCTCAGTATTAGACATTCTCATGCTTCTGTGCTCAGATCACGTCTCCTCTCTGCCCTCATCTAGTACATCTCCATGACCTGCTGTTCTCAGCTGCTTGCCTGACACATGTTTCCAAGGCTTAAGAATGGCAAATGGTGGAAGCCCCACACTATAGACCTGACTTTGGGACTTCTAATCTAGAGCGAAAGATGAGAGATGTGTACCAGTTAGAACAGTAAGGACAGTAGAGAGACATATGACAAGACATGAAATGTTTCTTCCTGACCAGGAATAAGAATACAGCATGGGGAAGGATGAGGGGGACGCATAGTCAGGGATTCTGTTCAGGTGTGTAGCAGTGAGGCAAAGGTGGTAAGGGAAAAGCTGGCGCTCCCTTGGAGTTCAGATGCCAGGGGTTGGGGGCAGGGCGTTTTGGGTAGGGGCATGGTTGATTACCCAAATGCTGAGAATATGGGGATATTTAACACAGCACTAACAGTTGATTTAAAATTTTTCTGCTTCAGTGGAAGTCTTATAGGTTATTTTCGGCATCTGGCCACATAATGTTCATTGTTCTCATGAAGAAAGAACTTCAGAATCATCAGGAGCTGCTTCATGAAGGTTACATAAGAAATATCTTGCTTCCTGAGTCCAAATCAGATGGAAGAGTTAAAAAAGAAAAAGAACACAAGGATCTCAAATTATCCATTGCATAAAATATTTAATTTTCTATGAATAAATGGATTTTACTAAAATTATTTTTCTGCCCTTAAGGGCTCTCAGGAAAGCAGTTTAATGAAGGGCACTGATTTTAGAAGCTTTAAATTTTTTATAGTAGAAATAATCTGTGAAGGCCTATAAAACAGATCCATGGGTGGCCAGTATTGAATCCTGGATGTCAGTCTGCGAGCCTTGGGTTTACTGGCATGTCAAACAAAGCCTCAACTTGCATCGGAGCATGAAGAGGCTGGAGTGCAGACTCACCTTGGCTGACCATAAGCCTGCATTCTGAGAGAATTGGTTCACATGTCTAAGTCTCAGTTTCCTAGCTATTAAATAAAATTGAACTAGATAGCTTCTGGTGTTTACTTATTAATCTTAATTATAAGGAAATGGACAGTGGATATTCAGAAAGAAAAAAAAAAAAACTTCTGAGAGAAGACATGTGAGATTTCTTTCCTAGTGTACCCTAATGTCCTATCTGTCCCTAAACGGAAAGTGACAATGTACTAGTAAGGATTTTTTTTTTCTTTTTAGTTGTGTGAGATTTTTGTTTGCTCTTTTTGTCTCTTTGAGTTATAACATCATTTTATGGGTAGTTCTGGTTTTGTTTAAAATTGGTTATTTTTGTTAATTGCCATTAAAAATCAGACAAGTATGTGTCTACAATGCCTTCACTTTCTGAACAGCCCTGTGGGACCCTTGGTATTGCAGACACTGTAATGAACAGGACCTTTAGATTTTAAGAATGTACCTGTGGCTCTTGTTGTTATAAATAGGGACAGTTTGTCTTCTGTTACAGTGTCGAGTTCTCTATAGGCTGTTTCTAGCATTTGTCACATGATTTTCATTGTCATATGCGTCAATACCTTTAGAGTCATCAAATGCTGCTGTATTAGCATTATATAAGGAACATTTTCTTCTGCAGTCAAAATCCAACGATGTACTAGGACCACAAGTGCTGGAAAAATTTCATCACAATTGAGGGACATGTTCTTTTATATGGGGGAGACGCATTAATAATACTTTCCAACTAGTTCCATGGAGTTAGAATTAATTGCGCTGAAATTAATATAAAATAGAGGTTTCCTTCAAATTTGTTAATTTCTTCATGACGAATGACAATGGAAAACAGGAAGCTACAGATGAGTGTGTTGGCATGAATAATCTAAGTTATAAGTCTATTTGGCTACATAGCAGAAATACAGCTGTTACGTTTGATTTAGTCTGCTTCTATATTCCTATTTAAAGCAGTTAATTTCCAAATTGAGACCTCTTTACTTATTAAGCTTATAGGATTTTGACTCTTGCTAATCCACTATGCAAAATGTATTGGGCTCCTACTGGGAACTGAGTACTGAGTCCATCAGTAGGATTGAAGAGACATCCCCCTATGGGTGCTCAATGGTTAGCGGAAGAGGCAGGTGGTCCAATAAAAAAGGGAAGCTATAATTGAGTGCAAGGCCTCTGCAGCACATCTGGACTCCTGCCTAAGGGAATGGGGAATACTTCTCAGATGGGAAGAGCATTGAAGATAGAAATGTCAGCTAAGGACAGTTAGAAGCAAAGGAGCAAAAGTGACAGACTTGGCCATGTGGCTGATGACTGGGGAAATGCTGAGAAAGGTGAGTTCGAACCAAATTATTAGTGGCCTTGGATACTATGTTAATGAATGTAACTGTCTTTCTAGGCAGTATAGACCCACCCAAGGTGAGCAGACAAAGTAACACAGTTCAGCTTATGTTTTAGAACAGTGCTTCTCAACTTTCCTAATGCTGCGACCTCTAATAAAGTTGTTGTGGTGACCCCTAGCCATAAAATTATTTTCATTGATACTTCTTAACTGTAATTTTGCTACTGTTATGAATCGTAATGCAAATATCTGTATTTTCTGGTGGCTTTCTGTGACCCCTGTGAAAGGGTCACTGGACAAGGCCAAAGGGGTCGCAACCCACATGTTGAGAACTGCTGTCCTAGAAAGACTGTTCAGGCAACAGGGGAGAGGACAGTGTACAGAGACCACAAGAAAAGGAGAGACTCGTGTACTACTGAGATGTCTGCTCTATGCTCTGGCCTCAGTCATCTCATCTCTAGAAAAAGAAAATGGACACGGGATCTGCCTCACTCATCATAAGTCTGTGTTAAACATCCATCATGTCAGTTGGCATTCATTCTCTCTAACACGGGGCACAGGGCTTTGAACAACACAAGACACAGTGACAACCCTTTAGATGAGTGCTGGTGTCAAAGCAGTGGGACTGGTTCTGTGTACCACGCGGCTTGACGGCAGACAGTCTACAGGCCGTTCTTAGGAGGAGGGGGGCGGGCTGACAGTGCTGAGCAGTGACTTTGGAGGTAGAATATGAAGGAAAAGAAGCTCAGCTAAGGAAGAGTTAAGGTGTAAGAGAAAAAAGGGACAGCACATGAGTGCCCTTAGGAATGAGGGCAGCATGTGTCCCATGAATGGAAAGTCCTTCAGCTGGAGCCCAGGATGCAAAGAACTAAAACGGAAGAGGCAAGCAGGAGCCATGCCAAGAACAATGGCTCAATTTGGGAGCATTTGAAGGTGTATGTGTCGGAACATATGGCTCCTTGATTTCAAGGATGAGGCACAGGTAAAGACAACTCCATCTTGGGGCAGCTTGGTATTTGGAGACACAAGCTGAACAGATGGGAAGATATGAAGGGAAGCCAGCTGAGTGCTGTGCCGGGGTACTTAGGAGAGACAGCACCTACAGACATCTGGCCACTGTTCTGACCCGAAGCCTCAGCACAGCCCTGGGCGGACCTGCCTGTTCTGGTGTCTACACCAGAACACTGTGTCTCCAGTGCTTCATGTCTCATCTAGTGAGTCAGGAAAGCAGACACAACTTCAGAAAGTCTACATCTCTTCTGAGCCATCCTCAAGAGCTTCCTGAACTAATTGTTCTCTTTGTATCACACATTACACTGAGCCCAGTGACTTAGGCAGTGTGGGTCTTCATCATCTGGGCTGGATTCTGTTTGAAGCCCTATGTCAAGGCCAAAGTGTCATTTGTGCTCAGAAAGCTAAGTTCAGATTCTCCGCACATTATGTAGGATGGGAGATTACAATTCCGAATTCCATGTATCTCTATGTATATGTACACATGTTGTGTGTATACATACACACATAGAGCAAGAAAGAGAAATTGTGTGAGATATGTCCTGAACAATATATTAAAAGATAGTTGTCTAATAATTTCAAAATAATCAGCCCATATATTAATTACGTATAAGTATCCTGGGAATCAAACAAGCATTTAATAGCCAAAAACCAAAAATTCCATATAATGTACTTTATTTCCATTTAAGAAAAAATATGGCAGTTATTTCTGACATCTTTTTTGATTGTTTGAAGTCAACACTTTTATGAAGCCTTCAGCTGCCTTTATATCAGCAAGAGAATGTATGTTACAAACAAACTATATGACTTAAAACAATGAACATGTTTTTAAATCAAACACAAGGAAAGGAAATGGGCTGGATTGAGTGTTGCACCATGGAAACATGTATTGGAAATAGTTTTGACATATATTGAACATGAAAAATAATGAAGGGATCATCGCTATACTTGTTCTATGACTTTTGCATCATTTTCTGTCAACATACATATGATTGAGCAATATAGAAAATTATAAATACATGAATGGTGACCTTGTTTATGCTTTTTTTTTTTTTTAGTAAAATGTCAGATGAGCAGAGTGTGGATACCTGAAAATGGGAAGACTCTAGCATTTAAGAGGATCTGAAAAGTGTGTGATCAATGGGGCTCTACCCACAGCCATCCCTCTGTGCATCCCACCTTGCACACTGGCTGTATCCCAGAGGGTAGAAATGGCAGGAAGGATGGGGAAAGAAAAGGGGGCTGATTGCCTTCCTGTAGCGCTTAAGACAATCCCTCACCTTTCATGGAAAATCAGAACTGGTCAGTGAGGATTCTTGCCTTCTCCTCTGGCCCCAGCACCTGCTGTATCAACTAAAGTACTAAGGGAATTGACACATCTGTACCAATCAATATGCAACATTGAGTCAAAATTTGTGAATTCTTTACCCAAGAAGCATATCCCCAAAATAAGCAATCGGATGAGAGGGAAGCATCGAATGCTGTGTCTTAGGTCCCTGTAGCTGATGTGTCTGAGGATGTGGGTTATGTCTTCTTTCTTACTCCCATTTCACTCCAGCAGAGAATGGAGGTTCAGGGATTCTTGGGGATGGACTGTTGTTACTGCGTTGTCATAGCTCATGGTCTATGCCTCTCCCGCCGCAACTCAACTTCCCATCCTCTTTCTCCAACAGGGCAGTGAGTAATCCTGCATAGCTATTTGAGTTCATTTTAAAGTTCATCAAAATGAAGTGAAAAATCCCTATTGGCCAGCTCTACCCCAGTATGGAACTTTTTCATTCATTTTGTGAAGACTCCTTCTGGGCAACTGTGCTGCGGTTCTTACTTAGTCGAGTTTTTATGTTTCTAGGTCAGGTATTTTTTATGAACTGCCTGGAGAATGTCTATGTAGAACACACACAGACACTTACTTCGAGGCTGTCAGTTATCCCTGCGGTTACCAAGCTGCGCACATAGTGATTCCTAGCCTGATTTGGTGGAATATTGATGTTGATCCTTTTGGTTTTTGCCTATATACCTAATCCTTCACCATCACCACAGAAAGCAGTCGGCAGTTAGATCCAGCTGCTGCGCTTGGCCAAGGGGTTGTCATCACCCTGAGCTTTTCATTTTAATAGGAAATATCATGGGGCTGGCAGATTCACATGTGTGCGGTGTAGTTTAATGGGAGCAAACATCAGTAAAGGCTTGTGTTGAAGGATATCCAGCAAGCATTATACAACGGAGGACCAACCAGCACATCCATTTGTTTTCTTGATTTTTGGAATACTGCTCCTTGCTACTCTCTCTCACCTGCAAAACAAGGGGCAGAAGCTTCTTTTGCAGTACCATTTGGCATTGAGTCCTGAATTTCCTGAGTAGGAAGGTTTCTCTCACCAACCGGACAAGTCAAATTCATGGCTGTCCATGGAAAACTTTATTTCATCCAGGTAAAGTGAAAATTAATTTAAATATCCATTTGGGGTTACTGGCTGCAGTGATGGGTGAGACTCTTGCCAGTGATCTCGGTGAGATGGGTGTGTGGTTCCACTCACCAGGTATACACTCTCTGTCTTGTTGCTGCTGGCGAGAACCTCCAGGAAGCATTTTTTGATGACCATTCCAAATCCCTAAAACTGTTCAAAGCTATGTTTTAACTGTCCAAGCTGCAACTCTAGTAGGTATTCTGAAATTAGTTCTTAGAGTCAAAATGGGAAAATGTAACTGGTAAACTGTAGATGTAACCAACCTTCTTATTAAATAAACACAGAACCAATACAAAGAAGAAAGCCAAGAGGTCAGAGCTAAGAGCTAAAATCTTACCCTTTTTCCTGCGGTGGTCCTACCTCTCCGAACCAGAGCTACTTTCTGTGTTAAAGTCCTTATATAGAATTTTTGTTCTGCCTTCTCATTGGTTGTAAACCCAACCACATGACCGCCTCATCACGGCCTGTCTGTATAGACCTCCAGGTCTTCCATGATTGGTATTGAGATTAAAGGCATGTGTATCCAATATTGGCTGTATCCCTGAACACACAGAGACTTACCTAGCTCTGCCTACCAAGTGCTGGGATTACAAGCGTATGCCACCAAAGCCCTTCTTTCCTATGGCTTGCTAATAGCTCTGACCCCCGGGCAACTTTATTTATTAACATACAAATAACATTTTAATACAAATAAAACATCACCATAGTAAACCTTGAAAATGACCTAAGAATGTGTGTGATCCTTTTCATCAGCTTCGCTGGAGTCCCCTTCAGCTGCTTGTCCTGAGAACTTGCTCTACTCTGGGTTTAGTGGCTCCATTTCTCTGACTCTGTCACCAAGGAATAAAGCTACGGTGCTGAGGAACTTTCTACTTCGCTAGGAGCACAGCTCAGAACTGTGCAGGGCTGGAGGCGGGCCAGAGCATCTTGTCATCAGATGTTCCCCATGGCAGTTTTTATTTGATGGATTTTGAAAATTAAAAATTTAGTAGTGTGCCGTGGTGACCGCCTCCCATAGCTGTGGGCCTGTCGAGGAAGTGGCTTTGGGTCAGCATGGTACGTTCTTTTCAGTTGACCGAGAGCCCTAGACAGAAGCTCTGTCAAAATTTTCTCAAGGGTTCACAGTCCATACAGACAGAACCAGGGACCCCTGCTCCCTACTGACAGGAAGACAGAAGTGCAGTGTTAGCCAAGGAGGTACCTACGGACCGAGAGGGTAGCTGCGGGAAGGGATGTCTTTTCTTTGTGTCTACTTTCGCATTCTCAAAAAGGTCTTGCCCACTATAGAACACAGCATCCATGTAGACTTCATTTCTTTATCTTGATGCTTGGGAATATTTGATGAGGCAGAAGGTCAGAGTCTTGCATCTGAGGGAAAGTGAGGCTCAGAGCCCGAGAGTCCTTTGCCTTGGTTCAGACACAGCTAAAAGTTGGGCAGTACTTCGCATTCAGTGAATTCCCTTGCCCCATCTCAGATGCCTTTTCCATCCTCAAATGCGGATTCGTATCCAACATGGCCTGGTCTGAAACAGCCAGGGGGATTTTTATCTTTTTATAGATGGGCTATTAGGGTCTGACCTTTGATCTAGAGAATCCACGCTGGGTGAATTGTGGAGCTGTGCTGTAACCCTAGATCTATCTTTGACAGGAATAGAATGGATCAGCATCCAGAGAGAAAATCTCATTCCACCCCACCCCTGCCTCAACCACCACAACACACATTCAAGGGCCTCTCAGATTCTGAGTAACTACCTGAGCTGCTTGGTATAGGAGTGGAGAGGCCAGGTCCCCTTTCCTCTACCCTGATTCCGATGGTGGAATGCCACTTGTTTTTAGAGTGTCCAGGAGAGGAGCTTTTACTCCTGTGTCATAGAGACGGAGTGGGGCATCAGGAGAGGGCATTTCTACACATCACATTGCTTCATGGCACCAGCACCAGCCAGGCAAATGCCAGAGTGAAGGTGAGAATAAACTGATGTGGTACTGCCACCTAGTGGCTGCCCTTGGCCTCTGAGAAGTACAGCAAACAGCCAACTTGCTGTCACCCTTTGGAAAATCCTGGTAGGAATTCCCAGAACTAGTACCCACCCCAACCAATACAGAGGCACCTTCTCTGCCAGCCACAAAGGCTGCCACATGGCAAGTGTGGGCTATGCCCATGACAAATGTGGACTGGGCTATGTGTTCTAGTAAACTTGACTTTGGGCAAGGGGAGTTTTCGGCCTGGCCAAACATTGCTGCGTCTCCATACTAGAGTTCACTGACACTGGAGGACCTCACAGTTACATCAATGAAGTCTGCCCCAGAAAGTTAAAATAAGTCCAGTTAGGAAATCAGGGAGGAAACAGAAATAGTGAGAACCTTGGATAAGAAATGCCAGCCCGTCATAATTAAAAGGTCCTTCTGGCATTTGCTAGTCCCATGAGTCCTGAGAGTACAGTCCCAAACAGGCTTTTGTGCCAAATTCCAGACTCTCCTGTTTCACTGATGTGCTGGTATGTTTTGTTGTTGTTGTTGTTGTTGTGTGTTGTTTCTTTTTTGTTTGTTGTTTGTTTTGTTTTTTGAGACAGGGTTTCTCTGTGTAACTTTGCACCTTCCCTGGAACTCACTCTGTAGCCCAGGCTGGCCTCGAACTCACAGAAATCCACCTGCCTCTGCCTCCCGAGTGCTGGGATTAAAAGCGTGTGCTACCCCACCCTCCACCCCTACCCACCCCCGGCAGTGTGTTGTTTCTTGAGATAAGGTCTTACTAGGAATTCTTTACTGGCCTGGAAGATGGTCCTTTGGCTTCTATCCTCCTCTGGGATTACAGGCCTATGCTACCACACTTGGCTCTTCAGGTCTATTGATATGAAGCTTGCTACAACTTTTTCTGATGTCTTTACTAGAAACCCAGCTAGTTCCTCAATATATCCTAGGAATTCTTGATTTTTGTTTGTTTGTCCCTTTGGTTTTGGTTGGTCCCAGGTTAAGGTCAGGAATATTCTCTATTCATGGGACGACATTCCTACCCTACAAACTATTCCCACTTGACCTTGGAATGACCTGTTGAGTGTGTGCATGTAAAATTTTCTATTTGTGGTTTTTCATTTTATTTGCTTAGAAATAAAGCCATTTTAAATATGAACATACATTATTGACTTAGTTGTGATAGACATTTAATATTTAAATAATATTCCTAGAATATATATTGGAGAATATCAGAATTTGTTTTATTTAAAATTAGTCTCATTCCCACGACCTGGGAGGTAACTTCTCTCCAAGAGCTGTGCAGATTTCCCTAGCCATCTTAAGCAAAGAGAACCTGGAGGAGAAGGCCTTCTCTCTGTTAACAGGATGTTAATGTATTGTCAATCTTGTGCCTGAAGCGTTTGGACATAGTCAGATAGCTATAATTGTGTGTGTGTGTGTGTGTGTGTGTGTGTGTGAGAGAGAGAGAGAGAGAGAGAGAGAGAGAGAGAGAGAGAGATCAGATCTAAGACTGTTAACCTGTTGACACTAAACATTGCTGATATCACTTCCTCCAGCATAAATGAATACTAGACTCAGCCCATGAAACGTATTTGTTGTCTTTTCAGGGAAGCACAAGGGTCCTATTCAGTCTTGAAAACCTGTGTATGTTCTGCCATTCCCCTCCTTCCCTCTGGGAATGTTGAGCTTTATTTTAAGCTCGGTTCAGCTTATTTGCTCAGAACATATCCACTGATGATGGCGTCTATCCAAAACTGAATCTTCTGTATCCAAAGTATGAATGAAACTCCTATAGGCTAAGGTGGGAAGAAATCATGGATTTTGGAGAGACAGAGAAATAGAGACAGACACACACACACCATGCAGATATATATATATATATATATATATATATATATATATATATATATATATATATATAGAGAGAGAGAGAGAGAGAGAGAGAGAGAGAGAGAGAGAGAGAGAGAGAGAGAGCGCTTGACTTCCCTAAATCAAAAGAGGAAAAAATTCCAAATGTATAAAGTCAAAGGAACAAAATAAAATTGAGGTAATAAAAACTCACTTTACATCAATAAAGAATTACATAATTTTGGAAAACTTGTACTGGTCTGAGCCAAAAGTTAAGTTGGGCTTTAGAAGTAGCCTTGCGCTGTGTCTGTCTGCTGCTCTTGCTACTTTATATCTCTGGGATCCTCAGGGTCCTAAGACCTTATGTTTTGGACACAGTGATGCTCAGAAAGGAGGAGGAAGGACCCGAGAAAGTCGTGGGTTAGAGCAGTTCAGTCTCTGCTCAGAAATAACTTTCTGAGAACTGTTTCTAGAGTTGTTTCCTATTGCATACCATGACAGCATTTATACTTGAGAGCACCATCAGGTTTTTAGTAAAATTTTTACATTGGCTGAAGTTTATGTTTTAATCCTGATTTAAAACTGGTTCTAGGCATCCTCGCTAAAGTGTTACACAACCCTGTTGTTTCTTTCCATCTCTTCTATATATTTTCCCTCAGTATGTCTTTGCACTGTTTATTATAGATTTCCTATTCCCTTACTACCCACAATCATGTTTTGTGAACACAGTTTCTGTGCATTCTCTATGCCTCTAAAAGTGCCTTTATACATAGAAATATTCAATATCTGATTGAATGGGAATCCCATTGCAGAAGAAAAGAAAAGAAAAAAATCTAATGCCTTTGCAACTTTGTAACACACTAAAATCACCTGGGAAGCTTAAAAGACAATCCATCCCTATGTCATAGCGCCACCTCTAGAGAGTTGGGTTTAATTAGTAGAGGGGCAGTGGACAGTATTTTCTTAATGGTTCCCAGGAGACTCTAATGCAACAACTGGTGAGTATCCCTGACGCAGAGCGATGGAAAGTAAATGATTCATGTTCCCTCTCCTGTCTGAACCATTGGTTCTCAGCGCTTCTCTCCTCTGGACAGATATCTTCCTTCCTTGGATTGCTTCCCATTCTTATACATCTGGATTAGTAGAGTCATACATTTGGTCTGATTTTCCTGTAAATAGAAACTACACGCACAGAGTTGCATGTGCATGATGGAATCGTCATGTATATTCCTCTCATGTCTCTGAATCTGTAACTGGAAACATGGACTTTCAGACTTACTGACATTCACGTTTGCCACCAGTTAACCTATACTGAAAAGGCTGTCTGGTAGTCTCAAGGCTCACCGTGGAACTTGATGGAGTCATAGACATCTCTCACCCCCTGAGGGGTCACCTCCATTCCAGGCTAGCACTACACAGAGAACCGTATATAGGTTCTGTGTCTGTTCAGTGTGCAAACCAAGCAGAGTGGGCCTGAGAAATACCTGTTCAGTTCCTTGTTCTCCTGGATGCCCCATTTCCCCCACTGCAAAACCATAAAAAAAAATAGATTGCCCTTTCCAACACATCTATAATAGTTAAGTTTGGATCTATTTTTTTTAGCTTTCAAATCTTCTCCTTTGCTTATTATTTGCATTTCACAGTGATATCCCTTGGCTTAGTTGTTTATTATTATTATTATTATTATTATTATTATTATTATTATTATTATTATGTTTATAGATTCTCTTAAAATGTTTCCTTTAGGAAAAAAATGCCTGCTTTCCAGTTTTCCTGTTGAAGAAATAATAGGGCATTTCATCCCTTCCAGTCTCTATTGTTATGGAAAGGCAGTTGCTGATGCTAAATCTCCACTCCTGAGAAGATTTTTGGTTTTGGTTTTGTTTCTTGTACTTTTTCTCTCTTTGTGTTCTATTTTCTAGGCAATTTATTTCAGTTTGCATTGGAATTATGGTATGGCTGTGATTATATTGTAATTTGAATTGTATCACTACAGTATTCTCCTAGAGCCATCCGTGATGTAGCTTACAAAGCTAAGGCACTCTCCTCTGTCTACAGTGTCTCAAGGTCCTTCTGTGGTCCCCCTCTTCTCTACCTCCTCTATTTTATCTGCACTACTTCTTCAGAAAGCATAAAATGGGTGCCAACTGTTACTCATTTATATTGGAGAGGGAGATTTGGAAGACAGTTGGAAGCTCTGTTTTAGGAGAAAGGATATTTATCCAACAAGACTTGGCAAAGGGTGAAAGCTGATGTTGTATTAAGGAGTCCTCAATTTCTTAGTGTGAATGTATTATCTCTTCTTTGAAGCTGTTCCATTTTTTCAATTTTAAAAACTTCCTTTCTTTCTATTAGCAAGTTGTCATACTAGAGTCAGGGATAGGGAGAGAAGGGGGTAGAAATGGATGGTACCGATTCGTTTAAAAACCTGAAGTCCCAATCTTTCCCAGCTCTAAACATTTCTTCTGCCCCTCTCTGGACCCTGAGTCCCTGATTCTCCAATCTGCACCTAAAGAATGAGCTTTCTTACTCCTGTTAGTTGTTTGGAAGGAACAAGGAGAGCAGGTACCTGTAGATCCATCACCCCTTATCAGTCTTTCTGTTATCAGTTTTGTAACTTACTCGTTCCTTGCGTGGTTGATATCTGTGTAACTGGAGATAGCTGGGCCCTTTATATTTAATGTGATTGAGGATCTACTTGGATAAATGGGCTTCAGAGCTCTGTGTGCTTGATTTATCTCATCTGTTGCTTATTTCCCATCCTCTATTTCTACCCTCTTTGGAAGCAGTCTTTCATTTCTTCATGTTTTTTTTTTTTTTTAATTGGGTTATTCTTTGGTTTGTTGCAGTGGAATTTTGTGGAATGTAGCATGCCCATAAGCTTAAGTCTATGGTGTCTAAATTAACAGTTTTATCTCCACTTAATATCCTGTCATTTCCTGTGGTCTGTCTTTGATTGATGGCTCTCCATCACTGTCCATACGGGGCTTCCCTTTTCCGGCATCAAACAGTTTTCCATGAAGATACTGCACCACTGGCTGGGAGAATCAAGGAGGCTTCTGCAGAGCTCTTGAATCTCTCCCTCTGGATATCCCTTCTTTGGTTTTTGGCCCCTTAATACCTTAGCCTCCTTAGACTCTAACTGTCCCCTTCCATTCATGGAGGCCTCAGAGCTCTGCCTCTTCTCCTTCCCTGGGATTATTCTGTAGATTCTCTTTGGACATTAAAATAGGACAAGTCTGTAGTTCACTTTAGTTTTTCACCCTCTCTCCAGAATCTTTGTCTGTTCTTGATGGATAGACAATATCTTGTTACCCATTATTCCATTTTTTTCCAGATTTTTAAAAGTTTGTTTTATGATCAAGTAAAAATGTAATAACCTCCATTGTAGTTGAAAACAGGACACATTTTCATTCATAAAAAAGTTTCTTCCTTCTCTCTGGTGCCTCCTTTACTTTCCTTTGGTTGCTCTAAGTTTACATCTTTTTAATTGTGTTGCCATAGTTACGATGTTATTTCAGGAAAGAAGTGGTTTTAGGAGAGAAATGATGGTATATTGATCACATGCATTTGATCTCTGCAATGCTTGTCATTATATAACCAACTCTGAAATTTGAGACCAGAATTGAAATATTTTTGTCACTTTAATATTAATTAAATGCTTAATAGAGAAGCATTGATGAAAATAGTTTGTCAGCTGTTAACATCCACAATGGAATCATTTTTGCTGCTGTCAAAATAAGTTGTGCATTGACCTTGGGATATAAGATGACAAACATAACTTATGTTGACTAATGAGCAAGAATCATTCCTCTCTGTTGAATCTGTGAGTGACTTTGAGAGCCTAGCACATGGCCCAGGGAAACCCAGACTGAGACCAAATTTGACAGTGCCACATTAGTCAATGAGCACCAGTCCCCCTCTGTACTTTTCCCAAAACTGGCCAGCAGTGCAGAGTCGAATAAGGCCCAGTATTAGTCTTCAAATACTTCATTACTTTGATTCTAAAGGCAGCGTAGATGAGCACATTATATATTACATATCTTGTGACCCATATGAGTATTTGTTGAATGCTGTTAGGAAGCTGAGAGGAAGAGGACAAATGGAAGAACCATACTGACCCGTGCATAGTTTGGAGAAGAAGAACGATGAAAGAGAAAGCGTGAAGTGCTAGCCTTGGCCATGTAGTGCTGAAAAGCAGTCGGAGTGCTGGTCAGGGCCAGCCTCCCCCTTAGTGAAGGTAACCCCTGTGAACTTGAACAAATCCTCAGACTCACGTCAAGCTGTCATATCGGTTAAACAGTGCTCGACACAGTAGGCAGTGAATGAAGAGATGAATAAGGCATAGAAACTAAAAAGCGGAATCTCTTTTAAGGTGGTAAAGCTATAGAATTCCACAAAGCCGACAGTGCTGGGCACGTAGAAAGCAGTGCAAGTGTCTTTTGCTGGAACCCCTGGCATCCTTAAAAGCTTGACATCATGGGGCATTTCTCCCGCCAGTGTTACTATTATTTGGTGTACCTTTTATTAAATTAGCATTCCCATTGATCAGAGATTGCATCTAAAATGTGAGCAGTTTCTTCATGCCTTTCTCAGACAGTTTTTCTTGTGAAAAAGGTGAGTTATCTGACTCGTCTGTGAAGTGAATTACTATAAGAAGAGTTTACATACCTCTTTAGTCTTAAATTATATGCATTAATCATTCACAGCAGTGTGACTCTGGCATTGATCCAAAACCTAGGGATGTTCTAAGCGATAGTGTCACTGTGTTGATGAGTCTCATATAATATTTGGGTTTGAGTTGCTAAGAAAGAAATCAGGTGATTATTCTAATAGTGTCTAATTTGGTCCTTAATTACCTCACTTTGACTATTCACAACTGAGCCTGTCTAAATGTAACATAAACATTAGTATGAGATTTTTTTTCCATTCTGAGCTGTTTTCAGACAGTTTTATTTTATAATCAAAAAGAACAATTTATGAAATCCCAAGCTAAAAAAACCCAACTTCTAGAAATGTACTTGTTTCCAATTAGGCTTTTCGCTATAGGTTCATGGTCTCCGACACAGTATAAGGAGCATAGCATTTATAAATACCCACTAACAATGTAGTCGTGTCAATCATAGCATCTGACACAGGGATGAAGAAAGGGGAGATTTGTTATACATTTAAGATGCTTTATGATCAAAGGTCGGCACACTGAGGAAGAGTGAGCTGGACATTTCCAGTGAGTGCTTCAGGTTTCCATTGGTGGTCATGTACCACTCCACAAATTCAAAAACCGAATAAAAAGTGCTAAAAGAAGAGCAGATACATGGAGGTTGAATTTTCCTCATAGGCAGCAGTGAGAAAGGCATTCCCAGAGACCCCAAGTTGTAGTAGCAAATCTCAAACTCTTCTTTGCAGTCAGTTGTTTTGCCAAAGGAAGAAAAACCATGTGCCTAACTGATAAGTCTTCTGCTACTTACAGTGGTGGTATGGAAGCCATTCAAAATGAAGACTCACTCAGCATGTGTCTGACACTAGAAAGTGAGACTGTCTAGGACACAACTGTCAATATAAGGAGAGTTAAGAGTATAGTAATTTCAGCGAGTGATCGTCTAAGTTGTAAAATACTACATGTTAAAAGGGGGGTGGGTTGTTGAGACTCTACTGAGAACAAAATAAATACAATGTATTTATACATGGACTTTGGGAGATTAGAGATATGTGCTCTTAAGTAAATCATGCTTTGTCAAGGAGAACTTTAATTTCACAAATAAAATTTGAATAGGAAATGTGCTTCTCCTCTTATCCCTCCTGTGCAGCCCACACCAGGGGCACAGCAGTACGTGCCCCCGAGCAATCATGGCAGGGACTACGCAGTAATGTACCCTGACATCATGAATGGGGTATAAACCAAAGCTGACTTAATTATGTTTTAAAACAGAGAAGACTATGGAAACTGTTTAGATCATGTTATAGCTAAACCTAGCTCTAACCATATTCTTATACCTCGTGTATACACTATACCACAAAGATAATCAGTGGAAATGTACCCAATGGTCTCCATGGAATGCTAGGAATACCTCCTTGACTCTCTTTTGACAAGGATAGCTTCCTGGGACATCTTGGGAATGAGCATCTATAGCTAGAAAAAAGTGGTTACTCCTTGGGCATGGCTCAGTCAAGGTGACTACCTTATCCCTTATTTTATCAATACAGTAGTTGTCCTCACTCCTCCTTATGCTGGGTTTCTGATCACAGCAGCCTGTCACTTCTTAGTTGAGTACAAGTAGCAAAAAACAGGACCTTGGCTTCTCTTTATTTAGAAGGCACAGCAAGAAATGAGAAGAGTAAAGGACTCGCAACTAGTGTCCAAGAGAAAGAAGGACAGGTGGTCCTTAGTGGGAGGTGGGTACAAAGCAAAGAACTCTGTTGGTGACTACCGTTCAGGCTTGAGTGCTGTAGAGACCAAAGAGGGCCACTCAGCCTTGTAGCAACAGAGACATGAATCACAGCATGTTTTTCTGAGGTTGACGACCAAGGTGGCCTGATTATCATATGCATGTGTGTCGGACGGTGTGTACATGCTTCAACCTGAATTGATGGAGAATGAGAAAAAAAGGTAGCAAACATAGTCCCAGGACAGGACACAGCAGGACTCTTCTTACTACACAGGGAGCATGAGATCAGGGCAGGGCATGTTGTCACAAAGGCTGGGCACATCAGCTAGGAACCCCAAGGTGCTGAGACTGTCTACAAAGGTAAACATATGCCGTCTTGCAGCAGTGAGAACGTTGGTTTTCCTACTGTAAATGATTCCTTTGTGGTATCTTTTTTTAAGTCGAGGCAACTTCTTGACATTATTTGTATTTGTAATATCTCAGCACATCTAAACATAAGAGTTTATTGAAGATACGGTGAAGCCATCGAATTAATTGAATTGTCCTTAGCTGCTGTCCTAGAGATTAATTATAAAACATTGGCCTTGTTTGCTGTTTTTCAGGTACCATGACCAACAGGATGTTACTAGCAACTTCCTTGGAGCAATGTGGTTGATATCAATAACTTTTCTCTCCATTGGTTATGGTGACATGGTACCTAACACATACTGTGGGAAAGGAGTCTGCTTGCTTACTGGAATCATGGTAAGTGTCTTTCCCCTTCCATCTCTTTCATTTATGCTTCAGAAGAAACAGAAACCACTCAGTCCGTATGTGTAAATGATTGTGAGTTACTCATAAAAAACAGTTTTGAAATATGTTGGGAGCTTAAAGACCTCTATTGCATCATATGTAACAGAAGTTTCTGTCCCGCTCAGTCCTGTCTAGTTGCGTCTAGTCCTGCTACCATTCGGTCCCAAATAAACACACAGAGGCTTATATTAATTATAAACTGTTTGGCCTATGGCTCAGGCTTATCATTAACTAGCTCTTACAACTTAATTCAACCCATTTCTATTAATGTATGTTTTGCCACGTGGCTTCGTGGTGTTACCTGTGTTCCATTACATTTTGCCTCCCCACCCCCACCCCCCAGCCCTGGCAGCACTCAGCGTCTCCTCTGACTCTGCCTTCTTCTCCTTGTCTCTCTGCTTGGATTCCCTGCCTGGCCTGTTCTGCCTTGTCATAGGCCATAGCAGCTTCTTTATTAATCACTGGTAGCAACACATATTCACTCCCAGCATACAGAAAGACCATCTCACAGCAATTATATAAAGTTATTTCTTCTGTTATTGAATGTTGGTTGGGTGAAAGGCATAGGTCTGGGAACTGTACAGGGAGTACAGCAGAACTAGACACAAGCTGTCCCTGGGGGACTCCAGCAGAAACCCTGTGTTTTGGGAATGATTGGTAATGACACCTGAGTACATATAAAGAAGTAAATGTTTAGGAAACTGGAGAATAAGAATAGGACCATATCAGAGAAATAACCTATGGAGAATTGACTTTTAAGACGAAATGAGACTTCTGGGCCAGGAATGGGGTGCCATCTGTTTGAGAGCCACAAGTTAAAGAATGCAGTTTATTTGAACAAGGTAAGTAGACAGGAATAAAGGGGGGACATGGACATTCCTGAGTTGGGAAACTGGAGGTAGGTTTCCTGTAATGGTAAGTGATGGATCTTTTCCCAGTAGGCCTAACAAATTCAGGCATGTTATTTGCCCCTCATACACTGTGGTGTAGCCTGAACTGCTGTACCCCATTCACTCTATTGTATAAAAACTGGAAAGGCACTTCTACCGTTAAGTAAGGTAGCTAAGGCTAGAGTGCTTCTCCAGCCAAAGGACCAGCAGAGACCAGTAGAAAGGTTAAGTAAGCTTTAAATAAAAGCACTCATGGGGGCAGGAGAGGTAGGCAGACCATGAAAGAACTGGCTGCCCAGCCTTGAGTACCTTACAGATTTGATTGCAGATTAAGGTGAAGTAAGAGTGACCATGAACCTTTGAATGTGGTCACTGTGCTCTGCCTTTGAGCCTATTGTACATATATTGTGGCAGGGAAAGTCCTACACCCAGTGTATGGGGTAAGACCTCAAGTCACGGACTGCAGTTGGAACCATCCCTTGTGCAAGATTGTGTGGTGACCACTTAAAACCAGTAAGGTAGCAGAGAGGTCATGGGGCTTAAGAACTCAGATATGTACCCTAAAGTGGAGAACACCAACTCAACGTCTCTACACTGTCCATGCACTAGGTAGCAGGAGAGAATACCAGGTGGCCTTTTTAAGTTCCTTGAGTACTGTCCTCTCAGAATGGAGTCACCTGAAGCATTTGCCTAGGAAGATGGCTCCACAGATTTTAATTAGCTGAAAGGACTGGGAACCTGAGCATCGGGAGAATGGAGACATGCTTCTGCCCTTGGTAAAACTGAACAGAGATAAGGAAACTTCCCATGCCAGTTTTAAAGACAACAGCACTATCAGGATGACTATTAATCCCAAATTGTGAGAATTACAATTTAGGGACATAATTTAACATTGTTTTTTTTGTGAAATAAAAACACAGTTTTGTGAATTTAGTGAACTTCAAATTTTTTCATTATACTTGGTATATATTACTCATTAAATGTTTGATTCTAGAATATCTCCAATTTCCCTAAAATAATAGCATTTTATTGTATAGCATAAAACTTTGGGAAATAAAATATATAAAGGTGTATTTTTGGAAGGCCCCATAACAAGCCCACAAGGGATATGAATGATGCTATTTATAAAGACAGAACTGATAACTACAATCTTTCCCCCATGCCTCTCAAAAACAACTTGCTTGGTGTTCCTGTTTTGGCAAGAGGTACCCATTTTGTTATTAAAAGAGGCATGACTTTGGGGTGCATATACCTTTGTAGCAGACACAAATTTGACTTTAACCTTTCCTGGGCACAGGCACCTTGAGATACATCAGTCTTCTCTTAGTATTGCTCTGTCCCTAATGTCTCCAGAACTGCCCCTGCGAAGTCTTCTCTGGCAGCACAAAATCTCATGTTTGCCTCCTTCAACTGCTTCCTTGATTAGGTTCCACTATTGATCTTGGTTTTGGAGAAGAAGTTCTAAACATCTTTTAATCTGTGCAGATGAAAGAAAGGTCTGTGTAATGAAATGCACATGGCTTCATTCTTCCTCTGCAATCTCACAGCATAACAACAGTCCATTCCTAAACTCAGGGAATCCCTTGTCTCTCCCATATAAGAACAAACTGTTTAATTGATCCAATTAAAGAGTGTTTACTTACATACATCGAGAAATCCACAAATCTTTGAGTAGCCTTCTTATGAGTGCTTTGGAACAATGCAGTGACTCTCCCTTGGGGACAGGCAAATTTCCATAGTGTGAGGCTGCTGGGCAGTCTTCTGGAGTAAGCGTCTAAGGAGTGAATTATAGCCTGTATCAACTCCTTAGGGACTTAGAGCAATATTTGGAGGCAAACTAGATGTAATGTGGAGAATGTCTGAATGAGATTATAGATTTGTAAAAGAAAATAACTTTATGAAAGGCTAGTTTCTTCAAGATGAAGTATGTTTGACAAATTTTGTCTTTGCTTTCTTTTCATTAGGGGAAGTATAATACTACTCAGGGACTTAGCCCAAAATGACTTCCTATTTCAGTGTTTATTCTCCTATTCCTTGGACATTTGCAGCACATATTTAAGTAAAATATGGGTTGATGGATTTCCCATGAGCATCTCCTATCTGCCTGTCTCCCCTTCTCATCTCTAGCCTTTAATAAAGTGTGACTAAGAAATACAATTTACAATCCTCTGAGGAAAGCACAGGGTCATCTGGGCATCATCTTGAATATTGCCTCTGGAGTACTATGCCTTTTGTTCTTTTTTATCTCTTGGTTTCCCTACCCTTGCGTTTATGACATTTTGATGGAACTTACACCTTCAAGTAGTTTCTTTTCATTTTGAAGTATAGTTGGTCTACATGCTAACACCTACAAAGACTTGTCAAAGTCCTGCTTGTTTTCTTCCCAAAGCTAATTGGCACTGATAAATTAGAGCATGTCATCATCCTCAGTGCTTACATTAGTCAAAACTCAAAATTAGGGTATAATTTAGAAGTTTTCAAAAAGCTGAATTTGTGCCGTGGGTCATATATTTTTAGAGACAAGGACATTAGACTAAACTTACATCTGTACTACTCTGGGCAGAAATAATATTATTCAACCACAAGGAGAGATTATTTTCTATAACATTTCTAATAGAAAGTCAAATAGCATTATCAAAAATTAGCCTATCCTTACCTGAATTGCTTATTGTGAATTGATGACACAGAGCCTTGCCTATAATATCCAGCTGTGTTTACAATATTAGACACAGGTTATTATGGAATTCCTAAAATAGGGAGAGCTTGGATACTGCTAGATTTCAGGAAGAAATTAAACATTGGGATTGGGGACTCTGTCTCAGTCATAGTGTGCTTGCCTGACATGCTGAAGGTCTTTGGTTTGATTCCCAATATAATACATTCATATTCTCTCTCTCTCTCTCTCTCTCTCTCTCTCTCTCTCTCTCTCTCTCTCTCTCTCTCTCTCTCTCTCTGTGTGTGTGTGTGTGTGTGTCCTCTCTCTTCCTCTCAGCACCCCCTAGATATTATGTTTAAAACATAAAATAACTTAACAGAAGTCACACCACTTTTTTTTAAAGACAAAAACATTAAGGTTGTAATTACAGATTCTCCCCCTTAGAAGAATAATTCTCTACTCTTCCTCCATTTGAGGAAACACTGAGGAACTGAAGATTTCCTGTTTGGAATGTTTTCATAAACAATAGAATGAATTCTAACTAGTTTCCTACTTTCCATTGAAGGTGGTAGGCAAATACACTGTCAGGTTTTAGTGCCTCGAGTTTTTGTTTCTATCTCCAGTTTTACAACAGAATTGACCATTTTACTTAGCACTTATTCTTCCTCCCAGTTTCTGTCTATACAGGTGAATGTAACACACCTCAAAAGCTATGTATTTTCTTTTACTCATGAATGTATGATTGTTTCAAGAGGAACCATGGTGATAACGGTATTTTTCACTGTTACCAGAAAGGTCATTCATGTATTAACTTTCACTTCCCTACTTCTGTAATATGATTCTTCTTGGTCATTCAGCCCTTTAGACAATGGATGAATGAATTTTGAGACATAATTGCCTTTAAATATAGGTTAATATCTGTCCCTTCAAAGGTGTGGGCTGTAAGTGGTTTTTTAATAAAGATCTATTGAACCTTAGACTGAAGAAAAAATAACCACAGTGAGGTCTCCAGGTGACTTGGATTTCTTCTTTCTCACTAGCAATTCCATGTAAGGATTTCCCAGTTCATAACAATTTGAAAAGACCACACTAATTAATATTTTTTTTAACTATTTGGGAAGTAAAAAGAAATGTCAGTCCAGAAAAGAGCCTCTGTAACATTTTGCCTTTTACTCCAGAGCACTAGATAGTATATTCCACGAGAACACTAGATAGTAATTCCATGAGAACTAGATAGTAATCCCACTGGTACGCTAAATAGTAATTCCAGAAAACTAGATGGTAATTCCATGAGCATCAAATTGGTTGGCTGTCTTGGGTGTCAGTTGGGTGAGCACCCTCTGAACTCAGTTCAAAGGCATTCTGAACTAGAACAATGAATTAGCTTCAGGTCACGTTGAATCCAATCACATAATGCCCAATAACTATAGTGTATGTTTAAATTCATGTAGCAGTGCATTTTATGCATATAGAAAAGGAGAATTCTAGGCTTTTTCAGTAAGAAAACTAAATTCCTGCTCAATTCCCTAACCGGAAGTCTAGTTCTTCCTAGAATTATTACCTCACAGATAAATCACAGGAATTTTGTTTTTTTTTACAAGGAATGCGGCAGCTGATTTCTTCCATCTAAGGAGTTGTTGTGACCTGCCAACACATAACACCATCTCAATTTTCTAACCCTGCAACCTTTTAGTTTTCAGACACACGCTTAACTCTGTAAGTGTCTGAGCTCACCCTGGCACTCTTTCCAATAAGGAGCTTTAAATGCAGAGTGACTCAGTGCTGACGGCCACTTTGATACACTACTTCCTTCTTTCCAGCCCAAGATTACAAGCATGAGTTGACCTAGCAAATTACAGAGATGGGTTCCTAGTCCTGTGGGCTTCATCTCAGACTAAAACACTGCCCCCCCCCACACACACCCATGCATACACCCTTCCTTAGAAGGACACTTGAAATGGGCATCTGACCTCCGGTGGCAATGCCAACTTGATTTGAAGAAAATCAGGGAAGGACATTTTTGATAGAGGGAATTATTTTCATGACCCGAGGAAGTCCTGTAACACTCTAATGGGTTGTAATATTAAACCTGAGTGATTTGGAGAGTTTTATTTGCCAAAATTGATTGTTTTACATATTTATTATGAGAGCATTATTCTTTGTGTCAGGCAAGGGCAGTAAAATGTATTTATGTTTAACAATTGAATCAGTCCACCTCAGAAATACAAAGACAGGTGACAATGTCAAGTATGTGTTTACCTTCTTCCTGAAGAACTGACATATGAAATGATACATGAAAAGAAAAGGAAAGGGCTAAAAAGATGCCTCCATGTTCTTATAGAAGAGTTGGGTTCAATGCCCAGCACCCACATGGTGGCTTAGAACCCTCTGTAACTCCAGTTCCAGAGCATCTGATAACTTCTGACCTGTGCAGGCACCTGGCATGCACATGGTACACCGACATACGTGCAGACAGAACACTCAGACACATAAAATAAATTAACCTTTGAGTGGTTCTACTCATTTCTAGGTTAAACATGACATTTAAGAAGTATATTTTTGGTAAATCTTGATTATCATTGAATGCTCTAAATTGGCTATTAAAACGCTGTTTGCACTCTAATGAACTATTATACAAACCACACAAGGTTAATTTGAGCCTGAAATACTTTGACCATTAGTGGTTTTATCAGGCCATTCACCATAGCGGTAGGGATTCTGGAATTAAAAATAAAAATAATGCAGAGGGCCTAGTCCAGCACTGATGCAGGGGCTTGGCCCTGCCTCTATTGAATGTACCAGTCTCTGCAGACTACCTATGGGAGACCTTGCCTTGTTTGAGGAGGGAATGGAGGTGGATTTGGTGGGAGGGGGGAAAGAGGGAGGAGAAGGGGGATCTGTGATTAGTATGTAAAATGAATAAAAAAATTCCTTAATAAAAATAATGAATCCCATTATTAAGTTGGGTTTTTGGAAGATGACTTTTTATAAGCTATAATTAAAATCTTTCTGCAGTGCTCTATCAAAGGAGCTTCATTTTTTTATGGCTGTGTCTTTAAGTTAAGAAAATTTCATCCCAAAGAAGTGTTTCAAGATGGTTCCTGGAAGTGCTTACAGAATCCACCATCACTAGGTGACCTGAAATGAAAATGTCATGCTGTTGAATTTTTTGAGCATTAATTGAGGAATGGTCTTGGGGAGGTAGACATCTTCAACTTCTCTTGCATCCTAGATGTCAGAACAGCTGCTACTTCTGTTGTCTAATTGAGGACAGAGTGGGGAAGCTATCACTCTCATCTGTCACCAGTGAGCACCCTCCATGTGTTGGGGATGAATTAGAACTTATGCTAGCTCCCAGTTCAGTTTTATCTGGCTCATGGTTGGGATCGTTAGTACTGCTTCTCATGTCTTGCTTTTTCTTAAACAAGTTGACTCTGCCCCATTTAGCATTTACTTTGTTAGATGAAGAGATGATAAATTATGTAAGAAAAGAAAACTTACACTCTTATTTTTAATACATGGGTTCAGAAACACACAGTCTTCAGGTTAGTTTTTAGGTAACCGAAAGGCAAGTTAGTGATTTGCTTTGTGGTTTTTGTTTTGTTTTGTTTTTGTTTTTCATTTCTGTTTTTAATGAAAGAAAATGGGAGAAAAGAAGCCAAGATTTATTCCCTAACTTTGGTGAAAAGACCATGACTCATCGTATTAAAGGCATGCAGGGATCTTCATTCCAGAGAGGAACATATGTTAGTCCCAACTGTTTCGACATGGGTTGTGGTGGTGACAAGGCACTGGAGGAAATGTACAAACCACACTTCCATTCTTACGTTATGAAACGGAATCGCCCTGAAATAGACACTGGGTAGACAGCAGCAATGTGCCATTCCCTCAGTTACTACTGCCATTCACCTGCTGCCGGGAATTCTCCCCCAACTCCAAAAACTTTCTGACATGAACAATTCTGTTTTGCATAACTCCAAAATTTAAACAAAGTTTTTTAAAACATAATTCTACACACACACAATTTTATACATATCAAATCCTCTTATATTAAGAATGTAGATGGGTCTCAAGCTTATAGTTTCCCTAATTAAAACAACACTGAAACGTAAGGAGAAAATGGCTTTGTATTCAACTAGAAGGTTTCCTTTTTTTCCTCCTTTATTTCTGATTTTATTTATTTTATCTTATTTTACTTTTGGCTTTTTATCACTGGGTCTCTCTCAAATACTCAGGTCAACCTCCAACTTACTATGTAGCTGAGGATGACCTTGAACTCCTGTTCCTCCTGCCTCCCCAAGCACCAGGATTCCTGGTATGACCACCATACTCGACTTCAATAAATGGATCCTTAGTGCCTCTTTGGGGACAGTTTACAAGCATACAGTTAGGATAATGGAATGAGAAGTGTAGGTAACAGTTGAAAGATTACACAAATTATTGGATTCGCTTGCTTCTCTCCTTTGTTCCCAAGGTACTCATTGCAAAGCACAGTCTTCGGTGAGTGAGAGAGCACTCATCAAGAAATGGGCCATCAACAGGAAGAGTAAAGCCCAGAATAAGCACAAGGAAAAATTGCTTCCCAAGGCTCTTGATGCCAGTGATTTTCCACTCCTATTAGGATTTTGATTTCTTTCCAGAAGGATCTCAGCAGTAGCCACCTGCCCAGGGAGAAAAAAATTTCATTGTCTTGTGCCAACTGCCCTCTCATGGCTGGCAGTAGCAGTTTGGAGCCCCTCAGTTTTCATGTTTTCGGCTTATTAAAGAACCCTGACTGCCCCCAGTGAGGAGCAAAAGGGAGCAAATCAGCAGCAGGTGCCTGTGTTGGTCTAGCAAGTACTAGCCTGGGCAGAGGTGGGAGCAGGTGGCTAGCAAGTCGTCAGCCCATCATTGTCGGACGGAGTTGTTTAGACTTTGTGGCTAAAGTTTAAAAGCCAACAGCAAAGGTGCAGATGTTCCTTCCCTGAGTCTGTTCCTTTCTTTCATCAGGATCTAGTGCTAAAAGCACTTTAATTGCCTTCACGGAGCACAGTGTATTTTGGCATCGTCTTACCTCAGTCTTTTGTGTTTCTAATATCTTCACAAGTGAAATATCTTGAAGAGCTTTCACTCTTTTTAAGGTTAAGTGAAGTTTGCTATATTTTGTTCATAGCCTCCTTCATCTAAAGCACAGACTGTCAGGGAATCATACACTGCAGGACTGAGTAGATTGCAGATGTCATGTCTCAATGGTGTGGTTCTTACAAAATCTCTAAGTGAATCTAGTTCCTGATCAAGGCTGCGAACTATTGATTTCAAAGTTACACCAGTAATAGCGCTGGAGTCAAGGCTCAATGGTTAAGTGTGTGTACTGTTTTTGCTGAGGACCTCAGTGAAGTTCGAAGCAAACATATGGCATATGCATTAAAAAAAAATCAGCTGGGTGGTGGTGGCACCCAGGTGGATTTCTGTGAGTTCAAGGCCAGCCTGGTCCACAGAGCTAGTTCAAGGACAGCCAGGGCAACACAAAGAAACCCTATCTCAAAAAACAAACAAAAACCAAGTTAAACCAGTTATTAAATAAGAGTAGTGATGATTTATTTGATACTTATCCATCATGCTCAATAGATGAGCCTTCATACTTTGAGTTTACCTAATAAAATGAGACATTCATTTTGAAATATAATGTATGTATCATGCAGAAATGATTGCATGTGATACTGATAGATATCATGGTGTGGGGTTAAGGGGATGAAATGGAATCAAAGCTAATCTAGGTGCACAACTGAATTGTAACTTAACTCGGATTTCAATGGGTCTTAAAAGCCAAGGACTAACTATACAATGTCCAGGTCTTTCTGTGATTATAGCCCTTCCTTTCTGGTGATGCCACTTTCTTCACATGACTAGGTAAAAGAGGATTATCAAACACTCTGTAAATTGATGTAAAGAGTATCTGCTCATCAGGGCCATATCTCTGTGACTGTAATTATTGGACTATAACAAGGTGAATAAGCAGATTTATATTTAATTTTCCTCCTCTTTTTCTTGCAATAGCTCGTTTTCAGGGAGCCCCACCCCCACTCCCATTCCCATTCATTCTTTGGTTCCACAACTCAGTTCTAAGTCATATTTATTAATTCAAATAAAAATGAAAACATTCTGTAAACTTATAACAAAATATCTGTAAATTGAATTTACTAAGGCTTTTATAACTAATTGTAAGACTAGGTATTTTCTTAAAGCATAAATTTATTTCACTTTTTAAATGTTTGATTATTTATGCAGAATGTATATTGTTCATACAAGCTGCTGATTTCTTTCTTTCATTTTTTTAGATTATAATATATCATTTCTCTGTTTCCTTTTCTCCCTCCAAAACCTCCCAAATACCCCCTTCTCTCTTTTAAATTCATGGCCTCTTTTTTCATTAGTTGTTGTTGTATGCATATATGTGTATATTCCTAAATATTACCTGCTCAGACTCTATAATGTTACTTGTATATGTGTTTTCGGGGCTGACCATGTGGTGTTGGATAACTAATTGTTGTGTTCTTCCCTGGGGAAGATGATTTCTCCCACTCACAACATTCCTTGACTGCCTGTAATTATTTTTTCTGTATGGTTGAGGCCTTGCCTTTCCCATATCGACTTTGGCATGCCTATTGTTGTGTCCTCATTCAGATCAAGTTTAGATAGTCATGTTCGTGAGACTTTATGGATGTAGCTTCTCACAGTACTAGGAGATACAGTCTCATATCCAACTCCCTGATCCTCTATCTCTTACAGTCTTTCTGCCTCTTCTTCCACAATGTTCTCTGGGCCTTAGATGCATGAGTTGTTTTGTAGATATATCCATTAGGACTGGACTCCACAAGTCTGTATTTTGATAGTTTGTGGTTTACTGTAGTGATCTTCATCTGTTGCAAAGAGGAGTTTCCTTGATGAGGGGTGAGGATACACTTATCTGTGGGTGTAAGAACCAATGTTTAAATTGCTGTTAAGAACATGCTTATTTAGTTAAATGAAAGTTATAGGTTCTCCTCTAAGATCCATAACTTTACTAGTCCTATGTAGTTGGTTAGGTTTCTAGTTAAGGAAAACATGCACAATTTCCCTTTTGTTTAGTGTGTTTTAAGTCCAAATAGAGAGCTGTGGGTTACTGCCAAGGTATTGCCACTACCATACCCTTAGGTTATTATGCCATGCTAGTCATTGTTGTGGCTCATATGTGTCATAGCTGGGTAGGACTGTTGGTTGCTTCCCTCCTTTGGAAACTTGCATGCTTCTGATACCATGAAAACTGGTCCTCAGGGAAGAGACATTGAGATGAGTTCCAGCTTAGGGGCCTCTGGTTTCTTCAGCAACAAGGACTTAACTTACACCTCTAGAGGCCACCCACCAAGGGTAGTAACAATAGCCTGTAATATTTTGGGAGTCTCTCAGAAAACCCTAACAACTCAAAAGAGGGCTTTTCATATATAGTGTTGTGATATTTGATAAATGGTCTTTGGATGAATGGATGAGAAATTTTCATTTAAACTGTATTTAAGTTTTGTTTTTTTAGGTAGTTAACAGTATGGTCCCTTATGACTTTTTCAGACATCCTTCCTGTTGTTTTACCCTTCTGTATTTATCTTCATTCCCCCTCCTTAATTAGAACCCTCCTCTTAGAGCCTCCTGTTGTTTCTCAATTTGTCAATCAGATTGCTTATACCGAGTTATTCCCCTTTCTCTTGATTCCCCCACTCACCTATCACAGCAATGGTCCCTGTCTTAGGTAGGGTTTGTGTTGCTGTGATGAAGCACCATGACCAAAGCAACTTGAGGAGGGAAAGGGATTGTTTGGCTTATATGTCCATATCACTGTTCATCATTGAAAAAAGTCAAGACAGAAACTCAAATAGGGCAGAAACCTGGAGACAGGAACTGATGCAGAGGCCATGGAGGGGCCTCTATTCCACCAGTTTTGGAAGTCTCATGGACAACCCTAACCAACAACTCAAAAGAGGGCTTCTCATGCCTGGTGTTGTGGTTTGCTTACTGGCTTGCTCAATCTGCTTTCTTATAGAACCCAGGACCACCAGCCCAGGATTGGCACCATCCATCATGGGCTGGGCTATCCCCCATCAATCACTAATTAAGAAAATGCCTTACAAACCTGGCTAGAGCTTATGGAGACATTTTCTTGAGGGGCCCTCCTCTCAGATGGCTTTAGCTTGTGTCCAGTTGACATAAAACTAGCCAGCACAGACTCAGGGTTTTTTTTCCTGTTTTCCACTGTTAGTCTTTAGATGAGAGTACATATCTGTAATAAGTGGGAGCTTCCAGTGGGAGAAAAACTATGTGATGCTTTTCTTTCTGAATCTGAGTTACCTCATGAAATAGGATCTTTCTAGTTCCATCCATCCATACACCTGCAAGGTTGATGGTTTCATTTTTCTTTACAGCTGAATAGTATTCAGTTGTGTGTGTATACAGTATTTTCATAATCCAGTCACTGGTTGAAGGACATTTAGGCTGTTTCCATTTCCTGGCTATTGTGAATAGAGCAGCAGTGAACATGGCTGAGCGCAGAGGAGTAGGAGGTTGAATCCTTGGGCAGATGCCAAGGAGTGGTGTAGCTGGGTCCTATGGTAGACTTATTTTTTGTTTTTTTTTTGAGAATTCTCCACACTGACTTCTAGAATGGCTGCACCAGTTTAGAATCCCAACAATAGCAAATGAGAGTTGCCTTCCCCCACATTCCCTCCAGCATTTGTTGTCACTTATTTGGTGATTTTTACCATTCTGACTTTTGGTGATAAAATCTCAAAGTTGTTATGATTTGCATTTTCCTAATTCCCAAGGAGCTTTTATTTATAATTTTAGCCATTTTTTTCTATATTTGAGAACTCTCTGTTCAGGCCCTGAGACCATTTTTTGAGTGAGTATTATTATTATTATTATTATTATTTGTTTTTTTAAGTTCTTTATGTATTCTGGATATTAATCCTCTGTCATATGTCTAGCTAGCAAAGATTCTTTTCCATTCTTGTGGGAGTCTGTGGGAGACCAGCTCCGACTTCTCCCACCTATCAAAGGGTTCTTGTGTGGAGGAGAAAGGAATGAGGAAATATTAGGTAGAAAGATAGACCTAGATGATGCAGAGAAAGACAGAGACACAAGATAGCTTCAGGAGGGCCCTGAGTCAGTACCCAGCCATGCCCAGAGCTTTATTCAAAAGGGCTTTTTATAATATGCCAAGGGGAGAGGCAAAAGACCTCCCCCTTGCAAGATCAAAGCACACTGTACAGCCAATTGTAGACCCTTCAAAACATCTGGTAAACATGTCTGTGGCCAACTCATCCCTTTATGCAGCCCTGCTGGGTAAAGCAAGCTCAGATTCTCTGACCTTGAGTAAGGTCTCACTAGGAAGCCTGTATGGATCTCCACACATTCTATAGACTTCCTTTTCACCTGGTTGATTGTTAAGTTCAGCTGATGTATTGATGTATGCTGTCAGTTAGTTCTGATGTTTCCCTGTCTGTTGGATAAAGTGGGTATTGAAATTGCTACTGTTAGTGGGTTGATATTAATCTGTGTCTTTAAATCCAGTGATACATTTTTCTAATGAAAAAGGTGCACCAAAGTTTGGTGTATCTATGTTTAAGATAGTAATGTTTTCTTGGTTAACTAGTCACTTGATTAGAATGAAGTGTCCCTCTAGATCTCTTCTGATTAGTTTTTGTTTGAAGTGTTTTGTCAGATATTAGGATAGCAACACCTACCTGATTCATGGTTCCATTTGATTGGAGTACTGTTGTCCATCCTTTTAGTCTAAGGAGGTGCCTCTCTTTAAAGCCAAGGTATGTGTCTTGTAGACAATAGATCAATGGATTTTGTTCCTTGATCCCTTCAATCAGCTTGTATCTTTTGATAGACAGTTGAGGCCTTTGATATTAAGATGTATTGAATTGTGTTACTTGTGGTCTTTGTGCTGTTGATTTCTGGTAGTATTAATTGTATTCTTAGTGGTACTTTGTGTTTTCATAATTATGGCCTCATACTTCTTCCACTGTCTTTCTACTATAATAATTCCTCTCTTCAGCCAAAAAATATTGCTTCTTGTATTTTCTTTAGGTTTGATTTGTTGAATATAAAGATTTTTAGGCTATTTATATCTTAGTTTTTTTCTCTCCTCCAATTATGGCACATAATTTTGGTGGTTTTATTAGTCTAGGGTGGTTGTCATTGGTTTATAGTCTTTTAGACTTGGAATACGTTATTCCAGCCTCTTCAGGTTTTCAGTTGAGAGATCAGCTGTTATTCTGATGGGTTTTCCTTTATGTGGCTTCTGTTTTGTTTTGTTTCTCTTGCAGCTATCAACACACTCTTTGTTCCTTATACTTAGTGTTTTAACTATGATGTGCCATGGAGATTATCTTTTCTGGTCTTGTCTATTTGGTGTTCTGTGGACTTCTTGTATCTATATTAGTGTGTGTTGCCTTAATTTGAGTAGGTGTGTAGATATTGTTGAAGAGCTGGTCTATGTCTTTGACTTGGGGTTCTTATCTGTCATCTCTGCATATAATTCTAAGATTAGGGGGGAGGGGTCATGGTATCTTACATATCCTGTATGTTTCTTTCCTATGTTTTATTAAGTTTTTCATATTCCTTGCTTATTTGGACTAGATCTTCTACTTTATCTTCAAGTCCTAATAGTCTATCTTCTGCTTGGTTCACTCTACTTATAAGACTTCCGTTGAGTTTTCAATTCCATCTTCATTTCATGTTGAGTCCTCTTCAACGTTTCTGTCTCCTTATTGGATTCTGTCCTCGGGTCCTGGATTGTCCTCATCGTCTCCATCACCCTTGTGTTTGTGTTTTCTTGGGCATCATTCAGGCATTTAGTTTATTCTCCTTAATTTCATTGATTTGTTTCTTTGTACTATCCTTAAACTTCTTGGGTTATTTGAGGAAGTTTATGATTGTTCTTTTAAATTCTGTGTCCTGGGGTTCATCTAGGCAATTGTCATGACAACCTGGTAGGTTTAAAACAGAAGATACTGGCTTGATCTTTCATATTTTGTAGTTTTACACAGAGTTCTAGGCATGTGGAAAGGATGATATTGATATGTTTTTGGGACACACAGAGGACATGTGAGTAAATTGAGGCCTAGAGATTGGAAATGCTAAGTGTTGAATCCCATCAGATAGACAGAGGGGACTGGGCTAGTGTACAGGATGTACATTCTCATCCATGCCTAGGTATAGGTGTAAAGATGAATCTGACTGGGTGGAAAGGTTGGATGTGGCATGGGTAGGGCCTGTGGTTTGGGGTAGAGAGGTCCTGGAAGAAGTCTAGAGAATGCTTCTGGTAAAGGCATGGGAGGCAAGATGAGGCCAGGGCACTGGATGTGGCCATGGCTTGATCTGGTAGACTGGGGAGAAGGCCTGGATGAGGAGGGCCAGGGAGACCCACAGGGCTAGACTCTGGAGAATGGTGTGAGAGATCTGACTTGATGGAGAGTTTAGATGCTGCACAGATGGGATCTATGAATGATGGTAGGTATGACAGTCCAGGATAGACCCTGGAGAAGAATGTGGGGAGTTTGGCTGAGTAGAATGATTGAGTGCAGCACCAACTATTGATTCTAAATAACACAAAAAGCAAAACCAGTCACTGAAACTCCAAATATTCTGAGATAACCTCTTCTCACAAATGGACTTCATTCCAGTTTATTTTTATTTATTTATTTTTCTTTCCCAGTGCGATCCATTTAGAAATAAAAGTGAGGTCATTATGTAACTTGCCTTTTAAACATTGTGTTCTATCTTTAAATGTTTTTCAAATAAATTTTAGCTGTGAATGTGGCCCAACATAAAACTATAAGCTTTCTTAAAACTCTGTGAGGGGTGTGTGTGTTTAACTCAATGGTGGGCAGTAAGTTACATAACCATTATTCTTCAGTATTATCCATTTAAGATGATGACTGGCACATTTTGAAGCCACCAAGTTGTCATTTTAATGTGAGATTTTTAAGCCTGTTGGTAATGAGGAAAAGAATACTACCTTGTACAAATTTGAGACTAGCTTCAACTATATATCCTAGGAGCCCTCTACCATTTGGCAAAAATAAGGAAATGTTACTAGAAGCAAGTTGAGGTTCAAGTGTACAGGAAGATCCACAACCACAGTGTTGTGTCATCCTACTGTGTATGTGCCTCTTGCATGGATTCCTTAATGTACCTTGCCCTTTTCTTCCCTATTACTTGTGTATTGAGATTGGCGTAGGCACCTTATTCCTCTGTTGCCTCTCAAAACTGAGGTCATGTCAGGAGTTATGGCCTCCCTTCACGACCACTGCCATGACACCTTACTTACAAGGAGGTTTGCTGGGTCTCAGGCCCTTGAGGCGACTGCAGCATGGAACCTTGCATATGGTCCTGATCTGTTTCAGCAAAGATGTCACCCCCACTGTTCACAACTCAGGTTGAAGGCACCTTGACCATAGAAAGAGAGTCCTAGAATTCTTGAGGTGCCATACAGTGTCGCCTACACTGTTTTGTCTAAGATAAGCCAAATGGTCTATGATTTGAAAGGCAACATCATCGCTTCTCCAAATGAAGGCATCTCCTGGCTTTCTACACATCATGTCCTGTGTGGTCCAGGTTCGCGTCACTGCTGTCTTCAGTGACCTTGTCACTCCGATGCCACAGTCCCCATCCATGACAGTCTGCTGCTCTCACTCATTCTTCTTATGTAGCCACCCACTTGCCTGAAAGCCTGCTGGTCTCATCTCAGGAAAAGATTCTGAACTGTTAGTGTTTTTTTTTTTTTAATCTTCATTTCTAGTCCACGGACTTATGTTAATTTGTTTAATATGCTTATATAATTATAGGTGTATAACAGATTTCCTGTTTTTAAAGAAAATTTATGTCTGAAAATTCAGGAAGTTGGTTTTTAGCTATTTATTCCTTGTGGTAAAATCTTGTTTTATTCATTATTATGCTTTAGTGTTAAAAATAGGTAAACTGGGATTTTACACCTTAAAGGAACATTACTTACGATCGTTAACCACATACTTTTCTGTGATGTGTTGCTTATGAAAGACACTGAAAGTATCATTTGTTTTAGCTTGGGAAAATAAATGCATTTGATACAAAACAATGTATGTATGTGACTGGGATTAAAAAGTATGAATTAATTCTTGAGGTGCTCCTCTTTTTTTTTTTTTTTTTGCTTTTAGGGTGCAGGTTGCACAGCCCTGGTGGTAGCCGTCGTGGCAAGAAAGCTAGAACTTACCAAAGCAGAAAAGCATGTGCACAATTTCATGATGGATACTCAGCTGACCAAAAGAGTAAGTAGACACCCTCCCATCCTGCAAGAGGCTATCACTGTCTTGTTTGCACGTCAGGAAATGTGGTTTTTCACTAAAACTTCAGAAGCAGAGATGCCATAGATTGAAGATAGCAACACTCCTGGAACTGGCTCCATGCCTTCCATTTTGCAACTGGACTACCTAACCAGCTCAATTAGGAATCATTGTATATCCTTTGTATTTACATAAAAGTAGACCCCATAAATCTAGACAAGTAAGTATATCCAGCATTACAGCACAGTAACCCGTACTAGGTTGGGTAGAAAATAACACATTGTCTGTGAGAGATAGGAATTTTATGGTAAGATGGTTGGAGGAAATAGTGCTGAGCTTCTGTGTGTCTGTGTTCTAAACATGGGTGTTACAAACATAAAATGTCCTTTTTATGACTTATAGGTCATCACATATATATTAAAAATGCCATATCAGCCAGATGGAAGATCACCTTCCAATTATTAGAAGTAAACAAAGCAATAATCAGTGTTGAAAGAGCACCCACCTTGGCTATGTACAGGTGTGACCCATGTGTGAACTTCCTTCATTCTCAACAAGCTCATGAGGGAAGCCTTGTATGGCTATTTGATACAGTTTGGAAACCATGACACAGAAAGCTTCCACAGCCTGCTCACAGTCATAGCATCAAGGTTGAAAGCTAGAAAAGAAGAGAAATATTTTTATTAGACTAAGCTTTTAGCTTTTTCGATAGTCACTTGAAACATCAAAATACCAAAGTCAAAAATACCTAAAAAGGATCCTGTACCATCTTGTAGCAGTCTTCACTTCCCAAAGTAGAATTCCATCAAGCTGTTGTTGAGATAATGAAATGCATTGTCATTTGGTGAATCTGCCCACGAAAGAATCAATAGAATTTTTCAGACGAGGTTCCAACTTTCAGTATTTACCTTAGTCTTGATTTAGTTCTAAGTACAAAAGTGATCTTTTTAGCTAAACATGCTTGCAGTCCCAAATTGTCTCAAAGGGAAAAGATCAACTTGGGGCAGCCAAGCCAGCTTACTAGGACCCTGTGTCATAACAAATAATAGGCAACCTTGATTAGTATCTCCAATACAGCAGTCACTTTATTACAAATTCATATTTATACCGACTTATTTATGAAGGGGGAACATGAATTTCTGTAGCCTTGCTCATACTTCAGACCCTAGAGCTAACAGTACTTCCAAATATCTTTTTTTTATGTGTTATTATAGAGGGTACTACCTGTGCTGTGGAGGTATGTGGAAGTCAGAGAACAACACTATGGAGTCAGTTCTCTTCTGTCAACTTTATATAGGCTCCTAAGTTCAAACTCAGTTCGCCAGGCTTGCACAGGAAGCGTCTTTATCCACTGAGCCATCTCCCCACTCCTCTGCCCCAAATGGCTTTTATTTCTCCCAAGTTTCCTCTTACTTTTTTTTTTCAATTCCCATTTCCATTCTCAAAACTCATGAGTGAAGATTGGAGAAAAGATTGACAAGCTAGATGGGTACACCTCAGACTATATTTCTTTTCAAAGATCTAGAAACGGAAATACATTTCCATGTATTGTTATTAGGATGCAATTCAGGAGTGGTAGCATGCTCCTCTGTGTATCTCCTAGGGTTGGCCAATGAGGTTCTGTTTTGGCAGAGATTGTATTAGGATTCACAAGCTTTACCGTATTAAAGAAGGATTTCCATAAAGTCGTTTGTAACCCATGCTATTTTATCCTAAGCATTATACTTTTCTCAGGAATTAAATAAGCACTACAGTGGAGATGATGTTGCAGAGGGAGTCTTGTTGGCTTCTCAAATATTTTCTTACTAAAAGGCTGTCCGGGTTTCAAAAGTCACATTCAACAAGACACCCATGGGCTTTAATAATGTTATCTCGCTACTGCTTCTTAGAAGTGGAACTACTTTGCAATGGATGCTTACCTCAATCAGATACTTGGCACAGTATGTGAACACAGCCCTCCAATATTCATCTATTCAAGATGTTACGCAAAGTCATCAGCTTAATGACTATCATTTTCTTGGAACATTCTTAAGTTGGTTGTTTATGGAATTTCTAAGTGAAATCCATCTAAAAATTTAAGTAAGAGTTTCAAACTCCTCAACGATGTCTGAGGGAAACTAAGAGTGAATAAGGACAAACTCATCTTAGTCCAAACTCAAGAGCACTATGTAAGTGTTGAGAGAGAAATACAAGAATTCCCTTGCACACTCCAGAGGAGAAAATTTTTCCCCCAGTGGTTAGCAGGGGATATGGTCATAAACATTCTGATATCTGAACATGACTCTAAAGAAAAATCAATTTGAGTGTTGAAAGGATATTCTCTCAGGAATATGTGTAGATTTTTTAAGATTTCCAGTATGTGTCTTATTGAGACAAACAACAGTGATGAGGAAGTATTCACCGTGTGCAAATATCAAGGGGAATGATTTTACTAAAAAATCATTTCTCTGTATGACTATATTAACCAAATAAAACACACTATTCATTGTGTCCCAGTTTCAAAAGCGTTCATTCTAGGAGAATTTACTTGATCTTTTAGAATCAAAAATTATCCTAGAGGTACATGTGCCCAGATTAAAGATGTTATGTGACAGAAGGAGAAGACTGGGGGTGATGGCTCAGTGTCTGACAGCCCTTGCTGTATAAGCATGAAGACCTGAGTTGGGATCCCCAATGACCAAATAAAAAGCCAAGTTTGTCTCTGCGTGCCTGAAACCCCACCACTGGTAGCAGATAAGGTGGATCCCCAGAGTGAGCCTTCCAGCCAGCCAGCCTAGCCAGCCATGTGAGCTTCCAGTACGGTCTTCATGTAAAAAGGTGCAGAGTGAGACAGGAAGATACCAGATGTCCTGCTCTGGCTTCTACATGTGAGTCCTCATGTGCATGTACCATACGCACGCAAGACAGGCCCAGCTATTTAATAGATGTGTAGTCCATCATCTTACAGGGTCAAACTGTTTGCCATTCTGCATCTTAGATTACTATTACTACTGATTCAGGACTAAACAAGAGGCAATCTGAAGAGTTTGGACCCTAGAATGCCTTGGTATTGTAAAGAAACTTGTAAAACAAGCAATTATGAGAACTCTACCAGAATTTTATTTTTTATTTCTTTTTTTCTTTGAGACAGGTTTTCTCTGTGAAGCCCTAGCTGTTCTAGAATTCATTCTGGAGACCAGGCTGGCCTCAAATTCACAGAGATCCACCTGCCTCTGCCTCCTAAGTTCTAGGATTAAAGGCATGAGCCACCACACCTGGCTCAGAATTTTTTTTTTTAACTTTTTATTGATTCTTTCTGGATTTCACATCATGCATCCCAATCTCATTTATCTCCCCATCCCTTGACCCTTGCAACCTCCCCTTCAAAACAAAATTTAAAAGCAAAAACAAACAAAAAACAAAACATCTTGACATGGAAGCTGTAGTGTGGCCCAGTGAGTCACACAGTTTACCCTTTAGTCCATACATCTTTACATGTAACTGTTCATTGCAATGAGTCTTTGGTCTGGTTCAAGGTCACTGGCTTCTGCTATACCCTCCATACTGGGCCCTCACTGGAACGTCTCTTGAATATCCTATTGTTGCCTTCTGTCAATAGAGATCCTGTAGCTTTGGATCTGCAGGATCCCTTCACATCTACATCTCGGCCCCTCCACATACTACAGCAGTTCATAGATGAGGTTGGTGTTGGGATGGGCTACCTTATAGTCCTCATTCTGGGCCTGTGTGGTAGCTAGGTCAGTCAGCCTGCCAGCTTTCCCTCGTTTTCACCACCCAGGCAAGTTCTCCAGCACTACCCCAGCGAGCTCCCCCCGATGGAGCAGACAGCAGTGAATGGGGCCAGTTCTCCTGCTCTTGTGAGAGCAGGTCCAGCTCACCAGCACTCACACCACCAGGGCCAGCTCTACTGTTTTGTCCAGGTGAGGTGCAGGGCCAACTCTCTTGATTGCTGCATTTGGTGAGGGGTAGGACCAGCTGTACCATTCTCATGGCCCTAAGGTCTGCTCTCCCACCTGCTGCAGGTGACAAGGGTCGGGGGGCAGGACAGATTTCCCTTACCTTTGCCGTCCCATGGCATATGAGGGAAGGGCTAGGGGCAGCTCTCCTGCTCTCACATACACAGGCCCAGCTCACCTGCACCCCCCTCCAACAGGGTCAGCTCTAGTGTGCTGCCTGCTCAGAATTTTTAATTTTTAACACTTGCTATATAGAATATTTCCAAACCTGTAGTAAGATCTATCATAACACATTCACACAGTTGCCACACCTCGTCTTCTGCATCTCCATTAACAAAGTCTCCAGATGAGTTACTAAACACAGCTTTTCCATTGGCTACCCAGCTCATTGGATTAAAACATGAAAGGAATCATACCATTCCCCTAGATCGTGGATGTCTGTTGTGAAAACCTGGAGCAAGGACTGAAGCCAGGCAACCCACCCTCACCTCAGCAGAAGACACACTGGTTGCATTTCACATGAGCTTCCTACAAGAGGGGAGTGAATGAAAGCAAAGTGTGGTCATGTGTGCGTGAAGATGATATAAGGAAACCCACTGCTTTGTGAACTTTTTACAAAAGCTTCTAGGGAGACCCCCTCAGTTGGTAAAGAGCTCACTTATTATTGCAAGCATGAGGACCTTAGATTGCTTCCCTCGGGCCTGTGCCAAAATCTGGGCACACATTGTACGCCTGTAGTTCTTGGGCTGAGGACACAGAGGCCGGAGAATCATGGGCGCCTGCAGGCTACTCACCCCAGTCTAGCCAAATGAACAAGTTCCAGATTCAGTGAGAGACCCTGTCTTGTATCACAAGATGGAGAAGATGTTGAGGAAGACTCCCGGTGTCGGCATCCGGCCGCCACAGTCATATGTGCATCACATAGACAAAGACAAGAAGAAAAATGAAATCAAAGTTGAAAATGAAGACTCAAAGTTACTGAAATCAAGGAAAAGTATAAGTAATAACCCCTTGTTAGTAGTGACAAACTGTTAAAAAGCGTCTTTCTATCAGATAGGTTTATACAAAGTTTCATTTAAGCATTCATCTGCTACAAGCGTTTTACTGATTTTCGAAGCCCGGGCACCAGTTATTTTTGGTGCCCAGTACTGCAGAAAAATAAATGCAGTACCATATTTTATCTTATTAGTTATAGTTTTATTTTTAATTATCTGTGGAGGAGAAATGTGATACCAGGTAGCCTTTACGCCTTGGAAAGTCATACAAAGGCATCTGGACTGGTGTTATTGCCGCTGCCATCTCTCCTATAGCCTTTGTTTGAGCAATTACCAAATACTTGATTATTAGTATGCCTTTCAAAAGAATTTCCAGTGAAGGATTTCGATTAAACACGGAAATGAGTCGGACGTTTCTATTTTCCTTTAGTTCAGCATATGTTGGGACGAGGTACAGGGCAGTCAGTAGGGAGGAGACATGTGCCCTGGAGATCTTTCTCCTCCCTTCCCTTATTTTGCTATTTTCTATGTTTTCAGTCCTGAGGATCTAGCATAGAGCCTGTTAGATGCTAGGCAAACATTCTTCCACCAAACTATGTTCCCAGGCCTCTTCGTTTGCTCTAGAACTGCTGGATTTCTTCTTGGAAATAGTTTAGAGTTGTTCTCTAGATCTTGATAGTCTTAATTACAAGGATTCTTCCTGTGTGTGTGTGTGTGTGTTCATGAGTACACATGTCTATGTACAAATTGTGTATCCCATGATGCCCACTTAACACCATGGACATGTTTAACACCAGCTACGCCCAAGTCAGCTTGCTGCTTACCTAGATGACAGGGAATATGCACACTGGCTGTTTCCTGGGCTCTAGGATGTTTGTGTATCAGTTTGGTCCAGTTCTCCCAGGTGCTTTCTAATCTGTCTGCTTACTGTCCCATTTCTCTCAGCCCTAACAAGGACAAGAAGACCCACACGTGGAAACATCTCACTCAGTCACTGGCAGAATTTGGATTTTTGTTCTGTGGTTTAATTCTGGCACGTATTGTTTTGTAGCTTCATGCTGAAAAGTAACAGTTAAAGCAGTAATATGTTTTAAAGACTTTATTAGGGAATGAGAGAGAAGGCATTTTAAAATCAATTCACGTGTTTCAAATTTTTTTTAAAAGAAATGTCTGGGTTTCATTTCACTGAAGCCTGTCAGCTACAATGACTGCTTAGGGGACACAGATCCTGAGCATAAGGCTTCCAGGGCATCACCAACCCACTCTACCTTGAATTGAGATTCCCTGCTCCACTACAATCCCAAAAGGAAATAATGATTTAAAATGCATCCAAGAAACAAGAAGCCACCCTTTTCAAAAGTTTGTAGAATTTAAAAGAAATTTGAGGTTTTCACTTTGTAGGCAGAACTGTATACAAATCGGTTGCTCTGTTTAATGCTGGAGACATGTCCCAGCTGGAGACATGTCCCCCGAATTAAACTTTCATAATTAGTCTGACCATCTCTCCATCTATTGTCACTTGTACAGGTCAAGCCAGAAGGTCATATACCAGGGCTGCTGATCAATTGTCCAGATTTCCACAGCCACTTAGAGGGTTGGGAGCGCCCGTTCCCATAAGAATGCTCCCCAGTGGAGACTGCTGGAGGACTGCTAGCCAATCTCTTTCCACACCATGCTCTGTGCAAGCAGACTGCTCAAACCTCCATCTCTCGCACTGCACCAATTTCTTTGCCTTTGAAAAGACCCAAGATTTGGCTTTCCAGTCTTTTTAGCTTCTCTGGAGAGAGGCGAGGTGGGTGGGTATCGCTTTGACTCATTGCCATACTCTCCATCTCTTCCTGTTGTTTTCAAAACTACTGGCTTGAGGAAGCATCCTATGAAAGTGTCACAGCTGTTCACCGGAAGTACGTAACAGCAGGGTCACCCACAAAACCACTTCTTCCGCAAGAAACCAGTCATTTTCTTAAAATTGGTTTTAACAGTACAGTTTCACTCAGGAAGAAAAGGGTTCAATCCTGAAAGGTGGCATTTCCTTGCAAAAGCAGAAAGCTATAGCTGTAACCTTACCACCAGAGTTATAGTATAATTCCATGGCAGCTTCTTATTGTAAATATGAGATGACAGGACTTTAGTCATTGTCATCGCTAGCACGCTCATGTTAGAGAAAATAAAATGCCAATAGGCTCACCAGGCCCTGGACCCGACTTGGTTACTATAGACTCAAGGCCTCAAGACCCATTTCTTAACTGCAGCTTGCATGCTACTCCATCACTCTTTCTCCATCACTGCCTCTTCTGAGTTGTCTTCCTCCACCCTGTGCCCAACTAGCTGTGACTTTCTTCACTCCAGGGTATGAAGTGGGAAAACTTTCTAGGACAAGTAATTAGCCAATTAACTGGAGAAGCTCTGCCTTTCCAGGTCCCATCGTAGAGCCAGACAGAGGAGATCTACCCTACCTTGGTCTCTATCAGTTCCCAGGGCCTCTGGGGATTTTAATCAGATATCAGTTCCTGAGGCCTCTGGAGATTTTAATCAGAAAGCAAGTGATTAGATAAGATGACCAGCTTTCATCAGGTACAGTTACTGCATCTTTTATATCTGTCCATCTGTTTGAAATGCAACCTGTTTAATTTTCCCATGAAATCCTGATAACATCCCTACAAGTGAAAGTGTGCTAACAAGCAAATACAACAGTCATTCTGGGAGCTTACATGCATGGGGTGAACACACATATGGAAATATGCCTTGGCTGCACTGCACAGCCAGAGAGACTGGGTGAGCTTGCAAAAGACAAAATTAACCTTGGTATTTGCCATTTTGCCCTTCTCTGGGGAAACAGAAAGGATGAGGAGAGGAGTTGCCATATAAGTGGAAAATTCAGCATCTCTGAATTTTCTTTAAATGAGGTGTTGAATAAAAACGCAGTTTCCTGTTAGAGCAAGGAGAGTGTAATACAGAAAGGGGTCAGTAGTAGCTCCCTAATATTTCACTTGTGTCCCCAGGCAGACCTAAATTCTTGCATGAAGGAAGATATACTAGGAAAATAGTCTTTTGAGTAGCAGTTTCTAAAGCTCCAGTTCACCGTGGTTCTCGGGATGAAAAACACAACCGTGAATGAGTGTGGGGAATCTGCTTTAGAGTGTAGCGACGGCTTTTCTTGTGTTTTCTAAACAGGTGAAAAACGCAGCCGCCAATGTACTCAGGGAAACGTGGTTAATCTACAAAAACACAAAGCTAGTGAAAAAGATCGACCACGCAAAAGTAAGAAAGCATCAGCGGAAATTCTTGCAAGCTATTCATCAGTAAGTACCTGTTTTCGTTTCTGTCTTCTTTCTTCTTAGCCTTGGCTTTTGATTCTTGTGCTCGCTGGTCCTCCCTTTGTGAGGGAGGAAAAGAAAAAGGCATTGCCATGTTTGCTTCCAGGAGACATCTGAAAATCTAATAATGGACCCCAGAGAAAGGCTTAGTTCCTTTTATGGCTGGAAAGCATGTGTGCTATAATCAAAATATCTTTGTCTTTGGAGGCCATAATTTCTGTTAGAATTATATTTAATTAATGCATTTATTTTTATAGTTTGACCTGAAAAGTTCAGCTTGTATCCACGGTAGAATCTTGGGAGAAGTGGGGAGGGACATTATATGATCCATCTGGATTTTTACATGCTAGCAAATACCTTTATATAACATAGTATATTTAATTGTCTTAATTCTGTAATACTCAATGACTTCTTAATCAAAAAGTTGGGGCTTATCTATATGCTGTGTGATCATTACAGAGTTTAGAGTTGGTATAGTTCAATTTACCTTTATTAAGTTACTTTTATTCAACTGATATAAGCTGTTCATGCATGTCTTTCCTATATAATTACTTGTCTTTTAAGTTAACTGTCAGTACCTCATAAGATTCAGTGATGACTGAGAAACAGTCCTTTCCAGGCTGACATTGTCTTCACATGTGGGTATCCACTGTGACACCAGACAGACTTGCTCTTAATGCCCTTTCTTCATAGTCACATTTGTGGCTCAGGAAAGTGGTTTTCCTTGTGAGACATACTAGGGTAACAATGGAAATGTGGGTAAATATTAGGTCTTTGCCTGTGCCACACGATTGGCCTTCTCAGACCCAACCAGTACAACAGACAAGAAAGCTGTGAGTCTGGGATTTTTCTTTTACATATTTAGTTCATTCATAAGCAACATGGTACCACTAACCTTCTGTGAGGAATCCATAGACTTTCATTTTCTGACTTTTCATTGGTCCAGCCTCTGCCATGCTTGGTTGGGATATTAAGGTATCCTGGTAAGTCTACAGTGTGCCTATAATGATGCTCATGTGCATACTTCTATGGGATTGAAACCTCTATTAGTGCAAATAAAACCCAAGTAACTCTGGGATTAAAACAGAGCAAGCTTTGCACATGTGGTAGAATTGTTTATCATTATTGCTCACAGCTATTCACTTGTTCTCCTTATTGCCCCCCATGTACTTTCCTTAGAAGGGGATGGTATTTCTCCTCTACCTCTATGACTTCACTGGTACACAACTGCCCTCCAGCCTGTAAGGAAATGACAGGACTGGAATTTTTAAATTATTCTTTTTAAAGTCAGGGGAAAACAAAGAGGAGAATTATGTTAGAGCTGGCTCACAAAGCAGGAGCCTGCTTCTTGAAGTTACTTTTGGGACCCAGGGTCAACCCAGGAACACCAGCCCAGATGGTGGCATTCCTTTCATTCTCCGTACTAGAGGGGTGAGGCCCCAAGAAATATCTGGATTCCTCCTGTTTTCCCTGAGCCCATCTAGACAGCCACTTTCTCAGAGGATTCACTTGGAAAGAGCCCATTAGAAAAAGTCTGCCTTCTAAAGCCGTTCAACACAGTAACCCCAACATTAATATGAGCAATCACGGCAAACTATGGAGAGATCATTTTTGTACTGTTAATGTTTTTTGGTAGTCTATTTTGTTTGAGTATAAAAGCTTCCCTTTCTGGGTATGAGAAGACACATCCAAAGGTAAAGGGTATGCGAGATGAAGTAGGAGTAAGTATGTACATGTGTTATGATCATGCTTCATTTTGTGTGCCTATCAGTGAAAATACCTAAAAGTCATATTTGATTTGCCTCTTGAATAAAAAATCCAAAGCATGCACCAATAGATTTTTGTAATGCAGTCCTGTAACTTTGTGGGTATAGTGATTATTATTTAGTCTATTTTGTCAAGTACTTTGAGTTATAAGTACATCCATACTCATATGGGATAATAGTCTGGTATTTATTCATTGAAAAATCTTTTAGCATTGCTGTAAGTTTCTTTTGTAACAAAATATTATTTAAAAAAATTCTCTGTACAAGGAAGCTGATTTTATGAACTAGCCAAAAGTAAGTGGCAAATTTGCCCTATGGGGCATGTCAGCCTGATTGGAAGGGCACATGGGAGGAACTTCTATGGAGTTCTTCGCTGGCTGCTCTGGATAGTGTGACAGAAGTCACCCTTATTCTTCTTCTGCTTCCATCAGACTTTTCCCATTATCATCCTTTTCTTGACCTTTTTAATGCAATGTGTGCATCTAAAGCAGATGAGTTTGACGTAATTCAATTATGTTCAAAATTGTTTTATAAGTTAGTTTGGGGTTTGCTGAGTTCCCTGCTGTGGAGAATACTTAACGTTTATGAACAATTGCAGCAGAATAAGCGTGGTTACAAGGGCTGGGTTTGGCTAGATTATTCTACTGGTGCATAATCACTTGTCATGTTAACTTCTGTTGGGAGTTGTAGAGTGATGTCGTGAAAGACAGCACACAGGGCTCGATTCCTCAGGGCCAGGTCTTCACTGTCCACTGCTCAGGGATGCTCAGCATCATCTGCCAGCACTGCATGAAGTAGACCTAGTTGGACAAAAACTCACAAGTCATTGAGCTTGTCTGGCTTTTGCTACTCTCCCTGAGAGCCATTTTAGCACCTCTGTTCTCTTCTACCAGCCCCCTCTAGCTCAGCTCTTACTCTTTTCCATACTTTATGGCCTCTTTCCCAATATGCAACCTCTCTAGCCTCTGATGATGCTAAACTCTCTAGGTCAGTGCCCTCTTTTCAGTAAAGCATTTGTCTTTATGAATTGTCGCTCAATGCCATGCAGTGTTTTCTCTCTCTCTAACTTTCAACCCTTTTTCTGATAGCAGCTTTAACTTTTTCATTCTTCTGTCTCAACCATGGATCCATCAATCAACATAAACTTGTCTAGAGCCAAGAAAGCTAATGTGCATAATTTATATTAGAGGGGATTCTGAATAGCCCCGATATGGAAAAGATATGCTCTCCCTTCAAAGGAATCATTATATCTGTCATTCTAAGCCAAACTGTTTCCTATTATTCCCCTGAACACCAAGTATGAAGAGGCCAACATGACTTTTATGCACCTTCTTCATTCTGAATTCTGGTGTAAGAGGAAGCCCAGTGCTTTCAGGTAGGCAGAGTATAGTAGCAACAAAGGATGGTGATGAACGGAATAGTGCCAATCAATGTCAAGATCCTGCAGGGTCTTCCAGCTGATGAATCGAGCCCCCTGTGCACAGCTGAACACCACATTATGTTATTTTGTTTCGGAATACTTTACAGTTTCTTTTCTTTTGTTTTGTCTTTTTATTTCAACAAAATGAAAATAGAGCTCGGAAGTAAGTTGTGTGAGCTGTTCCTTTCAACATTTGCAGAATTCTCTACTGGCTGCATGCACCCAGCAGATCCTTTATTTGTGAATTTTGGTAGTCTGATTGCTGCTATGGAAATGTGATCCAAAATCATGATATTTTCCTGTGATAAGTGAAGTTCACAAGGAAGAAATCAACATCTGTTTCTTAATCTTTTGTGGGAAAAAAAAGTGTACTATCCATGTGCATGTTACCTTTTATTCTGGCAGCTGCAGCTTGAGCAAGGTTTCACTGTCTGCTCTTCTAACATCGCAGGTAGTCTAAGAAGGCAGTCCCATACCACAGGAAGATCAGAGGGCAAGACAAGCTCATTTAAGTCCCAAGAGCTAATGGAGTTCCAATCAGGGTCAGATCATTAATAAATCAATCAGATTTATTACTAATCTAGAAAGCTACATCATCTGACGTAGTTTTCTAGATTAGTAATAAATACCATGGGCAAAATTCTACTGTCAGTCATAGCTTGGAAATCCAGCTGAAGGACACCGGACTCCAGTGTTTTTGAAAAAAGTTTCCACTCTACCTAACAACCACCATTCTCCCCCTTTTCCTGTTTTCTAAGTTCAAGACTCTCTCTTTACTCACAAATTTCTGGAGGTATCAGGTCCAGAGCCCCAAACTTTAGGCATTATTGAACTTTAAAAGAAAACTTGACATAAGTTCCCGTCGTAAAAGGCATCATTCACAGTAGAAAGTAAAGGTGCCATCATCTGGTGATTTTAATCCTGGCATTGAATTATAGCCATAGGCTAGAAAGCTCTGAGCCAAGATCCTACCCATCTCCTGTGGGGGAAAATATTATAATCAGGTGTCAGGAGGTAGAGGTAAGATAGGACCTGCCTGGCACTTTTTTCTTGCAATAATCCAGACATTCATGGTAGTTAAAGGGAAAAGCTGTCTTTCCGCATGTTTTAGTATTAAGGTCTTATTTGGGTGTTACTTAAAGTCATTTATGATACCTCCAGCACTCCAGGACAGTCCTAATATAACACTTCATTCCATGCTTGAAGAAGCAAAGTCAAGTTGGGGTCAGTAAGAGTTGAGTCCCCAGCTAACATTGCGGCTTTCCCTACTAGACTTCTCGTCACTGATCCACAGACAGCCAAGGTTCTTTTTGCTTGACTTCCGCTGACTTTTCATAGGTAGAATTGAAGAGTTATAACCTTTCTTGGTGCTTAGAGAAAACTCTGTCACCAATATATTGAATTTAAATATGTGTTTTCTAGATTTCTTTTCAATTAGAACTCACTCTATTTCTACAGTAACATCAGAAGGAGCCATTTAACTTGGTTCCGAGTTTCTAATGAATACACAGCAACGAATTGATAAATCTGAACCATTTTAGATGATTCGAGACTGTAGTAGAGGTGGACGCCATTTAGACTCTAGCTGGCAGGAGCTGTATCTTCACTGTGGAGCAGACCCAGCTACATGCTGGCTCTCCTAGGTGCAAGATGAAATCACTAAGTGCTGTAAACACATTAGGAAAATCTCCCTGGCAGTAAAATCTTGCCCTGTGAATTTTTTATTTCTCTTATGTAGTTATTAAAAAGTATAAAATACTCTTTTTACTCATTGAAACCATACTCAGTAAATGATTCATTATCAAGCCCAAGTGAGATTAGCATGGATTTTCTTTTTTCTTTTGTCACAAAATAGCTCAGAGATACTGATTTCTTTTTTTTTTTTCTTTTTTCTTCTTTTTCAGTCAGGCTTTGAATGTCTGGCTTACAGAACAGTAACCTACCTCTCTCGTAAAGTCTTAATTACTTGAACATAAGAATCGTGGAATATCTACTGGGGTTCTACAATAAATAAGTTTAAAAAACCGGTTTTTATTTAGAAAAATGGCTTTTTAAGAGTGGCCTTGTGACCATCAATCAAATACATGCAAGGATATTTTAAAGTAACTAAAATTAATCGTCAATCAAATACATGCAAGGATATTTTAAAGTAACTAAAATTAATCTTAAAAATAGATATTCTACGAACTAGATATATTTTGTCATTTTTTTTAAAAAAAAAAACTACATTTAAAACTAAAAGAGATTCTCCCAAAGATATGGTCTGGCCTCTGTTTAAATTCAATGTCAGTTTAAGATAAAGTCAAGCAAAATAGAGTAAGAAAATTATATGTTTTGAGTTATCTTGCTGCTGGTTGAATAAAAGTGGTTTTTGTTAACAAGAATCTCACTTATCACTGTGTTTTCATCAGGTTCAAATACCTAACCCAATTCATTTCAGACTAAACAGGGTTAATACCTGTATCTAGTCACGTAGGCATAGGAAGGTGTTCATTGCTCCAACATGATGAAATTCTAGTTGCTTTGCATATTTCTTCCTATGTCTATTTGTCATGATACTGGAGCTTTAAGGAATGTTTTGGCTTTTTCTCATATGGTTAAATCCTTATGAGTCTTCCTGAACTCAACTTACCTGGTACATGGTTGTCCTGAGGACATCTCATCTCTTGCTCTCCTTTCTTTTTTGCGGTGTTGGGGAAGCATGCTTCTCATTGTACCAGACACATAACCAGTGTGGACTTTACCCCCCAAATATTCAAGGCATTATCCATGCAGTTATTTGCTCTTGTGGATTTTGTGCATGCCCTTTGAAAGCAGTGACCTGGCCAGAGAGACAAGAGGGCCTTTCTGATTTCAAATTCTGTCTTTTAGATTAAGAAGTGTGAAGATGGAACAGAGGAAACTAAATGATCAAGCAAATACCCTAGTGGATCTGGCAAAGGTAATTCAGAGGGGCTCAGCCCTCAAGGTTGTAGCCATTGAAATTAACCACTGCACAGTGATGGACAGTACTTCTGCAGAAGCTGCCACAAACTTAACACAGCTACCACATCACCCCAAAATGATGATCCAACTCAGAAGCATTCTTTTTCTATAACTCGTACTGAGTTCATATGCTCTTTCCCCATATACATTATCCAACCCCAATGCTAAAAGACTCCATGGGGACAGTGCACTGGAAATACTGTAAGACCACTTAGTGGAATATGAAATGATACTTCATCTGTAGAAGAACAGAACTACATACATCTTAGATGTGACTATGAGGTTCAGGGATAAGTAGAACTTATCATTCTTATTATTTTTTAATATCAGAAAGTATATTCTAAAATGAAATTTATGTTTCAAAAGAAATTATACTCACTTTTTATGTTTTTCTCCATTTTATTAACCAAGTATATTCATAGTTTTCTAGTTCTTTGTCACATCCAAAAGATTTATCTGCTTTTTTTATTGTTCCTCCATAAGTAAAAGCCACTCTGAAAATATGAATATTTATCATCTGTGCAAACATCACATCCTGTTCAGCTAGTTCCAAAGGAGACTCTAGAATAGAAGTATATATGTGTTCTGCCTTTTAGCACAATTGCTTTGGCAGAGGCAACACATACATCCTGTTTTATATTTGACAAATCATATTATGCTTTTGCCAAATCTTCAAGTATAATCTGTGAAAATTAGACATTTGGCCTAGTCTTATTAAATAATACTTCCAAATTATATTCAATATATGCATTATCAGTAACACATACTAGATACATATTCAAGGTAAGTATTCAGTGACTCACCTCAGGGAAGCAGACATCATTCACATAAGCTGGGCAGTATACAAGCAAGCAGGACAAAGACATCCTCCATTAATGTGGATTTCACTTGAGGTAGTGAAATAATATTTATGTGTTGCATCACTCCTAGGTTAAATGCTTAAAAATATTGGACATTAAAAAATAAAGCTGACTCCTTTAAGTTAGTATGAAGGAAAGGAATATACTGTAAGAATAGAGCAGGAAACTGAAATCTGCCCAACCTAGCACACATGAGCTCATGTGCTTGTACACCAGCACTACTTAGATACATAAAAGGTCTATACAAGGTAAAATATATTTGAGCTATTTATGCAGTACCATACTTACTCTGACCACAGGATGATACATGTCATAAGAGTTCAGTATTTTTCTAATGAATGGATGTTGTTCACTTTTCCCAAGAATGTAGTAAAAGTGAAGTTAGTGCTCTCTGTGTCCATGGCTCAACCAGAACAAAATGCCTATATTCTGAATGACTCTCTCAGTCAGTTCATTTATCATCTTTAAGCATCAGTGAAGCTGGAAAAGATACAGGAAGAAATGGAGTAGGAGGGGGATGTGACACAAGGAGTCTTGAATTTGGGAAAGGTGGTCCTAGGCTCAGTATAGCATCTCTATCCTTCCCTCTTGGCCACTCTTTTCTATCTCTAGCTCTGAGCTGTTCAACCCTGCAGCTCTGCAAGTTTCTTAACTTCTTCAGGAACTATAACTAAGACCTAGACTCATGACTCCCTCTGATCAATTTAGTTTTCTGTACAAGAAAGCATTTCACATTCCTACTTCAACCCATGTAACTCTAAGTAGACCATTCCAATAAGGCAACCGGTAAATTTTTACTTGTGTGGTGTACTGAGTACACACCCAGAGCTTTGTGCTTGTCAGGCAAGTGCTTGGCCACTGAGCTTTAGTCCTAGCCATGGACATGTAGTTTAATATTCCCCACAACTATTAATCTTATTGAGTATTTATATTATTTGACATTTTATCTGTGAAACTTTTTGTTGGATTCAATTTAAAGAGGTCTGAGATTTAGAACATAAACAAAAGATGTGTGAGTATTGATTGTTTTAAATTACTAAGTTATCTGCTCAAATCAATTGATCCTAAACTTTATTCCTACTCTCCTATCATGTTTTTATATTTCACTATCATCTGGGGGTTTTTTTGTTCTTTAAATCTTACTGTTATAAAAATTGGCCGTATTATGTCACATGTTGAAATGAATTTGATATGCTAACTTGTATAAGAATCATTACCACATAAATATTAAAATGAAACATTTTTATCTAAGTTTATGCCACCTAAAATCATTGGGCATTTAACAAGCAATAACTACACCATACTTCCTAAGTCATAACCAGTTAATGCCTGTCATCATTCATTTATATCTTCATATTAAGAATACATGGAACTTGCCGGGCGGTGGTGGCGCACGCCTTTAATCCCAGCACTCGGGAGGCAGAGCCAGAAGGATCTCTGTGAGTTCGAGGCCAGCCTGGTCTCCAAAGTGAGTTCCAGGACAGGCACAAAGCTACACAGAGAAACCCTGTCTTGAAAAACCAAAAAAAAAAAAAAAAAAAAAAAGAATACATGGAACTTGCTTTGCAACCTAAACTGTTCAGTTAGCAGACACACCTGTCACCAGCAAGAGGCTAGTGTTGAAACTGGAAGAGTTGACAGTTTTCTTCTGAGGCAAGAGTAATGAAGCCTCTTACTTCTCTGTTTCTGTCTTCTCGATCTTGTTTTCCAGACCCAGAACATCATGTATGACATGATTTCCGACTTAAATGAAAGGAGTGAAGACTTTGAGAAAAGGATCGTCACCCTGGAAACAAAATTAGAGACTTTGATTGGCAGCATTCATGCCCTCCCTGGGCTCATCAGCCAGACCATCCGACAGCAGCAGAGGGACTTCATTGAGGCTCAGATGGAGAACTACGACAAGCATGTCACCTATAATGCTGAGCGCTCCCGGTCCTCGTCCAGGAGGAGGAGGTCCTCCTCCACAGCGCCACCAACTTCATCAGAGAGTAGCTAGAAGAGAATAAGTTAACCACAAAATAAGACTTTTTGCCATCATATGGTCAATATTTTAGCTTTTATTGTAAAGCCCCTATGGTTCTAATCAGCGTTATCCGGGTTCTGATGTCAGAATCTTGGGAACCTGAACACTAAGTTTTAGGCCAAAATATGAGTGAAAACTCTTTTTTTTTCTTTCAGATGCACAGGGAATGCACCAATTATTGCTATATAGATTGTTCCTCCTGTAATTTCACTAACTTTTTATTCATGCACTTCAAACAAACTTTACTACTACATTATATGATATATAATAAAAAAGTTAATTTCTGCACATATTTGTTTGGTCTCTTCCCATTTCTATAACTTCACCTCTTACACTGTTTTCAGGGTAAAGTGACTGGCTATTATCTGATCCACGTTGATAATTTCAATTTCCAAAATGTATCCTGAAATGAAAAGACTAAAGTGTTCTATGCCTGATTTGAGAAGATTTTCCTTCCTGAAATATTAATATCACAACCACTTGGCCCTACCCTGCTTTCACTTCACAGCATATTTTAGTGTACTTTGCTTCCAAATGATGTGGAAACTTGGACAGTTTTATCAGGACATATGCAAACAAGGGGAAGAGACACTTTCAATAATTATTTTATTCCCATTTTATAAGCAAATATACACAAAGGAAGTATCAAGGGACATCACTGTGAACTCATATTGCAGAATTTCAGCTCTAAACTAGTGATTTCCTAGTTCATTTACCAGGAAAGCCCCAGGCTATATACTCTTAGATGTTTACCGTATACATGCCTAGCCAACTATCTATCAATTTGTAGATTGTCATCACAATAATAAATATATATGAGGCAAACCAAGCCCCTCACCTAACATATGGTCCTTTCTTGGACTCCACTAACACATGAGGTACAAGTAAATGACATACAATAAATTTCATAGATTTCCATACCTGTTTCAAGAGGAGCTGTAAGCAGTTTGCGTGAACGGGAACTGGGAAGTTAAGGCTGCAAAGTCACCATAAACAGAAGCTAGGTTTGGAAAGAGTAGATTGAGCGGACCACATAGAAGTGCCTCACTTAATGTTGTTCAACAAACCCAACAGGGGAAAAAAATGAAGTGAAAGCCAATGCATTGTGACAAGTTACAGCCTCTTTTGGACACTCCAAAGACAACCAACCTGCTTACGTTAGTCTGATCCTGGACATTATTTAGTTCGGGGAAGTCTGTTTGGGAGCTCACACTCTCCTCCTGATTGCACATCCTAGCCTCTGCTGTCAAACTTACAGTGACGCAAGCTGCAAGCATTATTATTTTCTTCTTTGGAAAAAAATGCAGTGATATATTTCTTCTGCTTTGCATAGTTCCGTAGAAAAAACTTCCACATCTAATCTCTATAACTTCAAAAAATAAATATACCATTGCCCAAGACCAAGTACAGGTGCTTGAGATTGCAGGAGACCTGCTTATCTACTAACTACCCAGAGTAGCTAAAACCAAGCGCTCTCTAGATAGATAGATAGATAGATAGATAGATAGATAGATAGATAGATAGATAGATAGACAGACAGACAGATAGATAGATAGTTTTTTTTAACACGGATGTTGGACAATGACAATGCCTGGAAAACCTTTTGATATCAAAGGACAGATGATATTAAACTGCTTATGGATGCATACTGCTGAGTTAAGGAAATGTCAACCTACCTCATCAAGATTTCTCATTTGTAGATGCAACTAAACTGTCTTTTTATATATTTTGTGTCACATGCAAGACTATAGCAAATATTTGGTACAAACATTGAAAAGAGAACATTTTTGAAAAGAGGATATATTTTTGTAATTGATGTAGTTAATTCTTGTGTTTTCTACCTCTGTTGTGACTAAAATCAGAGTCGACATAATTAAGTTTAATTAGCACTTTACTGATCAGTTGGCAATCTAAGAGAACAGGGAAAAATAATATAGTGCTCCTCTTATTGAGGAAGAGAGAAGAGAAAGAATAAATTTAGGCTGCATTATGTTCATTTTCTTCCTCCTTATCATAGCCCCTCTGCGTAGGGTAGTCTTTAGGGCTTTAAATTAACCTCACCTTTGCTATTCCTTTGTACAACTATATGAAGACTGACAAGACATATCTCTCCTCTCTTTTAATGCAAAACAATCACAACTTAAAAGAGGAGAGATCCATCCACTCTAAAGATATACCTGTCATGATCATGCTTCCTTAATTTCTCTTTATGTAGTATTATCAAATCTCCTTTCAGTTTTGAATATTGGAAGCATCCTTATGTCTGCAATGTGCCCTTCAGAATGCCCAGTGAGAATTGATTCTGTTGGTTGTTCGGCTGGCCACACTCTGCCCCCTGTCTCTATAGCCAGGGTATGTGTATCTTTTTAAAGTACAGACACTGTCCTCCTCAATAAGTTCTCCTATTTCCTTATGCACACAGTGTCTATGCTAGTCACTAGAAAAAAGGAAGTGAAGGTGGGTCAGATGCGTAAGTGGTGTTCAACGTGGAAACCTTAGGTGCCTTTCCCTGTATTTTCTCCCCTCTTTATAGCTGTTTTCCAAGAGGCTCTTCAGCAAAGTGCCTGTAATAATTGAGCCATTATGCTTGTAAACAATGCATGGGGACTGAAAAAGAAGCTATTGGTTAGAGTTGATAGGAATCTTCTTTTCTTTGTATTGTTTAAATTTTGTCCAGTCTTCAGAACTGACATGGTAAAATAGACTCTAACTGGGATTCATGATTTACTTCTGCTTCCTCCTAGTGCACTTGAATGATGTTCATCCTTTAGTTCTAAACCCCTACCCATCCATAGAATGGATAGCAGAAGACACATATCTGTGGAGCTCTATAGAGCCGGGTCTTGATCTCTCAATGGTGGGAGTTATTTTTATTACTGTGTTTGGGATAAGGTCACAACATTAAATATCCTCATTATCCACCTTTCTTCGTGTAGCTCCTAACACGTTGGAGTGCAGATTATAAATCCCATCCCCTCTGCTTACCTATATACTTCATTTTTGAAGCAAATTTCTAGACACTGGATTAGTCCATCCATTTCCACATCCTCTCACTATTGTTAATGTGAACCAGAATACTACTAGGTTGCTTTGTGTCTCAAATTCTGTGACTCCATTCTGTTCATAAGTATGATCCTGTGGAAGATGGGGTAGTGATGGAGAAGTCACCTAAGAGAGGACTAAAGGGTTCAATTCCTCTTCCAAATCTATCCTTGTGGGTCCTGGGCTCCAGCTTCTCCCAGGATATAACAACATACTGTTGTCACTCCTGTGTTCCATCTGAATTGTCAAGTCATTCCACTAAGAAAAAAATATTCATCTGGTTGTCTGACAAAATCCTGTGGGGAGGGGATTGACTGGAGTGTCCAGGAACAAGGACTGTGCCATAGACAGCTCTCCAGCCACTGTCATCACTGCTGGAGGACCCTCTTGTCATGGTCTTTATCAGTTTATTAGGCTAGGCAGAAAACAAACGCATATACTTGTGAAGGATGCCTTCTAGCATGGCTATTCAAGATGTTAAGTCAGTGTACCCAGAAATACTGAGTACACATTACAGTTTCACACGTTTCCCAGGTGACTTTTAAAAACCACTTGTACTCCCCTCCCCATAAAATGCCCTTTCTCTAGTAATACATTCTTCTGCCCCAAAGTGTATGCCCCCCAGATGACAGTGTGTGCAGCAGAGATATGACCCAACCATTCAGAAGGACTGAAGATGTGATGTGTTAGAAGCCTGCTCACATTTGGGTCCAGCTCAAACCTGAACACAAAGGGGCAGTAGCCACAAGCTGCAGCCAGTCAGAAAGATGGACAAAAGAGCTTTTCTACTGCTGCTCACCTGCCTCCAGCAACACTTCACAAGCTTAGGAAAGCCTTTGTGTGTCTTTCCATGACCCAGCTCTTTTTAACTATGTCAGAGACAAGTTTTATCTAATCCTTTCAGTAGCATAAGTACATTTCTATTGTACAGATGAGGATGCTTTCAGTATCTATTTCTAAAGTATATTTAATATAGGGAATAACTTCCTTTCCCATAAATGCATTCAGTTTCCTGAGAACTCCCACTCTGCATGCCCTAAAATATAAAATATAAGCTTATGAACAAGATAAGATTATTTAATACTTTCCTCCTAGTTTCTTTTCTTTTTTGTTTTTTAATCCTGGCTGCAGCCTCTCCTCTCTTTCCCTCCCTTGCCTCCTCACACTTCCTCCCCCCTTCCCCTACACCCCCTCCCTCAATTCACCCCTCCTCCTTATTCACTCATAAAGGGGCAGGCCTCCCATGGGCATCAGCAAAGCATGGTATATCAAGCTGCCTTAAGACCAAGCACCTCCCCCTGTATTCAGGCTAGGCAAGGCAATCCAGCATGAGGAATAGGTTCCCAAGAGCCAGCCAAAGCTCCAGAGACAGCACCTGCTCCCATTGCCAGGAGTCCCATAAATAGACCAAGCAACACAACTGTCATATATACGCAGAGGGCCTGGGTGAGTCTCATTCAGGCTTCCTGGTTGTTGGTTCAGACTCTGTGAGTTCCTATGAGCCAGGCTAGCTGTTTCTGTGGGGTTTTCCTGCAATGTACCTGACAGCACCCCCCTACTCTTACTCAATACTCCTCCCTCTCCTCAGCAGGACTCCCAGAGCTTGGCCCAATGTTTGGCCCTGCTCCTCTCTGAATCCGCCTCTATCAGTCCCTGGATGAAAGCTCACTGATGACGACAGTCACCAATCTGATCGGGGGATGGCCAGTTCAGGCTATGCATCCACTGCTGCCAGGAGTCTTAGCGGGGACCATCCTTGTAGACTCATGGGAGTTTCCCTTGTGTCAGACTTCTACTGGACTCTGAAGAGCCCCCTTTCCAGTCATCTCTCTCAGCACTCTACCCCTCTGCACAACCTAGTCCCTCAAGTTCCCATGGCCACCTGACCCCAGTCCAACCAGGAGTTCTCCTATATTTCCCCTTTGCAAGGAAATCTAAGCATCCACTTTGGGTCCTCCTTGTCACTCAGCCTCTTTGGGTCTGTGGACTGTAGTCTGGTTATCCTTTACTTTACAGCTAATATCCACTTATGAGTGAGTACATATCGTGTTTGTCTTTCTCAGTCTGGATTACCTCATTCAGGATGATTTGTTTTCTAGTTCCATCCATTTGCACTCAAATTTCCTGATGTCATTTCTTTTAACAGCTGATTAATACTCCATTGTTTAAATGTACCAAATTTTCTTTACCCATTCTTCAGTTGAGGGACATTTAGGTTGTTTCCAGGTTCTGGCTATTACAAATAAAGTTGTTATGAACATAGTTGAGCAAGTGTCCTTGTGGTATGATTGAGAATCCTTTGGGTATATGCTCAAGAGTGGTATAGCTGAGTCCTGTGGTACATTGATTCCCAATTTTCAGAGAAACTACCACACTGATTTCCAAAGTGGCTGTCCAAGTTGGCACTCCCACCAGCAATGGAGGAATATTCCCCTTGCTCCACATCCTTTCCAGTATAAGTTGTCATTTGTCTTTCTGATCTTAACCATTATGACAGGTGTAAGATGGAATCTCAGAGTTATTTTGATTTGCATTTTCCTGATGGCTAAGGATGATGAACATTTCATTAAGTGTTTCCCTGCCATTTGAGATTCTTCTGTTGAGAACTCCCTGTTTAGATCAGTACCCATTTTTCAGTTGGATTATTTGGTTGGCTGATGTCTAGTTTCTTGAGTTCTTTATATATTTTAGAGATCAGCCCTCTGTCAGATGTGGGGTTGGCTACCATTCTGTAGGCTACCATTTTGTGCTATTGACAGTGTCCTTTGCCTTACAGAAGACTTTCAGTTTCATGAAGTTCCACTTATTAATTGTCAATCTTAGTATCTGTGCTACTGGTATTCATTCAAGGAGTTGTTTTCTATGCCAATGCATTCAAACTTTCAACATAATTCCTTACAGACCTTGAAAGAACAATACTCAACTTCACATGGAAAAACAAACAAACAAAAAGGATAGCTAAAACAGTCCTATACAATAAAAGAACTTCCAGAGGTATTTTCATCCTTGATCTCAAGATGTACTACAGAGCTATAGTAATAAAAACAGCATGATATTTGCATAAAAACAGACACATTGATTAATGGAATCAAATGGAAGACCAGACATAAATCCACACACCTACGGTCACTTGATTTTTGACAATATTTAGCCAAAATTATACAATGGAGAAAAGAAAGCATCTTCAACAATTGGTGCTGGAATAACTGGGTGTCGACATGTAGAAGAATGCAAATAGATCCATATTTATCACCATGCACAAAACTCAAGTCCAAGTGAATCAAAGACCTCAACACAAATCTATTACACTGAACCTGATAGAAGAGAAAGTGGGGATAGCCTCTTAGTTTCTTGGGACAGGACCTTACTATTAGCTCAGGCTAGACATAAATTCACTCATGGTCCTCATGTTTCATTATGGGATTATAGATATCCACTACCATACTCTCTACAAACTGATTATTTCTTATTACCCAATTTTATTACTTAAAAACTATTCAAATAAAACTATTTATTTAAGGCTGAACACTCAACCATCACTTAGACTCAGTACCTTGAGTAGTCATTAACATATGTACTCGCTGACCTTCATTGTGCAGAAAAGTTTCTGTGATTATGACTGAGAGTCACATTTGTCTACGACTAGAGGCCTAAGTATTTAGAAGGCAAATTGGTACTAAACAATATCACTAAACAACAGTAGTAAATTCCCCTCTGAAGCCTAAGTTCTCCCCAGCCCTGAGTTTTGACTTGAATTTACAGTACCAGGCATGAACTTACTTTTGTGGATTATGGGCTCAGAACCAATCAGAAAGTTCATGGTTGTCCCCATAACAATCATGCCACTGTTGCAGTGAGGATGCTTTACCTGACAGGTTGGTATTGTAGCTCATATAGCTTACAACTGGGTAATACCACTGGTGCCTTTCTCTCCTGGAAATTCATAGTACATTTTTCTGCCACTATGAAAACTGGCTAGCAGGGAAAAGGCTTCCAGCTCAGTTCCAGTTTGATTTCTCTGTATCTTCTACCCAAGGTATACTGTGTCTTCAGCAATAGTGTCTTATTATTCCTTGGTGGGCAACCAAGAAAAATGGTAAGAATTGTTTAGGGGCCTCTGGGAGTGTCTCTGGCCAATATCTCCTAAGAGAGCATCCTATTCCTACCACTCAGATTGTTGAGTCTGGAGCTGAAAAGAAATATAGTCACCACCTGACACATTCAAAGAAGGAAAACATGAGAATATATTTATGCCTTTCCTTATTACAATTTACTTAAACTATTATTTTTTTTTTAAAAAAAGCCCCTTATAAGATCTGTGGGAGAAAAATTAGACAGAAATAAAAAAAAACATTAGATATTTATATTCCCTTAAGAATGAGACTTGCAATCTAGTGCTTCTTGTGGTAAGACTCAGGGAAAAGATGGAACCCATGAGACATGTGGAGAGGAAAGAAAAGGATTTGTGTCCCCAATCCCTAAGAAGATTTCAGAGGAGTGGCAAGTTTTAAGGATTTGTCACATCTGTCATACTTTAGGAACAGACAAAATGTTTGCATGTTATGTCTGAGGATATAGCCTGACACACTCTCACAGTGTTCTTCACACCATGCTTTGGCAATGGAGTAGCACAATGATCTATGTGCCAGACCCAAGCAAAGCTTCTGAAGCCAGATTAATGTAGAGGCAGCTCAACATCTCCTCTATGATAGAGATACTGACAGACTACTGGGAGCTGGGAAGCCTAGGGTCTTAAGGCTGTAACTTAGGATGCAGAGAACCTCAGGAAAGCAACAGTTAAAAATGAGGCATCTCATCAACAGGGTCTAGTCTGGATGATTACTCCCAAGAAACAATATCTAAGACATATACTGGTCTCTGAAGTAAAACAGGACTCTGGTTAAATCCTCAGTGCTATAGTTTAAATATGGTTTGCCCATCTGAAATGTATTTTATTCCCAACATACTAGTGTTGAAAGGCAATGGAGACTTCACGAGTTAAGATGGTTATGAGGATGGGCCAATGACTTTCTCACAAGACCAGAGGATCATTAAGCAAGTGAGAGCCTCATGGTTTGTCTATTCGGTAGGAGATTCACTTGTTCTACTGTTCTGCCATAGGAATGTAGTATAAGGCCCTACTCCAGTGTGGCCGCCCAATCTTCAACTGCCTCAAGAACTGTCAGCCAGAAGAAACCTCTTTTCTTTATAATTTTGCCAGTTTTACGAGTTATGTTATAGCAACAGAAAGTAAACTAAGACATTGTGGAACCTCAAATTAACCAAAATTATAGCTGTGTAGACTGAAATTTCTACTCATCACATAAGATTTTCTGGAGAATAATCCTAAAATGAGAACTGTGAAATGATTTTAGGGACCACATTTGCATTTAAGTTTGCAATTATGTGCTTGTCAAAAAGTCCAAACATCTTAGCAAATATATAAAAGAAGGTTTGCAGTAGTTAGAACAGAGAAGTAGAATTTATCTGTCATGTGGCCAGCCAAAGCACAAGCACGGTAGCAATTTTTTATAATCAGATATAAATAATTTACTTCTGTTGAATGCAGAATTTTTCAAATTTTATTGTTCCTATATATTATTTAATTAGTAATTATACTACATTACCAATTAAGAATTTTATTCTTTCTCATGATTGGATGAACTATAAAGACAAATTTAAAAGTCATTTCAATTTTAATCTTCTGTTCAATGAACAAAATAGTTTTGTAACTATCCATTATGTTTTAGTATGTTGAAAGTAGTTTGTTATGGTTTGACTCTAAAATATATTCCATAGTCTCATGTTTTCAATGCTTGGCCCCCAGACTGGAGCACTGTTTTAAAGACTACGGAGCCTTTAGGAAGTAGAACCTGGCTGGTAGAAGTGGGTTGCTGGGGGGAGGGTCTATGAAGGTCACAACCCAACAGAGTTCCAATCAGGTTTTCTGTTCCTCTCTGCTACCATGACACTAAGCCACGACCTTGTGCTGCCTTCCCTGCTTTGTAAACTGAAACCTCCCTGAAACCACGTGCAGATGTAAATCTTGCTTTCTTGGATCTTGGGTACAGTGGTTGTAACAAGAAAAAAGCAGCTAATGCTGAAAATTGGTCTATATAAAGGAGACTGAATTCAAAATGATTGACTTATTTATTGGATTTGGAAATCGTACGAAAGAATAACTGTCAGGCTATGTTATTCTCAAAGCTCTTTAGAGGTGGAGACAAAGGAATGGATGGAGGAAGGGAGTGATAGAGGGAGGGAGAAAAGGAGACCAAATAAGTACAATAAAAAAATTTTAAAAATGCACAGTTTGGCATGGAATGGCGTGTAGTGCGTTTAAAGTCACGACAGTGTAGACAAAGCAGAGGTAATAATTAAAGAGATTCATGTCAATAAAAAGAAACCAGAATTTTCATGGAGACAATACGAAAGCTTCCTGCTAGTGAGAACCCTCCCTGTAAAAGCCCCAGCATATGAAAATACAAACTCCTTTGAAAGACTTTTATTTGATAGGAGAGTGAGGGGCAGAGGAGGGGAGGCAGGAAACCTAAACAACGAAAGCTGTCCCAGATATTCCAATGGAAAAGAACCCTACAGTGAGCTGCTTTTACAAGTTTAGCTGCCCAAGCACTCGATCTTCCGTGGTCATGGTCCAAGTGGTCCTGGCTACATCTCACACTGGCAGCAGAGCGTGGTATCATCCATGTGGTAAATGGTGAGAGGAACATAAAACGTTTTGTAGGCAGGCAGAACGCAAGAGTGACAGCATCATGGAAGCTTGAATCCAGTTTCCAGAGAAAAGCCTGGGAGGCCAATGTAGAGATGGTTGGGATTCTACACAAAAACCCCAAACAGAATGACAACAGAAAGTTGTGCAGGTGAAGCTCTAGCTTCGGTGGAGATGTTTGAAAAGCCAGGAGCTCAGCATAAATTCTGAGAAAAGCCACAGATACCCAGTGGAGACCACTTAAGAGAGACTAGCTGTACCACAAAGGCCACACCATAGAGGTGCTAAGTCTCAAACCCTGGGACAAGAGGCTGAGGTGCCTACTTAACATACATATCAAAGCGCCAGGTTCTCCAAACATCCCTCAGTCACTATTTGTTACATGGTGTGGCGGGCATACCCCGCCCTTTCCCCAGAGGCTCTTCCCTGTATAACCCAACCATTTTGATTCCCTGATCCTTTCATCTACACTCCTTTGGGCCTCCTCACTGGCTCCCCTCTCTCCCCTCTGCCTTTCCCTTCCCCTCTCCCCACATGGCCCAGCTCAGTCTAGTCCTGTCCACTCCTGACTCTCACAGATATCCCTGTTTCTGGCTATGCTCTCCCTTTTATCAATAATAAACTTTCTCCTCCACCATACCTAGGAGCAGCCATGTTTTCTTTTCCTTTTTTATTTCTTTTTTCATTCAGAAGCAGGGAAGACAAACTCCATTAGAACACAGACTATTTCATGATGTTTCTGAAATGCTGGACAAAGACACGGGATTTAATGTTTGTCTTACCAGGTTTCAGTCTTACTTTGGTCCACATTTTCCTTGTTACCCTCCCATTATTCCCTTTGGAATGGAAGGGATTTATTTATTCTGTTCCATAGCATACAGAAACATGTAGCTCCCTTTTTATGTTATAGAGGCTCACACAGAAGAAGTTGCCTTGAATCTCAGAAGACAGTTTGGATTTTTGGACAACATTAGGACTGTTCTGAAGAGTGTGGGGGAGGAAACGGGTAACGTTTATGAGCATGCTTCATTACATTTATCTATGATGTTCTCATGAATAAAGAAAACTCAATATGCAAAAGACTATGAGCACTCTCAAACCTAGGCTAAGTGCATTTTGCATTCTGAGAAGACTATGGACATTGGAGGCCTGTAGGGTTGGAATGTAACTGTATAATCAGAAATGTCTCTCAGAGTCTCATGCTTTGACTGCTCAGTCCCCAGGTTGGGGCATCATTTTGAAAGCTGTGGATCCTAGAGGGGAAGTAAAGCCTGGATAGTGAAAGTGGACCAGCCTTTGAAGGTTACAGTTCAGCCTGTTCCAGTCTATCATGGTATACTGGCTGCCACCAAGTAAATAAACCACTAGTTCACATTCCTCCCACCAGAGGAGAAACTGTTCAGCATCGTCTTCCCTACTGTGGCAAACTGAAACCTCTGAAACTCTAAGCAAAAATAAACAAACCTCCTCTCCTTAAAGCTGCTTTGTCAGGTATTTTGTTACAGGAACAAGAAAAACAAATAACACACAGTATTCCATTTATTGTCATTGGCAGAGCACGTCATAGTGTGAGTTTATTTCCCTGAGTCAGGCAACTAGATGGGGTTCTTAATATTAAGAAGAATGAAGGTCTGAGTATAACTCAGTTGACATCTATGTGTTAGTTTGCCCAAAGTGAAAGAATAAATATAGGCACAAATATGTAGACAAAATATTTTACTACCAAATCTAATGTTGTTGATAATCATATTACCATCATTTAGAATGTTTCTTTCACATTTACAGATCAAATTTCCTGATTTTACAGCCTTAATTATATTTAATTTATAAATTTGCCCTAATCCTATATATATATTGAAAGAGCCATGAACATATAGAGCATATGTCTAGCTTATATTTATGTCTTTTTAGACAACATTAAGATGAGAAGTAATTCAGTGCTGGTATTGAATTACAGATAAAATATGAGTCCATACTCAAATTTCACTAATTCTGCCACAGTCCAGGAAGTACTACATAATTTTATCCTCTAAGTGGCTACCATCATGTATCACAAAAAAGTGTAGTTTTTATTATTTGAAATATTTTTAATTTTCTCCATGTATTTGATGCTTCTCAAGGATCTTGAACTATGTTGAACAGAATGCATCTCTTACTCCCAGAGCTAACCCTAAATATAGATATTGTTCTCTTCTTTTTTCAGATTAGAAGATGCAACTAGTAAGACGAATTACATTCAAAACCCTTCCCTGATAATTGGCTCACACGGGATCAAATCCAACTGACTCTAAAGCCTGACTGTGGTTTCTTGCATATTAAGTTTTCATAATTGAAAATTTAGTCAGTTTTGCTTTTCTCTTACTCACGTACACTAACCAACCAAATAAGCACCAGTCTGCCTTTGTTACATGTGCCCTTAGTCAAAGCATTCCTATTGTCTCCTTTTCCAGCAGCCTCTGATTTGCCCAGCTCAGACCTTTATGCGTTTCCTAGGCTGCTGCAACATTATCTTTCTGTTCTGCCTAGTTCAGTATCTTTGCATCACAAGCTATTCTGCCCAGGCCCCAGCCTCATCAGAACAAGTGTGCCACAGAACACATTGAGACTGACAATCTATGTGCAGATCTGTCATAAATTCCTTACATGGCTGAAAATGTTGTACTTTATCAATTTGCATATCCAAGTAATAGGCACACATTCTCTAGTTTTACAGTACTTCCATTGGACAGCTCCTGGCCCTAAACTATGCCCTTTCAGCAATCTTTCCTCAGCCTTCAAAGACTTACACATTCATGCATGAGTCTCTTCCTGGCTTCGGGCTAGATAGTCAGAATTCTGGCAATTTTATAAAAGCTCTCCTGACCACAGGATCTAGCTCTTTTGAAGTAAATAGGAAGTGAGAACCTATATGCTGCCTGACTCTCTGGAATCACTTAGTAGGATTTTTTTAGTTGTAATTAAGCCATAAATTTTGGCAATTACCTCCATTCTACAGATAGAGCTCCGTGGTCTCTGATCCTTCACACTTCTCTGACCTAAGACCAGCTATGATGAGTTGAACTAATCTTGCATAACTTCTCACTTTCTGGAAGTTTTTCTTCCAAAGGCTCTGTAGTTACTCTCTGTAATTTAGTTTCTTCATGGCCCATCTAACCTCTGTGATAGGCACATTTGTCTAGGCCAACCCAAGCATACATGCTACATCAGTTCCCTTCCCTGTTAACTCACATCCTCCAGCGAGTCAACAGCCTGTGAAGTACAGATATTGGCTAGTGAACTATACTACTGGGATGTCTCAGTGTCTATTCAGACCAAAGGGGATGTGCTGACGTTATTTAGAGATTTCCATGAATTTGCAAAATGGGTATTTGCCTTTCATGGATATCATAATATTCTTGCTTTCATTTATGATAAGAGAAAGCCATTAATAAGAGATCAGAAAATGGAGTTGGTTCCCCATTGGGGAATTCTCATAAGTGTGGTGCCTAAATTCCTAAACTGGTAGCCTTGGAATAATGGAATCTGATACCACAGAAGTGTAATGCCTAAGACCCACGAGCCTGAGCTTTGAGCCATCAGGATTATTTTTATTTGGATGGCCTGATTTGCGTGGTGGAGACTGCACTAGCTAGAAATTACCTGCATGGTGCATCAGGCTCACCTGCTAGAATGGCACAGCCATCATTCTAGACTGTCCTTCCATGCATGCTGCAATTTGCCTGCTGGAAACCCACACACATTCGTAAAGGTTTTTGTCCCAGAGGGAGCTGTCCACCCCAACGCCCTATCCTTCAGGGGATAGATATTCTAGTACCACTCAGCCAGCTGCCCTGGAGCAGCATAATTGATGGCAATTCTTCCTCTTGTAGGCTAAACATTGGATTCATTTCCTGCCTGCCATTCTCTTCCACTCTACCTCAGTGGCTGACCTACTCTACTAGTGTTTACAGTGGCTGACCACCAGCTAGCTCTGTTACAATTTAGTTCATTCTCTGGAATGCTTCTTCCTTCCCCTTCCCATTCTGTTGTGAGAATATGACTTCTTCTCTGGGGATCAGTTCAAATGCCACTTTCTCTACAAGCCTTCACTTCTCTGGCTTTCAGATTGCTTCCATGGAACTCTCTGACAACACCCTAAGTTCTTCAGCCAAGAACACACAGACCTCTTATTTGTAACAGAGAACAGGGCTTCACCGGGGTATTGCTCAATTTTATCAATAGTATCATGTTGAACTCTACAGTATGTGCCTTTGAATGTGTGTTAGACAGAAATGTGTTAGCCTTTAAAGCAGTACTTTATTAAGGATTCACAGTCCTGATTAAAAGAAAAATCCTCACTGCCTTATTATCCAGAGCTTTGGGTAATTCCATTCTCTGGGTACTATCTTGGACAGCCATTGTCTTCACTGGAGAGCTTGATCCTGCTGCTTGGAACCTACTAGCTAGATGAATGTAGCCGAACCATACCATGGCCAATATTCACAGATATTTGCTTTCAAACACTTAACATTTGCTTTGCGTTACCCTTTGATTAGGAAGATTAAAATTGAAAGGGAAGCAAGTGAGGCAAGGGCTTTCCTCTCTTCTTTCTGTAAGAACAGCTTGTTTCCATGACATTTATACAGTGAGCTTTTTCTAAATGACAAGCAGATTGGTAGAAGATGTTATTTTCTGCCTCTTTGCTTTGAATCTACACTTGGTGGGTGGAGTGTAAGAGAGACAGCCTCACTAAGGAGGATGACTGTCAGGTATATGGGTTTGGGAGGGAATTGGGTGGGGGGTTGTGAACATGTCCTTTGTGGGTTGCCATGGTAGCAATGTAACGGATTCTGGCTAGTTGTAAGATGTATTAGTGGGTTTTTGGTTTTGTTTTGTTTTTAATATTGAGTAATATTTATACCTATGTAAGTATCTCCTCTTTTTAGTTTTTCTTTTCTCTTTGAATAAAAATATATGCTTACAGCATATATGGTCCCTGTGGATGAAAAAGTCAAGAGGAAATGGCCGAGTTCACTCTGAATCAGAATTTGTCTTCTGCAAAAGAGAAACCAGCCTAGGAAGCATTCAGTCACATGCTTGCCCCTCCATACTGCTGACTCTGAGGCTGTGGTAATGGAGAGGGGAGGGATGAGTAGGCTCTCCAACACCAATCCCAGACACAGTCAACATCATCTGGTATTAAACATTTCTTCCATAATCCTCTGAAACAATTCCAATGACATGGTTTTATTCCACGTCAGAAGGCCTTTGTTTTTGTCATGCTCTTTTCTTATCGATACCTTGGGTTTAGACTTCATTGAACTCACATGGACTTGTACATTGTGTGTCTCCAACTCTTGCAATCAAACGTACTCTGACCTTCCAATGGGGATAAATTATCCAACAACGACAACAACAGAAACTATGTTGTGTTACTCCACCTAAGTGAAGAACTCAAGATAAGCTTCAAACTACTTCTACCAATTTAGAAGGCCCATCAACATGTAATTACAGAAATCCTTTCTACCAGGGTTTCCACCGCTAGGGACACCTGCCTCACACCTTCACCCTAACTATTCCAAATCTATGACTTCTTCTGATCATCAGATACACTGTTTAGGATGCCCACTATCATAGGTTGAAAGTAAAAACATACTCTACATGCAGATTTTTGTTTATTTGGAGAGAAGAGCTTTTAGGAAATTATTTTGAGCTTGAGTGGCTTTAAACGGGCACATTCTCTCCAATTTGCCACAGGCCCTTTTAATATTCCACCTACACCCTCCATTTTGCATATTTAAATCACTTGTCTGCCCCTAAAGGCATATGAATTTATGCCTCTTGAACAGGAGCTGCATTCCCTTCCTGGTAATTACATCTGCACCTTTCATGAGCTAGGGAAAAAAAAATATCACTACCAATTCAAAGCACATCACAGCCCACCCAGGAAGGGTGTGTTACTCTGTGTGCTGGTCTCCCCCCACACACTTTGTTCTTTCCTTTACAACAGTGTTGACAAAACTATTATAACATGCCCTTCCACTCAACCATGTTGATAGCTCTCCCCTAAGTCATTCTTATAAATTTCTGTGAGCACACTGGACCAGGGTGCTGGCAAAGGGAAGACGTACTGGATAAATGATGGGTAATAGGATGAAGATGAATAAGCATATCCAGGGACACCCCCATGGTAATTGCCAATGGCCTAATATGACTCCTGTCCTTCTAACTCTAAAATGAGACTTTTCACAGATCTCTGTACTAGCAGAACCTCAGGTAGTACGTCAGGCAGTACAAATGGTTATCATTCATTTGTTCTTGCCAAAGGTCAATGTGCTCTATGCAACACTCAAGGTGAAGAAGATAGCAACACAATACCAGAATACCCCCTCCATCTTCCTAATATAAACCTGTGAATGGTCTGCCGTGCGTCCAAAAGTAAGGAGAGAAACAAGAAGCAAGTCTAAAAGGAGGGGCAGATGGTTCTTAGAAAGGTATTAGGGGTACTTAGGGAATCAAAGACTGAAGAATGAAGGAGTAAAAAGGTAGAAGGAGAAAAGGGGAAAGAAAAGCTACCATGTTCAACATCCTTAGCAATAGAGGAAGTGCAAATGAAAACGACTTTGTGATTTCCTCTTGCTCCGGTCAGAATGGTTACAATCAAGAGCAACTGACAAAAAGGATGTGGAAAAGGGGAACCCTCATTCACTCTTGGTGGGACTGCAAACAGGTGCAACCACTCTGGAAATCTGTATGGAGAAATCCACAAAAGCTAAAAGTGTATCTACCACACGACCCCACTGTAGCAATCCCCAGTATATGTCCAAAGGACTCAAGGCCGATTCCATTGATACTTGCTCAGATGTGTTCATCACTGCTCCATTCACAATACTTGGGAAATGGGAGCAACCTAAATGTCCTTCAACTGATAAATGATGACAAAACTCTAGTATATATACACATTTTTCTTTTCTTTTATTTAGCTGTAAGAAAAAAATGAAAACCTTAAAACTTGCAGGTAAATTAATGGAATCAAAAAATATTATACTCAAGTCTGGCTAGCCTAGACTCAGACAAATACCACATATTCTCCCTTATTTGTGGATCCAAGCTCTAAATCTTTAAATGTAAGTATATAGCCTAGAGTAACCACAGAAAAAGGAAAGTAAAAGGGACCATGGGGCATGAGCTCTAGAGAGGGACATAGTAGGACAGAGATGCTATGAAGGGGGAAAATGGAAAAAAAAAGGGGGGGGCTAGCTGGGTAGCTGGGAAGGTGGAGGCTGAACCATAAAGAGGGAGAGGAAGAAAGGAGGGATAAATAACACTAAGGATGCTTGAAAAAGCCACAAGAAAACATTTTATGTTTGCTTAAAGAATGCCATATAGGGCTGGAGAGATGGTTCAGAGATTGAGAGCACTGACTGCTCTTCCAGAGGTCCTGAGTTCAATTCCCAGCAACCACATGGTGGCTCACAACCATCTGTAATGAGATCTGGTGCCCTCTTCTGGCCTGCAGTCATACATGCTCTATACATAATAAATAAATAAATCTTTAAAAAAAAGTATCATAAAAAAGAATGCCATATATGATATATATGTATGTGTGTATATATATATACATGTGTATATATGTGTGTGTGTGTGTGTGTGTGTGTGTGTGTGTGTGAGAGAGAGAGAGAGAGAGAGAGAGAGAGAGAGAGAGAGAGAGAGAGAGAGAGAACACACACACACAGGTGGTATTTTTTAAGTAAACTAACTTGGGGAAGTAAACCAACTTGGGGTGAAAATTTCATAAGAAACATAGACGATCTAACAAAAATCACAATTTCAAGCAGGAGAAAGCTCATTTCTAGTCATTTTCCAGGAGTTAAACTTCCGGAATAATCTGGGCCATTGCTGTTACTCTTGGCTACCTCCAGAACTTGACCTTAAGACCCTATTGCTGTAGGCTCTACACATTTCACAGAACTAGGAGGGATTGAGCTAGAACTGACTTTGCAGCTTTGTCTCTTAGAACATGAAGGTGCTATTTAAGCTGCCCAGGGAGAAAAGCAATCAATAGTCCTACCCATGTGCAAAACCCCCAAACCACAAGAATGGCCAGTAGATCAAGATTTCCCTAAGATACTATGGAGCTAGGCAATCCAAAGTTTTTTTTTCCTTTAAATCTTTCCTGATGCATCTCCAAGTAAGATGTTTCTGTTCAAAATTAACTATCCCATCATTATAAGTCTAACAGTCTCTTGGAGAAGGTACTTCCACTGAAAGCTAGGAAGAGATTTGACTTTCTATACTACACACTTTCTATCCTTAATGACAAAGAAAGATGTTACTTTTCCGAGAAAATTCTTACAATTTCATGGACTCTGGTTATGAAATCTGTATTTTCTATCATTCTATTCCTTCATTGTAGTTTTTTTTTCTTAGCAACAGTAAAGAGCTTTGTAAGTATTTAGGTTTTGATGTTATTTCTGTTACTTTCTTAAAAGTAGCAATTTTGGATACTTTGCCACCCAAACAAGTTGACAGCTCCTGGCACTGTAGATTTGATTTTTAAAATGCTATTCTTGGTATAGTTACAAATGAAATGTGCAGTTTTCTTTTGCTCACTGAATAGCCCTTCTGGTGAAATATTCAAGTCATTATCTGCTGAAGTCCATCCAGAGAGAAAGTAGTCAATTGTCTGTAAGGAAACGTCAACAGATTTTTATGGGAGACATTAAAATAGAATCTTTGAGATCAAGGCCCGGTGGAGGGTGGAACAGAGATGCCTAGAGGAGGTAGACAGAAAGACCACAAAGGCCAGGTGAGGCAGTGTATATATATATATATATAAATTCTGAGGAGATTGATGTCCAGGAGCAGGCTCAAAAACAACAAAGAGCATGAACAATAAGAAGATGGAACTTTGTGGATTTCTGTGGGCCTCTCTAGCACTTTGCTTCTTCCTATTCTCATGTGGTCTTCATTTACCATGGTCTCCTATTCCTTGTTCTCCCTCTCTGTTGTTGATCCAGCTGGGATCTCCCACTCACCCAAGCTCTCTTTCCCTCGACCCTCGCCCTTCACTACCCCCACTCATGTCCAGGCTGTTCATGTAGATCTCATTCCATTTCTCTGTCATTGGGCGATCCCTGTGTCTTTCTTGGGGTCCTGTTTTTCAGGTAGCCTGCCTGGTGATGTGAGTAGCAGTCCAGTCATCCTTGTTCCACATCTAGTATCCTGTTATGAGTGAGTACATACCATGTTTGTCTTTCTGAGTCTGGGATACCTCACTCAGGATGATTTTTTCTAGATCCATCCATTTGTCTGCAAACCTCATGATGTCATTGTTTTTCTCTGCTGAGTAGTATTCCATTGTGTATATGTACCACATTTTGTTTATCCATTCTTCAGTTGAAGGGCATCTAGGCTGTTTCCATGTTCTGGCCATTACAAACAATGCTGATATGAACATAGCTGAACAAGTGCTCTTGTGGTGTGATTGAGCATTCCTTGGGTATATGCCCAAGAGTGGTATAGCTGGATCTTGGGGGAGATGGATTCCCAATTTTCTAAGAAATCGCCATATTGATTTCCAAAGTGGTTGTACAAGCTTGCATTCCCACCAACAGTGGAGGAGAGTTCCTCTAGCTCCACATCCTCTCCAGCATAAGGTGTCTTCAGACCCCCACAACAGACTGCTGGCAATGGTCGAGAGACAGTCCGAACTGACCTACTCTGGTGATGGGATGGCCAAACACCCTAATTGTCGTGCTAGAAACCTCATCCAACTACTGAGGGATCTGGATGCAGAGATCCATGACTAGGCCCCAGGTGGATCTCTGGGAGTCCAATTAACGAGAATGAGGAGGGTTTATATGAGCGAGAATTGTTGAGACCAAGGTCGGATAAAGCACAGAGACAAATAGCCAAACAAACGGAAACACATGAAATATGAACCAATGGCTGAGGGGTCACCAACTGGATCAGGCCCTCTGAGTGGGTGAGACAGTTGATTGGCCTGATCTGTTTGGGAGGCATCCAGGCAGTGGCACTGGGTCCTGTGCTCACTGCATGAGTCGGCTGTTTGAAACCTGGGGCCTATGCAGGGTCCCTTGGCTCGGCCTGGGAGGAGGGGACTGGACCTACCTGGACTGAGTCCACCAGGTTGATCTCAGTCTGTGGGGAAGGCTTTGCCCTGGAGGAGATTGGAATGGGGGGCGGGCTGGGGGGAAGGTGAGGGAGGGGAGGGGGGAGAACAAGGAAATCTGTGGCTGATATGTAGAACTGAATTGTATTGCAAAATAAAAATTAAAAAAAAAAACTACATCCTCTTGAAAAGTTAGTTTTATGACTGGACATATGCAACCATATCTTTCTGCAATTGTGTAATATTTATACTATCTTTCAAGCTTTTGTAAAAAGTGTACCAAGAAAGCATTTTAAATAAAATCCATCTTATTTTCAGTTAAAAAAAAAAAAAAGAAGATGGAACTTCAGGTGACCCCCAAAAATGAAGATGAAGATGATGATGACTGCTGGTGAAATTATTAAGGCCACTCCACATAGTTAAAAGGGAGGTTTATTTAGTGCCGTAACTTACAAATGAAGGGATAGGTTGCAGGGTCTGGGGAAGATGTAGCAGAGTCTGGCGGTGTTCTCTGGAGAACTCTATTCGGTCTATCTCCAACGTCCAGGGTCCAAGAACCAAGAGAGGTGGCGCATCTGGATCTCGGGTCTTCAGGGTCCTCTCATGGCCCCGGCTTGTAGGCGTGACAGTTACCGAAGCCTCAATGGGGGTTGGAACTTCCAGATCAAAGCTGGAATGGCTACCCACTGCATGATGACTACCAGCAAAGGCAAAAAGGTTGGTACTGAGAACCCCAGTCAGGTGGCACAGACAACCAAGAAGGTTACGCCACTGGGCCTGGATGGGCCAAGGGAGAGGAGAGAATGAGAAGAGAGCAAAAGAGTACTACATGAAGATGCATTCGGCTGGGAAGACAGAGCAGGCCAAGGCTGACCTTGATTGGCTAGCGACCATGCTGGAGGAGGCAGCAAGAAAGAAGAGGACAGCCAAAGATGATGCAACTTTGTCGGGAGAACAAACGCAGTTGTTTTCCCTGACTAGGTAAGCTGACCTGTGGGAGGAGATGCTAGGAACTGGACCATGCAGTCTGGAGTCCGCAGTGTCTCGCCCACCCTGTACCCTTACACCACTGCAAAAGCCCCTCATGGCCAGGAGCCCCTACTGGTCTGGGACCCCTCCTCTTCATCTTGGCACAGAAATTGTTCAGGGGTATTGCGGGGAGGCTGTGGAGGAAATTTGTTATCTTTGAGACAGAAAGATGTAGGACAGCATTCTGTACATAACCATTTGAATGTTTTTGCTGATTTTAGAATTTGGAACTCTGGTTGAAGTGGTGTGCCTTGGAAGTGGGGCAAGGAGATTTCATTTGCCCAGTAGATTGCATGTTTGGGGTCGGGGTGGGGTAGGGTTGGGCCAGTGCTAGCAGGTAGCTGCTGTGGGAGTTGACTGGGCACTCACTCTTCTGGGCTGTCAAGGAGCCTGTGTCCCTAAGGGTCCAAGGTTTGTGCCTGGTCAGTTCTGTCCAATAGAGGCATCTCCTCTCTGACCTGCTCTACCCCTTTCCAATACACTTGGCCAGGGCCATTGTCCATTTTTAACCCTATTTTAACCCTACCTGTTGACCAGTTCAGGAAACCTCTGGTAACTGTGCATCACCCAGCCAAGTCAGGCTCCACAAATTCAACTGACGTATTTGGCAGATTAAACTACCTTATTGGGGGGCAAAATAAAACATAGAACAATGATTTAGACATAAACACTTAATGATATTCTGTCATATATCACATCCAGAACCGGGTAAGACATTTCCCCTTATGTAGGAGTCACAGCTGAGTTTTTGCAGAATTGAGATGAGATCTTTCTAGATGATGCCAGGTACATCCCTATGGCTTAAAATCTATACAAACACTAGAATTAGGTATGTTCTTCAGTGGTTCCAGTTTCTATCCCAGTCGTCACACTGTGATTTTTAGACCAACAAAATTCTGAAGTGAAAATCAGATAATGTAACCTATTGCTTTATCAACTAATGGCTACATGATATATCCAACCTTCCCAGACAGAAAATGGGAGAGCCCTCCTATAAGGATGCTGCATCATTTCTCTCAGTACCCACAGCCTCTAACAAAGTTCCTGGCAGTGAGTAGGCATCAGCCAACATTGAATCAGTGGATTCTGGATTTTATTTCCAACCCATCATAAGAAAGCTGCAAGTTTTGATTTTCAGTCTTTTCTGGTCCAATAACTTGAGTAATGGATAAAAACTGTATCCTTCTCAGAGAGGAATAAACACAATATAATGTTACATTACAAGGGACCCCCTGAAGCCCATCTCTGATCTAAACACTTGTAATTTTATCTATATATTTGAAAATTTAGCAAATATATTCCTGTCAGTAAATTAGTAATCCGATAACTGCTATTCTAATTGATAATTTCAGTTTCATTTAACCTAAGTCTACTAAAATACCTTTTGTAATTAAAAATACATATCTCAAGAAAAGCAGCCAAATTCCATTGGTGATGGAGCCAACCCTGCCACCAGACATCTGTGTGACTGCGGAGAAGTCCCCTGAGTCACCTGGGCTTTAGAAGGCCAGTAAGTTAAGAAGTTTGAATTAAAATGATTTCTGAAGTTCCTTATGGCTCTGAAATTCCCAGCTCCAAAGCACTGGAGGTTCCCAGATAAAATCGGGAATGTATCCAACGTAAATAGTGATTTTTTTCCAATCTGGCTTGAGGGGGAGGCACTGAGTTGCAAATTTAATGATTTTTTTTTTTAAAAACAGGACTTAAGTAAATTCTTCCAAATACATGCAGGAGTTTGGGAATCGAATATTTAGCTTAAATATATACCAATTGTCAGGACCTCTGGGGTCCTGCAAGGATTCCTTTGTAAGAAGGTGAGTGGGTTTCTTACCACTAGGCATTGGCTTTCTCGTTTACATGGGCTCTCCTTATGAACTGTTCTTCCCTGGGTTTATTATGTTCAGGAAAAAAGCTGACAATAGCAACAACTACAATGATTGACAGCATGCCACTGTTAACTGCAGGAGAAGACAAGTGCAGTTCTCTATGTGGTTCACAGACAGCAGAAATAGGGTGCTGGCTAAGGAAAATGAAGTTTATACTAATTCCAAGACTAGGTTTATCCATATTTAAATAGTGAAGTGAGAAAGTAATGGAAAAGAGGAAATATGAAGGAGAATATATATATTCTCATATATATATATATATATATATAACCTATATATATATATAGGTTAGAGGTATGGAAAGTAGAGAGAATATTATATATTAGATTTAGAGAAGGGAATGAAATAAATACCATTTCCAGTGAGATACAATTATTGTTTAATCCTTTGTACAGGTGTGTGTAATGTATGTGTATCTGTGAGTATATGTTTAGTGTGTGTGTGTGTGTGTGTGTGTGTGTGTGTGTTGACATGCATATATATGGAGGTCAGAGGACAACCCCAGCTATTGGGCATTGACACTTGCCTTCTGTCCTGTCTACTACCGTTCATTGCCACTGCTACGGCTTGCAAGCCTCCAGGGATCCTGTCTCTGCTTCCTAGCTCACCATCAAGAGTTTTGGAATTATAGATATATGCTACCACATCCAGCCTTTCTAATGGGAGTTTGGAGGATCAAAGTTCAGGTTCTTATGCTTTCACAAAGAGTACTTTACACATTGAGCCACTCCCCAAGAGATGGAAATTAAAATGAACAACAGAAGAGTTAAAGTACAAAAGTGCAAATGCTACAAATCTCAAAAAGTTAAAGGACATTTATAATGATTTAAATGAGCAGTAGAAAGCAGAAGGTGTTATGCTCTTGGTCAGTATTTCTTCTTGGATAGTTAGATATGCTTCCTCCCACTCTTTGTTTTGTCTTTTTTTTTTCATCAGTCTTCACAGGGGGGTGAAGGATCATTAGTCTCAGTTTGAGTTGGTCTCAGTAATTCAAACAAGCTAAATCAGTGTTTCTTTCCACAGAGGATTTCTATGAGCAAAGAGGACTCTTTTTTTTTGACAGACTTTTTCCTGCCTCTTTTCTGTGAGGTTGCAAATTAAAAATCCACCCCCTTTTGCTTGTGGGGGGATTGGTGGTTTGCAGAGGACAATCTGAGACAGAGGTTCTCAGGGACTGTTGAGGGTCCGCACAACTCTGTTCATCTGTGATCAGTCCATCGGGACACTGTAGCAAGTTTTACCACAAACTTCTTGCAATCCCATTCTCCTATGGCTTGCCCTGGCAATATTAGAGCTGGGTGGATATCAAGAATCCCTCATCTTCAGACTTTCTTACTATGCTTTGATGCTATCTCCGTTCTTTGTGCTTCTTGAGGTCTGTTATTATCATCAGACTATTACACCACAAGTTCTACCCTGCACTTCCTGTGACCTCTCCCTTTGCTTGTCTGGACAATGGCAGGGAAAGGGAGAATAGGGTATTTCAAATCTCTCAACTTCAGCTCCCACACCCCTCTTTTCATGCTGTGTATACAGCTTTCTGTGTTCCACACTCCCACAGGTTGTGTTGAGTCATTGTTGGAACCTAGCACTTCCTGGGCTGCTGGTTGAGGCTGGAGTGTGGCTCTTTAAAGAGCCAGCTTCTTTAAAGAGAAAATCGACCAAGTAGTATTTCTCTATTGATGTTTTGCTATTCTGACTTCCTTCCATGTAATCTCCATAGCTCCCAGAGGTAGTATCTCATCTGTCGTCTTGAAGTCAGAGTTCATCTTCATAGATGCAGGTCACTCAACAGCCACATTGCTCATATGCCAGAGAAATGACCATGCAGCTGTGACTTTAGGGTAAGTTTCAAAGTGAAGAATGAACTTAGGTGTTCAGAATGCGAGAAGAGGCTTAGCAAGATAGATTGTGGCAGTGCCTTTCATAATTATAGTTTTAAAAATGGAATCAAGCAGCTATCTGCCAACAAAAGAAGAAATGAATTGGGTATGGTACAATGTGATACAGAAATATATATATTTTGGAAAATGTTTATATATATATATATATATATATATATATATATATATATATACCACCATGCAACTACCATATTAAAATAAATGAAGAGCATTTGGGGTTATTTCCCAGTATGCCCTGACATTGCTCACTATGATAGTTAATTCTGTCAACTACATGGGGCCATGAGGTTCACATATTTTTTATAAACATGATTCTGGCCATGTCTGTGAATTTTGAGGAGGAGAGTAACATTTAAATCAGAAGACTGAGTAAAGCAGATGGCATGCCGTTGTGTGAGCACGCTCCATCCAAACAGCTGAAGGACTAAATAGAACCCAAAGTGGAATAAGAGAGATTCATTTTTATTCTCTCTCTTCCTCTCTCCCTCCTTCACTCCCCCACTCTCTCCACACTCTACTCATTCTGTCTCCCTGTCTACAAGGCAAGGCATTAGTGTTTTCTTGTCGTCAGGTTGCTACTAGAATTCACAGTCAGCTCATCTGGAACTCAAGCTTCTACGCTTGGACTTCACACCACAAGTTCTCCTTGGACTTTCACTTTCCAAATGCAGACCTTGCTACTTCTCAGCCCTAATAATCATGGATGGCCCTCCTATATTATACACATATATTATGTACATTGTAGTGCACATATACATCCCAGGATACCTACAGATGAAGCCATTCTTTGTGCTGCTTGGGCTCTACATAGAAGCTGTGCAGCTACACATTTTCAGATCACAATGTTGTAATGTCAAAACATTGGAAAACCCTGAAGTGAACTGAAACTCTATCAATAAACAAGGTACATGAAAAATCAAATATGACAGAAATAGTTAAACTCGAGAAGTCAATCAAGCAAAAGGAAACTAATAGCAAATCTCTTACTGTCTTCTCCCAGGATGATAACTTTGAATAGTGATGGAAAATAAGTGGCTAAAAATAATTGCAGGATAAGAATTAGGATGCCGCGATTGCAGCACAAAGACAGAAACCATGAGGGTTTTTAAAAACGCTCATTCAACAATTCAACAAATGTTGAGTGAATGTTAACTTCTCCTAGAATTGTTCCAGCAGGCAAGAACAAACTTGAACTTGTCAGGTTTGGGATAAGATGATCAGTTCGTTTTGAGATATTTAAGTTGATTCGAGATGAATCATAGCATGCAGGTGAAGTTGTCAGTATATAATTAGATACAGAAACTGGAGAGTAGGAAAAAGATCAGGAATAGAGATTCAAATTTTAGATCTCATAAAGATGAAATTTAAACTGCAACAGGGAAGATAAAAGATCCCATGAAACAGAAGAAAAAATGATGATGGGGAACTGGAAATTGGAGGTGAACAGAGGAAGACATGTAGCCAACAGTAGTAGAAGTCAGCAGAGACACAAACCAAGGTGAGAAGGACAGGATGAAAAATAGGGCAAAGGAGAAAATACTTTCAGATCTCTTCTGTGCTCCATCCACCCATCAGATTTCAACATTGTTCTCCAGGGTATAGCCCAGCAAATCTCCCTGGCCTTCCCCATCCATACCTTCCCCTCATGCTGCCAGATATAGCCAATGCTCCACATCTAGTGCCTCAACCTAGTCTCAGCACCACAACTTTGCTACAAACAACCTCTAGGCTTCTGCTAGACCCTACCTGCCACCACCCATGAATCACTTGTGGGCAGATTCCAACCTCTCTACCCAGACAGTTCTCTCACATACTTTCCTAGGTTTGAGCCCAGTGAATATTCCTAACCTTCCTCACCCAGTCCTTCTCCCCTATCAGTAAGGATTTCCCATCTAGTACCCCAGCATATTCTGTCTACTCCCTTCATGTATACCACCCAATGCCCCCCAGTACCTGCAACCACCTACAGGTACCTTCTACACCTCAACCAACCTCTTACCCAGAAAGCTCTTCTCCCTGACCCTCGCTGCCTGCCAGATCTATCCCAGGTGCTACATTCAGTGTCCTTGCCTAGTTTGGCCTCCCCTGTCTACCTGACTTCCCCAAACCATTTCCAATATCTAGACAAAGCCCACCCACATATACTCACTTTTTCCCCAGCCTGCTCTGTCTATACCAGCCTTAAAACTAACAAGAGAACTGCACATGCCCAGAACCAATCACAAGAATACAAACAATATAAAAAAGCAAGTCAGTGTCATCTCTTCAAAGCCTACCACTCCCATAGAAATGTTTGCCAATGAGAATTACCTAGAAGAACCCAGGACACAGAATTTAAAAGAATAATCACAAACTTCATCAAAGAGTTTAAGAGTTTAAAGAAGACTTAAAGAAAGAAATCAATGAAATTGAGGAGAGAGAAAATTAAAGAAACTAAACACCTGACTGATACCAATGGAGACACAAACAAAATACTGATAGAAATGGTAAAGACAATCCAGGGCTTTAGAACAGAATTCAGTAAGGAGATAGAAACATTGAAGAGGACTCAACCTAAAATGAATATGGAGTTGGAAAACACAATAATTCAGCTAGAAAACTCACAGGAAGTCTTACAAGTAGAACTAATCAAGCAGAAGATAGAACATCAGAACTTGAAGATAAAGTAGAGGATCTAGACCAAATAAGGAAGGAATGTGAAAATTTAAAAAATAAAATCTCACATGGAAAGAACATACAGAAAATGTGAGACACCATAAAAAACATCATGGAATTATAGGTATAGATAAAGAGATGAATCCCAAGTCAATAACAGACCAGATCTTCAACAAGATCATAGGAAAAAACTTCCACCAAACTAAGACACACACATACAGACACAAGAAGTACACAGAACACCAGAGAGAAAAGACTAGAAGAGAAATCCCCATGACAAGTCATACAAAAATACTAAGTAAGCACAACAAAGAAAGTATATTAAACTTTTCACAATACAAATAGCCTTAAAAAAATTTATATACAACAAATCAAATCTAAAGAAAATGCAGAAAGCATTATTTCAGGCTAAAGAGAAGAATGAGCATAGTGGAGACACTATAAAATAAAATACAAAGCAATAATCATTAAAACACAAAGTACCACTGAGAATACAAACATCACCACCAAAAATCAAAAACACAATGACCACAGTTAATACACATATATTTCAATAATAACTTTAAATATCAATGGCCTCATTTATACAATCAGAAGACATAGGTGGACTGAATGAATTCAGAAACATAAGCTCTCTATGTGCTGTCTACAAGAAACTCATCTTTAAAAAGATAGGCCTGGCCTTAGAGTAAAAGGATGGGGAAAAGTACTTCAATAAAATGCGGAAGCAAGGAGATGTTGCTATCTTAATATCTGACAGAATAGACTTCAAACTAAAACTCATCTGTTCTAATAACTAAGAAGTCATTACTATCCTGAACATAAATTCACCAAAATCTTGTGCACCTAATTTCATAAAAATGTACTACTGTGTTTTAAGATGCACATTAACATTAATCCATTAACAGTAGGTGATTTTAATACCCTACCCTCTCCAACATACAATTTATCAGAACAAAAAATAAACAGAGAAACATCATAATTAATTGACATAATTTATCAAACGGATTTAACAGATTGTCTACAGAATATTCTACTCAAATACCAAAGAATTCTACTCAGCAGCACCAAGAACCCTTTCTAAAATAGACTCTATCCTGGGACACAAAACAAATCTCTACAAACAGGAGAAGATTGGAATAACTCTTTCATATCCTATCTGACCACAATGCAATAAAAGTTAAAATTGACAGCAAACAAATCTCTAGTAAATACACAAACCTATGTAGATTGAGCAACTTGCTACTGAATGATGAATGGCTCAAAGAAGAAATGAAGAAAGAAATTTTTCCCTGGAACTATGTGAAAATGAGAACACAATGATATCAATGGGACACATTGAAAGCAGTCCTGCAAGAGAAATTTATAGATCTAAGTGCCTATATTAAAATATCAGAAAGAGCACAAATAAATGATTTAATGATGCAACTAAAAAATTTGGGAAAATGGGAACAAGTCAAATCTGGACTCATTTGATGGCAAGAAATAATAAAAATCAGAGCAACAATCAATGAAGTATAAGTAAAGAAAACTATACAAGGAATCAATGAATCTAGGAGATGATTCTTGACCCAACTAACCAAAATAAGTTATATTTAAAATATAGAATAATATAGAAAGAATAATAGGACACAAATTAACAAAATCAGAAATTAATGGAAACATTACAAGAGACACCAAAGAAATTCAGAATATTATAAGGGAATATTTAAAAACTTGTGATTCATTGAACTTGAAAATCTAAAAGATATTGATTAATTTCTACCAGCAAAGTTAAAGAAGTCAACAGCCTAAACATACCCATAACAAATGAGTAGATTACAGAAGACCTTCCAGCTAAAAAAAATTATCCAGGGCCAGATGCAGTCACAGAAGAATCCAACCAGACTTTCAAAGAAGGTCTATAGACAACCCTCCTTAAACTATTCAAAAAAATTTTTTAATCAGAAAGAACATTCCCAAACTCCTATGAACCAGTTTCATTCTAATATCCAAACCAATAACTCTGAGGAACATATCCTCAAAAACGCTCAATAAAATATTTGCAAAAAGAATACATTCACACATCAAAAAGATTATCTGCCATGACCAAGTTGGCTTTAACTCTGAAAGTCAGGGATGGTTCAACGTACTCAAGTCAATAAATGTAAAAAAAAAAAAAAAAAAAAAAAACACATAAATGTACTTGAAGACAAAAATTACATGATCATATCAATAGATGAAGAAAAAGCCTTTGACAAAATATAACATGGCTTCATAGTAATGGTCCTAGAGGATGTACAGCTAGAGGGAACATAATAAAATTGTAATCTCAACATAAAAAAAACTATATATGAGAACCCTGCAGCCAACATCATCCAAAATGGAGAGAAGCTAGAACTAATACCACTCAAATCAGAAATCAGATAGAGATGACTATTCTTCCCACTCCTTTTCAATACGGGCTTGAGGTACTAGATGGAGCAATAAGGGGAGAGTAGGAAATTAAAGGGATACAAATGAGAAAAGACAAGGTCAAACTGCCCCTATTTGCAGATAACATGATACTATACATTAGAGATCCCCAAAATTTTATCAGAAAACTGGAAATGACAAATTCAGCAATGTGGTACAATACAAAATCAACTTGTACAAATCAATAGCTTTTCTATACACTAAAAACAAACAGACAGAGAAGGAGATCCTGGACATATTCCCATTCACAATAATAATAATAGCCTCTAAGAAAATAAAATATCTAGGAATAAACCTGACCAAAGAAGTAAAGACCTCTATAATGAAAAAAAGATATTGTGTATATATATATATATATATATATATATATATATATATATATATATATTCATATTATACGTACAGATAGATACATAGAATACACATTATTCTCAGAAGACCACAGAACTGTCTGTAAAATAGACCATATTCTAGGCCACAAATTAAATAATAACAAATGGAAAATAATCAAAATAATGCTCAGGTCAGGGGAGAATAAAGCTATAAATAGCAAGAAAAACTTCAGAAACTGCACAGATACACAAAGCGAAAACTACACTTGTAAATGATGAGTGGGTCATTCTAAAAGAAATCATAAAGAAAAAAATTTAAATCCCTAAAACTGAATGAAGCTGAAAGTACAATTTATCCAAACCCCTGGGAATAACTCTAGCAGTTCTAGGCAGATGGGTGCTCACATTAAAAAACTAAAATGAGCCGGGCAGTGGTGGCGCACGCCTTTAATCCCAGCACTCGGGAGGCAGAGGCAGGCAGATCTCTGTGAGTTCGAGGCCAGCCTGGTCTACAGAGTGAGATCCAGGAAAGGCACAAAGCTACACAGAGAAACCCTGTCTCGAAAAAAACCAAAAAAAAAAAAAAAAAAAAAAAAAACCTAAAATGACCTTAAATAACTGAATTATACATCTCTAGCTCTTAGAAAACAAGAACAATCAAAATTAAAAGGCATATGGTAGAAATAATAAGTGCTAGTGTAGAAATTAATAAACTCAATCAAAGTTGGTTCTTTGAAAAACTAAATGAAACTGATGAACCTTTTGCCAAACTAACCAATGACCCAAATTAATAAAACTAGAGTTGAAAATCTAGAAGAAACAAATTCCTAAGTAGTATGACCCACCAAAACTGAATCAACACAATATAAACAACCTAACAGAGCCATAACCATCAGTGTCCTTCAAGTACCAGTAAAAAGTTTTCCCAATAGAGAAACCCCCAGGATGTGAAGACTCATGACAAAATTCAACTAAACCTTTAAAAGAGAGCCAGCATCAACACTCCTCAAAAGTTCTACAAAATAGAAAGGGAAAAGATACTATCAAACTCGTTCCTGAAGACTGAATTATACTGATACAAAATTCGATATAACCTCACAGACCCTGAATTGCCAAAGTGATACCTATGCAGAAATAGCAATACTTGTTCTCAGATTATACTTCAGAGACAACAGTGACAAAAACAGCAATAATCATACAAAACAGTTGTATAGATCAACTAAATCTAGTGACAGTCTACAAAATAAGTCCACATAGCTATAGTCATCAAACTGTTGACAAAGTCAAAATCATTTGTTTGAGAAAAGGCTATCTCTCCAACAAAAGGGTCCTGGGAAACTTGTGATGACTAGTGACTGACAGCTAGACAGGGTCTAGAAACCCCGAGAAGATACGGGTCTGGTCTAGGCAAGCTTATGACTAAGTTTCTAGGTTAGTTTAACTGTAGTGGGGAGGTACATTCTAAGTGTAGAAATTACTCTTTCATGCACTTGGGTCCCAGACTGTATAAAAAGAAGTAAGCAAGCCGGGGGTGGTGGTGCACGCCTTTAATCCCAGCATTCAGGAGGCAGAGGCAGGCAGATCTCTGTGAGTTCGAGGCCAACCTGGTCTACAGAGTAAGTTGCAGGACAGCAAGGACTACACAGAGAAACCCTGTCTCAAAAAAGAAAAAAAAAAAGAATGAATGACCAAAAGAAAGAAGCAAGCAGAGCAGCAGCATTCATCTCTTTCTGCCTAATCTCTTCCCTCCTTAAATTGCTTTTAACAGGTTTTTTGTCACAGTAATGAGAAGTCACAGACATGCATGTGTATATACATACATACATACACACATACATTCATATACATGTGTACATATATATATATATATATATATATACATGCATATCTGTGTCTGTGTGTCTGAATATATATATATATATATATATATATATAGTGTGTGTGTGTGTGTGTGTGTGTGTGTGTGTGTGTGTGTGTATTCTCACCTGTATTCCCAATTCACTGAATCAAACACCTTAATGTAAGGCTTGAAACTTTGAAAAGCTGCTTAAGGAAAACATAGGTGAAATATTTCATGATATGGGCATGGATAAGAACTTTCTGAAAAGGACTCCAATAGCACAGGAAAAAAATTTCAAGAACAAACAAACAGTATTACATGAAATTAAAGACTTCTGCACAACCACTGTGAAGAGACAACCTGTAGAATGGGGGGCTGGGGGAGAGGACTTATTGGTCAGTTACACATCAAGAGGTTATTAATACATAAGATGCACAAAGAATGGAAAGATTTGACACCAAAAATTCACTCAATCAATAAATTAGCTAATGAACTGAATAGAGAGTCCTCAAAAGAAAGAATTACAAACTAAAAGTAAATCCTCAAGGAAGTGTTCAACATTGTTAGTCGTTGGGGAAATGCAAATGCAAATTGTTTTGAGATTCTCTCTCTCTGCAGTGAGAATGGCTAATATCAAGAAAACAAGTGGAAACAAACACTAGAGAAGATGTGTGGGACGATGAACCTGACATATTGCAGGTAAAGAATATAAACATCTGAAGACACTAGGAAATCAGTATGGAAGCCTCTCAGAAAAGCTAAAAATAGAACTACCGTATGACTCAGCGATACCACTCTTGGGTATAGGGCCAAACAGCTCCAAATCTACGTGACAGGGATAACATCCAAATCTTTTGTTGCACTAGTCTCAACAGCCAGGAAATGGAATTAGCCTAAAAGTCCATCAAGAGATGAATAAAGAAACTGTGGAATGTACACACAGTGGACATATCTGGCCATAAAGGGAAATGAAATCATGACACAAATGCAAATCATTATGTTAAGCAAAATAAGCCAGCTTCAGAAAGTTACACACCATATACTTCCTCTCAAAGTGGAACCTTGATTGAAATTATATCTGTGCATATCTGTGTGTGTAACTTTATTATGCGTGTGTAGTTTATGAAACTAGGAATGGGATTATGACAGGAGGAAGAAATCTTAAATGAAGGTGGCAAAGAGTATGTATTAGTCACTTATGTATTATGTTATTGTGACAAAATGCTTGAGAATAAAACAGTTTAAGGAAGGAAAGGTTGCACAGAGGAGGGTACAATCCATCATGCAGGGGGATGGTGGAGTGTTGAAAGCAAATCTGGTCCTCAAAGCAAGAGTAAGGAATCTGGTCACATTGTATCTGCAATCAGGAAGTAGAGGGAGACCAATACTGATATGGGTGTTTCCATCAGTGAGAAACTCATTCACAGAGAAGCCCAGAGCTTTAAGTCTATGCCCCAGCAAGCTGATAATCAAGACTAACCATCACAGTGGGAAACGAATATCTAGGACATGAACACAAAGGGGGGCTATGTAATAGCTTGGGGTCAGTAACTTGAAGGGTACAAGGCAAGGGAAACAGACTAGGGCAAATTAGAATGACATTTCTGTATGAAAATAGCATAAATAAATCTGCTACTTGGTATATTAACTTAAAAATTCTTTTTAAAAAAAATTAATTTATTTTAAATTTTAATACAATATGTTATTGGCAAAGAGTAAATAAACAAAATGTTATTAATTTATTAAGACTTAAAATGTATCCCATAAGGTTGTTGTGAAAGTTGAGCATATTTGTGTTGAGTGGGAGAGTTCATATTTGTGTTGAGTGGGAGAGTTCTGAGCATGTGGGAAGCGGTTTATTGTCCTTGGTACTACAGACATTGTGGAACATAAATAAAAACTACGAACCAGGATAAAGAGTTAGGAAATAACATAAAAGGAAGAAAGAATAAACACAGAGAATAATTAATTGAATGTCTGAATTTGTGGGAAGGACCTCATGGACTTTCAGAATTGAGTTACAGTTGAGGCATGAAACAATTCACATAACAGAAAGGCAAGCACAGGAGCTGAGTACACAAGGGTAGCCGTTGAACTTATCACCTGAGATGGCCAGCTGTGGAATGAAGAGATAATACTTGTGAGAAAGTGGGAATGTGTATTTTAAAACTATAATAACAGTATTTCCTCAGCCCTGGCTCCCACTATACATGCAGTATTTTATTTTTTGGAAGTGTAAGCTATGAGGCATCTTTATAATTCTTCCAGCATTAGGGAGTGGCAGATTGACTTTAAGGGCATTCTTAACATTCAAATCCCCAAGTATAAGAGACTGATTGATGGCTCAGCTCCCTCTTCCTAGGGCTATAACTAGTGTTGCAAACTTTTGTGAAATCCAGTGACATCTCCTGAATGGGCTCTAGCCTAAGAAGGTCTAAAAGTTCCTCAGGAGTGACTCATGTGTCAGATACTGTCCTAGTCACATTTCTGTTGCTGTGATAACAATCAAGGTGGTAGCACAATTTGGCGGCACCTATGTGGGGCTAGTTTTGTGTAAGTGTGAGATGCAGGCATAAGAGAAGCTCACAGCAGGGTTCCAGAAAGGTGCTGAGGATAAGTAATACATAACAGGGCTAGATTTCGTGTGCAGAGCTCCCTAGTGGGCTGTTAAGGAAGCTACAAGTATGAAGCCAAAGTCACAACAACAGAGGCTGCAGGACACTGGAGATGGCAGAAATGTGTGGCACTTGCTGAGGAGAGCTGCAAGCACTGAGTGGAGGCCCCAGGGTGAGGAAAATGAGGCCTCATTTTATTTTCTGTGGGTAACAGAAGTGGATGGTCATGAGCAAAATGCAGTGTGGATTTAAAATGTTTCTCACAAGCTCCTGTACATGAACAGCTGTTGCCCAGTTGGTAGACTTATATCAGAGGTGATGGAACCCTTAGAAGGTGGGCCTCCATAGAAGTGAGTTACAGGTGGTAAGGCCTTGTGGCTTGTAGCCAAACCCTATTGTCTGTCTACTCACTGCTTCCTAATCTGCAGCTGAAAGAAGCCTCACACACCTGCCACCACAAAGACAAGTCACTTCCACCACCATGCCACCCTGTCATGACCAACTGTACCTTGAGCCAAAATAAACCCTCCCCCTTTAAGCTGCTTCTTGTCAGATATCTGATCAGTCACAAGAAAAGGGCTGATATAAGCAAAGTTCATTAGATAGATAGATAGATAGATAGATAGATAGATAGATAGATAGATAGATAGGTAGATAGATATCGAGATATAAATAGAGATATAGATAGATAGATGATAGATAGATAGAGATAAATAGATAGATAAATAGAGATATAGATAGATATAGAGATACAGATAGATGATAGATAGATCAAGATATAAAGAGATACAGATTGATGATAGGAATAGAGATAGATAAAGAGTTTATGCACATACATGTGTATATATGTTCATCTGTAAGAGGGTATTCACATATTGCATTCATTGGTTATAGGGAAACATTGAAAAATGCATCTGGAGATGATTCCATTGCATGCAAATACCACATAGTATGCACACACAAGCCAAGATGGCTACCGTATCACTAGATAATACCACTTATGATCCTATGTCAGTATATGCTGTCCATTGTTGGCTGAAACATTGTTATATGGCACATGAAATCGTGAGTTTCCTATTCTACATAATTTTTGCTTCTAATTAACACTAACTTTTAGTGAGCATAGATAATAAAAATGTAACCACATTTCATGTAGCCAAAAGAAAGCAGTGGTTTCATTATAAAGAAATAACAAGTGTTTAAGCAAATAAATAGGTTTAGCTTTATTTATTCATCATTCAATGTATATGTACTGAAATAGTTTATAAGACCCATAACTATGAGCATTTATTATTTATACTCATTGATAGTTGCTGATTATTTATGTCAGAAGTTTTAGATAAAGAAAATAAGTTTAAAAAGAGAAACAAAAACAATTAAATAAATGATATCCCAACCCATTCCTAGGAGAGCTATTCTGTATGGATAAACAAAAAAATACAAGTCAAATAGCATGTGTAGTAACAACTCATTTTTACAAATAATACTCTGTCTTGGTTTAAGACAATGAGTAAGAAAAATGGCATTAAGATCCACACTTATTATCTCAGCAATGTCAAGGCAGAGAAGGTTACTTAATTCTTTGTGCATACTTATACTATTTTACTTGTCATGATAATCATGCATTTATTTTGTAATTAAAAATATCTAATGTGAAAATAATTTTATTTCCAACAGAAACAAATAATATACATATTATTTTAAAGTATGACACATTATCTTTTAGTTTGCTATTTTATGATAATTATATGTACTTACTTAATGTTTATATTTAAAAGCCCATATTATTTGCATTAAATGCTACAATTATCAAGTCTACAATGAAAGTTGACAGAACATCCCAAGAAATGAATAGTATGTTCAAATCTATAGTACAGTTTGGGCAGACAGCCAAATGTGTTGCCCATGAATTCTCTGCACCAAGGCTTCACATGTTGACTTGTCATCAATCCTGATGACTGAAGTTAATTAAAACAGCACTACATATAATGAGTCCAAGGGGGCTTTCATCAATGTTTTAATCAACCAGTATTTTGAAAGCAAAACTCCAGGCTAAAGTGGATCTGTTTTTAACAATGCCAAATGTCAGTTCCATTTACAGCCTTTCAATATAGATCAAGAGAACTCGGCAAGGTGAGAAATGAAACTGATGAAAAGAGCCAAAGCTTGCTTCTCTGTGAAAACACCAAATGGCAAATGAGTGCTCAAGATAGGACCAGAGGACACAGGTACCCAAGTAGGATGCCACAATGATCTTAGTGGGGCAGTGGCTGTGATTGAGGCTTCATGGAAGTAAAGCCAAAGACAAAGAGTAGATCCTCTGCATTAAACTGAGCTCCCTGCTCAAGGACATAAAGATCAAGTCCCTACAGATCTGCCTATTATCTGCTGGGCAGTGGTGGTACACGACTTTAATCCCAGCACTTGAGAGGCAGAGGCAGATGAATCTCTGTGAGTTTGAGGCCAGCCCAGTCTACAGAGCAAGATCCAGGACAGGCACCAAAACTACACAGAGAAACCCTGTCTTGAAAAAACAAACAAACAAAAAATGTCTGCCTATTATCCCTACTCATTAATGAATCAAGATCAGCAGCTTTTTCTCACGAGCATCCCTAAAGGCTGTGGTTCTAAACACCATGCCAGTGCAGAACAAGACTTGGCTGGCCAGAAGACAGATTTAAGCCAAGACCAACTTTGATGCCATCTCCAAGACCTACAGCTGCCTGACACCCGACCCCTGGAAAGAGGCTGTATTCACCAAGTCTCCCTATCAGGAATTCACTGACCACCTTACAAAAAGCCACCCCAGAGTTTTCTTTCAGATGAGCTGTGGCTATCACATATGGTTTATTAAAAAATAAAAATTAAGTGAATTAAGTCGGATGAGGGGTGAGAAAAGAAAAGACAAGCTTAAAACAAACAGTTCTTTGTAGCCATACTTAGAGGTGTAGAACATCACAAACACATATACAAACAATTAAAGGGAGAAATGCTGGGAGGGGGGGGCACGGGGAGGAATATAGATTTAAATGCCAAGAAAAGTAAGCATGTTAATTTCTTTTGAAAAGCACTTAAGAGCACAATATGTTCTTCATCTATTAATCCTATGAACACTTTGTTTAAATTTCACATCCCACTGTCAATGTCTGTACTGCCTCTAAGGACAAGCTATGAAAAAGATTAGCCTGTCATCAGACCTCATACCATTTTTTTAGGAATTAGAAAGCATTGCTTTTTCCTCAAATGTTTCATTGTTAGTCTGCTAAAAACACAAGAAACACACATATCCACGAAAGCGGCTAATGTGAATGATTTCCCTGGAGTTGGGCAACACCTAAAACAAACAAAAGTCCTGGGGACCAGAAACAATGGTGGTATAATGATAGCAGAGGAGCCATCTCAGTGCAGCAGGAACCAGAGGTCTGGCAAAGTTGAGTCTTAATGCCTGCAGAATGTGTTCTTGAGCTGACAACTGAGCTGCTTGGGGCCTGTCCTTCAGACATAACATTCTTTATCTGAATGAACAGAAGAAGCAAATCACTAATAAACCCAGCCAAGGACCGTTAAAGGACCCCTGAAGTGGACCTTGTGACAAAAGACAAGGCAAATTTGACAAAAAAGGTACCGTTCCACCACTACAGAGTTAGTTCCTCTAGCATGAAGAAAAGCCCAGCCATGCCTTCCTTCTACAGCAGGTCTCAGCACTGTGGGGTTGCCATGTGGAGATGCTTCACAGCTCCATATTAAAATTACTTTTTTTTGTGAAAGGCAGAAGAAATGAGGAAAGCTGGGGCCACAGAACAGAATTCTGTGTGTTTCTAAACAGAAAAAAATGCAACAAAACTTCACTAGAGCACAAATGCTTTCCACTCTTAAAAAATTGACTGAGAATACGGATACTAGATTATTCGCTGAGACAGTATTTGGAAGTTAAGAGAGAGAATATGTGACTATTACTTGAAGGGGGGTAGGGTAGGTACAAGAAGCTTTCCATAGCGTTATCTAAATCAAACATTTTGAAAGCATCACTACTCTACATCTTAGAAATGAAAAGGTTTTCTCACACTGTTCTACATAGAAACACTTTTCAGGTATGGCTCCAATCCTAATACATAATTCATTTATTTCTTCCCATCAGAAGCACACATGTCAAGAAGAGAGAGATATCGCTGGGTGACCAAGAGCAAGTACACTTGAACAGTACAAGTGTAGGTACCTCCCTGGCTCCCAGTTACCCTGCATAAGAATGTTACCAGGAATTAAGAAAACAAAACAAAACAACAACAAAAAATAGGGTAATTTCTTGTCATATTTGTTCTTATCTAGGACTCAAAGTGTTAGATTCAAAATTCATGAGAATTAGTTAAATATATAAAAGATTTGAATTCCTGGCACTAAAAGTGAAAAAAAATGTAGGTCATTGACACCCTTTTAATATGTTTTTAAAAATTATACAAATTTTTATTGTTTTAATATTTTTAAGCATCCTTCAAACTATTTAATTCCACCAGGACACAATTCACATAGCGATAAGTCCTCAGCAAGATATAAGTGACAGCTTCTTTTGAAAAATAAAACACCTGCTTTCAAAATAACTGCAATGTTGTTTTTCCACACTGAGGCAATTCTTTTAATCAGTGATGTAGAACTGAGCTGCTGGGCAAATGTGAGTCTAATCCCCATTGTAGGTGCTAAATACATGGAAACTTAATCCAATTACAGTATTTGTAGTTAAAGCTTTGGGAAATGATTACAGAAAGGTAAGGTCCATCAGTATAGCATTCTCATTATTCAATGCAGGGGACAGTACAAGGAGAGCACACACACATATGCACATACATGCGTGAATGTTCACACACACACATACACACACACACACACACACACACACACACACACACACACACACAAACTTCCTGCATTCTGCTCTGTGAGGTCCTTTATTGTCCTGGGACTCTGCCAGTAGAAAAACCATCCAGAGGTGGCTCCAACCTAAGACCAGAACCATGAACCAGAATCATAAACCAAAACAAACCCCATTTATTTACTTAATTATTGAGAGTCAAATAATAAAAATACTAACATATCTATGTGCTATGCCACTATTCCCTTTGGATAGCTAGGTTAGCAGTTCCACCTGTTTTTCAGTTTCTCGTCTATCCTATAACCAACAGCAATATATCCTGGGACAGACAAACAAAGACACTCGACAAATTAAGAAAGATACTTGCCCAAGATTTTCTGAAGATTTACTTTAATAAGAAGATTTAGTCACTTTCACTAACAGTAACATCTTGTGCCATTCAAGGGAATAGACAATGGTTAACATCATGATTATTATAACAGCATTATGTAAATGCTGACCTGGAGGGACTGAGCTCCAAAACCTCAAGGTACTTAGCAGGAGAGACCAACACAAGACTCAGCTCTGATGAAACAAGACTTCAGAGCTAACATTGTAGAAAGCTGTCTGTAAGTATCTTATCTAGAAACACCCCAAAGTCAGGACTCCTCATGAAAAAAAAATACCTCCTTCAGAATCTGGTGACTAGAGCTTCTCGAAATCTATTATGGTCCCATTATGCTGAAATTAAAAAATGTATCACAGGATCTAAATCCCCACCTGAGTACTTCCCCATAGGGTATGTCCTCCCTCTATTTTCCAGCCAGGATAACTCTGAATGTGCCAGGAGTGGACCTCTAATACTTAGATATTCCCAGCCTCAAATATTACCAGAATGACAGTTAGGACAGCCCGAGAAGAGCAGCAAATACAGCTCATCTTAGGGTCAGAATAGAAAATATTAGGATGCTAACTTGAACATTATCAAAGAAGGGGGACTATCAAACTAAACATAATATGACGCTGCTTCCTCCTAGGTATTAAAAATATTGACTAGCAGGCATCTGATTGACAGAAAGAACCCACAAGAAGAGACTTGTGGGTCCTCATCTAGAATTATTCCCGTATAGTGATGACCTAATTATGAAGGTAGGTGTGTGTGTGTGTGTGTGTGTGTGTGTGTGTGTGTGTGTGGTGTGTTGAGTGTCTGGTATATGTATGACATGTATGCTTGTTACCCTGAGAGGTTAAAATTGGGCTTCAGATCCCTCGGGACTGGAGTCATAGGCAGTTGTTAGCCATCCTATGTGAATGCTGAGAATAGACCCGAGGTCCTCTGCAAGGGCAGCAAGTGCTCTTAACTCCTGAGCATTCTCACAGCCCTACACTTTCCTTCTGTCTTTTTAAATAGGCCAATCTAGACCTTGGGAACCTCAGTGAAATAAGGAGCCCATCACTGAATGTAGAGGCTTTGAGAAGCTGATGCTAACTTAAAAGCTTTAATGAATCGTCCCTCGTCTGGGTAACGGTAGATTAATGCTTCTGCTCTTGGCACTACTATCTTCATAAAAAATACATAGTGGAAATGTGAAGAAATGAAAGAGAATGATAAATGCACTCACATTTAAAGATGGAAGGGAGTGGAGAAGAACCTTTTCAAATGCCACAAGGGAGAAGAGCCTCTTTGCCATTCAGAGAGTGCTCATCACAGCCCCTGCCCATTTACTGAGCTGCACTTACACTTTAGTTTGCGCTGAGGCTTACAGCGAAACCAATTTGGGACAAAGACACAGACCAAGTTTCTAATGGTCACCACAATCTTAATCATTGCTTGTCTTCATTAAAAATTAAAACTAATAAAACAATATGGCTAAGTCCTACACATTAAGATCTTTTATAAAATAGATTTTGTTCAGATCTGTTTTAGGTTCACAATAAAGTTGAGCTAAAAGTACATACAGTTCCTGTGACCTTGCTACTTCTCTCTCCCTGAATGACCATCTGTCACCATATGAGGACCTTTGGTCTAGCCAGTTAAATTACACAGACACAGCCTTATCATATAATGTCTGTCATTTATGTAAGAATTCTTGGAATTATGCATTTTGTGAGTCTAGACAATTTTATAACACCATCTGTCTATAACATTAACTGCCCTAAAAATCCTTAGTAGCTAATCAATTTCTACCTTTCTTCCTTTGATCCTTCCCTGACAATAAAAGATCTTTTTACTTCTTCTAAAGTTTAACCTTTTCTACAATGTGATATGTGTGTGTGTGTGTGTGTGTGTGTGTGTGTGTGTGTGAAACAATACAATATTTATCTTCTCTGATTTCTTCCCTTTAGTAATAAGCACTTAAAATTACTCTTGTCATGCTCGATAGCTCTTTCCTTTCTGGTGCTGAAAAAAATATGACATCACCCAGATACACCACAGTTTATCTGTTTGCCTACTAAAAGACATTTCACATGCACCTAAAGTTTACCAATTATGGATAAAGCTTCTACAAGCATCTGTGTACAGATATCTGCAGGTGTTTGTGAGGACATACATTTTTAACTCTCTGGTAAATATCAAGGACAGCTCTTGCTGGATTCAAGGATAATTTTAGTTTTTCAAGAATCTGCCAAAATATCTTTCTCTATACTACTTTACACCCCTACCAGTAGCCAGTGAGAACCCCTGCTGGTCCATGTCTTTGACAGTGGTTGGTGATCAGTGTTTATAATTTTGGCCATTCTGATACGAATAATAAGCCTTTTGTTTTAATTCACATTTCCCAACTCACATAGAATACTGAACATATTTGTATATTTATTGACCATTTGCATGTTTTCTTTGCTAAGATGCCTGTTTGGATCTTTTCCTCATTTAATTGCACTGTTCATGGTCTCATTGTTGGGTTGTAAGAACTCTTAGTATATTTTGGATAACAGTCAAATTTGCTAGCTCCCTGTCACCATTACAACTGAGATGATCAACTATGAAGAGAAGACTCTGGTTGCATGTTGTAGGGTCCTGTGAGGTTCTCTTTGTTGGAGGGAGCAAGGAGGCATAGAGTCAATGACACAGACTCTGGGAAGATGGTTGAAAACCACAAGCTCAGTTTATTCAGGAAGAGGCAAGCCTTAAATACCCTCCACACTGTCCCAGGGGTAGGTCTGATGAATATGCATTTTCTGATGTAACATGGCTGCCTCTCATTGGTCCAGGTCATCTCAGATCATGGCTCAGCTGCTGTTGCTAAGGCCCTTAGGCAGACCCAGGTTGACTCTCAGGAAGTATTTTATGGGCATGCTCTCATTACCAGTTTGAGGGGTTTTTTGTTTTGTTTTTGGTTTTTTTTATCATTTATGGAACATGCTCAGTGGGACCTAGGGTGCATTGCTCTAACCTTGTTGATCCCACCTCAGAAGAGCTCAGAATAATGGACTCTGCCTGTCTAAGGTTGGCCTGTCAAACAATCTCTTACCTGTCATTGTCTACCAGCTCTCAAAGAGTGTCAATCCTGGAGAACTGTCCATCTGAGTGGTGGGCTTTAGGCAGTATCCTTCTGTATCTCAGTGAGCCGTGTGTGTATTACCTCTCTAGAAGGACTTTGTTCTGGTTGTCTGAGAGACAATGAAACCTGTAGGGTCAACTTTGTGGCCTCCTTCTGTTGGCAAATCTGTTGTAGAAGACATTTGAACAGGAGAAGAATTAAAAGTACCATTCTGCCAAGCAAGATATGCTTGAGGATCTGGGAGGGATCAAAGTGTTTCTTAATATTGTTCAGACATTAGTCAAAAATTCAGTCTCCAAGGACATGGGTGGGACCCTAGTCATATTTAGTAATTAAGAAACTTATCCAACCAGGATCCCTTCATGTATTGTGCCAATTGAAGTCTTTCTGATGATGCATTTGTAACTTTGTAGAGGGTGAGGCAAATTGCTTGATATCTAGGGTCACATGCTGGTAATGACATGATCCTTATTAATACTGCAGTAGTGGGGCAAATAACAATATAAAGGGTTAAAATAGCATAATTATCCTTCTAAAGCTTCTTTGGCCAAAGATGTATGTTGCTGGACATACATTTCTGAAGGGTATCAATATTGATATAGTGGTATTCTGGAGGAAAATTCAACATACCCTTGCCACTGGTTAATAGGGGAGCAGGGGTTTGCCATTTAAGGGTGATGGGATCTCTTCAATGCTCCAAGGGCAATGATGTCTCCCAAGGCAGGTAAGTGAGCATGTTGTCCAATTTGGGCTTGTGTGACAGGGTTAAAATATGGTCCTTAACCCATGAGCATCTCAACAGAAACAGCAATGTACTATATATTAAGTTGAGCCTGATTCTCAGCCTGGTCATGACAGGCAGTGTGCCAGTTGAGGAAGACTGCAGGCTCCAACACAGCCTTTACTAAATGGTACCAGTCATAATAATCTGTAAACGCATTGCCCATTGCCGTAGGACTTGCTCAAAATACATTGAGTCAGGACCTGATTTAGGTGGCCTTCCAGACCAAAGACAGGTGTGCAAGAGGGGAAGGTATCCATGGCTGGTTGGCCATATTGGGACCCACGTTAACTGGAAATGCCATGGTGGGCATGTGTGCCACCATAGGTGGAATAGGCTAGGAGGTGCTAGGAGGTACTTGGAGCAACTGGCTTGGTGAGCAGACATCAAGGCAAATAACTCCAAGGATACTGCTGTGAGGGGGTAGCTGCTCAATGCATGGAGGGAGCAAGAAAAGGGCTACTGATGTAGGCTTCGGAGCTACTGTAATCATTTCCTCTTTTTATCCCTTTACTTTACTTTCATGTGCTGGATATGCCTATTCTCCTCCATTTCCTCATCATCAAAGGTGGAAGAAATATCAGTCTTGGACAGAATGGAGGTGATAGATAAGTAGGTATTACATTGTTCCTGACAGTGTTTATTGTGGGCCTCAATGACCTCCTCAGTAGAGGAGGACTTTAGGCTAGCAATTACAGCCAACAAAATGGGAACAAAAGACAATTGGAGGGTTACTCCTGAGGCCATTTCCATTTTTCTAGCCAGGAATAAAACTCTCATCCAAAGATCAAGTTCCCACATGTTCTCTGGAGAGATCCATGGGGCAAGCACCACAGCCTCCATCCAAAACCTTTCTAGTTCTGGTGCTGTAACCCAGAGCCCTTGGATGGTTAGGAGGGACTTGAGGACTCCAATAGGAGCCTCTTTACAGTGAATGAGGAGATTATCCATATTGGGAGAAGGTGTGATAGACAAAAGAGAAAGTGAACGTGTGTGTCAGACACAAGAATCTCTAAACAAGGGTTGACTGTTGGTAGTCAGACCATGGCTCCCTTTCCTGAGGGTCCAGCCCTTATATGGAAAAGCCAGGTGAGCCTGAACAAAAGCATGTGCCACCCTACTGTGCAGACAGACTTACAAACAAGACAAACAACAAGGAGAGGAGAGGGGATCTCGGCAGTTACCAAGTCACCAGGACCGAAAACATTGAACATGGTGTGTGTGTGGGAGGGGGCTATTCACTGAAATGCATCATTCACTCAACCAGCACCTCGAGTGAAAAAAGGGAGACAAGCAGAACCCTGTTAGGATGCCAGATGTGGTAGGGTCCTGAGGGTCCCATGGGCAGATGGGGCAAGTAGGTGCAGAGTCAATGACACAGACTCTGGGAGGATGGTTGACAACAACACACTCAGTTTATTCAGGAAGAGGCAAGCCTCAAATACCCTCCACACTGCCCCAAGGGAAGGTCTGATGAATGAGCATCTGCTGATATAACATGGCTGCCTCTCATTGCTCCAGGTCATCTCAAATCATGGTTCAGCTGCTACTGCTAAGACCCTTAGGCAGACCCAGGTTGGCTCTCAGGAAGTATCTTATGCGAGTGTTCTCATTACCAGTTTGTTAAAGCTCTCAGGCTGTTCAAGTCCATGGTTTTGGAAGTTCTAGTACCTGCTAAGTAAGCTCTGATGTTTTACACTTGTGGTGGAGCAGTATGCCATGCTGGGAGCACAGAGAGGAGTAAAATTACACTTTATCATGAGGAAGAAAAGAGAGAGGTCATCAGAGTTACACACTCTTCCTTAAGGGCAAGTGCCCACTGACCTAATGACCTTCCACCAGGCTATAATTCCAGAAGACTTCAGCACATCCCAATAGTGCTACATTGAGGTCCAAGCATTGGCCACATTGGCCTTTGTGAGGACTAAAGTTCCAACCTATAGCAAAAGTCCTTTATCAAATATGCAAGTTACAAATATGTTTACCTCAGTTTTTGGCATGTCATCTTTCTCTCTAGACATATTGAGTTTAATTTCTTATAGACAGAGGTGTTTATGTAAGAGACTAGGATGTTTTGCTGGTCTTTTGTCTCTTAGGGGTATAAAAACATGCAGTCCACAATTCTAGAAGTAATAAATATTGTTAGGATCCTCCCACATTTCAAATGACAAGAATTTTGACTAGTATGTCATTATTCTGCTTCAAAGATTATATAGAATTGTTCCTCAATGTCTTTTATTCTTCCACTGCTTCATTATTTATTTTCCTATTAATTTCAAAATCAACACATTTTTATATCTAACTGATCTTTGCTAGAAATGAGTAATGGGTTTGGTTTTTACCTCTAAAAACTGGGAGGAAGAAAATCAAGTTGGAGAGGAAACTTATATACACATTGTTGTCCCTATTATTCCCAACTGCCTGGTCATGTTTGACTTTTTAGCAAGTTAATTTCTTAGCCTTTAATTCTGAGCCAGTCACAAAAAAAAGTAATTCTTGAGCACTATGTATGTGAACGCTGGAGATCAAAGCACAAGTCACTGATGGGGAAGAGAACTGCAGTTCCTCTGTTCTGTGCCTCACTAGAGCTCGGCAGAGGGTTTGGTCAACCTTAATAGTAATGACCATGAGAAGGAACATGATTGATAAAGATTAATATACATAAATTCCTTAGCCTGGGCAAAATAGGATGGAGGATTACCTCATATTAGTTTTCCTAGAATGAAAATCGATAGTTATCTTAGCAGAATATATGAAGGTTTTAGGACAAAACAGCCACCTTTTAGAGTTAAACAATGTATGTTTATCTTTTCCCAGAAAAAAAAAAACAGCTGAGAGGGCCCAGGAAATACTCTGCAGTGTTTCAGATGGTTTGAATTAAAGCCTGCTCTAAGACAAGCAAGGTTGGCTCTTCCTGCCAATTTGCTTTCCTCCACAAGAGGCATAGTTCATAGCTATTCCTGCAGTCTTACACCAAGTCCTTCAAATGGACACTGTTAGCCCAAACTGGCAAAGAATTACCAAAAGCTTATGCTCCAGACCTCTTCAGAATCACAGGGTCTTCCTTGATGACTTCTTCCAAATCTACACTGGGTAATGTCTTTCTTGGTCAGCCACAGACAACATATCCTAGTCTGCAAATCCCTGCTGTATGAAGGAACTTGGAAGGAGTAAACGGGAAGGGAAATTTATGGAGAGGAGATCTACATCTCCTGTTAGAAACTCATTTAAAATGAGCTAAGAACCCAGTTTCTAATAAGAGCTTTATAAAATTGATTCCCTCGCATATTAAAGGTAGACAATATGAAGAAAATCACATGTATTAATATAATCTTGTACAGGAAAGGAAGAAACAACTTAGAGAAATGCCCACTTTATGTCATCACTGTACTTCTTCGAAGATGCAAGCCAAGGGTCTGCTCTGAAAGCTGGTCTTCTAGAGCAAGCTGCATCACATCACCAAATTAGAAAAGTACAGACATTTTCTTAAAAAAAAAAAAAAAAAAGAATCTGGATGCCTTGCTCCTTTTCATAAATTGGAAAGTCTGGCAATATCTGATTGAGAACAAGTTCTTGTTCTCAATCAGAAGTCTACAGGGTGTGAGAAGTGCATGTTCCCTGACTGAGCTTGCTGTCACACCAGCAGTCCCTGTCCCTTTATCAGAAGCTCACATGTTCCTTTGTATTGCCAAAAGGACTCTTAAGGAAATTTAGATCCACAATTGCTGATATATAAGAAATAGATCCTCAGTGAAGCCAGAGTCATCCAAGGAATTGAGTCATAGAGTGAAGATCAAAATAGAATCACAGGGTCATCTTGAATGGTGGGCAGAAAATCTCCATAGGTTCAACCTTCCATAAAGCTAATGAAATTCCTTGAAAATTTGCTGAAACCAACCCTTTTGGAACTCTGGCAATGCATCAAATCTGCCAGTGACTCAGAGAACAATTTATTCAATAAAAAAAAATCAAGTTCTCAATAAAAACGGTAGAGTGGAGGCTAGAAAGATGGCTTAGCAGTTAGGAGCACTTGTCCTTCTTACAGGGAATCCAGGTTTGGTACCCAGCACCCACATCTGGTTCACAATTGTTACTCCAGTTCCAGGGGATCCTACACCCTCTTCCAGCCCGCACCAGCACTGCATGGAAGTGGCACACTGACAAATATGCAAGCAAAACACTCACACACATAAAAATAAAAATAAATAAATCTATGTTTTAAAGAATGATAGAACTTACGGCATTTTAACTTGGCCTATATCTTATCAATTTAGCCTTTAATACCAGCAACCTCTCAAATACAGTAACTATAAAAAAATCAGCTTGAATGTCAACAGAAAAGAGATAGAGTAAGCTTGAAGACGCTCAAAAAGGCTCACTGCTCCAGCATGGTCACTATTTGCTCTCAAACAGTGAAAAACTAAAATTCCACACGTGGGAGGGGTCACTTACTTACACAATTCAATCTCACTCTGTGGGAAAAGCCCATCTATGGGGTGTCTGTGAGAAGCAATAAGCTTTTATTCTAACAACAACTTTTTACTTTTTGAAATTAAAATACAATTACATCATTTCCCCATTTACTTTCTTCACTCCAACCTCTCCCTCCTCACATTCTCTCATAAATTCACTGTCTCTTTTGTTATTACACATATACATATATATAATATATGCACATGTTTCAAAATACATAAATACAATGTGCTTAGTCCATATAACAGTACTGGTATGTGTGTGTGTGTGTGTGTGTATGTATGTATATATGTGTATATGTGTGTATATACATAGATACATACATGTATAAATCATATATATATGTGTACACACACACACACACACACACACACATATATATATATATATATATATATATATATATATATATATATATATATATAAATTTCAGGGCTATGGAACAAAAACACTATAAGAGCCAGAAAAACAAACAGGAAGTTTTCTGTGAGATACTGTCTCCAAGAACTATCTAAGAGGTGACACCCATGAAGTCTCATCCACGGGGCTGCCTGAACAAGATCTGAACAATGATGTCACCAGTAGAGATGCTAACATGGAAGGGAGAAAGCTTGAGGCATCTCAACTCCAGACAAAGAATTACAAGCAACTTGGGAATGCAGAAAGTGGGACAAATGGTCTTCTCAGGAAAGAAGCCCTACACATTTTAATGTTTAATATTTTGCAAAGCAGTTTCCTAAGGCTTTTATTCCAGGGAGAACAAACAAGACCCCAACCAAAGGTAGAAAAGGAAGTTCTAGGGAATTAGATGAAAGTTCTGGAAGTCAGTCATATTCCTGAAGCTCTAGACAACCGCATCAATGTGTCCATGAGCAGGAATGTCCTGAGAGGACGCTCCATGTCTTATTGCTTCCTTACAAGGGATGCATGAGCAAGCTAAGCAGTCAAGCCATGGCCGAACAAATGCACAGAGTGAGAATGAAAAGATCTGACTGGTGGTGAAAGTTTAAAACTCTTCCACCATTAACTGACTAACAGAGAGAGGAGATTTACATAGACTTTATGGAATACTTGGCCTTGAGATCACTAACTCTTTTCAGAGAGTAAAGTTTGACTTGGGTCTTTTTAAGTATGAGTCAGGAGAAAAAGACAAAACTAAGGTAATATAGTAAGGGAAAGAAGGCTGTCATTCTAAAATCTGATTATATTACCAGCTCACTGAGAATAAGGAACTTCAACATAACTAATAAAATCGGGACTGTCCACAGAAACAGTATTTCTTCTCTAAGAGAAATCTCAAGCAAGCATTAAAAGGTAATTGAACTATGTCCATTTGGGGCCAGAATGCTTGGAATCTCCCAGCTAAATCAGCACTTCTCTCCTGTATAAAAGGATTTTAAGATCTGAAATTTTTCTTAAGACAAAATTTTATTCCAAATTACTTCACTTTACTCAATATGTTTAATCTACTGGCCCTTGCAGAACTCAAACTGCAGGTATTAATGTGCTTATGCTAGTGCACATCTTAATGAGTCAATTATAGAATCTGAGGTGTGGTTCAGGGCTAGAACACTTGCTTAGAGTGCTGAAGGCCTTGGATTCAGTCCCTAGCTCTTCACCAAAAATGAGGCAACAGAGAAAGAAGAAGGGAAGGAGAGGAAAAAGGAGAAGGATTGAGGTATGGATGCATACTGCAGCTGTCAAATCAGACAGATTAAAAGTGGATATTAGTTACCCCCCCCAAAAAAAGGATTTTAAGAAAAATAAGGAAACTAACTTGTAATTTTTAAACTTATTGATAAAACTGTGTTTAATCTTGAAACTTGGTTATAAGTCACATCTTTTGAACAATGGGACTTCAAATGCCATATAATCTCAACCTTTCCCCATTTTATTCTACTTACGTTTCTAAACAACAAAGGAAGAAAAGAACATAATGAGAATTTTGCGTTTTCCTAACTCTAACAGTATTTTCCCTCCCTGGAACACCACACAAGGAAAGGTCAAATTAATTGAAGTTCATATTGGTGAAATTCATCACTACTTGCATTATAAGCTTTATCTTTCAAAAAGCTCTCCTTCCCCAAAGTTATTAAAATGGTCACAAATACAGAAAAGCTCTAATTTTTAACAACTGATGCTATGAATTATAGTGTGAATACTTCATAAGCCAAAATATTGTACCATGATCGTGACTATGTTTGGCTTGTTTCATTGAGTTTGGTTATAAATAATGTCACTAATTATTAAAGAATGAGTTTTAACTTTAGGAACACTTGAACCCTTCTGATAATGACAATGAGTTTGATCTGGGCGTTATTCAGGTATTATATATTGGATAGAGTCCCTTATACCATGTGTCATGTATCTGAATGATTACAATGATCCATGCAATTGCTCTGCAAATAATTCATTTCATTCTGATAATCCACAGAGAGAAAACTTCTAGAATAATAACCGAGGCACTATAATGACAATCAATTATGAAAATAAATGCTTAAGTGGAGCTTTCATTTTGTACTATGGGCAGGCACCATGCTTTCAAGAGCAAGAAGGGAAGGTATGCAAGAAAGGACAGCTGAATGTGATAGACAAAGGGTGCAAGCAGCTTTTATAATGAAAGAACAAAGCAGGCCTTGGCAAGGTAGTGACAGTGCCCCCCAGTAAAGGCACAGCAGAGATGCCTACAGTGCTATTTTGTTGTAGCCTAATAAAATTTGCCTGAAGATCAGAGGACAGAACAAACCACTTGATTAAATATAGAGGCCAGGCAGTGGTGGCATGCACCTTTAATCCTAGCACTTGAGATCTCATGCCTTTGCTACCAGTGTTTGGGAAGCACACATGGGAATCCCAGCACTAAGAAGGCTGAGACAGGAAATGATATGGCTGGGTGGAGAAAGTCATATAAGGCATAAGGAGACAGGAACTAGAGCCTTTCAGCTGAAGACTCAGAGGCATTCAGTCTCAGGATTCATGGAGACAGGATCGGCTGAGAACTTGGACAGGTGAGAAGCGGCTATGCCTTGTTTCCTCTGATCTTTCAGCATTTACCCCAATATCTAGCTCCAGATTTTTATCATAAGACCATTTAGGATTAGTGCAACAGATGTCTTTGGGATAACAATAGGTTAAGGCAAGATTGGCTGAATAGGCTTGAAATAGCGGGCAAGAAAAAATGGTTACTAGGAGATTAAGAAAAAAAACTTCAGTAAACAGCAATGAAAATTCAATCAGTAACAAAGACCACAGAGAAAAGTGAAAAACCAGAATTTTAGAATTCTCAGAAATGACCAGAACAGACACCTTAAGCTAAAGTACAGACTATTGAGTCTAATACAGGAGTAGATAGTCTGGGAAAGGGCCGATTGTACTCAGTAAAAATACAAAAATGTAGACATGAAGTACCAGCAAGCTATGAAACAACACCCCACCTTATTTTTTTCTCAAAATTCAGACATTAGAATTTTCCCTATCCACATAGAAGCTTGTATCCTTGAGAAAGATTTATGTCTTTGTAGTTGGCTAAATTGCTAGAGGATCCGATCTACCAACAGCTCCGTGTATAAATTATTCTGTGTTGCTTGAGTTCAAAATGTATTACATTTTATTGTATTTCACTAAATTTCTGGTGCTAAACACTGAGTGCTTCCCAGGCCAAGGCCACTTTTTAATATAAAAAGGGACACAATAACTCTATGTGTCCTCAAGAAGGTGTTAAGAGAGTTTTCAGACAAAAAGAAATAGAAATGTTTTGTGTGGAAATGTGTTTTTTTTTTTAATTCTATTTCTCCATCTCCGTTCTTTGTTCTGTATTACTGAGTGACAGCATCCATTCTGATCCAATGTGTGTTTATGAGTGGAAATACATTTCTGAACAATAAAAGTTCAATAAACTCTGAGGTGAAACAGTTTTATAGTCTGGATTTTTTATTAAGAACACATGCATGTTGTAACTGCAGTCATGCATACACACACAGAGAGAAAGAATGTAAGGTTACACCTGTCCTGGATCTAGCCATGAGCTGAATAAATCCCAAAGGAGAACCTTGCAAATTCTACATTTAGACTTCGAGTGAACTGAGAGTGAATGATATACACAACACTCAATGGACTGAGAAGCAAGTCATTTAGATGACAAGAGTAACCTCTGCTTTCCAAGCTGTGGCAAGTGTGTGGAAGAATGAACATAGGGGAAGGAAACAATCAGAAAGGCGCTCTCTCTCTCTCTCTCTCTCTCTCTCTCTCTCTCTCTCTCTCTCTCTCTCTCTCTCTCTCTCTCTCTCTTTTCACACACACACACACACACACACACACACACACACACACACACACACACCCCGCACAGACCCCAATCATGACTACCACAGATAAATAGACCTCATTCTTTCCTCTCAACTCACAATGATCTCTTTTTCTTCCTTAGTGACCAGATCGAGACAAGATGTGAACTTGATAGATGCCCACTTCATACACATAGTACCCCACGCACAGCCTCTGCACAGTTTCTCCCATGCACACCCATGGGCAGTACTTAGTGCCCTCTGGCATCAGAACCTGAAAAAGAGAAACATTACTAAAACAAGGCAAAAAAACCCATAAAATTTATTTTATTTTTGATTTCTCTAAATATTATCTTAGCTATAAAAGTCAGTGTGACATCACCCACAGGAAAGGAAGAAGAAAAAACTGTAGTTCAATTCTCAAAGACAAATTACTTACTCCCATTTATTGCTGGAAAGAAAACAAGAGCAACTTTTACCTTAAAGAATAAGGAAGAAATGTTAAAGAGTAAGACATTCTCATCTTCCTTTCTCCTACAACTGTCTTGGCCATATGACTAAGGCAGACCAAATAACGTGGTTTGTTCCCTTTCTAAACTGTTGAATGATTATTTTGTGCAAGAAATTTGCAGTTCCAGGCTATAAACACCGCGAAGATGGCACCATCTGAGGCCAGAACCACCACTCTGTGTCTCATTCTCCACCAAGGCCCCCATACACATTAGTTCTGGTCATCAGGCTGTCACAACAGTTGGCAAGATGGTATTCAGTGTGACATCTCCAGACAAGGAAATTGAACCTCCAGCGAAATTCAAAGCACCTCATGAAACTTAATGAATGTCTTATCCATTTGAACAAATGAAAGCTTAAATTAGGTTGCTCTAGATCAGGGTGTTAAATGTGTGTACTTTTCAATTGACTCACCAGCATTGTTCCCCATAACCTTTTTTTACTCCCTTAAAAAACTGAATCCTGGGCAAATGAGGTAATAATGGAATGTTACGTGGGGTTTTAGATGAGGCAGTTAGTCAGCAGATCAGAAGAGGAGATCTCAGAAGGTCAGAAGGAAACATCACACTTTCTAAGAGTGACGGTTTAAAGGAATGCTAGGACCTACATGAAACACAATAACGTGTAATGTCACATGGAAACTAAAGAGTGTGACCTCCAAGTTGCACCTGAAGTCCAGGACTCACACTGTAGAACCCTGCTTCCTAGGCTACACACTGAACCCAATTTGGCTCATGTCAGTGGACTTTTATCTTCTTGAAAAGAATCTAGAAAAGGAACTCTTGCAGGGAGATAAGAAACATAAGGCTGTGTCTGAATTTGTATTAACACGAGATATTGAAAGAGAATATGCCAACAAAAGCTTTATGTTTATAAAACCCAAAACTATGAAATCCAAAAATACTTGGCTTAAATTATCTGGATCATCACCCAGATTTGTACCATTACTGCCAGTATAAACTAATCAAGATGAAATCCAGCATTCCTGTCCCACTCTGAGATGTCAATGTTGACCTCCTTCCACAGTGATTCAGCTGTGACAGTGTAACAATGCAATCGACGTTGTATAGGGTTAAGCACATTTACATATTTGCATTCTTCCAGTCGTGGAGACTGGTGGTGGCCATCTGCAGGTATCTAAGAAGGGGTAGAACTTAGGTGACTGACTAAGCCCATCCTTTATTGAAGGAAGGGCTACTCAAAAGAAGATTTAACACCGAAAAGTTTACAGGAAGCAAAATGGACTCATCAGGGAAAGTGAACGGGACACAGAGAGTTTGACCTTGGGTTTCTGTTGTAGCAGGATGATTGACAAGTCACCTGCACTCTTTGGGTCCTGATTTCTTCATGTGTGAAATTAATCAAGTTAAAGAATTGGGAATACATTTTAGTTATGTTTAGGATTTGAGGTTACATGCAGGACTTAATTTACTTTTGCTCTTACATTCTCTAATTTTTTATCTTTTTAAAATCTAAATAAATGAGAAAAATAGATGATGCATGACTTCTAAGACAAGAAGCAAAATCCTAAGTTGCCATGAAAATGCCTACCACAGCAAAGTGTCTTTGGATGAAGTGGATGCCTGTGCCCTAAGAAAGAATTCTCAATTCCACTGAATTAAGAGGGAAGTCTTCCCTCTCTACCATTAGAAGATTTTTCCAGAGAAGAGTACATAAAAAAATATTACCCCAAACCCCCTGAGGATAGGCATTTTCCTGCAATCTGCCCTCCTCATGCCTGTCGGATATGATGCTGGCCAATACAGAAACAGGAACCACATCTTCCCTGATCTGTGGACCTCACTGTATCCAAAATTAAATATTGTCTAGAAATATCACTCAGGTGTCAGTCTGAATATTGACCTGAGACTATCTCTATTCCAACCATTTGAAAATATAAAAAGAAAACATCAAATACGGCTTTATTCAATTCAAGCTTGGCTGGCCTTGGAATTGAGGCTAGCTAATGCCCGTGGCTATGTGGGAAATGAACAATAATAGGAGAGAAGTATTAGATGGCTATTGTGAGGATCACAAATTGATACACAGTAAAGACCTTTGCAATGGCATATCTTTTTAGAGGAATTCACTAGATCAATGATCCATTATTATAAAATTGGATACTACCCAAGCTGCCACTTATGTAAGACAATATGCTTAGCAAATTAAGTATAATACCAAATGGAAATGCTATCTCTTTATGGTACCTGAGGAGTTGGTAGAAAACATTATATATATATATATATATATATATATATATATATATATATATATATATATATATATATGCATGCCATATACATATATATATATATATATATGCATGCCATATACATATATAGATGGCATCATCAACCTGACCTTGCCTAGTAGACAATTTGCTTTTATATCATTGAAACAAACACATGAAGAGACCAGAGAGAAGGTAGCCTGTAAAGAGGTTAAATAATATAATACTACAGGCTGGAGGAAATGGGACTGTGAACCGGGCAGATACATAGAGAACAATGAGAAGGGGCATTTGAGGCATGCACAACACACAGAACTGGCAGCTTGTACTGACTGATGGATGTAGGAGATAAAGAAGGTAGATGAGTTAATAAGGGGAGAGAAAGAGAAGATGAAGAATATCTCCAGATTAGCAATGAGAGAAGATGATAAACTGCAATTTGTGTTTCTTTAGAAGAGTTCGGAGCTGAGGTTGGGCCCCTCCCTAGAGGAACCATTTTGTAAGAAGATTGCAGAGCCAGAGAAGAAACACTGAGGACAGATGTCTGAGGAAGACCCACACCTGAGAGTCAACGGAGGGAAATAATCCAGGATAAGACTGCTCAGAGCAAGATGGGGAATGAGAAAAGAAATATATCCTCAGCACTAGGAATTAAGAGCTATTTAAGTCAGAAGTTTTTGAAGTTGTCACTTGAGATAAACAAGGGATGGATCAGTGAGTAAAGCCCTTGCTATGCAAGCATAAGGACAAGAGTTCAGAACCCCAGTACCCACATAAAAATTTATGGGATGGCATCTCAGCCACTTTGGGGAAGAAGGCAACCTGAGGAGCCTTTAGAGTACTGTGCTCAAACGCCCCCTCTTTCACCTCTCACCTCTCCTTTTCTTTTAGATGCAATCTTTATGACCTCTGTTTGGAGTAGGGACAGAGACAGAAAGCATTCTCCAACTAATTCACTGAAAGCAGCCAGGAGAAGAAATCAGTCCGGGGAGCCAGAGGAGAAAGATAAGACCACACAGAGGTGACGTGCTCCTGCTACTGGGATGTCGCAGGCCATAGAGAAACAAGGTATGATGCAACCATTTCTCGATTTGCACAACTCAGTATTTACACTTGAGTTTCAATCTTCTGAAGGAAAGGGGAAATTTAAAAAAAAAAAAAAAAAAAAAAAAAAAGCAGTGTGAGAGCTAAATAAACTATGCCCTGAGCCTCCAGGTTGGGGTCTTGCTGTAGTCAACCTATCCTTTAGGCAGATGTAGAAATTTATGAGTGGCCAGTTTTGCAGACTGGAACCCAGCTTTATTTGTAGGGCTTGCCTACTCTTAATACATCATCTTTGCCTTTCCACATGGCTACAATCTTCCCCACACAAACAGCTTCTTGTGGCCTTTTGAAACTTGTCTCCTTAAACTGCTGTGTTCTGAAGAGTTACAACACTCTGCAGTCTTCAGGAAGGAAAAGAAGAACCACCCATGGAAGCTCTCCACCCCAGAGTGTTTTGGAAATTTTGGCTTCTAGAAGGCCCCTGTCTTTAAATCTCTTGCCATAATGGCTCAGGGGGCTAGACAGTGCTCATAGGAACCAGCTTTTATTACCCCATCTTACCAGCATGCTCAGCCTGGCACAATCATTTCCTTCGTAGGTTCTCACAGCATTTTGCAAACATCCATCTCCTGTGCTCACCACAGTTTCCAGGGAAAATATTAGTTGTGCTGATGAAAATTAGAGCTGAACAGAAATCTTAAGGCCTGGGAGAAAGAATGGAAGCCAAGACAAAAAGAAAAACTCCCAATATGGCCATTGCCATTGCCTGGATTATGCACCTTAACCACATGGTAAGGCCCTGTTGCTGAAAAGTATGTGGTATACTTTGGCTGTGGGAAGCAATCAACCTCAGACTAATCAGGAAACTCCCTCCCTGATGGCTAGCTTTCAGTGCCAAGAGGTGGGAGAAAAGACATCAGGGGTCTTACCCAGTGCTGGACCCCGCAATCTAAATACCAACTTGGTAGGTAAACTGTGCCTGCTTTTGAACAGTGAACAAATGCCAGCGCATCCACACTGTGAACTTTTCTTCAATAAAATAAATTGTTGAATTTAAAACAACTCAGATGAATCCCAAGAGTGTTTTGCTATATAAACAAAAAGGCCAATTTCCAAGTTATTTTGTTTCCATTTATGTAACATTTGTATGATGAAAATAATAAAGACAGAAAACAGATTGATGGTTTTTTAAGTTGAAAATGCTTAAAAACTAAGCTTACTGAATAGTGCAAAGGAAAATTTCTGTCTGATTAACTGAAACAGAATTCTTTTAAATTATATTAAAGGAAGATATTTGCCTCCTTCTAAAAGGTAATGCTTTTGATCTTAGAATTCCATACCAAATAGAAAGCATTTCAGTCATGACAAAAACATAAAAACTTTAAAATATACAAAGAAACAAAAAAAACTGGTAGCAATGACCATCTCAAGAACTGGTGGCATACATGAGTTTTATATATATAATAACATAAATATAATAACATATATGAAAAAGACTATATACACTATTGATTTAGACTCTAGCAATTATCTGGCGAATGACAGAAATAATTACAATAGAAAAAAATAACTTATTTCAATGGATGAATTTGGCTAGAAAAGCTGAAATAGTATAATTTCTCCCAGCCTCCTTTGTCTCTGAAACTATTTATTAGAGGATTTTCCATTTACACATGTATGCTTTAATCACCCTGCCTTGGGTTTGTGTGTTTCTGCTTATCACCTTTCTGACTTATTTCCAGGAAAAGGCCAGCAAGCATTTTTGGTTTTGGTGACAAATAATCTCTCTCTTTACCAAGTAACCCTGTCATTATGGTGTGAAGCGAAAAAGCCACAGATAATCCATAAATGAAAACATGGATGGGTTCCAAAAACAGTGTGCACTAATATTTGAATCTTGTATCATTTTAATATGACAAGATAATACTCTTTTTTTTTTCAACCACCTAGAAATTTTTTTTTTTTTTAATGCTTGGGGACCATACGGAAGTACTTGGATTTTGTCCCCAGGCTGTCCCTTACTAACTGTTTTCTTGAGCAGTTGTGCTCCTGTCAGTCTATTTTACCCTAGAAACATGATTTCCTGGGTATTGTAGCTACATTGGTTTCCTGTGTTTCACCTTTAGCACTAGTGAACATTTAAATAGTTTGGTTAAAAATTCACACAGGTTTGTATAATTCTACTTAAAATTCTTAAGAGTCTAACTGTCGACTAGTCCCAGCGTAGAAATCTTAAAATGACTTCAAGGGCTAAAGGAGCAGTATTATGTCCATTGTTCTTTAGATAAATAGTAGACCACAGGAATCTGGCAGATTAGTTTGAACCCCATTATCTCTTAATTGTCTGACTTGCATTAGATGCTGAAACCTGTTGGGTAATATTATTTGAAGGTGTGTTACTTTTGTTTATGTTGCATTTGTTTAACTCTGTGAAGCTGTGTTACTGTGCCTGTCTAAAACAACTAATAGTCTAATAAAGAACTGAATGGCCAATAGCAAGGCAGAAGAAAGGATAGGCAGGGCTAGCAGGCAGGGAATATAAATAGAAGGAGAAACCTAGGAGAAAAGAGAGAAGGAATGAGAGAGAAAGGAGGAAGACGTCAGGTTCCAGCCACCCAGCTATGAAGCAAGTCAGGGAGTAAGAGTGAAAGTAAGATTACAGAAGTAAGAGCAAGATAAAAGCCCAGAGGCAAAAGATAACCAGGATAATTTAAGAAAAGCTGGCTAACAACAAGCCAAGCTAAGGCCAGGTATTTATAATTAAGAATAAACGTCCGTGTGTAATTTATTTGGGAGCTGGGTGGTGGGCCCCCCCCCCAAAAAAAAACAGAAACAGAAACCTTAACATTGAGTCAAGTTAAATTGAAGATCTCTTCAGTTATTCCAAATGCCTCCAGTAGGTAGGAATAAGAAAGAAAGATAAGAAAGAGTTAAGATAAAGTATGAAAGATAAGAGAACTTTAACCATAATCTTCGGGGGAAAATAAAAGTCATACTTCTGCAAATATAACTTGATAGACACTCCCCGTAAACCATTCCCACCATGGAGGAAGTCTCTATTTACAATGTCCATATGTGTTTGTACGTGTTTTGTTTTAAACTTATTTTCAAAGGCACAGAGCCCTATTTCATAAGCAAATAGGAATTGTTCAGACTACAGCTGGTCAAATTCAACTGTGTTCTTTTGTTTGTTTATTTAGTTTTTCAAGACAGGGTTCTCTCTGTAGCCTTGGCTGTCCTGGAAATCACTTTGTAGACCAGTCTGGCCTTGAACTCAGAGATCCGCCTGCTTCTGCCTCCCAAGTGTCACCTGTGTTCTTACCCACCTCATTTTGGTTTGTGAAGGTACACAACTGTGCAACTTACCTTCTCCTATCTTTCCATAAAACTTTGGCAACCAGCGTTACTGCCTTTAAATTCAATTCATCCGATCTAGACAGCTCATTAATATGAAGTTTGACACAAGTTTGTTTGCTAGTATGTATACAATGCATTAAGAAAAGCATTTTCTCAACACTGTTCAGAATCTTTCCTCATATACTCCTCAGATGTACATAATCATCAATAGGCCTGATTTTCCTCACTCACTATATCACCTTCTTCTACTTTAAAATTCCTACCACACAGCATAGCTCCATCCCCCTCCAGGTAACCTCATTTAAATCAAATGCCTAATTCTAATATAAATCTCCAGATAGCTTTGTAAGAGGAAGTTAAATCTTTCTGTTTACATTGCATCTTCAAAAGAAGTTTATTTATCATATTAGAAAGCATTTAGGGAAAAATTAATTTTCTGAAATGGAATTTGGAGGCTTAGTTTCTAATTAAAGCAATATTACCAAAACAGTAGTATAAGATATTGACAATAATGATGCTAATCTGATTCTAGGGGATTGGATACATTCCAAGCCCTCGCTCCCCCAAATCTTATTCCAATTTATTCAGTGTTCTCTTGTAGTTGAGCTATAGACAGTGTCTACCACATCCCTACCCTCTTGAGGGTTTATGGTCTGTTCCATTTGTTTGGGATGTAAACACAAATTTTTAACTTTCTATCATACCTAGTTGTATTTTTATATTTCATCCCACTCCCATATATGAGCAGCATGGGTTATTAAGTTCTCGGATATCAGCAACCTTTAGCTAAAAAAAAAAAAAACAGAAAATATAACATTTTGGATTCCAAAAGGTAATTGGTGTATGTGGGGACAAGTAGAAAAATGATCCAGAACTCTATCAGCAGGTGTCACAGAACTCAGCACCTGCCAGTCAAAAATGACTACAAAGATAAGGGGCTACAATACCACCCATAAATACCTCATTCTTGACTTTTATTCTCCTGCCAGACTTGTTATTCTTGACAATGGAAATGTTGGAATCTAAGAGTCAAGTCTGATCCTTCTTTCTTCCTCTTCTCCCATCATTTACTCATCCGTGACTCTCATCAACTCAGCCTATAAAATATACACTATATCCATCTATTTCCCATTTCAGCTCTACCTCCTTAGACTGGGACATCAGCATTTCTCACTTTAAAACCCAATACACCTTTTGAATTGCATTCCTTACTATTCTCCTACATAAGAGCAGTTGATGATCATCTTCAACATACCAGTCAGAAGACTTATTTGAGAAAGAAATGCATAGTGCTTTTAGTGGGCTGCAGGTAGAAGACAGCATGAAATCACATAGGTCCCAAGGTCAGTGACAAAGGGTCCATCTCTCATATTGACTTCCTTTGGTCTCCAGAATTCCCAGAAGTACAGTCACGTTCAGGTACCACATGTACTCCTTATTTAAATATAAAAGCTCAGTTTGTAGTTGAGTCTTACACTGCCATTCCAGAAGTGCTTATGTGAGCTGTTACTGTAAACATTATATTGGTAATCTGTCACAAGCTGTCTGAGCTCATTGAGAAGCTAGTTATTGAGACAGGGTTGAGTCTCACCCCTATTTCAGATCTAAGCATGTTTGCCTCAAAGTGTCTTCCAAGGTCCTTTGTTGTGTGATATTTTGATTGTTTTCTGACAAATAAAGCTGGCTTGGAGTCAGAGGTTGGAGCTAGCCACTAGCTGACCATAGAGGTTTGAAGGACTGTAGAGAGAGGAGACAGGAAGTGGTAAGGCATGGCAGAGAGAGGATCTAGGCCTTTTGGTCAAAAGGACCAGAAAGGTAGGAAGTGACTGTGGCTGCTCCCCTGCTTCTCTGATCTTTCAGGTTTTTACCCTAATATCTGACTCCTGACTTTCTATTGATAAGATTAATTAGATTAACACTTCATCTGGTATCGATAAAGATTAGATTTGAACAAAGGAGACTTCTTGATTAGAAGAGGTGATAGTTCATCAATCAGCATGACCATTCAATCTAAACTAACTTATAAGACTAACAAGTGCTTTTCATTTGATCAGATATAACTTGCAAAAAGGGAAACTCTCCAAAGTCAGGGTTGGGCCAGGGGTTTGTTTCTGTCTTTCTAGGAGAATGAAGGCATCCAGCTAAGGAATCTGAAGACCACTGGACAAATGAGACATCTGAAGAAAAAGGACAAATAATCCAGAGAAAATGTCCCAAGAAAAAGAGTAAATTAGCCTATTGGTATGTCACATTTTCAACAGAATGAAATTTCATAAATCTTCCCAAATAATTGTTTCTGCTGTTCTCTACAGACACATAATACAAATGGTCTTTTTTGTAGTCCCAGTTCAATTAAAAATTAAAGCTGTCTTTGGAGTTGGAGCATGGCTCTCTCCTTCTCTAAACGCAAGCATCCTTGTTAAAAGGAAAATCCAAAATCTCTGTCTCATGTCAGAAAAGCCACTTGATATGGGACAGAAGAAAAAACAAAATTAAGGGATTATTCTACTGCCACTAAATCTCATAATCCCTTGGTTTTATTTTGACTCTTTAAAACTTTTCTTAAGGTATAAATATTATCTCAAAATTTATAAAACATATATATGTGTATATATATTCAACTTTTTATCATGATATTAATGGTGATATAAAGAACTAATTCTATATAAAGGCTTCATCTAGCTTCCTGTACATGATTTTGGGCTTGAGTCTCTATCAGGTAACTGGGAATTAAGTTTTTGTACTTTGGATGTACATAACAAATAATGGTTCTTTAATCTCTTTGAGATCTACTGCATATGACATTTAAAATGGTTAATGGTCATGCTTAACAGTGACCTTTGAAGTCTCCAAAAGGAAGATGGGGCCCCACAACGATGATTCCACCAGGACTATGGTAATGCTACTAAGCTGACAGCTTTGAACTACAAACTTCCCAGGACAATTTCAAGCTAGCTGAGATGGTTCAGCCTCCCAGACTACTCTAGCCAGGACTTGAGACAAGCCCTGCACTTTCCCATTATAGAGACTGGACAACAAATGATACAACTGCTCTCCCAGGACTTGACAATTATCCCAATTTTTTTCAGGGCGCCCTAAAGATGCTGCCACCCTAAACAACAGGAAGTAATTTTAAGAACATGATGCCCACATTCCCAAGAGGTGGGGTGGGTGGTTTTTGGTAATTCAGTGGGTTACGGATATTTGTCATCATTTAGGGGGCTGGCTACAAGTTGTTATTGGTAATGGTCAGGAAAAACACTGAACAAAAAAGATTAGATTCAGGGATCTCATTCTGAGAAAAAAGGAAGATATAGGAATAATAGGATAAAAGGGTAGATTATTGAATCTACTTTTGAACCAAAAAAGCAACTACTAGTCCTAAATATTTTACATTGGTATGTATTTTTGTATATTGATACAAATTTGAGGTTATGTTTGTTAGAACATACTGTACATGCATTTCTACTCTTGTTTAAGCTCATTTAACAATGTAATGTAAATTTCTAGTCCTTGAAAGTTATTATTGCAAACTATTTATGATAATAAAGAAATGCAAGTTAGTAGTTAGTCACCTATTACAATCAAACTTGTAGTCATGTTAGGTATGTTTTCAAGGTGAAACAGAAATATATTTTTAGATAGACAGGTAGTCTTCAAACACTCCAGAAATCTACAGAATATGGCATTTAAGATGTTTTAATAACATAAGGTTCTTTTTTTATGACAATGAGACATGTCTGCTACTGGCAGCACCAATCTACTTCAGAGAAGATGATGAGCATTGAAGGAACTCCATACAAAATTTACTTTCTTTGTTTCAGAAGTTAGCCACTTGGCAAGAAATTGCTCTTGCCTCAACATTGGAGAGTTTCCCTTTTTGCAAGTATGCTGTCTAAATTGGACAAGCAGGACACAAAAGAAAGTGACTGCCGAACTTTGCCAAGACAAGGTGGGATAGTCTTTTAAAAATCCTGCTTCACAGAAAAGTCTGTCAGATATTCTAGGCCTGTAGGCCAAAGATAGATGCCCCAATGTTACAGAGGAACCTTGGGTAACTGTCCAGGAAGCCAGCTGCTTCAGTCATTTCTTAGTTTTAGAAGTTGTTTGCTCTGTACTTCCTGTCTACTCAGGTAATATACCCTTCTCAGGTCTCTGATGGAGTTGAAGACTAGATAGTTATAGTAATAGTTTCACTTATTAACAAATTCAGAAAGAAACTCACAAAAGAGTTGAAAAGTATACAAAGTTGAGAGATCAAAAAATAGTTTGGGGTTGGTAGTGCAAGTTAGGATAGAAAGTGAGTTAGGTACAACACTTTGGACTCACCAAGGTAGGATAGATAATGGAATATTTTCTCTGAATTTGTCAAATGCAAATGGTCTAGACATTGTTAATGTAATTACTGCCTGTATATATTTATATATAGTTATATATACTTATTGTTATATATACTTATATATGTTACATATACTTATTTTATACCATTTTCCTATGTTAGCTAAAACTGCTTTTTATTTAGACAGAAAGGGGGAAATGTGTGATATTTTGATTGTTTTCTGACAAATAAAGCTTGCTTGGAGTCCGAGGTTGGAGCTAGCCACTAGCTGAGCATAGAAGTTTGGAGGACTGTAGAGAGAGGAGACAGGAAGTGATAAGGTGGGGCTGAGCAAGGATCTCAGCCCTTTTGGTCAAAGGAACTGGAGAGGTAGGAAGTGACTGTGGATGCTCCCCTGCTTCTCTGATCTTTCAAGTTTTGGCCCCAATATATGACTCCTGGTTTTTTATTGATAAGATTAATTAGATTAACACTTTCAGTCCTTTATCTGGGGATAGGCCATTCCCTTGTCTCTGTGACAGGGAGGGAAAAAAATAAAATAGTCCAAGAGTAAGACATTGTGCCCTTGAGAAGAGCTAGAAGGTAAACTGTTTCCTGCAGTTAGTACTGTTTGTCCCATGATATAAGAAGTACCTGCAGTGGGAAAGAGAAGCTGGAAGCTGAGCTATGGAATGCTCAGCAATGGACAGGAAGCTCAATTAAGTACTTCCACTGGCAGCCTCAACTTGCCAAGTTGGTTTCTGCTGGATATTTATAGTCCCAATTTGATAATGATACCTTCTTGTTGTTATTTGTTCTTTTACATGGAACCCTCTGCTGATGAGACACTACTCAACTGGGGACTCTTGTCTACTGGGAGCTTTAGCTGGCTTCCTTAAAGAGGCCTCCTCAGTTATTTTTGGTGGGTGTTTTGAGCACCTGATTTGATGATGTTTTGGTAACTATCAATCTGCTGTTTGCCATTTAGTCTTTTACTTTGGTTTGTTGTGTACTTAACAAATTCAGTCATTCAAAATCGAAAATATAGCGAATCATATAGAACAACTGCATTAGTTTTCTGTGTCTATTTTAATAAGTTACAAGTAGCAGCTTGTAACAACATAAATGTGCTCTCTCACTGAGCTTGAATTCAGGTGTCCAAAATGGTTGTCACTGAACCAAAATCAGCGTGTTTGCAAAGCAGAGCGCTCTCTCTCTCTCTCTCTCTCTCTCTCTCTCTGAATCTTCTAGAGGAGAGCCTTTCCTCACCTCTTTTAGTTGGAGACTGCAAACCCCCTTTTGCCTCTGACCATATTATTCTAGCCATCAGTATCTCCAGCTCCCTCTGTCTCTCACATATAAGAATACTTTTGATGACATTCAGAGCTCCTCCTGATAATCCAAGATCATTTCCCCATCTCAAGATTCTTTCTTACTCTCATCTCCAGAAGTGCTTTTCATCAGATAAGGTCATACACTGGTTCCAGGAATCAGGATCTGGTGTGACTGTGGTATTATTTCTCTGCCCACATCATGGAAACTTATGGTTTTTAATTTGAAGTAGTGCAGACAGACATTGGGCTCACTAGTTCTTGAACTAACTTCCAAAAGCACAGCATAAATCTCAAACACAGGGAGAGACCAAAACTAACACGCAGCTGCTGCTCAGGAGCACAAAGCCTTCACTTTCAAACTTACCAAAATGCCCACTTTCTGAACTCCCCTGACAGATTCCCACTGCTTTTAGAATAAACTCTAAAATCTTTATTGCAGCCTATAAACCCACTGTGATCTAGCAACCTCTTTTTTTCTCTGTCATCATTTCATCTTACCCTTCCTGTGTTCAGCAATTCTCTCAATAAATGGAAACTAGAAAGTATTTCCCACCCTGGGTCTCTGTCCACGCTGCCTCCTCCATCCAGAATTCTCTAGATTCAGATTTATTCTGTCAACTTTTGCTTCTAATTCATGTCTCAATACCATGTTTTCATAGGAGCTCCTCTGTTTTATTTTCTAATATCTTTTGCAATTATCTAAATTTTTCTCCCTTATTTATTGTTGTAACTATTTATTATAAATTTTATTAGAGTACAGGCTGTCTGGTAGAATCCTTGCTCATCCTTGTTTCCTAATATAGCCCAAAGGTTTGACATGGAATACATTTTTTAGCATGTTATAACAGTATGGGGCTGGAAGGATGGCTTAGGAGTGAAGAGTTATCTTAGTTAGGGTTTCCATTGCTATGAAGAGACATAATGAGCATGGACACTCATATAAAGGAAAACATTTAATTTGGACTAGCTTACAGTTTCAGTTTAGTCCATTATCTTCATGGTGGTAAGCATGATGGCACACAGGTAGACATGGTGCTGGAGATGGAGCAACATGCGTTCTACATCTGGATCCACAGGCAGCAGGAAGAGACTGAGACACTTTAGGCCTGGTTTGACCTTCAAAGACCTCAAAGCATGTGACAAATGTCTTCCAACAATACCATACCTACTCCAACAAGGCCACCCCTCCTAATAGTGCCAGTTCCTATGAGCCCATAGGGCCATTTTCATTCAAACTACCATATTCCACTCCCTAGTATCATAATGCAAAATCCATTTAGTCTAATTTTAAAAGTTCCCACAGTCTATAATAGTCTCAAACTTGTTTTCAAGTCAAAAGTTCAAACTCTCTTCTGCAATTCATGCAACCTGAACTGCAATACCCTATAAATATCACAATAAAAAATCAGATTATATATAATGGCATAGAACATACAGTTTCATTCCAAAAGTGGGGAAAGTGAGCATAGTGAGGAAATACTGGACCAAAGCAAGACCAAAAGCTATCTGGAAAATCTCTAAACTCTGTTTCTCCATTTCTGATATCAAAGTGATCGTCATATCCCAAACTATTCAGCTTTGTTGACTGCAATACACTTCTTTCTCTTAGGTTGGTTTCACTCCCTGCCAGCAGCTCTTCTCAGCAAGTATCCCATGAGTTTGGTGTCTCCAACATTTTGGGGTCTCCAAGGCAATCTAGGCTTCAACTTCACAGCTTCACACAATGGCTCTCTAGGCCTCCATGCAGGGACACCCTTGACACATTCCTTACCAAAGAGGCTTTCCTCAACTATGGAGGGAGATTTCATCAGCCTTTTCTTCAATCCTTGACTCTAAAATCAGAACTATTTGGCCAAAGCTGCCAAGTTCTGTGGCTTGCTAGGGGTGAAACATGACCCCTTGTTCAATTACATCTTCACTAGCTTTCTGGTTTCGATGGTTTAAGCGTGGCTGTCCTGAAACTTGATCTGTTGACCAGCTGGCCTTGAACTCATATATCCTCCAGCCTCTGCCTTCCGAATGATGGGATTAAAGGTATACATCACCACTCCTGGCCCTAAGATTTTCTTTAATTTCTTTTAACTTTTCTTTAATTCATTTTTACAAATTAGAAGCTTAGCAAGGTGGGGTCTTTCTCTGAGGTCACCACTCTCTTTATTCCACTTAGCATCATGCTTTTCTTTGGCTGTTTACTCTTCCTGGTGCTCCTTTTCTCCTCAAATGATACATTTTGTATTTTTCCTTGCTCAGCTTTCTCCTTTCATTATAAATCTGCATAAGAGTGAATACTAATAAGCACACGACAGAGTCCATACTAGGCTGTTTTGAGATTTCCTCTGCCAATGCAATTAATGGAAAACTCTTCAATTTAGCCTTAGGGCAAAGGCAAGAGCAGCCACATTCTTCACTAAAATATCACAAGAATAGTCTCTAAGCCACATACTAGCATTCTTCTCCTCTGAACCCTCCTAAGCTTGGCCTTCAGAGTTCAAATTAGCCCCAGCACCACTGTCTGCTATGTTCCTACTACTATGGCCCATTAAGGAGAGTTTAAAGCATCCCACTGCTTTCTTAACCCAAAGTCCACATTCCTCCAAACAAAAACATAGTCTGACCATCACAACAATATACCACTCCTGGTACCAATTTTTGTTTTAGTTAGAATTTATATTGCTGTGAAGAAACACCATGACAACAGCAACTCTTATAAAGAAAAGCATTTAATTGGGGCTGTGGGCTGGCTATTCTTGGTTGTCAACTTGACTATATCTGGAATGAACTACAATCCAGAAATGGAAAGCACACTTGTGATCTGTATCTTGAGGCTGGAATACATAAGCTTTTGATCTAGATCTTAAGATGGGATGACACAGACCTTTAATCCAGAACTTGGGGTGGAAAGGCATACCTTTAATCTATGCCACATCTTCTACTGGAAGCCAATATAAGGACAATAGAAGGAGGAAGGCGTTGTTTGTTCTTTGCCTGTTTGCCCTTGCCTTGTCAGCACATCCATTCCTTCACTAGCATTGGAACCTACTTCTTTGGGTCCCCAGCACATACAGAAGACCAGCTGAGAGACCCAACCTTGTGGGACTGAGCAACTAGATTCTTGGACATTTCATCACAGCTAGCCATGTGCACTGTAGCCTGTAAGTCATTCCAAAAAAATCATATGTGTGTGTGTGTGTGTGTGTGTGTGTGTGTGTGTGTGTGTATGTATGTGTGTGTTAGAGAGAGATTCATTCTGTAAGTTCTGTGACTCTAGAGAACACTGACTAATACAGGCTGGCTTATAGTGTCAGAGGTTTAGTCCATTATCATCATGGAGGCAAATATGGTGGTGTCAGACATGGCGCTAGAGAAGGAGCTGAGAGTTCTACATCTGGATCCCCAGGAATAAAGAAGAGACTGAGACACACTAGGCCTTGCTTGAGCTTCTCAGACCTCAAAGCCCACATCCAGTGACACACTTCCTCCAACAATGCCACACCTACTCCAACAAGGCTACACCTCCCAATAGTGCCAGTCTTTATGAACCTATGGGACCAAAAACTCTATAGAGGATATGTACAAGGGGGGCATCAAAAGCTAGTGTTATATAAATCCTCAAACATCCCTACAGAAAACCCTAAGATAGGAGGTGGCATCCATGTAAAAGCATTCAGGTGTCTTGGGGTTAGGTGGAGGCACATCTCAGAGCAAGAGAAAGCTAAAAATGAAAAGATTTTCCCAGTTTATAGTCACATCTCAACACTGTTGCACTTTTCACAAGGAGCAAGTATCTTCAACTGAGATATGAGCTTATGCTCCTGCGATAAAATATTAATGCATTCTGAAGCTAATGTGATTATCATCTCTATGAGGATATTTAACTTAGAAGAGAAGGAAAAGAGTGCTACGGTTCTTGCTATAGTACTTTAAAATTTGAGCTACAAAAGCACTTCAAAATTACTTTTGAGAAAAGTCTCTTAAGAGGCAGATTGCAAAAGGGTGTGTGTGTGTGTGCTGCTTTGTAACTGCAATCAGTAAATGATTATGATGGTAATATCCCAGAAGATAAAGATCTTCAAAAACAAAATCATCATCTACCAGATAGCTCTTCTTGTTGCATAGATGGTAACATAATCAGTCAGGAAGATACTTCCTCAGAACTCCCTTGAGTTCTAACCCTGTACCATACTTAAAAGTAATTCAAAAGCACCCTTGGTATAAATCAATTTCAGCTCTCATGTGGCATTAAGCATTTAATACAGAGGACAAGATGGACTCCTCCAAACAGACTCCACCCAAAGCTCTAGCCCAGGTTCCCAATTCTTCCATGTTATATGACTTTGCCTACATCTTTCCTACTTTCTAAGTCTTTTTTTTTATGCCTACCTTCTAAGTCTTAAATCTTAATAATCACAACAAGGAAATGCCGCCAAACACCTTTAAACATGTGTCCAATTGTTGGATTTGTTAGATATTTACTTATCTGTACTATCCAAGATCATGTTGTGATTGTTCATGAAAGACTCATGTAAGATGTATGAAACAGGACCTAAAGTCAAGTACTAGGCTGAGAAAGATTTAGAATTAATTCTTAATCCTCTGGTCCTACCTACTTTGGTCCTTTACATCAGGAAGTATGGCCCTAATTTCAACTTTAGTTAGTTACACATATATACATATAGCTATTTTTCATATAATATAAGTTATAAGCAACATAAATTGCAAGATATTTCTGCATAGTCTTCAAGAATCAGAGACCAGGAAATTCTGATATGGTTGCTCACAAAACCAGTTGAATGGACCACAGCCCTTAGGGACTGAATTTTCAGCACAGCTGCAGAAGGCTCACAAGTCATCATTGATATAAATTAATGGACCAAACTTATCCTGCCATCTGCACATCACTACTTCTGATCACACAGGATTAATGGTACCCATGGTTTACACATATGTATTATAAAACCAATCACAAGATGCTTTCCCTTTGGGGAGAAGCTTGATCCTGTTTCTTGGAAAGGGTGTATAAAATGTTCATGACTTTGTCACTAAGTACCACCTCTTGTCTTTTTTAGAAGACTGGCTCCACTGAACATAATGCAGCCTTTATGAATGTTTTAACTGGCGTTGCTTCTGATTTTTTTCCCCACTCACTAAAATGGAAAACAGGCTTCTGAGGAAGCTTTTCTGAGCCTCAGAAAATTTTAAAGAGTGTGTTTCCTTTTTCCACTGCTAAGTTTAGCACCACAAGAATGAGCCTAATCATCTAATCGCTACAAGACACACATTTCTGGAAACCATCACTAAAACGCCAGTTGCCCTCTGCAGACTTCTTCCAAGGATAGCAGCCCTTCTGTGGCCCATTCGCTATTCAGCGCTAATGATGTTAAAGGATCTTGCACAGGACCACCGAGTTCTCTCTGGAGAGCAATGGGCCTCCTGATACCATGTTTGTTCCCACTCCAGATGCTCAGGGATCATGCCACTGCTGCACAAATTCCAAATTCTAAAACAGAAAAAAACAACTGTCCTCAATGAGCCCTACTCCAGGATGCTTGGTTCTCAGAGACCTGTGAAGAACACTCTGTAACTAAAATCATATGAAATGAAATGTAAATGGAGAGTGTCTCATCTCCCTCTTAGGGGGCAGTGTTAATATCCTTAGAGTTCCAGGTGACTTGGGGTGTAAGGCTATGGTCTGGGGCATTGAAGGGACAGTGTCATTATCATTGACAAATGATAATGAGTAGTTGTAGATGAAAGTTCTCCTAATACCAAATGTGATTTGGGATGAGGTAGGAATGCATTTATCATTTTCAGCAGCATGAAGTGCCATGGGCCAAAGCTGAACAAATTCTAACCAGTCCCTCCATTCCATTCTCTTCTAGGTATTCCACCTGTCAACCATATTTATTTGAGCGGAAAGAAGACCATACAATAAGAAGTGCACCCCAAATAAAACTAGTTCTTTCTGCTCCCTACATCATCCTGGTGTAGAGACAACCACAAGAGAGAACTGAATCTCCTTCTAAAGACTCTGAAAAGCAAAAATAACTTTACTGATGGTTTCTTGACAAGGTGTCATAAAGGAGCATCATGAAGGAAGCCTTTTCAAAGCTCTTAGTTATACATACATCTTTCTCCCCAGTGTCCCATTTATCTCTCTGTTCCTCACTGTCTTCTAGGCCCTGGGTTGATCTTCCTTACTTTTTTCTCTAATCTTCTTAAGTGGGGTAATCTGCCATACTCTAAACGTGCATTATTTTCATCATGGTAGTCTCTTATTGGCAAATAGATACCCAGTTCTCCCCACCCCCGCATCTCTCTCAAATAAGTACAGGAGGTTTATCATCTTATTATGATAAAAAGGAGCTGAGGCTGGAGGAAGGAAGGGTCAATGGATGGAGACAGAATGAAGGGCGTATTTACCATCTCAGTCTCAGAAAAATGTCACCCTAGTCCTCTCAATAGATGTGATGAGTTGTAGTAATCTGAGTGTGTGTTAGCACTTTCTTCACTTCTAAAACCAAATGGCTACAGGAACAACGCTAAAGGTTTATGTTCTTTCATGGTTTCAGTCTCTGGTCACTTGACCCCGTATGTTCAGGCAGAACAACATGGAGGAAGAAGAAATGATGTAAGAGAACTATTTATTTAATAGACAACCAGGAAGGAGAGGGAGACGGGAAGGGAGGCAAGAGAGAGGGGAGAAAGAAAGAGAGAGCGAGATCAGCTCAGGATGATATAACCCCTCCAATTCACCCCCAATGACCATTTTCCTCCAGCTGAAAGTCAACCTCCCAAAGGTTCCCCAACATCCCAGAATGGTGCCAGCAGCTGGGGACCAAATTTTCAAGACATGAAACTGCAACAGACATTTCAAACTCAAACCATGACAGGTGGGAGATGGTACAAGAGACAATGACTGGAGCTTAGCACTTAGCAAAAGGAAGTAAACAGTGAGCTCATGCACCAGACCAGCTGAGCAGACACACTGGTGGGGATAGCAGGAAGTGGAACCTAAAATCAGCATCTAGGTAAAAGGTCCCAAACAAACTAGAGGTGCTCTCTGGACACCGGGCAAGTGGAGCACTTGATAAAAAGGGGTGTTGGCCATATACAGAGGAATTAAAGAAATGAAGAAAGACTCTAAAACCCAGGTGCTAAGGGACAGTGGCTTTAGAAATTCATAGCCAAAGAGCAACAACCTCAGTAGTTTAGTTGTTTTTTTTTTTTTATTTTTATTCAGGAATTAGGATTGATATACGAAAATAGTGACCAGGTGGAGCTACAGACAATACTGTGACTTACAGGCTTCAGGGACCACTCCTGGCAAGCAGATTTAGTTCCTGCCCCTGTAGTGAGTAGCTGAGGACCAGAAACATTCTGAACTCTCAAAGAGGACCAGCAATAACTGATTCCCAATGACTGCACTTTCTATGAGCCTCATGCATTGGTACTTAGAGTTCCTAGCAGCGCTCAGAAGTACCAAGAAACAGAATAGTCCTGTCTCTTATCAACAAACAATGCTGTCATATGACAGCCTGAAGACCTAGTGTGGTGATCTTGAGTTTCAGGAGGCACTGGATGGTCATGCAGATTAGCTCCTTCCTACCCATTTAAGAATTACCAAATAGGCTTGAACCCGAATCTCAATCTGACCAAGACTATCAGAATTTCAAAGCTTACATGATCAGGTTTCAGGCAAAATCTGAAACCCTGCCCTCATGGTTTCTTCTGCCTACCCCTTCCTATTCAGAAGGGTCCAGTTGAGTTCCCTGCCAGTCTGTCACCAGAGGCCAATGATAACATAAAATGCTCCACCCTATAATACAATGGTGGAAGCATCTCACCTTTTCCAGGTATTTGTATTGGAAGTAAGACCTGCTGGGCCAGGAAAGGAGGATTTGACAAGAAGAAAGAATTCTGACATTCCAAAGTTGGATCTAGAGGGCAATGAGAAGCAGAGCTCCCCTGGGGTAGAAAATTTTCCCATTCCTTCAAAAGCAATCTGCTCACTCTGGCTTGGGGTATAGCTGATAATAATTCTGCCGCAGGTATAGTGACATCCCTGTATGTTTTCCAACTATCTACTGCCACCACTCTTTGCAATGATTTTTCAAGCAAAAACAACTTTTTTTTTCCTCATGGAGGAATGTAAGCTATGCGGCAATACAAGATCATAAACTGGTCCACAGGGCACTGCTCTCAAGTTGTTACCAAAAAAACAGAGACAACCCCAATATGACCACAAATGTTATAGGCTTGGTTTTAGTTCCCGCATCTGGAAGTGGGTTCTCCACCAAAGTTAAGGTACAGGATGATGTTGTCAGTCACTCAAAAGAAAGAACATGGCTATTCTGAAATGAAATGATAATGAGACTGAGTACCCATCTGGTAAACAAGAGCTGCAGAACTAACCTCTAGTACTCTAACATCCATGCTCCTACAGAGACACACCCAAGAGTGTCTTCTCCATCAGTATGAATCAGCACAGCTCACTATCAGAAAACACATTTGTACAGACCTAACTGAAAATATTCAGCAAGTGATAATATTTGGAATGTACTCTGCAATTGATCAACATTACAAAATAATGTAGCAATGGATAAAGTTAATAACTTAGAAGTAAAATATCAACAGAAATAATGACAACTTAGAGCACTCAAAATGATGAGAAACCCCTGGTTACAAATAAAACACAGAAAAAAATATATTCTACTTTCATCTCCAACCATGAAAACTTTGTCTCAGTGTTCTCTGAGATTAAACTAATATTGTTCATTTGAATTATACTCATTTTGTAGTTTTTCTAAATTAACTTTGTAATTAGTTTTATGGTGGCTGAAACATTATAGACTAGAGTTGATTTCTAGTTTTATGTTTGTGCACATTTAAGTAATAGTATTCTAAAAATAATTTAAATCCATCTTTGGAGTTTTGAGATTTTCCTGTAAAGGGTATCTTTGCATAAGATGAGAAACGTTACCCCAATGAAGAACAGTAAAGCATGCCTGGTAGGGTTTAGGGCAATGGAGTCAGGCTAAGTTTACAGTTCTGGCCTCGCTGCACTCTGTGTAATTCTCTATCTTTATCTCTTTGAAGCTGTGTTTTCATCTGCCAAGAAAGTTTAATTATAGTGTCTCCCTCACAGTGTAGTGGTGAAATGAGATAAGACATACATACTTAAAAACAATGCCTAGCTAATGGTAATTGTTCAAAAGATCATAGCAATTAAAAGTCAGTAGTTCATGTCTAACAACTCAAAACTAAGCGGAGCCCAGGATGGCAATGTATGACAGCAGTCTTAGAACTTGGGAAGGGAAGATAGAAAGTTTATTAATTTGAGGCCAGCCTGGGCTCCTTCACAAGATCCTCTCTTTACAAAACAAAACACGCAGAAAATCCAGAGATGGGTTGTATTTTCTGGAAGGCCTTCAATGCATGAGAAGTCATTCTGGTGCATTAACATTGTCTGAGAGCTGCAGACGCTCTATGTCAGTCTAGAGGTGAGATGAAAGACAATGTCAGCTAGGTATGATGGTACAGGCTCATCATCTCACCAATCCAAAGGTTGGGGAAGAGGAATTATAATTTTAAGACTTCAAGGCAACCTAGCTATATAATTAAACCCTATCTAAATCAAACAAGCAAAACAACAACAAAAAACAAAAACAAAAAGCTGAGAAAGATAATTGTTTAGTAGTTTCCAAGCTCTGTTCCTTCTTGTGCAACATCAGAAATCTTTAGGTCAACAATGATTTGACAAAGTGAAGTTATTTGATCAACTTCAAGGCCAGCCAGATAATTACATGGGCTGCAAGTCCCAATTTCACAAAACCTTCCCATGCTTGGAGGTTCTGAGACTATACAGAATCCTAACTTCCAGATGGCTTTCTCAGTCTTCTCCATGCATTTCTGTAGCTTCATGCACTACCTTTAAATGACCCTTGACCTATCATTGTGCTAACCATTACACTAACTTGATACCAGCTGCCTGATGCATACTATATATTTTTTCATTCCTTGAAAATTTCATACAAATATATAATGAATCTTGGTCATTTCTACCCCCTACTCCCTCCAAATTTTGCCCCCCAACCCCTGACACATCTTCCTTCCAATTTAATATCCTTCTAAAAAAAATAAAACAGTGAATCCAACTTTTGCTGCCCATGTGTGATGAGTGTGAGCTCATCCACTGGGACATGGGAAACCTACCAATGGCTCTTTCCTCACAGAAAATAACTCTACCTCTCCCAGCATCCATCAACTGCCCATTGCTCCGCAGTTAGAGGTGAGACTTCAGGAGTTTTCCCTCCTTTCCTTGTGCAGGTCTTATGTAAATAACTATAGCCACTTCAATTTTAAAAGTGCAGTAGCCACATCATGTCAAGAAGACAGCATTCCATAGCTGTATCCCCCTCCTCCAGGTCTGACGTCATTTTACCTGCTCTTCCATAATGATCCCTGAGCCTTGTACCACTGGGGTGCCAATATAGATGCTCTAGCTATGGCTGAGCAGTCACCAGCACCTATTCCCAGGACTGTGCACAGTTGTGTCTCTGTATTAACCACTACCCATTACAATCAGAATCTCCTCTGATCAAGGTTGAAAGCAGCACAGGTGTATGGATATAAGCTTACACATTTAGAATGCAGTTTGACAACATGAGCATTTATCAAATAAATCTTTAGACCAACACCAACTTGCCAAAATGAAATGAGAAAGTGAAATGACTTGATCTTGCAGTGAAAGTAAAACAGTAAGTGATAAAAAGAGATAGTAGGACACAAGTAGCATGAAGGAAGAGTGGGGGTGGGGATTAGGAACTAAAGGTCTAAGTGGGGATGGAGGGAAGAGAAATATAAGGGGTGGGTTAACCAAAATGGCTGAGTGAAGAAGCCTTATGAAGTCCCACTAGCTTGTAAATTAATTCAAAGGCATTTGAATAGAGTTATCCCTTATGTGTAAACAATGCTGCTGAAGATATGGATTATTAAATGAAAACCTCAATGCCAGTAATAGTTCGCAATGGGTTATTGGTCAAGGAGACCCCAGAAGTACCCAAAACAATATAGGCTATTGCTATTGTTCTTGGCTGCTCACCATAACTAGAAAATAAGACCCTGTTTCTGAAGACCCTTTAGTTACATGGCATGGAGAAATCAATTGAATTGACCAGGAAGATCTCTCCCACTATGGAAGCTGGGAGGTGCTGTGTGAGCTGCTGGGAGAGAAAAGACAATAGTCATACCTAGTGCTGTACCACGCACCCCTTAATATTGACTTGCCAGGCAAACTATGCTCACTGGTACAATAGCTGTGTGATTGTTTATGGGAGTAATTGTTTATGGGAATAATCAATCACTTTCTTGATTGGATTTGAGGCATGTTGGACAGGAGAGAATTCATTCTGAGTACTGTAAATATTGCCCAAATCCATAGCTAGGGAAATGTATGCTATCTTTCTAATTAGGGTAAACAATTTCTCTTAGACCAATAATTCTCAAAGTGTAGTATATCAAACTTTTGATAGGCTTTCAACTTGTCTGAAAATTCAAGCTTCATTTTGTATTTTATGTGATAGATATAAACAGACATGATAGGTCAGATATTTGAATTATCCAAAGAAGTAATGTTAAAAAAAAAAGCTCACAGAATAACTGTTTTGACCCTAATAGTGACCTATAAGGGCAGGGTCCCTTCGCAATGTGGGTATTCCATGCTGAGGATCACCCAATGGATGTGCAACCTTTAATTTAGAGGGAAATTATTGTCACAACAGTATCTTTAAGAATTTAGAAATTTAAGAAACTTGCAGAATTTTATAGAGATCCCCCAGGAACTATATCATACAATGCATTCCCTGAATAAACAGCAGTGCTATGGCAATGGAACCAGGCTAAGATTGGAAGCTTGAGTCTGCCAATTCCTGCTTATGTGTGATCCAACAATACAGGATGAGTCCAACAGTATTATGTAAATCTCCCGACAGAAGATTTTACAATATAAGAACATTTTGGAAATGTAAGTCATTTACTCACTTGGTTTTTAAAATGAGACTGAATAATGAAAGGTGAGAGGAATATGAAAAATACATAAGTATCCTAAAATGTGTGTCTTCAATTTTTAAGGACACAAATTAGCATCAATATATCATGCTTCCCTTGGGTGTGTACTGTGCACTACTTACAATCTTGAAAACATTACTTTTGTTAGGAGCACTCAATGAGGTGAATGAGTCTTCGATTGTAAACTGGACTTCCATATACTCCACCATATGTATGATAGAGACACATTGAATTGCTTAAATAAGTGTGTCTCCAGCTGCCATTCAGATGACATTTCTTCTTTGATTTTGGGTTTCTCTGAGCCGCATAACCTAATACTTTCCCAATAACAAGCATTTACTCTAGGAATAGGTAAATACCTCCACAAAAAACAATGTCTACACTGTCTCGTGTGTGTGTGTGTGTGTGTGTGTGTGTGTGTGTGTGTGTGTGTGTGTACAGGTGTACATATGCAAGGGGGGTGCATGTACATTTGGAAGTCAGAGGACAACCTTGGGCACCATTCCTCAGGAGCTGTCTACCTTGTTTTTGAGACATGGTCTTCTCATTAGCCTGGATTTCACATCAAGTAGGATAGGCTGGCTAGCTGGCTGGAGAGCCCTAGGATCCAACTATTTCTACTTTTCCAGTTCTGTCATCCAATGTACTCTACACAATGGAGTTTATTATGGTCCTAATTCTTCCCACATGCAATGAAACAGCATCATACAAGGAATATACCACCAGAGGTAGCAACCCCAGATTCCATGTTGGAATTACCCCAGTGGTAGATACCTCCCTATGCTGAGCCTTCAAAGTTTTAACCTTGGGTTTCCTGACTGTTCTGACCCAGCAGACCTATAATAAACAAGACTCTCATGTTTTGTAGAATGTGCTGTTCATCCCATTCCCAAAGGGTAAAGAACAACATGACAGAAAGAGAAAACAACTATCATGTACATTCAAATGTGTGAGGAATCTTCTCTCCTTTTAGTTGAAAGTCAGAGTAAATTCATAAGAATGTAAAGAGCTTTTAGCTACCTCTTAACCTAAATTAATATAGAATACCTTTGAAGGAAATATACAGAAACATTAAATAGTTATTAAAATTAATGGATATTAAACAGAAAAATATACATGACTTATATAGGATACTTTACAATTCAAAATTATAGCAAAATCAAACAGTGAATTCAATAGCAAAGAGGCACGTTTTCATGCCACTCACAATAGCTTTCTCCAAAAGACCATTTTTAGGATGCCTGAAATAACAAGTGCACTGAACATCTGGTTCTTTCAGTCCATTGTGTGTGATAATTTATGGCAAATAATTCATATCTAACTCAAAAAGTATGTACTCCACTTTGCTCCAAGAATATTCCTCACCAAAAATACACAGAAACAAATTGGTTTTGGAATGCACAACAACTTCGTGATTTGGGGTTTTGTTTCCAACAGCTTATGAACAACAAAATGCCAGAATTTAGTTTTATTGCCTCAAAAGGAAGACGAAGTTTTGTAGTTAAAGGGAATGGTTCAACAAAAACTAAACAACAAATTTAAATGCCCTTAAGAGCTAGAGTCATTTTGAAACAAATAGATGGTTAACTCTCAAAAGTTAATCTGTCCATTTCTTGGCTGAGAAACACATTCCCCAGGAGATGCATGAGAAGGGGTAGAGTGAAGTTAAGCATATGAGAATCCATCTGCATTAGTGTGGAAGCAGGGACATAGTAAGAACCTTCTCTCTGGGTTTCAAGTGTATTCAATGTAGCTATAACTGGAAATCTTTCCATTCTTTGTTCATTTGTTCTTGGTTCATTTTAGTTTCATGAGATAATGCTCCTCCATCAAAAGTAAACCAAAATATCTTTTAGGAAAATTATTATTTTGGGTACAGGAGGCTGTCATATACCACCTATGTGTATGACAACAGAGTTACGGCTCTGGCCTGAGAGTCTTGGTCATTTCCAAAGCTGAGCTCCCACTTATACATGTCAAACATTGGTTTTGGGGGGGAGATACACACTACTAACTTCATACTTCCATCACCCATCAATGACTTCCTTCTGAAACACAAGCTACTTCTCCCTATTTCACTTCCCCAAATCCAGTCACTCTGCTGGTACAGAGGACATGCCCTCTTGTCTCTTTCTGAACATCTGACCTCCCTCCACTTTAAAAGAATTACATATTGAAGTGACTAGTCAGAAAAAAAATGCTTAAAAACAAGAGTTCAAGTGCTTTTTCTGCACATATTATGAAATTAGTAATATTTCAGACAACAAGAAAAGCTCATCAGTGATGCTAGGGACAAGAAAGCATTGGTGACTCCCTGGGCCATAACTGCTACATAGAAGTGAGGCACATAGGCTACAGAAAGGCATTTCCAGCACACATCTCACTGAGCTCAAGCCATTGATTTTCCCTTCCTCAGTCTCAAGCTAACTTCTCAGTAATGTGGGAGGCTCTGGAAGTAGGACATCAAAGGATCAGAGCCCTTTAGAGGTGGGAACAGTACTGCCTCTAGCATATTTTGAGGGTTATCAGAAATGCTCCTTTTCATCCAAGTAAATGATAATGTTGATAAGGCCAGTACTTTAAATATTTTCCAACTAATTCATAGGTTAATCATGTTTGCCCCTAAACACAGAGCTGCGACTAGAGGACATGACTGTCAGTTGCTTCTTTTCTTTGGAAGCTTGCAAGGTGCTTTCTGGTACCATGAGGCTTTCAGATCAGTTCTAGCTGTGGTGCCTCTAAGTCCTGTGTCTGAAGTGCATGATGTCTTCAGCAATAGGGAATTACCTTTCACTTCTGGGGGACAACAAAAGTCAATAACAATAGCCAACAATGTTTGGGGAGTCTCTTGGACAACCCTGACCAACAACTCAAAAGAAGGATTCTCATGACTGGTCTGGTGTTGGATACTTTGTTAGGTGGTCTTTGACTCTTGGAGGGAGCATTGTCAGCCTAGACAGAAAATTTTTATTTAAACCACATGCATGTAAGGGTATTATGAGTTTTTTGAAGTAGCTAATCGTATCACTCCTTATGACTTTTTCAGACATCTTTGCCATTATTTTATCCCATCCTCTCTCTTCTGTATTTATCTCCCCCTTCCTAATTAGAGCACCCCCCCCCGTTTTTCCATTTCTCCCATCAGGTCATTTGTACTCTGCTATTCCCCTGGGTATTGCCCCCCTACCTGCTACCCTGCCAATGGTCCCTTTATACTTTCCTGGTTTCTGCAGTTACTTCAGGGGTGTGTACACACACACACACACACACACACACACACACACACACACACACTTATATTAATACAGATGAGGAACTGTGGAAAATAAAGAAAAAACAAATAACCAATAATTAGGAAAGAATCGATTATCAACTTTGTAAACCAGCAAATCTCTAAGATGAATAAGGAAGAACAAACAGTACTGGAATGAACCTGAAAAGCAATCAGCAAAATTACAAGAATTAGTACATACCTCTCAGTAATATTTGGTGATGTGAATGGTCTTCACTCATTAATTAAAATATGCAGAATGGCTGACTGAATTTATAAAGAAAACCTCACATATTTGCTGTCTGCAGGAAACTCAGCCTGTGTGTCTAACAAAGACACAGAAATTACAATGGAATCTGAAAACAAGTAAGAACAGCTATACTCGTATGTCTCAAAGCAGACTTCATTTCAAAATTAGAAGAGTTAAAGGAGTTCACTACATACCAATAAAGGGAAGCCATCAAGAAAATATAATGGTTGTAAATATATGCACCAAACATTAGTGTACCCATTTGCATTAACTTTAGGGACAAAGATTTCACAATAGTAGTGGAAGATTTCAATATCCCATTCACAAATGATAGATGATCCAGACAAAAACCAGTAAATAAACTTCAGTGGTAAGTAAGATCACAGATCAGCCGGGCGGTGGTGGCGCACGCCTTTATTCCCAGCACTCAGGAGGCAGAGCCAGGCGGATCTCTGTGAGTTTGAGGCCAGCCTGATCTCCAAAGCGAGTTCCAGGAAAGGAACAAAGCTACACAGAGGAAACCCTGTCTCAAAAAAACCAAAAAAAAAAAAAAAAAAAAAAGAAAAAAAAAAAAAGATCACAGATCAAATGAACTGAACAAACATCCACAGAATGTTCCATCCAATAGGTGGAGAATATTCTTCTTAGCAACCCATAAAAACTTGTCTGATAGATGACATTTTAGAAGCAAGTATTAACAAATATAAGAAACTTAGAAATAATTTCTTGTATATTATCAATTCAGAATGAAATAAAAAGAGAAATCAATAACAATAAAATACATATAATATACAAACACACAGAGTAAAGAGTGAAGGTTCCTCTGTGGTGATATTTTGTTTGTGCTTTGGCAAATAAAGCTTGCCTGAAGATCAGAGGGGGGAGCTAGCCATTAGTTAACCATAGAGGTCTGGAGGTTTGTATAGACAGGAGACAGGAAGTGATATGGCTGAGCAGAGAGTGGAATATAAGGCAGGTGGAGACAGGAGCTCAGCCCCTTTTTGGTCTGAGGAGTCGTGGAGATAAGAGGCGACTTTGGCTGCTCCTTTACTTCTCCGATCTTTCAGTGTTTACCCCAGTATCTGATGCTAGGTTTTTGTTATTAAGACGAATTAGAATTCGTGCTACATTCCTCAAAAAGTTAAAGATGAAACTACCCTATCACTTAGCTATATCCACTCCTGGGTATGTATCACAAAGAACTAAAACTATTTTATATAATAGAAATATTCATTTATCCAAGTTTATTGTGGAATGGTTCCTCATAGCTAAGTTGTGAAATTAACCTAGATACCCATCAATAGATGAATGGTTAAATAAAATGTCGTAGTTACTAAACAAAGTTTTATTTAGTGATAAGGAAGGATGAAATAATTTTGCTTGTAGGAAAATGGGTAGAATTAGAAGTGAAGTGAATATGTCTGACAACAAAGGCAAGTACCACATTTTTTTCTCATAGTGAGATGGATGATAGACATGAAAATAAAACAGAATTACTAGAGATATGAAAAGGGGAAAGGAAGAAGGGGGATAAAAGATGCTACAAGGAATGAAAACCATCAAAATATGTTTTATGTATATGTAAAATGTCATAACAAGACATTACTTTTTTCAAACAATATATGTTAATAAATTTTAAAGGCTGGAAGACAATTTCATTAGAAAATAAGAAGGCTACCCACAAAAGGAAGAAAACATTAACATGTGAGCATTCCTACTAAGCCAACAAGAGAGAAACAAAGTAAAACAGATAATCCAACTAAAAATACTGGGATGTAAAAAACTCATATACTTTAAGAAAGATGTTATTCAAACATCCAATAGATTACAGTAAAGTGCCTACAAAATCAAGCACAGCAAAGACAAAGCCCATTTGGAATTCTCAAACATTAAGGAATGTACAATGAGTCTAATCATTTTGGAAAACTGTTTGGCAGTGACTTAAGCACCTAAATTTTTGTAGATCCTATGACCTGTCAACTCAATTCCAAGCTGTGGACTAAGAATTAAAGACACAGACAGGCAAGGATGTTCTCTGCCAGCACTACCACTAGGGTGAAGTAAGAGAGGCACTGGAGTGGATATTTAAGGAGATGTCTTTCAATAAAGAATGCATTCATACCCTTCTGACAGCCAAGACCACCTTAAGTTTCACACCTCACCTATCTCCCTGGACTCACTCTAGTTCAAACTTTGCTGTAGGAAGTAGTGTTCTTAAGAGACCAAACATCCAAACAATCTTCAACTGTAGAAGCAGTACACATGTTGTGTAAGATATCCAACATCCACTGTATAGCAATGAAAAGAATTAACTATCAATAAACAAGTTGCATTAATTTCACAAGCGTAATGTTGCACATCTGAAGCCTACAAGAAAACAGTTCATGATTCCTTTATAAAATTCAAAACCAGGCAAAGCCAATCAACTATAAGATAGATGAGCAGTCAGAGTTTCAGAAAAAGTAATAATGATAAAGATGATCCCAGGAGGCTTCTAAATGACTAGAACAATCTTTACCTTGACCACAATGGCAGTTGCAAGGGTACACACACTTTTTAAGAATCCACTATTAACACATGATAGATGGATAATAGATAAATTAGACAGACAGACAGACAGATAGATGATAGATGTGATATGATAGATTAGATGATTGATAGATAGGATGGGATAGACAGGATAGATGATAGGTAGATAGATAAATATATTACAGATTCTTATGACTCAATTCTCTAAGTACAATTCATCTAATATCTTCACTAAATAATTACCCACTGAAAAATTAATATAAAGTCTAAATTGTTCTGTTAAAAAAAAGGAAAGTAGAGTCCACATAGCTAAGAGGAACTGTGGGCTTCCTCTATATCTGTAATGCTTCATTCACTTTCAATAAAAGTGAAATAAATATAAAGAATTTAATAGGAATGAGAACTCTGTTCCATTACAGTTCCTTGTCTTTCTCTATGTTTTTCTGTTCTGGATGCTTCACCATTTTAGAGAACGCACATGAATGGTATGGAGTTAGTGGTAATCTGCTGTGAGGCCCTAAGCAATTACCAGCACTTTCTGAGAAATTCATAAATCACTGTCTTCCATAGCAGACATCTCATCTTCCCCCTGACAATGCAAAAAGAAACATGTAGCTAGTCCTTCAAGTTCTCTGAAGAAAATCATGCCAAATAGAGAGAGCTTGATTTTAGTTATCCTTTAATATCACAAATTTTAAAATTGAAGATTCAGAAGGAATGTCCTGGCTCTCTGTATGTCCATCAAAACTGTTGTCCCCTGAAAACCCAATTACAAGTGGTTCCATTCACCTCTCAGTGGTCTGAAATCATAGAGAATAAATGAGATTAATGTTACACTTGAGGGAATTTCTTTGTGACAGGCTGTCTGGTGGGATACACACATGGAAGAGTTTATTTGCACTCTTCTTCCCTGTCTATTTTACTTTATGAGAAGTGATCAGAAATGCTGGCGTATTTCACTGTGGCCCAGCGTTTTTCTCACTTCCATTTCAGAAGTGGTTTCCCTGTGTTTTTGAGATTGGATCACTGGAAATTATTCTCCAGCACCTGTGTCACCACTGAATGGAAGCTTCCTACATCATTGTCATGTTATCACAGAGGCAAGAGAGAAGCAGTCACACTAGCCCCAGCATCTGCCTCTAGCTGAGAACCCGCTTCCATTAACCTCTACTGACCCTTCCCGACTCGAGCTCTCTGACTGTCCTGAGCTTGGTTAAAGGGGATGGGAAGATCCTCAGTGATGGACCCAAAAGAACATGATAGCAGAGCAACCACATGCTCTGACAGGTAAAGATGATACAAAAGAAAGAGTAGTGAGTGGGCTTGGTTGAGAAGTCTGGCCTTAGAATTCTGACTTGAGAGATGGGACAGTGAAAACTATTTTCACATCTCTGAGTCAGCTTTCTGAAAAGCAAGACCATGTCTTCCACTTTCTGTTACTGTGGTATGTTTTTCTGCTGTGAATTATTAAGAATATTCCACGGGCATGAAACATTAGAAGAAAACGCCCACTATTGGCATTCCAAAGCATGAATTACTTTCCAAATCATCTTTGTTGATCTATTCTCCATACACTTTGTAGATGTACTGGCTAGTTTTGTATGTCAACTTGACATAAGCTAGAGTCATTGGAGAGCAAGAAGCCTCAGTTGATGAAAAGTCTCCATGAGATCCAGCTGTAAGGCATTTTCTCAATTAGTGATCAATGCGGGGAGGGGGTAACCCTGGGCTGGTGGTCCTGGGTTCTATAAGAAAGCAGGCTGAGGAAGCCATGAGAAGTAAGCCAATAAGTAGCCCCTCCATGGCCTCTGTCTCAGCTCCTGCCTCCAGAATCCTGCCCTGTTTGAGTTCCTGTCCTGACTTCCTTCAATATGACCAGCAATATGGAAGTGTAAGACAAATAAACCCTTTCCTCCCCAACTTGCTTTTTGGTCATGGCAGCAAGAGAAACCCTAACTAAAACATTAGTCGTTATATTGCGTTAAATATTCCACTGCTTTCCACAATTTATTAACAGGCTGTTTGTTATCTTCATAGTGAACAAGGTATTGGAGCTTTTGCTTGTGCTATCTACCCTTTCTTCATGTGTGCAAGATGCTGCTTTTCAGTTGAAATGAATATTGTGCCATTTGCAAGTTGACCATTAGGTCTCCTATAATAAAAGACAAGCAAACTCAGTTTTTCTGAGTTGCAGTAGGGATGGGGATCATCCAGATACGATCGAGAAAGGGTGAGATTTTGGATATAAGTGATTCTGGACCATTAGTGAGGAACTCTCTCCTACCCCAAAGAGGCCCCACCTCTCTGCTCAGACTGCATGCCTTAGCACTTCACAACAGTAAAACCGCTGAAGGTTGTTGTCATGTCCCTTTCCAGGGACACACAGCATGGGCCACTGGTAGATGGATGTTCCATCTAGTTTGGACAACTAGAGCTGCATTGCAATCTGAGTTTGATCCCTGGAACTCATTTCAAGGTGGAAACAGAGAACTGGCTCCACCAAGTTGTTCTCTGATGGTCACACACCATAATACCTGCCCTGCTCCATGTCATGCACATATACACACACAATAACAATGGGGACAATAAAATAAATCATGTTGCAAAAAGAGATGTTTATTCTCCTTGCCTCATATTTCTTCTGGTTTCTAGCTTGAGCTCTTTCTTCCTCCATTCCTTCATTCCTTTGTTTCTATTTTGCTTGATTCTTACCAAGGGAAGATGAGTCACCGATCTGGTTTTTCAGAACATGACAATGTCCTGGGCCCATGGCCACTGCTTTGGCCACTTGTTTTCATTCATCTTTAAAATGCAGAGTCACAGTTCTGACCAATGACAGGTGAGTGACTAACTTCATACCAGCAGTGGGTATGACAGTGTTCAAACCTCGGAGGAAGAAATGCTGACGTGATTTAACACCAACCCTAACCTTGTCTCCAATCCAGTTTTAGGAGCCATTCTTGTATTTGAGTGCCTGGATGCTTGTTATCCACTTTTCTAGAGAACATGTATATGTTTATCAAAGATATCAATAAAATCAAAGAGGCTTTGTGGGGGGCTTCTGTCTCCCTGAATCCCTAACAAAGTTAACATTTTACAGCTCGAATTTAGGATCCTAAGCTTCAAGCTACACTCTATAATTTTTTTTATTAATTCATGCCTTTTATTTTCTTTTTATTTTTTTATTAAATTTTTTTCATTCATTTGCCTAACACCCTATAATTCCTAAACAAAGAAGAAGTTCCCTGTGCTGCCAGGCCAACACCACTTTGCAATAGGTAAGGTCCTTGAATATCAGGTGGGAGATTTCATCAAATTTAGCTGTTCTTGAAAAGAATATCCTGTCTCTTTCAGGAAACAGGAGCAGATATTTCCCTTCCATGTGCCATGGAGCTAAATCATGAGACTTCCTGAGAAGCCTACAACATACCATCCTGAGCAATTGGAGCATAATGAGATTGCTACTAGTTTGGATCAGAGCCCAGACTTACCACAAGGCAGAATTAGGCATTAGTTTATAGTTGAGGGTCAAAAATCAGACAAGAGCCAAGATCAACTCACTAGGGAGTAACATCTGTCTCTCTTACCCACTGGACATCTGTTCCAAGTTCCCTAGTACATTACTGAGGATAAAGATAGTACCCAACAAGGTATATACTATTCTTTTTCCTATAGATACATATCTATGATAAAGTTTGCTTCAAAAATTAAACTTACCAAGAGATTTTAAAATAATAAAATAAAACTTACAAACTATTCTCTTCTGGAATTCCCCATTTCGTATTTTTGGACTAGAGTTGACCATATTCTGAGAGTGAGATCACAGGGAATGGAGGGCTACTATGCTCATGTGACATATGTGGATAAACAAAGAGAAGAGAAAGATCTCTTCTTAAGCATAAAGAAGACTTAAGGAATTCTGCAATTCAAGAGGATGTCAAGTGGTTGGATTTGAAATGGAAGTAGCAAATGAATATTAACCAAGATGTGAGCCAACATCGGCTCACATATCCTTCCTTCTTTTCTTCTTTTTTCCTGCAGTTCCTGGATGACTACAACCTGCAGGGTTTGTGTGAGCAAGTAACTAATATCATTTCTGTTCCCTTGGATATATGCTCTGTTGAGTAAAGCTAGTACTAATAAAACAGTCACACAAATACTCTGAGGAATGAAGAAGAACATGATCATGTATGACTATCAGTCATATCACATGCTGGCACAGAGAGCACCAGACAGATATTACTGGTGTCATAGAGTTCTGGTTCCCATTATTAGTGAATTTATCAGGTCAGCCATAAAATTTCTATGGACTCATTTTTTTCAAGGCATAAAAATCCCCATTACTGTTGTTATCAATATGTGCTCTGAGGCAGCAAGCATAGGGATAGCTTAGACACCCAGGCTCCTGCTTGGCTTGAGCTACACATATATCTCTTTTCCAACTAGTCCCTTGGCAACCTGGGACCTCCACCAACACTGACCTACATGTGCTGCCCTCTTCAAACAAAGCAAAATAGACCATTCCAATCTATAGTTCCATATAAACCCTTAGTAATTTCCTTTTGTGAACAAACTCATCCTAAAGAGTATCCTGGAATAAAGCACAGTGGGGAAATTCAGTCTGGGCTGGGTTTTTTTGGGTACATACTCAGTAAGGAAAACTATCCTTTGAGTGAATGTTTAAGAAAAATCCTCGAGACAATAAAAAAAGACATAAAAGGAAAATATCCTACTTCTGCCTTATGCTTCTGTATAATTGGGTATGAGTAAAGTCAGATGCATCATGGGAAAGGACATTCATGGTGAGCAAAAGCATACATAGCCCAAGCCTATCAATCAAACCAGAATACTAGCCACACTCTACCTCTTGCAATCAACTCCTTTTCCTCCTGGACTCACAAAAGGAAGCCTCCAGGCAGTGCAAAGGGACTGTTAAACAAATCCTATGCAGGGCCCACTGGTCTCCTGTAGTGTGTCCATTCTGTGCTTCTACTTTGCTTCTGAATAAAGTCCTTGGTAACTTTGCTTCCTCAATTCTTCAAACAAGATACCAAGAATCTGCAAACATGGAGGCTGGACAGAGACACCCAGAGTAGCTCTTAGTGAGCAGAGTGACTCGTAGATGTTTCCAAATAAACACAGCATTTAAACATAACTCACTTCAGCACAGGATGAATTATCAGGAATGTCAGGGTCTACGTCCAGATCATATCAAAATGACCTCTCACACAAGGAGGCCACAGAGTTACTCCAATACAGGTAGCCCTGAGATCCTCTGTGGAGCTTTCAAGAGCTGTCTGTACCATTAAACTAATTCCACAAGTACAAAATGCAAATTCTGGTTCTTGTAAAAACCCAAGGATATAAGAGGAATAGGAAGCAGCCTTTGCCCTCAAAGGACCAAGGCAGAAAATGAAAGTACAGCATGTAACATGATCACAGCATCCGAATAGCAACACCCAAATGTCGTGAGACCATTGGAGAGACTGTATACTTTGTGTTATATGCAGAACTAAGTTCCAGGTACTGAAGGAAAATGATTAGGGATGAAAAACTGACTTTCAGTCTTTCCTGATAGAAAATATTTAATGTTTTTGTTTTGACAGACTATCCAAAGATCAAAATTCTGACCTTTTTGTTGAGTCTATATTGCCTATGATATTTCTTGTTCAAACCTGAGCATGGATTAGAACATTAATAGTAAGAAATTTTAAGTCTGATTAGCTTAATGAGTCAGGAAAATTCTCTGCATATAGACATGGGTCACCATGACCTTCTCTTTGAGTACCTTGTGCTCATTGCCTCCACTCCCAGCATCCTACGCAGCAGAAACTAACTCCTCCATTGCTCAGTGGAGCTGGTGCTTTAGAGAGATGCAGAGAGGGGAAAGAACACAGCCCGCCCCTGAGTTTTCCTAGACACGACTTAGCATCCACAGCCAAGCAAACAGTACTCAATCTGCTGTATCTGTGCTTTGAGACGTGAAGTCTAAGCTGCCTCTCAAAGCTAGAGGAATCTGCTTTGTTTACTTGTTCAGGACTGGTCTCTAGTTGGAAGCAGCATGAAATCAGAGCAAGGCCTCATCCAGGGTAAAGGAAAGATGATGTGCTAAAAGGTGCTAAAAGGTTGCCTGAGGTAGAAACAGGAAAAACCGCCAATGTGTAAACTACTTCCTAACCAAACAAAAGTCATTTAGACAAGGCTCAGTGAATTCCTCACAGCCAAACTAAGCTAATACATCTTGTCTTGACTGTTTCTGTCCAAATGTGCCGGGATCACCTTCTTTGAAGCTAAGGGTGACACTGCTTTTGTTTCTGCACATTTATTCAGCTCTTAGGAGAAGGGTTATGTATGGGAGTTAGGGTATACTAATTTTTCTTTGAAAAAGTCAATATAACAGAATATGCCAAGGGATTTATTTACGTTCAATATCTATGAAGATTATGATGGCACACTTAAATTATAGTGATTAAGTATACTCCACAAGATTCTCAGCAAAGCTCATCCTTCCCTTCCAGCACCATAACCAGAAGCTGTCTACCTCAAATGCAAGTTAGGAACCCAGATCCATTTGCCTGCCTGCCTGTCAGCCACCCTCCCCACTATATCACCAGACACCATGACTATCTAACCTTGAGATCCAGCTAGAGATGCCTAGAACCAATCTGCTACTCCATTTACTATGATGTCCTGGGACCACATAGAGTCCTCTGATCTAAGATAAGAAACCCTTCTAGCCCCTACACCACCCACCTTCATCTGAGGACAATGTGGCATCCTACCTCCCACCCACACAGAATACTATCTACTCCCACTGTGACACCAGATTCTGCTACATGTAGAACAATAGCTATCAACCAACTTCTGAAGATCAGGGAATCTTATATGCTAGGAAAGGTTTACTTCTGAGCTCAGCTGTTACACTTATCCTTAGCAGAGCTGAAACTACTCTGATACCTCATTTCTACAACAACATGGGGGAAGGGGAGAGGAAGTAAGACTGAGCGCCAAGCACCATTCAACTGTTCTACAACCTGACTAGTTGGGGTGCTGACAAACAAGAATCCAAATACCCATTCAAAAAAGGTAAGACCATATATCCACACCATGAAACACTACCCATGACTAATTCGGATGCTTAGATCTCAGCACAAAAATGCAAACAACATAAATAACCAGGACAATATGTCTCCTGAGGAAATTAACACACACAACCCTGTAATGTTCTGTGGTAAAAGTAACTTAGCTAATACACAGGACAAGGATTTCAAAACAACAGTTTTAAGTATGTTTAAGATGGGGATGGACAGCTGAGTTGGTGGTTAAGAGTACTCAATGCTCTTGCAAATAACCCAGGTTCTATTCTCAGGACCAACATGGCAGTTTACAAGCATCCGTAACTCCAGCTTCAAGGAACCCAGAACCCTCTTCTGGCCTTCAAGGGTACCAGGCATGCATGAAGTAGAAATACATAAATTCAGACAAAACACTCCTACATGTAAAATAAAGATGAATATGTCTTAAAAATACATTCAAAGAACTCAAAGAAGATGTGAACAAATATCTGAGTGAGGGTTAAACTACAGAGTTGAATGAAATAATAAAAACATTTCAAAATATTAAAAAAATGGAATCAAATCTAAAAAGGAGAGAGAATATTTGAAGAAAAGCAAAAAACAAAAACAAAAACCTGAAATATACCCAAAATCTCAAAAATTCAAAAACATCAGAGGGAAACATCTCCAATAGATTGATCAAGTGGAAAAGAGAATAGACTATCAAGTCTCAAAGATAAGGTTGAGGAAATGGAACACCCAGTTAAAAGAAAATGTTAACTATAAAACAATTCAGGAACAAAACATCTGTGAAATCTAGAACATTATGGAAAGAATTAATCTACAAATAATAGATACACAGGAGAGAAAAGAAACCCGGGTTAAAGGTCCAAAAATATTTTCAACAAAATAATAAAAGAAAACACTCAAAATCTAAGGATAGAGATGCCTATGAAAGTACAAGAAGTATACAGACCACCTAATGGGGTCACAAAAGAAACTCCTCATGTACTGTAATGATCAAAACACTAAATGTGCATAACAAAAAAAGGATATGGAAAGCTGCAAGAAAGGTCAGGTCACATATAAAGGCAAGCTCATCAGGCTAACACTCAACTTTTCAATGGAAGCTTTGATGGCCAGAGGGGCCTGGACTCGTATAAGTTCTAAAAAACCTCAGATGCCAGTACAAACTACTATACTCAGCAAAACTATCAGTTGTCATCAAAGGAGAATAAAATATTTCAATCATAAAAAAGATTTAAGGATTTAGGTTCACAAAGCAAGCTCTACAACGAAATACTCAGTCTAAAGAGAAGATTAAATATAACCAAGGAAAAAGAGAGACTGTCAATGCCTATTGTTGTCTAGAGGAAGTGGTCCTTGATAAATAGGTTTCTTCTGTACATGAAACATAGCTATTATTACTAACATTTCCAGTCAGATGGTGTAACATTAGCTACACTAGTTTTATCACGTAAGAAAGGTTGACTCCAAGAACTCATGTCTATTGTCAGGTAGCTGGAAACACAAAGTAGAGACTCAAGAAGCTGCCATGCCGGAGAAAAAGTATATCAATGTCTTTGCATGTTCAGACCTCCAGGACAGGGTATCCTCACCCAGAAATGGTTCCCTCCTTGGTACATCCACATGGAGCTCCATCTCTCCACATCCATGGCCATTCAGGTACTCATGGAATATAATGTTGCAAAAAAAACTCCCACACTGATGCTTTAAATATTGCCTCCACCTTTCCACTAGTTATTTTGGAAAAGTCAAGTCTAATTATATCATTCTATTACTAAAACTTATTTAATGACTTGATATCATTTGATAGGAAAGAATAACTTCAAACCCAGAGATGGTGAAAATCTAAACTCCTTACTCTGGCAGCTGAGAAGGTTGCCACCTCACACAGTCTACATTCTCATCTTTATGCCAGTCAGTTGTATTTTCTATACCAGCATTTCATGCTTTAGGCACTCCAAAGTACCTCTCATCCTCAAATAAATCCAGCGCTTCTGTGAAAACCACAGTACCATCACCGAAAATGGAGCTTTCCACTATCTGCACCTGGAATGCTTTTTCAAAAATCAATCTGCCCCAAATCCTTAGGCAGAGTTATCTGTGCTCATCTAACACATTATATATGACTGTCCTCTTCACACAATGAATAAGTCATTTTAAATGTCTGATGTTTTCCATCACTGTACCAGACATTGAAATACTGTATTACATGGGAAAATAAGAAACCAGTTCTGCACTTCATGGTCTCTAACTGGAGGATGGAAATGTCAGTAATGTAAGTATCATTTAAGGAAGTATAGGTCTAGGGATGGAGTTTAGAGACAGAATGCTTGCTTAGTATTGTAAGACTCTCAGTTCAATCACCAACCCTACTCTAAATAGTAAAATTACTACAGTTGAGAGACACATGAGCTATGAGGATAAATAATGAGTGTGATAAGTTAAGGAGATAATGGAAAATTAGTTGTAATCTGGTGGAAAATGATATAAAGGGGGCAGTAGTCATATTCAAACATGGGGTCTTCCTACCCCTTATAATTTTAGAAATATCTATAGTTCTAATTTCTATATTACAGAAGTCTAAGGAGAATGACTATATGAGCATTACAAAGTAGAACTTTTTAGAACAATGTGACAGATAAATTTTATAGATCTTGAATCTTACATAAGGAAAGGCTGTATTTTATGCCTCTTTTATTTCTTTTATTTTTCTAGTATTTCATTTTTATTATACTAATAAAAGTATTAGTCTGTGGTTTATCATAAATTTAACAAACAACTGGCCTTTCTTCACAGGTGGTCTGAAGAGATATGACCTAGTCAAAAGAAGAATGCTTTAAAAGGGTATATTCTGGGAACAAATAAACAGAGTCACCCAAAGCAAGATAAAAATGGAAATAATGCAAAGCATGTACAAGGGATCTGTGGACAGCATCAGCTCACTCACAATGCTTAAGATATGATTAGTGTTAGTGCTTGCCAGGGGAAAATGAGGGATGGAACCTGAGGGAAAGATGGGTTAGAATTCTTCTCTGTAGAGGCCCCAAGGATTGTAAAGGATGAGTCCATATGAGAAATAAGGAAGCAGAACTGGAGGGTTTAGATGTTGAGAAGAAGAGTTGATCCCAAGAAGCCAGTATGCTAAATAGTTTCACCAAGTAGAATGTGGAATGCAACTGCACGAACAAGTTGACTAGAAAATGTCTTCGGGGTAGGCTGGAGATGTAGCTCAGTTGACATAGTACTTGCCTAGAATGCAGAAAGCCTGAGTTTGATCTTCAATACTGCACAAACCAGGAATGGTGGTACATGTCTATAATTTCAGTGTTTGGTAGGTGAAGGCAGGTAGCTGTTTAAAACTGTTCTTGATCTACATAGAGAGTTCAAGGCTAGCGCAGGTTACATAGATTCCCGTCTCAAAAAAATATTTGGATATAATGACACAGAGAACATCATTAGCTCTAGGAAAAGCAATATTATGGGAAGTGAGACTAATCTAGAAAACATTAAGGAATGAAGAAATTAAAGAAGATTATTAACAGTGAGACAGAAAAGAATCAGGAGCCAGGGAGCTAGAGACAGATGTGGTTTAAGTGTTTTGTGGTTGTAGCTGTTACAGTTTTGATTTCATGAAAGTTGAATATTTAAAGTTTAAAAATTCCTGTTGACTATAGAAGGAAGAGAGAAATAATAGCTTACTTTTCCTTTCCAAGAAAGTGGGTGAGTTTGGCATAAGAAATGAAGTCCAACTTAAACCCCAAGAGATAGTATTATTCGAAACAGTCTGTACATTCTAAGTTGCCTCCTCAGGAACTAAAAATAGAAAGTTGGATGTGTAGAAGGTAGATGTGTCAGTGGACTGAGGTGAGTGTGAAGATTGGTGTGTCTGGAAAACGATGCCATAGTGAGCTAAGAGGAGGAGTATCATAGCCACAAGAACGCTGTGGACATCCATTTTAAAAAAAAAAAACTATATAACCTCATATTTTTTCTGTTACTTTTTCTTAAGTGTTTTCTATTTATTCTTCCAGCCTTGCTTTGAAGAGTATTTGTCTTTGAGACAATGAAGACACCATTGAACCGGTTTCTTTTTCTACTGTAAGATGTGCACATCTTCTCATTTGCTTCTTTTCTACTTCTGGGAGCCATACCACACCTTTGCTGATTTATTTGCTCCTGTTTGCTGTGCCTGCCCATGGGTTGATAGGCTACTTCTCCTTTGGTCTTTGGGTCTGCAGCTGCTCCCATGGACCAGCTTTGCTCAAAAACAAGTATAGGGAGGAAAATGAGCCAGGGTAGGCTCAGTTTCAAGTTGAGTTTGTGTCCAACACTCAACTAAATTAGATGTACCATGAACTATATTTGTAGCACCTGGCTCCTAGCCTACAATGCTGATTTTGGAGTTTCTTGGAGACTCCCATTGGAGCCCTTGAAGTTCCAAAAACTCACTAGTGATGCTTGTTTGTCATTCACCCTACTCACCTCATGTCCACAAGACTCATCATGAGCAACTCCGCTTGTCATACTGCATATATGCATAACCAAGCCGCCTTGTCATACTGTAGAATTATGCATCTGTAAGGGCCCTTCTCTTCCCCTCCTACATATCATCAAGCCAAAGAATCATTAGATAGACCTTTAAAAATTATGACACTTGTCTTTTTGAGCTGGGATCATAGACTAGCAGCCCACAGATGGAAGCCAGCTGGCAGATATAATCTTATTGGGCCCACACAATTTCTGAAAGATAAGAACACTTCATTTAAAAATCTTTCTGGCTCCCTTTTCTAAAAAGTCTGATCATTTGACAATTTGTGGTGGTAATTTTCTGCATGATGAAAACTGACTGGATTTGGTTTGTGGCTGTCCCCTTTGGATGAACTTGACTATATCTTCCCTATTCCAACCTGTGTTGGACTTATCAACCCCTAGCAGAGTATGAAGGTGCCTAGTCATTGTCCCCTGGCTTTAGAATAACTATATGATATTGAACTAATAATCTTTTACATCTCACTATTTAGCACATCATTTTTAAGGGTTGCAGGTATCTCTTTTCCTATCCCCTCAAGGTGGATTTTCTTCTGTCTGTTTTGTATTTCGATTTTTCAAGACACTTTTTTCCATTTCAGCTATTTTTATTAGTATGTTTAAAGGATGAGGGATACCATAAAAACGCTTTTATTTCATCATAAAAACTTCCTTACCTGACTTTTTTGTAGTTTCAGAAAATGGGAAGTTATGAAAATAGCTTGTAAAATGATTGGATATCAGAAATGATGAAATCATTGGTACAATGCTTTAAGCCTTAAAACAATACTACTATATTATCACATGTAAAAATTAGTAGTGGCCAATACATTAACAGGAGAAATCAAGCTATACACCAGAAGGCTTTTAACAAACTCAGTTTTTTTTCCTATTTCATTTCATTAAAAGAAAATCATAGTGATCTGGATATGCAATAAATATAAATAGCTTTCTTTCAGAAAACATTTAAATACAGTGTCCCAGATGAAGGAATTTACAGACAGGACTCATAGCTGGGGGGTCATCCACTAGAAGACTTCAAGATGTATTTGGATTCCCAAAAATTCATGGTACTATACATGTTAATTTGAACAGCACCCACTTGGAAGAGGATCTGGGTGCTTGAAAAGAAAAGAACATCAATCAGATTTCAACTCTGTTACTGGTATTAGGATACAAGTCTCCTTAGCAGCTACCAGTCTCAAATTTTTCCCAACTACGGTATGTTCTATCACAGATCAGAGAACAGACTCTTCATAAAATAGGGATCAACTGGTGCCCATCTATTCAAAACATTCTGATGGCTACTCACTAAAACATAGAATCAGAACTAAACTCCTCAGCATCACCTGCAGCTTCCACAGGGTCAGGTGCTGTGCCTTCTCTGACTTGTAAATCTTCTACCACTCTGGTCCCTTCCACACTGTCCACCATCACATGGACCTCTTTCTGTTGCTGAACAAGCAAATTTTGTCCCCATGCCATTCTGCAGTGCTTCTTCCACTGCTCTTCATGAACTTGTTCCTCCCTGTTGTTTTCCTCTCAGCTCAAGTATCCCTGTGCCACAGCATCCTTCCCTAGGAACCCAATGTAGAAGTGGTCCTTACTGGCTCCTGTATGGCCTTCTGACACTTCATGTCATCTGGAGTTTTCAGTAATCATCTACGATCTTGGTGCTTAAGAGATGGTGTGTCTAACCATCCAACCATATCGTCTCCTTTAGAATGTAGACCATAACTTCTTCACTGTTACAGTCCCAGATTATTGGTAGAATGACTGAATTTATGAATGACAAAAAACAAGACTTAAAGAAAAGAATGGTCCAGGCAAATTCCCACAACTCGGGAAATCAAGTTAGAACTTTCTTAATAACTATTTAGTTTACTAACATGAAAATCCTGTAAAATATTTGGAATGTAATTAAAAGGGAAAGATGGACATCATGAGTCAATTTTATTATGTCAATCTTTTTAAGATGTTTATTTTGTAACAATGCTTCATTTACACACACACACACACACACACACACACACACACACACACTGCAAGCAATAAGTAATTTTTTCATAGCAAATGCACCCTGATAGACTCTAAAGGGTTCCCACTGACTTAAGTTTCATGAAATCTATCTACTCAACAGAGTCATTTAATTTTAGTATATTTATCATTACAATTGCATGCAATTATTGCTAGCTATTTTGTAGAAGCAATATTTATAATTAAAGAAATGGCATGTACAGCTATTATTCAGTATTCTACTTGGTTCTTTCAACTCCTTGAACTAACTTTCATAACAGCAATAACAATATCACTAAAGTGAAACATATGTAATTTCTTTATTCTTCTAAGAAGTCAAATTGCTAACAAGTTCAAATTTTCTTTCTCAGATTCCAACAAATAAGCAATAAACTACCAGAGTTGTTAATTGAGTAAATTACTCCTGAATGACTCCAAGGTCAAATGGATCCTTGTCAAGCTTGGTGATATGATTCTTCCCTTTGACAAAAACTCACTATTATATTCATAACTGAAAATTATGTCTTAGTAGCTCATCCTTGAATCACAGGGGTAGGGAACTCTAGTCAGAAGTTTTCCTGTGTCCCTCCCAGTCCCACAGCCACTCAGACCCAAATAAACACACAGAGGCTTATATTAATTATGAACTGTATGGCCATGGCTTATGGCTCAAGCTCCTTGCTAGCTATCTCTTATAACTAAACTCACCCCATTTCTATTCATCTATATGTCACCACGTGTTCCATGGCTTTACCTGTGTGCCATTACATGCTGCTCCCTGGACAGCAGGATGGCGTCTCCTCTGGCTCTACCTTTCTTCTTCTTCCTGTCTCTCTCCTGGATTTCCCACCCACCACTAAGCTGCCTTGCCATAGGCCAAACAGCTTTATTTCTCAACCAATCAGAGTAACACATATTCACAGCACACAGAAAGACATCCCACAGTAGGGGACACCAATTATGAGTTATCTCAGTGAAGTAAAAATAAGTCTTCTACCACAGTACCTACAGAGGGTTCTGTCACAGAGGAAACCATTCATCCTGCAGGATTAAACTAAGAAACAAATGGAGACTGCAAATATTTATCCACACATGACACTGATTAAAGATTCATGGCATTGAGAAGGGGATTATAGTCTCCAACTCAAATAGAAGAATCAGGTCTCTTTGATTCATGATTGAAGGAGGCATCCCCTGGAAGAATGTTGTCATCCTGTCCATTCCTTGCTGTGAACACAGGAGCTCAAGAGAGAGGCTTACTGGCTAGTGACTATGGCTGTTTGCAACTGATTGAAACTTCAGCACCAGAGTGAATGAAATCCAAATCCATATTATCTGCACTCACTTCCATCAGAAAAAGACAAAGGATGTGTACATTGGAAGAGTGAGAAGGAAGCCCGCTCTAAAGCCTTGCCACTCAATGAAGCTACCTTACCCAGAGCCAGACAACCCAGTTAGGAACTATGAAGATAATGGCACCATAAGAATGGACACTGGGGAAATCTGTGGTCCTGGTTTATAACCAGTCAATGTCAGAGTCTTCCAGACTTAAGACAAAGTTGCCTTCCAGATTACACATTATCTAAGTAAATGACATTGGTAGTTTGAGTAATTTGTACTGATATTTCCAATCTAAACACTGTTTTAGTTCTTTCCATTTTCTTACAAAAATGAAAGTCCTTTAGTCCTGGGTTCAAACTAAATATATATCAAGAATCCTGAACTTGGTCCATGAACCACTTTGTATGCTGTGCCCTCCCACAGAAAACTAAAACACAACGTATTACCTAATAATTCCACTTAGAAAGAGAAACATCCTTGCCTTAGGAGAGAAAATGATGAAATACACATGAACAGAGTGCTTCAGGGGAGGGACATGAGCCACACCAGGATGGAGATGTGTGAAGAAGCAGCAAAGACTAGCTATCTGTACGTGTGATAATCTACCACCCGGAAAATAGAAACAGTTCATTGGCATGTAGAAAGGACAGGATATCACCACAGACATGCTCGTACTGAGTTTCTGTTCACAACCTTCAAGGATACCAACGTCTTTCCACAGTTAAATCTGTCTTTGATGGTCCTCATGAACCTGGCATCTCTGTACCATCCAATTCATCACCCTCTGCTCCTAGAAAAAAGACTTCACTTCTATTTGAGGGTGACTGGCTACCCTTAGGCTATGAACGCTCCACAATCATTGCCTCATTCTATACCTTTAAAAAAAAGGGGATACAAAGTTTCATTTCAAATCTTTTATAGCACTGAAATTCTTTCTTACCATGACAATCCCAGCCTTGACTGTTTCTGTAATGGAAACCTCTTCCAGTTGGGTACTGCATCATTTGTTCCACTTCCCATACTCCCCGTAACTAAAATGAATAGAATCTAACATCTTCTACTTAAACACGTTTAAAACGTGACAACATAATAGCAGATAAGTTATTCATAAATTCTGACAATTGACTATCCAAGTTTCTGACCATTATTGTGTGGGTCAAACCCTATGATTTAAAATAAACTCTTAGGGGTAATGTTTTTGACACAATATTAGCTCAATGGTCTTTCACTTCATTGCAGTTCAAAAAAAAAAAGCAACTGTCAGTTATGGACTGTGCTCTTAACAAATCAGCCTTCCCACGGTGGTTCTTACGTTCCTGTACTCCCACAGAAGCTGCATTTAAACCTGTGTACTTGCTATAGTATAAGTTACCATATCTCACACATGTACAAGAAAGCCTGGGGAATCCCCTAAGAAAAGCCTAGGAGAAATCCCTTCTGCAAATTACAAGTCAACCCGCAGGATTCCCCAGCCAGACGGCAAGAACAGAAGAACATCCTTTCTTTCTTTTTATGTCTCAGAACCTGAGAATATCTGTTCTTTTTCTTCTTTAACTAGCTAGTTTCAAAACTCAGCGCTTGAAAACATCTGTGAATAACAGAAAAAAATCTAAAATGACCACCTCTCAGCTTTCCTACCTGTTTCTCCAGCCATTCCTATATGGACAGAGCTGAAAGGATTCTCTTCCTTCTTCATATAGTCTTTTCAGGGCTGCAGGCTCCAGTCCCTGTGGCTACTCTATCACTTTCCCTGGTATCAACCCAGAAGGGGATACATGATCAGATCGCTTTCCTCTGACTTGTGATGTATCCGCCCTGGGAAGCCAGAGGTTCAAGGTCACATCACTTAAGGCAACCGAGGAAGAAGGGAGGGTGGTTAGAACAGAGATAATGTAACCAAAGGACAGAGAGTTAGCCTGAAGGTCCACGGCAGGTACCTGCTGGAGATTGACCTTAATGTGTGAAAACACTCACACTGGTAGTGTGAACCGGGTTTTAGGCTGAGCTTTAAAGGCCTGCTTGCCCCAGCACATCTCCTTAAACAATATCCACAATTTCTCAATGCTATGGCTAGCCTTTTGTTTGATACATTCTTCCTAGGAATTCTATATTAAAATCAACTCAGGCTGGGCAGTGGTGGCATATGCCTTTAATCCCTACACTTGGAAGGCAGAGGCAGGTGGATCTCTGTGAGTTCAAGGCCAGCCTGGTCTACAGAGCGAGAGCCAGGACAAGCACCAAAACTACACAGAGAAACCCTGTCTCAAAAAAAAAAAAAATCAACTCTCAGATTTTAACTGAGACTTCTCTCGTCCTGCTTTTTCTTAAACCTGCATTTGGATTAGCTGTGATGCATCTCCAAGGAACATAGTATTTTCCTAAAGATTCCTGTTAATACTTAAGAATCCAGGTCTTTCTGGCCTTAACTGTCTCATATTGTGGTGGTTTGAAAGAAAATGGTCGCTGTAGGCTCATATATTTGAATGATTGATTCCCAATTGGTGGAACTGTTTATAAAAGATTAAGAGATGTGGCCTTGTTGGAGCAATTGTGTTACTGGGAATGGACTTTGAGGTTTCATATGACCACACCAGACCCAGACTCTCTGCCTCCTATTTGTGAACCAAATGTAAGCTCTCAGCTACTGTACCAGTGCCCTGCCAGTCTGCCTGCCCTACTTGTCCGCCTGCCACCAATTCCCCTATATATATGTATGTATTCAATCATGGTCATGGACTCACCCTCTGAAACTATAAGCAAGCCCTTAATAAAATGCTTTGTTTTTAAGTTGCTTGGTCATAGCAATAGAATAGTAACTGAGACACATAGTCAATGTGATAAAGTAAACCACGGGGCCTGACATACTACCAATGGAAATTAGTGGGAGGAAAAGTTAAAGGAACAAGAATCTGAGCTTCTATGGAAAGAGAAAGTTGACAAACTCTACCCACCCACACTGGGGAAGCTGGAGCTGAGTTCCCAGAGTTCTCTGGAGCCAGGTGCAGCCATGTCCCACCTACAGCTGAGTTTTTCCCCTGAATAGATACAGCTAGCAACTTTGAATTTTCTTCAATAACGTTTTGTCATTTTTTTATATCCTGACTTTTTAAATAAAACTATTACCCAATATAAAACAAATATATCTAAAGATATTCTTGGCATTTATGTGAAATAAATGATTTTCTAAACGTACATCTCTTTAGTGAAGTCATAACACCATTTTCAACCCAGCCATTACCTACTGAAATATCTACTGCAAACACTGAAGTGCCCATGACCAGCAGTTATACTAAAACTAATGTATTCCCCAAACACATTCTGTCTCATGTCTCCTGTCTTCTCTGGGCTGACACTTTATCTGGACAACATTTTCCTCCTGCCTAGCCCCTGAAACTGGTCTCTTTTCCTCAAAAGGCTTCCTGGTACAATCTCCTCTGTAGTATATTTGGCTCCTCTGACTACCTAGACATTGTTGACTCTAGCTTTGTAATTACAGTATTGTAAATGCTTCCACATCTGTCTCCTCTGTAAGGGTTACTGAAAACATGGCTATCATTCCTCTCCTCTTGACCAACACCCAGCACAGCCTCATCCATAAGAAGAATTTAATGATGCACAGTGGCCCTAGTCAAACCTATATTCCACATCAAAGTCAGCTGCCTTCACTCCGGAAGGCCTTAGTCCATAGTCAATACTAGAACTATACAGCTTTCTAGCCATCGCTTGATCCGCATCTGAGGTTTGCCTAATTAACATAATCAATCTCAAAAATCTCCTCTCTGTGGTAGAAAGAGGAGACACTGAGACTTATGAGGTGGCTAAATATTTTATGAGTTCGAGGCCAGCCTGGTCTACAGAGCGAGATCCAGGACAGGCACCAAAAACAAAACAGAGAAACCCTGTCTTGAAAAACGGAAAAAAAAAAGATTTATACTCACACTCTCACACTCCTCATAAGGGTTTATACATTTTTACCTCACACATTTACACACACAATCAACTCCATGCTAACTTTTGTGTGTGTTTTGAGACAGGGGTCCAACTTTATTCTCTTGCATACGATTGTGTCTGGCTTGAGACTGAGCAGATCTTGTACATGCTGCCACTGAATTCTTATGTGCAGTTGCCCTGCTGTGTCTGGAAAACACTTTCCTTGTAGTTATCTATCACCTCTGGCTCTTACAAAATGATCTCTGAGCCTTGAGATGAGAGAATGTGGTACAGATGTCCCATTTATGGCTAAGCATCCCACAGCCTCCTTTTCTCTGCATGTCCACCAATGATGGATCTTTGTGTTAACTGCTATCTAATGAAAAGATGTTTCTCTGATGAGGGTTGAGAGATGTACTAATCTATGGATAAAAAGATAAGCCATTAGGATTTGCTTTAATGCTATGTCCATTTAGCAGAGTAAAAGTAGCATGTTCTCCCCTAGGGCCTATGACCTGGCTAGCCACAGGTTCTTGGCCTTGATCTTAATAACATTAAAACTTTCCAACCATGACAAGATGTCTTTTCATTTCTTTTGATATTAATTAATTTCTTTCCATATTTGGTAATTGTCAGAACATAGAAGTTTAACAAAAATGAAACCTGTTAATTTAATCATTTTTGATGGTATTATAAACTGAATTATTATGCCAATTTTACTTTGCATAGAAAAAGTATTTAATATTCAAATACTTATCTTATACCTTCTCAACTTTGAGATGTTTTATTAGTTCTAATAATTTTTAGTGTATCCCTTAAATCTTTATTATACAATTTATATAATCTGAAAATCAATATGCTCTGCTTTCTTCTCAATCTAGATGCCTTTAATTTCATATCCCTGCCCATCTTGGTTAAACATCTCATATATTATATATTTGACATCTTAATTGTGTATTAATAGCTAGTCTATTTTAATGTACTTCTGTTTCAGCCTATAGTCAACTCTTACCACTCAATATAAAAGCAAATAATCTAAAATTTTTGAACAGGCAAAATTCTTGACAGACATTTTTTTCCTCCAAAGAAAATATAGAAATGACAAAAAGAAAATGCTCACCTCACTAGCCACTATGAAAACACAAAGTCACATGCAAGGAAGGCCACTTTACACCCAGAGGTGGCTAGCGGTGATGCTGAGAACACTTCATTTAAAAGGAGTTATGATGAATAGGTGTAACTCCTTGACTAAATTCAAAGCATTAGGGATTTCGGTGTTTGTGCCTTAAAGTATTACATGTTTAAAGCCTTTGAACATAACAAATTACTTAGAGTTTTCAAAACATCACTAAATCAACCAGTATTGCATTATGTTACAAAGGGATTTCAAATTCATGCAAATGTTTACTGCTGATCGTGTAACATAGGCTGTGTCAATCAATCACATTGGGTGGACTTTTTTTTTTCTCCTGAGTAGAAGTTGATACAGCTGCAACTGTTTGCCTTGGTGTGTTACTTCCTGTCACTTAGTTGTTTTGTTCCTCTGTGATTGGCTTGAAGTTAGAATAAATTGACAGTAGGTAATTATCAGCTAAAACTCAGAAAACAACAGTCTTGAAAAGCTTGACTTGAACCTGATTTAAAGGATACAAACTCACAGGGCTTTCTGGATGGTATTCCATGTCAACCACCAACATGCAATGCCGGTTACACTCACACATTTTGAAGCCAGAATCAAACTATAAATGTCTTCACACCTACCCTAACCCATGCTTTTCATTACAGTTTTCCATAGTTTTTTATCATAGGCACTCCGCAGGCTACCCATGGCTTTATCTATGACAACCCAGACCTATGGCATGTTCTTTTGTGGGCTTCTAAATTATTTTTTGCCATTTTCAGTGTCTTTCTTAAAATTTTAATAATTCATATCCAGCACTTTTTGTTTTAAAAATTCTATGTTTATTTTATCATTCTTATACCAAATTTCCTCTCACATCATTGATAAGTAAATCAACAGCCTCTCCTCACCTACATTCATTATGTTACCACATGTTTTCATAACTATTGTTACCTCACTTATCACACCTTCACAGCTTATTCCTATTTTTTACTAAATTGTGAAGTGGTGGTTTTATTTTTAAGTTCTTTTTATTAGGAATTTCATATACACATATAGCGTGTTTTAATCAAATCCACCCCAATCCATTCCACCAACTCCTCTACCACTTTTCCCTCCCAACTTCATGAGCTTTGTTTTTAAACTCACTCACTGAGCCCACTTGGTGCTGCTGCCTGGGCCTGAGTATAGGATCCTCTACTGGAGCATGCATAGCCTTTCCAGCAACACATTGCAGAGAACACTGACTCTTGCTGTGCCAGCAACCATCAATTGCTAGTAACTCCTCAGCAAGGGGTTGGACTTTACCAGACCCCACACACACTTGTGTGCTGAGGTTTGGGCTGATTCGATCCTCCGTGGATCTTGAACATGGAGTCACAGATGCTGTGAATTTGTGTGAGCAATGGTGCTGTCATGTCCAGCAGATACTGTTTCTCTGCAGATGTCTATTATCTCTAGCTCTTGTGAGGAGTCTTGAGAGGTCATGAGGTATATCTAGGCTTCTATTCCTGCTACTATGGTAAAATACAACTACAAAAGCAACTTAAGGCTGGAGGGTTTTATTCTGGCTCAAAGTTCAAGGTTAAGACCACCATGGGGGTTATGGCAACCAGAGCTTGAAGCAGCTGCTCACACGGCATCCATACTCAGAAGGCGGAGATGATGAATGCATGATCTTTCTCAGATCCTTTCCCCATGCATACAGTCTCAGATCCCAGCCAGGGACTGCATCACCCACAGTAGGTGTATCTTCCCACCCTAGTTAATTCAATCCGTTTAATGCCCTGGTATGCCCAGAAACCAATTTCCCTGGTTATTCTGGATTCTGGCAAGTTGGCAACTAACACTACCTATCATGAGAAGTTAGAACAAAACTAAAACATTCAAATTCTGTGTAAATACAAGCAAATAGCATTGTAAACGATGAAAAATCACCAGAAAACATTTGGAACTTAGGAAAAACAAGTACCCTTGGTACATGAGGAATTCTTATGAAAGGTAAGCTATAAAAAGTTCTGCTAAAAAGCTGGTGTGGCAAAAATGCTGTTGACTAATGCACATATTAACAAAATTAAAAAAAAATACAAATCAAAGGAATGTTTTATTCTCAGAAAAGCAATGAAATAATATGACTGATATTTTTTCCAATTCCCTCTGTTCATCACAAATCACCCCCAAAACCTGCTCACAGGTTCTAAGGGTCTAGAATTCTGAAAACGATACAGAATTCTGCAAAAGGTACAAACTAGTTCCTGTTTCACAGTAGTATCTGGAGCCTCCGACTCAAAAGCTCAATATACCACAGTGGCAGGGACAGGAAGTGCCAGAGATGGCCTCACCTTCATAACCAGTGGTGTAGACTTGCTGTGGATATTATCTGGTATGAAAGGCCAGGCTATATAGTGGCCCCGTCTTCCAAAGACGAGGGTCCCCAAAGAAGCAGGTGGCAAGTGTAATATGTGGGGCTCAGGAGTCACCTAACATCAGGTCAGCTGAAGTAACTCACAAGCCTGTCCAAGTTCCAACACATGCCGCCCACCAAGGAGAGGAATGCTATGGTCATACTGATGGAGCCAACACAGAGTGGGAAATACTGTTTTAGCCACCCTCACAAGACACAATCTGCCACTGAGGCAAAATGAATATGCTCAAAGACTGCCAAGTGTAAATTAGCATCTTTCTAAAGAGTGAATTGGCAATGTAAGCGAGAAGCATTAAATATGCCCCAACCTTTATTTGTGACATGATTTCTCCTCCCAAAAACATATTCTGGTTGAGGCATGGATAGAATATTTCATAGCTCAAATATCAGTTTATAATATTTTAAACATAAGTACTAGGACTTTATTGTACCTTAATATGGGTTTTTCTCTTGTAATAAGTTTTACTAAGTGAAGTCAAGATAACCACTTACATAGTCTTTCCACAAATAATGACAGTTTCTCCTAAGTACCACTCACCTTTGACCAAGCTGGTTGCTGTCCCTGTTTCCGTCAGTTTAAATCTACTGGAGAGGCAGATATCACAGAACTAATCACATAATTTGCCTTAGGAACTTTAAGAAGTACCTTTAAAATAATGTACAGGAAACGATGAGAGGATTTCAAATGAAATTAACTTACATGAGGACTCAAGGAGTTGACACTTAAAGCAAAAACTAACAAACACCAGAACGGTGATGAGCATAACAGCTCATACCTCTGTACTGGGCAATTTGGGCAAGGGGATGCAAAGGAATTACAGCTGAAGGATTGCTTGTGAGTCTGACGCAAGTCTGGGCAAAAGAGTGAATCAATCTCTGTCTCTTCCTTACACACACACACACACACACACACACACACAAGCAGTGGGAAAAAAATCACATGAAAGCCCTGAAGTATGACCCAGGATATTGAGTAAAAAGAAGAGCAGTGTTTGCACAATGTACCGAGTGAGGGAAACAGAAGGAAGAATTACAGATGACAGGTAAGTCCTGCGCAGTCCGCAGCTGCATACCCCCATTAAAGATTTCACATTTTCTTCTAAGCACAACCATTCTTGGAAGATCTTAGAGCTAGGGTGCCAGAGTATAACATGATCTCATTGGTGTACACTGTCAAGATGTTATTCTGACTTTACTCTTATTGTAACTATAGTGTGTAGATAAAGAAGAGGTTAATTACAAGTTCATTTTGATGGTCTAAGTGAGGGATAACTATAGTTTGGTGAGTGTGTCAGTAGCAGAGATGACTCAAGGTACATATTTGGTGAAGAAATGAAGTGTATTGGGCTTTTTAAGTTCAAAACTACAAACTGTTAATTTACTATTTTTAGCCATGTAAATGGGTACAATCTTTTTAGAAGAGTTGAGATTGTATTAATCTTTTAATGTTTCATTCCCTTTAAGATGACAATTCCACTCTTAGGCATTTAGGAAGAATAGTATTGGATATAGATAAGGAATTCAGGAGGGCATAAATGTGAGCTGAACAAGGTGACACCGATAGACAAACCAAAGTGATGAGGAAAACCCAGGGGACCTGAGTGCTGTATAAAGAACTATAGGCAGCTAAGGAATTTGGAGAGTGGGAGAAAGAGTCTTCCCCAGGGAAGAGCACATCACTTGGTTATGCAACACCAAGTGATCATCCCTGGAAACATACATACAAGTATTATTGTATGGACTGAACAAATTATGTTTATGTATTTAAGAATATGTGTGCATATATATAAAACAGTAACTAAATTAAAAGAGTTCATGAGTTTGCGAGAGAGCAAGGTGAGTATAAGGAAGAGTTTAAAGGGATACAAGGGAAGGGAGAAATTATGTAACTATATTATAATCCCCCAACACAAAAAATTAATTTAAAAAAGAGAAAAAAGTTTAGCCAGGCAATAATGTTATAACTAAAATCAGATGCTGCATAAGTAGTTTCCAGAGCTTGGTTTTTAGATAAGATTTTTTTTCTAACAAAATGACTAGAGATCTTTGGGGAAATGGTCAATTCTGGGTCTCAAAGAGGGGAAATCTAGGTTGAGCCTGGAGTCACAAGTATTCAAAAAAGAAAAGGACTAGAACCTACCTAGCAAAGGATGACAGGAATCAACATGAGAGAGCCCCCAGTGGCCAAAGTCGGGGTAATCTGGCGCACACACATTAATAACATCATATAAAATAAATACACACAAGTCCACAGTGATACAACTGCATATGGTTGAAGCGACAAAGAGGAGAACTAACACAGTAAGTTCTCACAGTTATGGCTGAAGCAATGAGGAGGGACTATGACAGAGCAACAACATGGTTTAAAAATATGCATAAGTCTGTGATGATATGAATATGTGGTTGAGACAATAAAGAGGGAAAAAGGCAAATATTTCTGAAAGAGCAACTTCAAATAATACATATCAATAAACACCCCTAAGGGACACATATTTCTAACCCTCTCCCTCATCTCCATCTTCTCATCTTCACTGAGCATGGACCAGACTTAGTGGCTTTGGATTTGGTAAAAGTGAGGAAGTCACCTTTACAGTGGAGAACATGGTATGTTCCACCACAGCCACGTTATCAAGGTTAATGTTACCAGTGGTGACGGTGAGTACTGGACATTCCCAACACTGTATGAGGAGAGCTCTTCACTTCTGTTCTTAACAAAAGCTGTCATTCTAGTCTGACCATGAGAGAAAGGAATCAGAAAATCTCAGATGAAGAGGCGGTCTATGAAACATCTGACCAGTACGTCTCAAAACGTAACAAGTGACAACAAACAAGGTCTAAGATGGCCAGACATGATGTGGGCACCAGAATATTGACCCTTGGACTAGAAAAAGCAGCCCTGGTGGGAATACTGCTAAAGTCCTAGCACACAGTTAAGGTTGTATAATAGCATTATATCAATGTCGAGTTCTATGTTTTCACAAATGTGTTATGGTTTTGTAAAGTATATTAATGATGTTAGGTGATTAATATTTAGAGACTCTCTGGATTACCTTTGTGAATTCTCCATAAAATTATCCCCAAATTATGTTTCCTTGGAGAATGAACTCACAGTGTTGTCTGAAGAACTAGAATAGCGCCCCTAAAACAGCTGGAGAGCAGTTACGGGTTGAAGCAGAATCCCACTGTTGGTGATTTATCGCACACACTGTGTTTTCTGCCTGAATCTCTATACTGTTTGCATATTCTGTTTGCCTGGTGAGTATAATTTTCTTCTGAGGCACCAGGAAAATGCAATAAGTCAAGTAAGAACCTCAGAAAAGCCTCACAAATAAGAATGGATCATGTTGGGACAAACTATTATGGCTTGAAGACAAGAGAGAAGAATTAATATGTGCGCTTAAATATCACTTCTTTAGAGATTTCAATGATTGGCCTATGAAAATAGTGCTTGCTATCTCTATTACTTGTCCTCAGAGTACTCTAATCACTTTATTGTATGACTTAATTGTTCTCTTGTCTACTTTCAATCTGTTCCTTCTAGAGTATACGCTCCATGACAATAAAGACACTGTCATCCCCCTATGCTTGGTACAGAGCCTCGTACTAGAGCAAAACATTATACTAAGCTGCCTGTTATTTTTTTTTTTAATTGCCACAACCAAGCACCTGACAGGAAGGAAGGAAGGGTTCATTTTGGCTTAGAGTTCCAGGGAGATACAATCCATCATGGTGGGGAAGAGATGCCATCAGGACCAGGAAACTAACTGCTCTTGTTACTTTAGTTAGGAAGCAGATGATGGATAATGGGGCTGGGTGGGCTGTGAAATCTCAAGATCTGTCCCAAATCTTCCACTTTGGCCAGCAAATCTCCACCTTCTAAAGGCTTCACAGCTTTTCAAAGCAGCCACCAGCTGGAGACCAAGTGTTCAAAGAACCTCTGGGGAACATTTCACACTCAACCCGCATCATCTGAGTAGACCTTGGTTGGATGGATAACCTTAAGACCCTCCACAGAGAGATTCTGGCTGATGGCTAGAGCCAGGAGAACACATTGGCAATATCCATGTGAAGAACGTAGAAAGCACAGGGTCCAAAACTAAGCCTTGGATTCACCCATCAATAAGGGCAAAACAGAAGCAGTAGAGAAGGTTAAAAAAAAAAAAAAAAAAAGAAGACAGGATACAGAAGCGCAAAGAAGTCCAGGATGCCTTCAAAAGGACTAAATGTAAAACTATAGGAACAGCGTATATATTGCCAGTGTCTGGGCTTAAAGACAGAGACTAAGAAAATATACAGGTTTTGAAAGCTTAACTCTGATCCCTCATGAGCATTGCCTGCTTGTCTGTAAAATAAAGCACTCAGACCTCTGTTCTGCCATCTCTTTGTCTTTCCTTATAACAAAACCGTGGCCATATCTGGCACATCTGAATGTCAACAAGAGCAGTTTTATTGCTTGGGCTACATTACTGCCCTATCATTCTGCCTTCGAGATGGTATGAAGTTGTTTCATGAAGAGACACCAACAAAGCTACACAACTTTGTAACACATTTTAAATGATTGACATACAATAGTGTGACCTATTGGAGACTGGAGGCTTTGGGTGAGTGTCTACCTTTAACAAGTAGAGCATCTCTAGCCACAAAACTACTCAATCAGTTCTTTCCACAAGACTTGAAAAAAATATAATACAGCTATTACAATGTGGCCAACAAAAATATCAGAAAATATTGAGCTAGATGTGGTGGCTTATGCTCATAATTCCAGCGGTTGGGAGGCTGATACAGGGCTATTGTAGAGTCTGAGTCTACCCCAAGTTCCAGGGCAGCCTGAGCTGCAGAATGAAAACCTGTCTCTAAACCAAAGAGAAAACAATTTGTGGAAACCATTGCAGAACATGAAATGATGCCTAATTCTTTTTCTTCCTTTTATATATAACTTAATATATACCATTTGACTTCATTTCTTTCAAGCTTTCAAAAATAAGTGCACATCACTTGTATTCCTACTTTGTATATTCAACATGCTTATCCAATTGGTCAAAAGTCAGATGAGATAATACATGTCATCTTACATACTCACCTTAAGTCCCCAGTATATTAGCTAGCTTTTGCATTAACTTACCCAGCTGTGACTGAAATACTGAAGGGTTAAGCTACAGGACAGCTGGTTGAGTTCTGTCCTACCAGATGCAAAGCCCTGGGCTTAATCCCTAGGACTATATCAACTGGACATGGTGGTACACATCTGTCATGCCAGCACTAGGTAAGTGAAGGCACACACAGCAAGTTCCAAGCCAAAGAGTAAATGAGACTTGTCTCAGATAAGACATAACAAAGTAAAATACTGAAGAGGGGGGAAAGGCAACTTAAAAGCAGGAAGAATTACTCTGGGTCACTGTTTCAAAGTGTTCAGTCTATAGCTTGGCTCCAGTGTGATTGAGAAGAACGTCGTGGTCGAGGGACTACATGACATAGGAAGTTCTTGACCTCTGACAACCAGCAGAGAGAAGATGGAAGGGTTCACAGACCTTAGAAGATAGAGATGCAGTGAGCCATTTCTTCTAGCTAGGCCCTATCACCTAACGTTTCCAAATTCTGAACATAGGACCAGGAGCTGCAGACCAAGAATTCAGCACATGAGCCTGTGGGATACATGTAACATTTGAGCCCTGATAACACTAACATTAAAGAACAACACAATGATGCTAACATGAATTATGAAATTTTATGATCCACTAGGACAACCTTCTCCCTCCAGACTTTACAACACTGAGTCTAAATCCTCTCCTTTTGCCAAATTGATTTAATCAGCCTAAGCCCTATTCAGGATGAACATTCAGAATGATTATTTCCATAGAGCTGCCAAGTGTTGGCCAAAGCAGCTTTCACCAGAATTCTCTTAGACAAGAGATAGCAGGATATTAAATCTTGTAGGTGATACCACGAAAGGATAAAAGTCCTTCTAGATTAAGAAATATTGATACCAAAAAGGTAAGGTGGCTGATTATTATTTTTAGTTGAGAAGCAAAGTAGGGGTAGAAAGCAGGGTATATGTTAGTTCTGGGAGCTCCAGGGAACATCCTGGTTTCTATCTTATTTCCTTCCCAGCTTCTGTCTCCTGCTGCGTCTCAGAAGGTTGCAACTGCCAGCCAAGACTCAATGCTGAGGAAGACCATCGCCTCACTGCTTTGCAATGTTTTAAATGATTTCCCAGGATCACGATGGGGGAGGCAACTTTATTCAAATTTTCAAAGGTTTCCAGAGAAACTCTTTCAGAACTAAATACTTTATCAAAAGGGAAGGAAAAAGAGGAGAGGATCTAAACAAGATACATACTAGGAGGGTAGTTCTGAGAAACCTAAATGATACCATGTCCCTGCAAACTAGGAAATGGCCCAGCTCTCTTTTGTCCTCTGCTCACTATTTCGCATCACTGTCCTCATTAGCTATCTTAGCTTCATTTGGATCAGGACACCCAGAGCCCTCCCCTCCTGTCAATATATTCTGACAATTACACCACCCACTTTGGCCACTGCTACTGACTCTGGAAGGCTTAACCTGACCCTACAGGTCTCCTTTCTTTGAAGGGGTATCTCCTTTACAAGAAAGCTGGTAACGTTTCAGGTTGACATGGTGAATGCATTTAAACATGTATGAGCCTTGACACCAGCGATCAAAATCTACCAGGTATCATACCTGACACCTGATCCATTTACTCACACAGCACAAGTGAATATCATTAGAACACAGATTAAGTTTTTGATGCTGCCAAACATAGTTAAAAAAAAAAAAAAACAACTAAGCTCCTAAGAAGACATTCTAAGAAAAAACAGTAGTTATGTTCTGAGTGTGCACTGGGATTTGCATGTCTTTTCCATTTTGTAGAAATTCAGAAGATGGAAACCAAGGGGTTGGATTCTGAGTACATCAAGTCTTCTCTGCTTCACTTCTGGGACATTTCACCCTGGAGAAAAGCTAGACTATGAAGGTCTCCAATCCTCAGGTAGAGGAAGAATTTTAGAAGCCCCACTTCTCAGACACAACAACGGCCAACTTCAAGAGAAAACAATCAGTAATTCATTGACTACTCCAAATATTCCCCAACTTTCATCACGGTACCTGCTCCTTCTCATCCCCTGGCTCTGAGATCCACTAACAAGAATTATTTGACTTAGATCTCAATGAGTCATGACAAAGATATAAGCACAGATCACAGAAATCACTGACAGACAGCACCAAGCCCACCGTTTATTTTGACAGGTTCAGAAGCCATTCTGGAGAAGCCATGTGACCAGTACAAAGTCATAAAGTCATCGTTCCATAAGCAGTGTTATTAACAAGTGGAATACTCTCATTCAATGTGTAAGGGTCTCATAGAGTTCCCAGCAGTAAAGGACTTCAGTATGCACCAGCTACTTCCTTTACATTCGTTCATCTCCCTCTACGCCTGTGGTCACCAGAGTGTTCCAGAGTCCCAGCAGGACCAGCATCAATCTTGAGCTTTTTAGAGTTGAACCTTCTTAGGCTCCACCCTGACCTACTAGCTCAGAAATTCTGAGGGTACAGACCCACCACCCACAGTTTAATGAGCCCTCCAGAGGATTTTTATACACATAAAATTCTGTGAAGCAGTGCTCCATATATTTCCCATACCTTTACCTGGATCAGGGTCTCTTTTCCTGCATTTTTGCTCTATATCTGAGATAATAAAGCATCTACTTTTGCTGGAACTTGGTACAGAATAGATTGCTATTTCTTGAACTTTAATGTGACTAATAATGACTTGGGGATTTCAGTAAAAGGCAGATTTTAATTCAGGGGGTCTGGGATAAGGCCTCAGACCCTGCCCTTCTAATAAACTCTAGGTTGGTATCGATGCTACCGGAAAGGACCATGTTTTGGGAAGCAAAAGGGTAAAGTAAATGAACCTTGACTGATTTTTCAAACTTGGGAATAAATATTATAGATTAAGAAGAGATGAAAATGACAATATTTGACCATTTGTGTCCTCATTCAGTGTCTCAATCCTAGTACATCCTGGATCCCTCTTTACAAGAGGGAAAATAGCCATGCAATCTGTCTTACCATAGCTCATTAGCTACTAGGCAGTGGTAGAGTGGAAGCGGTGTTTTTAGAACAGTACACAGAACTGAGCAGAGAAAGGTTAAGACCTTTGTGAAAAAGTGCAGGCCAAGGGAGCAGCAGTCTGAGCCCCTGGGGGAGTGGTCTGGAGGAGAAAGAGATACGGTACGAAAAAGGGCAAGATGGAAAATGCCATAGCAAGCATGACTTGCTTCACAATTGTAATAAAGTTTAGCTTAGGAAAATGGTGTGGAAGAAAGATAGTCAATCAACCAATCAGTACGTCTAAGCCAAATGGTGCCTTCATCCAAGATACATGTCTTGGCTTTTATCCTAAAACCACCTTCTGTGTTGTGGTTACTGACCACAGTCATCTCTGACCTGTTTTCTAAATATAAAGATGAAAAAAAGAAAAAACAACAAAAAATTAAGAAACCCTTTTTCTCATCCTTTCTTTCTTTATGTTGGAAACTTTCCTCTGGAGGGATGGGACATTTTCTGCACAGTTGCTAATACAGAAGTAATCCTAATGCCTCATCTCAGAAATGGTGTATACAAGGCCACTGGTGATTGCTGTGGGGTTTACAATGCTCCCTAGAGTTGACTGAGTGTGCACTGTGGTAGAACACTCAGTGCCAACGTGACAAATGCACAAGAGGAGACACTTGTGTGTGCTCTGGTCAGTAAGAAAGCAGCTTGTCCTCTCTGATTCACAGGCCTGCTCTCTGACATCAGTTTTCACTCTGATCCTTCCTTCTGACTGCATTGACAGTGGCATAGTCCAAACTTTAAAGGAAGATGCAAAGGGCGCCTGTGGTAGAGACTAGAGAGCACATTCCCAGGACAAATGTACCACACACACACTGTGATCACTCAGGGAAGATTCAGTGTTTCTCAGGTTGAATTGCCACTGCTGCCCTGGCAATATCAGATCTAAAGAGAACAATATCCCAGGGCATATTGCCAAACACTGACTCCACCTTCTGACAGAATCAAACTGAATAGGTCCAGTTTGCCACTGATGGGAGTCAGAATGGAAGAAATCCTCTGACTTATTCTCAAAGTGATTTTGGTAACACGGAGTTTGTAACACAGATTATAAACTTGGTAAAGCTGAATTGTTGCTTAAGAAATTTGAAGGACAAGACCAGAATGCACTTTCCTTGTCCTCTGCATTTTACATGGTGACTTGACTTTATGCATTATGAGCCTAGAAACCCAAGACCACACTTCTTGATGGTGTTCAGCAGTTGAAATTTGTGTCTACTCTCCTCTAGGCCAAAAGATTCTCTTTGCCTTTCCAAATACCCTGCCAAGCTCCAGAGAATTCTGGAGGCTATGGAAGTTTCAGGAAGTGAATTAAGGCTGCCAGGAATCTTCAACCAGGTTAATCATCTCTGTAGACTCTAGGAGAACGAAACAGGCTGGCTGGCTGAGTAATGCAGATAAGCAGATGGCTCGGGCACAAGTTAAATGAACTGAGTGTAGGCTTCCAAATTCTCCTGCCTCTCAAGTCATCAAACACCATGATGCTGCCGCAGATTTCATTATCGTCTTGATGAGCATTTGCCATGATGAGGAAGAAGGGTACAATAAATCCAATGCCTCATTACCCTTTAAATGTGAAATTCTCTTTGATGACATGTATCAAAACTGATTAAGAAAATAAAACGTTAAAGATATTCAAGTTTTTACTAAGGTTTTTAAAGATAATTCCGTATATTTTTTCTGAGGATTATAAGGCTATCAAGTAGACCTTTAAAACTAAAGAACAATTGTTCAATACAGATGGGCCAGAACTTTATGTAAAATGTGTCACACCTTGTTTAGACAGATGAACTTAGGAAATGAAAGGTAACATGTTTATATCATTGATAGGAGGCTCTAGTTCTGTCCAGAGATTCACACAATTTTAAGTTATCTCAATGAACTCATAGCAACAAGTGAATTTAGAGTATATAAACAAGCATTGCTGCTACGTTCTAACAGAATAAAACTCATAGTTCCAGAGTGTCATGGGTGTGAGTCAAGGAGACAGAGAAAGAAACATCCACCACAATGACAAGGGTAAGTCTGTTGGCAGATTAACTGTCCTTACTGGAGGGACTAAGGGCAAGCCTGAATCCATTATTGTGGAGCTAGAATACTGGTCTATGTTCGATTATATACTAGTGCAAAAACTATAATGGTAACTTATTAATCCAGGATAATAAATATTTATTAATTTGAAAAAAATCACTTTGAGAATAAGTTGAAAGATTTTCTTTGCTTGGTCTTCATGCACACTGTCCCCTATGTTTAAACAAATAAGATGGCCAAAGACCACAGCCAGGAGGGCAGGACCCAGTACATGGGCACACATAGAGACAGGCTGTCATCAGGAGGTCCTGACAGACCATTGTTTTTAGTACTGGAGAAATTCTTTTGCTATTCTGAAGGTTTAACTATTATTTAGAAATTTTATAATGGCCAGGGGAAAGAGGTTTTTTGTTTTGTTTTGTTTTTAAGTAAAAATACAGCAATTATAAGGAGAATGTTGCAAGGTCTGGATAACCCACACAGCCAGTAAAAGTCAGCATGACTTTATGGAGTATGTTCTGTCAAAATAAATTCCTACTAAAAACCAAATGAATCATGAGGAAGCAAGCAATTCATTACACTGACGTGGCCACAGCATTTTGTTAGGCGTCTGCTTTCTACAAATGTTGTCTTGGGTACTAGCAATATAAATGTTGAACTGGCACAGTATTTTATAGAGACAGAAAGCAGTTTCCCTTCTTCAGAGAATAGAACTACCTCTTTTTAAAGGGAAGAGTCTCATTCATATGGTAGGACCCCACCACTGCTTCCCCAAATACAGGAACAAAACTTGGCCTATAAGAGGCCAAGGAGTACCCTTGAAGACAATAACTTCCCTCAAGATGAGCACGTGCCTCTAGTCAGGCCAATCAGAGACTTGTTGCTAAATAGATACTTTCTTGAGCTGCCATTTGCCATGACACCACCATGGAAAGTATCTGACCAAGTTGTCGATCAGTGGTGACATGAAAAGACAGAAACTGCTGACTATCTTCAAGTTCACCTGAAACGCTTACAGTCCTTAGAACCACCAAATGTTCTTGAACTTTTCCTTCAAGTCCTGGGAGCTACCCTCGGTGGCCTTCAAAGAAGTTCCGTCTGCATTGCATTGAGATTTTATTGAGTATCTGTCTTGAAACCAGAAAACTGTTTTCTCCCGGCGTCACAATCTAGTGGGAAACAGCACTGATCACATAAGTAAATGGGTATTTTCAAGCTGGGACAGACAGATGGTCCCTGACTTAGGATGGTTTGGTTTTACAGCTAAGCAAAAGCAGTATGCAGTCAACAAAAAAGAGCACCTTATATTTGCTCTTTTCCCAAGCTAGAAAGAGGGGTACAACACTGTGAAGTTGCTGGGTGTGGTACTTAAAGCATTGGTCAGGCCCAGAGTGTCTCAACAGTGGAAGTCAATGATGAAAACTTCTACAGTTCTGCTTTTCACTTTTATATTGTAGTCAGTGACTTGTATAATATACTCAATGTTTTGTTACAAAAGGTGCTTTTACTAAACGCATTTGCCTAACTGGAGGCTATTGTGTTTTAAGAACATTTAAGGTAGATTAGGCTGAATGTTAATGTTTGGTAGGTTAGCTATGTGGTGATATTGTGTTCCCTAATATATAGTGCATCCTAATAAACTTATCTGGGGTCAGAGGACAGAACAGCCGCTAGAAGGACACAGAGGCCAGAAAATGGTGGCACACACGCCACCCAGATCTCTGTGAGTTCAAAACCACACTGGAAACAGCCAGGCATGGTGACACATGCCTTTAATCCCAGGAAGTGATGGCAGAAAGCAGAAAGGTATACAAGGTGTGAGGACCAGGAACTAGAGCCTTCAGGCTTTTAGCAGCAGTTCAGCTGAGATCCACTCAGATAAGGACTCAGGCTTCCAGTTAGAGGAAATAGGATCGGCTGAGAAGTTGTTGAGGTGAGGTCAGCTGTGGCTTGTGTCAGTCTCTCTGATGTTCCACTATTCACCCCAATACCTGGCCCTGGGTTTGTTTTTATTAATAAGACCTTTTAAGATTCATCTTACATAGATATATAAAATGCATTTTTGACTTTTACTACTTTCAACTTGAAGTGAGTTTATGAAGATGTGTACCCATAGTAACTCAACAGCAGCAGTGAAGGATGTTACACATGCTAACATTTTACCTTATAGGGACATTGGAACCTAATTGATGCTGAAAAATCTGAAAACTCTACAATGCATCTTCTTGCCACTCTGCTCTGAAGTATAGCTTCAGAAATTTCTTCAGCGAGGACTGGATGCTTTCTGATGGCTTGGGAACTCCATGGTTGTAAACATCTGAAACCTCACTAAACTTGGCATTCTTAGTAATAAAAACAAAAACAGACATATGCTACTATATAACATGAAGCACAGAGCCTTGGCTATGAGGTATTATTGTCAAAATAGGTGAGCCAGAATCCTATCAAGCTAGTAGGAATCTTCCATTTACTAAAAGAGCATAGTAGAAAAGCAAGTTAAGTGATAAGGTCGCAAATCCAGAGGTCAAAATCTGTAAGAACTAACTTGGCTCATGCAACAAGTCACCTACGGCAAGGCGGGGGGGGGGAGGAGGGGGGATGTGAAAGAAAGGACTTCCCAAAACTGAAATACAAAAGAGACTACTGGCCAAATTATTATGAACTTATTTGTTCTAATTAAGCCAACAACAAAACTACCTGTAGTGATAACTGAACAAATCTTACTATGAGGTAGGAATCATGTGATACCAAGCAGTTATGACCTATAACAAGATTATAGTTGTGTGGTGATTCATTTTTTCTTAGAAATGGATACTGATGTACACAGAAGTGAGATAATATAATGTGTTATTGAGAGCCACTGGTAGCAAAAGTCCATGAGAGTACACAGCAGTGACAACTAGAGTTCAGAAGGTCAACCTATCAGAACTAAGGGTTCTGTTAGAGGAAACCACCAGGCGAGGCATTTTGGAATTACCGCCTTTTGAATGAACTGGCTGTCTCTTGTTGTAAACTTCTTGTGCAATAACAGCTATGATTCTCCCCACGCATTTTCATGTTATGTGTACATGTAATCTCTTGATTGTATCTCAATCATGGGTACAACTCTCCTTATACATTTGGGGTAATTGGATAACTGTCCCCAACTGTGTTTATTTTTCATTAACATAAATCTGGTCAAGGCCATTCTCTGGAGAAAAGTATTTCAGCAAAGATACCTTTTTCCAACAACAAATGCAGAGCAATAAACATTAATTCATCTCACCTACAGATAGAGAAAATAACCACTAGCAATTAATCCTCAACTCCTTACCTTCACCCCAAGTTATTTACACAAGATCCTAACTTAAGAGATTTACTGCTCACATTCCTGGGATGAAGTTTTAGCCACTTGCTAGTTACTGAGTTAAGGTAGTTACTTCCCACTGACCCAAGGAGAGGGCACCAGGAAAGTATAGGTGCCAAGCTTCTTTCTTGTTCAAATTAAGATCTTATTCCTCCTCAGCCAGGTACTATTCCTAGATTCCCTAAATGATTTCAGCCTTTTGTTGACCCTACCAGAGAACTCCCTTTTAGTCACTCCCCTTTGGAGATGTAATTGGAAGCTGACAATTATTGCTTTATCTGTGGGTCCTTATCACCTCTCTCTGCAACCCTGAAAACTTCAAGCCTCGCATTGCTTTGCCAAAGAATTACTGCTTGTGTATGTATACTGGTTCTCTCAGAGCACTGGGGGAATAGATTTAGAAGAACAAAGATGAGGACAGAGATGGAAAGAACTAGAGAGAGATGAGAGAACAGCAGGAGGGACTGAGAGGAGCTAAATATGAGAATAGAAAAGAAACTGTGTAGATAGAATTGATTTAGAAGAATAAAGTGAGTGGACTAAAGAACTCAGCATGCTTAGATTCATTTGATATCCCTCAGATTAGAACCCTCAGCTGGTTGTTACTCTTCCACGGACCCTGAGAGAAAACAGTAAAGGCTGGACCTATTATTGTTTTTGGTAATGTGTAAAGTTTGGATATGTACTGCAAATGGGTAAAATTTGGCAAATGCTAAAATTGAGTAAAAGGCCAGTGGAGATTTATTGTCCTGTTATATTTATGAACATTTGAAATTCTTCATATTTATTTTATATCTTTTTCACAAAGAACAAGGATCTCTGATACTGCTGAGAGAATCAATTTAAGAAAAAACCCAGGTTGCAACTAAGCAACTTAATGGTCAATCAAGAAAAAAACAAGAGACACTAGCTTTCAAAAATTTCCTACTCAGTAACAAAATGTATTTTTTTTTTTTTTTTGGTTTTTCGAGACAGAGTTTCTCTGTGTAGCTTTGCGCCTTTCCTGGGACTCACTTGGTAGCCCAGGCTGGCCTCGAACTCACAGAGATCCTTCTGGCTCTGCCTCCCGAGTGCTGGGATTAAAGGCGTGCGCCACCACCGCCCGGCGAACAAAATGTATTTAAGAGTAGAACACTACAAGATAATTCACTGACTGATAGGTATAAATTCTTAAATTTTTAGCCAGGAAAGAAATAATTTGGGTGTAGATATGTAACTAAAGAATTGTTTAAAACAAATAGAAATTGTGTTTTCCTCATCTAAAAATTGTGAGGTTTTTTTTTTAACAAATATTAACTTCATATTTAGTCCTTTTAAAAAAATTTAAATTTGGATATGGAACTACAAAAGACCATGAATAGACAAAGCAATCCTAAAGATTAAGAACATAGTTGGAGGATTCACAATACCCAACCCCAAATTACACTATGGAGCTATAGTGACATAGATAGTCTAGAAGTGGCATAAAAACAGATCATTAGACCAACAGAACAAAGTAGAAAACATGGATATAAATTTGCAAAACTAGGGCTACCCACGTTTTAACAAACATGGCGAAAATCTGCAGTAGAAAAAAGGATTGCCTATTTAACGAACGGTACTGTCAAAAAGTGGTATACATCTGCAGACGTATAAAATTAGCTCCATAGCTTTCAAATTGTGCAAAAAATAAACTCAAAGGGGATCAAATACCTTAATTTAAAACCTGGAAGAATGGAACTTCTAAAGGAAAACATGGGAAATAGTCTTTAAGTTATTTTAATAGACAAGAACTTTCTGAATAGAATTCTAGTTGCACAGAGAGTAGCTTCAAGAATCAACAGAACTACATTAAATTAAAAGTTTCTATAGCCAAATAAACCATCTGCAGAGCGCAGAGTCCATGGAATGAGAAAAAAATCTTTGCCAGCTACAATTTAGACAGGGGACTAACATCCAGACTTCACAAAAAGAAAGTTCCCAAGATTAAATACCATGAAAACAATAAGGAACATGGGCTAATGAAATAAACAGTTTTCAAGAGAAGAAAACCAATGACCAATACCTTGTTAATGAACTCTTCAACATCCTCATTCTCAAGGTAGTACAAGTCAACAATACTTTGAGACACCAACTGACCCCAGTCAGAATGGCTATGAGAAATCTGTCAACAAAATTGGAGAGGATGTGGGGAATGCCCAACCTCTTTTCACACTGATGGGAGTACAAATCAGTACAGCCACTATGAAAATCAGCTTGGAGGAGCCTCAAAACATTAAAAATAGGACTACCATATTATCCAGCTGTTCCACTTCTGGGCATACACCTCCAAGATTCCATATCCTACCACAGTGATATTTGCACATCTGTGCCGTTCTACTTACAAGTCAAAGGAAATAAAACCAATCTAGATTTCCATCAACAGATGAATAGATAATACAAAACCAGGTATTATTCAGCTATAAAGAAAAGATGAAATTTTCAGGAAAATGGATGGACCCAAATTCAACTCAGAAAGAAAAAAGCATAAATTCATGTTCTCATTCATATCTTTGTGTGTGTGCGTGTGTGTGTGTGTGTGTGTGTGTGTGTGTGTACAGCTGGAAGTGTGGGTCTCACATTTAGAAAGGAGACCAAGAAAGGCTGACATTAGGTGATGAGGAGGAACAATACAGGCAAAAGGACACGAGTTAGCAAAGAGAATATAAATCACTGTTCTTTGTTTTGTTTTGTTTTCTAGTTTCAAACCTCTTTTTTTTCATTTTTGGTGGTGAATACCTGAATTCAACATTTTGAATACTCAAGTAGCAAGAAATATTTTTGCATTCCATAAGAACCCAGCATGTGTTATTCTTTTGAGGCAGTGGTTGTGAACTTTGGGGTTTCTTTTTAATTCCATTGACCAATAGTGTAATAGCAAGTAGACGTGACTATTACATTTGAAGAGCCAGAGGAAAGCATTTAAAAAGTTTTCACCATAAAACCATTGGTGACCTAATCATGGATCTCTGCATCCAGATCCCTCAGTAGTTGGATGAGGTTTCTAGCACGATAATTAGGGTGTTTGGCCATCCCATCACCAGAGTAGGTCAATTCGGACTGTCTCTCGACCATTGCCAGCAGTCTGTTGTGGGGGTATCTTTGTGGATTTCTGTGGGCCTCTCTAGCACTTTGTTTCTTCCTAGTCTCATGTGGTCTTCATTTACCATGGTCTCCTATTCCTTGTTCTCCCTCTCTGTTGTTGATCCAGCTGGGATCTCCCACTCCCCCAAGCTCTCTTTCCCTCGACCCTCGCCCTTCACTACCCCCACTCATGTCCAGGCTGTTCATGTAGATCTCATTCCATTTCTCTGTCATTGGGCGATCCCTGTATCTTTCTTGGGGTCCTGTTTTCCAGGTAGCCTGCCTGGTGATGTGAGTAGCAGTCCAGTCATCCTTGTTCCACATCTAGCCCCAGGTGGATCTCTGGGAGTCCAATTAGCGAGAATAAGGAGGGTTTATATGAGAGAGAATTGTTGAGACCAAGGTCGGATAAAGCACAGAGACAAATAGCCAAACGAACGGAAACACATGAAATATGAACCAATGGCTGAGGGGTCACCAACTGGATCAGGCCCTCTGAATGGGTGAGACAGTTGATTGACCTGATCTGTTTGGGAGGCATCCAGGCAGTGGCACTGGGTCCTGTGCTCATTGCATGAGTCGGCTGTTTGAAACCTGGGGCCTATGCAGGGTCCCTTGGCTCGGCCTGGGAGGAGGGGACTGGACCTACCTAGACTGAGTCCACCAGGTTGATCTCAGTCTGTGGGGAAGGCTTTGCCTTGGAGGAGATTGGAATGGGGGGCGGGCTGGGGGGAAGGTGAGGGGGGCGGGAGGGGGGAGAACAAGGGAATCTGTGCCTGTATGTAGAACTTAATTGTATTGCAAAATAAAAATTAAAAAAAAAAGACTTTACAATGAAAAAAAAAAAACCATTGGTGAACATTTAAGGATAGAGGTGGGTTTAACCTGATTTAGACTTTATATGATATGTTCATGTGTTGTAGCATCACAGGCTGTACATTCCATTAATGTACAGTTTTTATGTTATTGGTTAAATAAATTTAATTTTAATGTATTTTATATGTTTGTGTATTTTGCCTATGTGCATGTATGTGCACCACTTGTGTGCCTGGTACCCACACAGTCAAAAAAGAAGGCCGTAGATCCCCTGGAACTGTGAGTACAGATAGTTGTAAGCTGCCATATGGGGAGCTGGAATCAAACCCAGGTCCTCTGGAAAAGCAGCCAGTGCTCTTAATCACCAAGCCATCTCTCAAGCCCTAATAAATTTGATTTTAACAAAAATTTAAAGTAAAATATATTTACTGATTTACAAATTTTTTTTGGTTTATTGAGACAGAGTTTCTGTGTATAGCCTTGGCTGTCTTGGAACTCAATCTGTAGATCAGGCTGGCCTTGAACTCAGATCAGTCTGTCTCTGCCTCCCTGAGTGCTGGAATTAAAGATGTGCGACACCACACCCAGCTTTTGATTAACCAACTTTTCAAATTTTATATCTGAGCATGTGTGCATGTGTGTGCGTAGGTGTGTGCCACAGTGTATGTGGAGATCACAGGAACATTTGGGCCAGTTGATTCTCTCCTTCCATCCTGTGACCCAAGGTTCAAACTCAGGTCATCACACTTGTAGCACAAGTATCTTACCAGCCGAGGCACCTCACCAGTCCACATTGGCCTTTACCACATTTTTATTTACATTTTTTTCAAATCATTTAATGCAGATATTTGTTTACAATGTTATAAAAAATTCAAGCACAGAATTTAATAAAAATTTATTATTCCTTAAGAGCAACATTTACACTCAGAATGCTGAAAAACAAAGTAAGGCAGAAGATACTTAAGATACATTGACAACAGGAAAGTATACTGACAAGATGGTTTTCAGGAAAACCAGAGAACAACTGGATAAAATGAGCAGTCTCCTTATACCAAAACAACAACAACAACAACAAAATAAACAAAAAAAACATGAACCTTGTAATATGAGAAGTGAAGATTGCAAAAGAACCCGGGATAATTAGGATAAAAAAAATGCTCTGGTTCCAAAGAACTAAAAGAAAAGAAGGAAAAAAGAATGTCTGTCTGTTTAGCCTGTAGGAAGGTGTCTGTGCCTGTAATATTCTGTAGCATGAAGATTCACAATTAAGACATCAAACTACTCTTGTCTTCAAAGAAAAGATGCCAGGTTGTCCACTATGACTTGGAGACCACCTGCCTACTCTCCAAGGGGAGCTGTAAACTCTCTGGGTATGGCCACTAGCTGTATTTCTGTACCCCACTTGGCATCAACCAATACCACACACACATAAAAGACTCAAAGAAAAAATCAGATTCTTCTTTAAATTCTTTCTTCTTTGAACAAAAAAAGGTAAGTACACAATAAGAATAATATTCAAAATATATTTCAAATATTTCATTAGCTGACACTAAAATTCACTAAAAACAAATCTAAAATATTAAGAAGAAAAAGATGTTGAAGGCAGACGTTTGAAGAAAACGAAAACACCACTATCATTTGGCCCTAAAATGTTCTCATCTCTCGGGAGATGAGGTTTCAGTTTGGCACTGACTGTGAGATCATGAAGATGACAAATTACTCTAATGTGCGGCAATGTTTGTTCCAGAGAATATCACGTTTCTCTTCAGAAAAATAATTACCAAAATAAAAAAATAAAAACAAATCAATTATTTACTAAAGGTAAGCATTAGATGAAGAAAACGGCATCTTTTCCCTTGCTTATTCAGATGCAAACTATTGGAAATAATGGACTTTCCCAAACAGGGCCTTATCATGTACCTTAATAGTTCCTATTATTTCCAGGTGTGAAAACCTCATACCCCTTTTTCTCTGCCCCTCATTTGTTCCATCCAATGGGAAGAAGAGACGTTAATCTAACTTCTAAGACTATGACCATGGTCACCATTAGAGCATGCCAACTACCTGTGGCTATGGCAGCTAGAGGTTTCCTGCTCTATGCATGGTAAAGGATGCCTCCAACGCTGCCTAAAGCTGTGGTCTTACAACCCTGCTCACTGCCTTTCACCTTAACTCTTTTCAATGATGCTTCTACATAACGGCCCCAAAACTACACAAAATCACCATATTCTCCCTTTTTGCCGTACCCAGTGATTTTTTTCTCCAAATATATTTGTTCATATCTCACATTTCCCCAGCACCATTGTCTCTGGGGTCTATGGGCCACAACACCGGCTCCTGTCCTGTTCCACTGGCCATTCTCATCCAGGCCACTGAACTGCCCTCTCCCTCCCCACTCAACAATATGCTGTGCAATCAACATCCCATTCCCATCAGCATCTTCTTCCTTCTCTCTTTGTTTTGGACCACATTTTTGTTCTGACGACAAGACCTAAATTTTCTTTCATTGTTTCATTGATCAATAGGCTATTAGGATCATCTGTGGTCTGTAGGACAAAATAAGCAGTACAGATAGTTTCACTGCATATTGACAAGTTCTTAGAATGACCAAAAGCCAAAGCAATCACAGGACTTGCCTCATTCGAGTCCCTTCTGTAGGGCATTAAATTTAATCTGAAGGCAATACCTGTTCACCTTAGAATAAAATGTCTCCTGGAAGATAACACAATAGTGCTGAAAATATTCCATCTCTCTAACTCATCTTCTCTATGTTTCCAAGCTTGTTTGTTGTCACCAGGAACAGCTGTCTCATCACTACTCAAAGTGACTCTCCAATTGTGACCTTACTCAGTCATTTGGAAGTATGAGACGCCTTACTCCAATCAGATGGAGTGATCTTACAATGATTAATATCTATATATCTTAGTTACTAGAAGATATTATAAATGGCCAAAAAATTAAATGCAATGAACCAACAGACAGTTAGGTAAAGAAGAGAGACCGGGGATAAAGCTACACTGACTTGAACATTCAGAACGTGATAAAGAAGGCATTGCAAAGAAATTCAGTCCTCACTGGAAAATTCTATCATTAATTTAAAGAAGACAAAAATCCAACTCTAAACATATTGTTTGACAATATTGAAACAGGGTATAGATATTTCTTTGATGTCACCACTTCTAAGATGCCAAAATAAAACTATAAAAAATTATAAAACTGAAGATCAAACATTCCTCATAAACTTCAATGCAAAAATAAATATTTTAATAAATCAACACCAAAAGCACATTTTAAAGAAAAATAACACACTCAGTAAGATGTATTTAAAAAATATAAGTCTATGTATACATTAAAATTAATACAATTTGCTACATTAGCACACTTACAAAAAAAAATGAGTCTCCTAGATCTCTACCCAGTCCCATGCAGAGTCATAGACCTCTACCCAGTCCCATGCAGAATGCAAGAAAGTTTGGTGAGACCCCCTGAACTCCTGGGAATGCTACCTACACATTCCAAGGCCTATCCAAAGCTATAGAGGAAATGTCAGCTGGATGGGTCACCCAGACCTCTACCAAGGACCATCTGGAATCTCATCCAAGTGTGACACAACCAGGTGTGGTTCTAGAACCCTGTCTATACAACACACCCAGACACAGATCAAAAGTCTCAACCATTTGTATGCCAGTCAAATGACTCAACCTAACCCTCTTCCATGCCATCCCTCCAAGCTCAGGCCCAGCCAGGATTCACACTCACATACTCATCAGGGAGTCTTCCCCAGAGCCCTTAGCCTGCATTACCTCTCTATGTTCAGATGCAACTAGGGGCCATATTTACATACCTTGGGGTTGCTACTGAATGGGAATCAACCCAGTCTTTCCAATCAAAGATCAACACAAAATATTTGAAAGCCTGATCTACAAATTGCATTTGATCTGTAATCAACCAAGTTTGGGCAATAACAAAAACTTACACTCAACAGAAGTAGGATAGAATCTCTTATTAGACACACGCTATCAACTAGATAAGATCACATGCTCAGGTCACATCACAAAAACACAAGCAACATGAAAGGCTAAGGAAATGTGAACCCCTTTCAGCTCCCCAGGGACCTCCTTTCCCTGTGTGGCCAGCGAGGTTTGTTTCTTTCCACTCTAAAGGCCCACCCAGCCCTTTGGAGACTTGCTCCTTGTACCAAGTAGGCCTGCTCTCTTCTGTCACATAGACCTACGCGGGACTTCCCTTCCCTGACTCCCCAGGTAGGCCCTACTTCTCCCTACCCCAACAGTCTCCAGCTCATCTGGGATCTTCCTCCTCTGTTCGTCTCTGCTCCTCTTCACTCTGGAGGCAGTCCATCTCCTCTGTGATATCAATCTCTCTTCTCTAAGCTGCATACGCTTTGGCCTCCAAGTGCTGTCAAACCGGCCCTCACCCTCACCCCTCTGACTAGAACCACTCCTTCCCACCTTTTATGAGTTGCTAACTCCTTCCAAGTGCTCCTCTGAGGTAGGCCCCGTTCTTCCTGACTTTATACGCCCCTGACTACACACTCAACTTCCAGAGATCCCTTTTCCCCAACTACCAGTTGACCAGAGTGTACTCAAGTAGAACCATCAGACTTGGAGATGTGCACGAGCAGGGAGAGGAGAAGGAGGGCTGAGTCCATTAGCACAAAGTGTTGGATCCTCAAAAATAGATAGAATCTGCAGCCCTCAACCAAAGTTCCACAACAGAAAATAAATCTTACAGTGTACTCCCCATGTGAACATTGTACACACCTACAAAATAACAAAGGTGTTTTTAGTAAAAAGGACACAAGCAACAAACTAATTCATATGTACAAGTCCAAGCACAGAAACAAAAGAAACTTGGAAAATCAAGGCAAGATGTCTCCTCTCCAAAAGTAAATTATGAACCCCACAGTAATGAATCTCATTGACAACAACCTGAAAGATGTTCCAGGAAAAAAGACTTCAAAAGAATTATTGTAACTATATTCTAACAACTCAGAAGACATGAAGATAACTCGAGAACACAAAAATAAAGAGCTGAATGACATGCAGAAGTCAATCCAAGATATGAAAATAGAATTCAATAAAGAGAATTTCTAAAGAGAAGTTGAACTGAAATGATGTTGGAAATGGAAAACTCAGTAATCCAAATAAAACTTCAGTGGAAAGCCTCGCCAACTGAATGGATCATATGGGAAACAAAGTAAAGACTGAATAACAAATAGAGGGATTGAACTACTAAGTTAAAGACAATGAGAATTTTTTAAATATATAAACAGAATATGTGAGAGCTTTGGGACACTATGAGAAGACCTAGCCTTTGGATCATGGGCATAGCAGGAGAATAAATACCATAAAAAGGAATAGAGAATATTTTCAATAAGGTCATTGAAGAAAATTCTCCAACCTAGAGAAAGAGATGCCCATCCAGGTATAAGAGGCCTACAAAACAACAAAATGACAAGACCAGGAAAGAAACTCCCTTTGACATATTATAGTTAAAAGACTAAGTACATAGCATAAAAGATATTGAAAGCTACAAGAGAGAAAAGTCAAATCGCTTTTAAAGCCATAGGGGCTTCGAAAGATATATTCCAAGTTCTGAAATACTCCAACTGTCAACCCAAACTACTATTCCTAGCAAAACTATCCATTAAAATTGAAGTAGACACAAACTTCCTACGATCAAAACAGATTGAAAGAATTTATGACACAGGACAATAGGAGTTTTAAAGGAATAAACAAAGAGCTGAATGACGTGCAGAAGTCATCTCCTGATTCTGTGCTGGGCAAAACACTGCTGAGATCATAAAGCAGGATGTACTTCAGGCTCGCCAACCCCCTTCGCATACACTCCACACACCACAACAGCCCATTTTTCTGACTTCTGAGGGAAATTTGTGCAGTCATTGCTCTTCAGAGCTGAAAACCAAGTCTTCCACCTAACGACTATTTCTTCACAGAGTTCTCAATGTAAACTCAGTGCCATTGAGCCTTTGCCTGTTGGAGAGATTCACTGGTTGTGTGAGAGATGTTCTGCACACACGACCTGTGCGCCAGCATGCCATGGTGCAAGACCCTGAAGAGCCTGTCTGGTGCCTATGAGCGTTTCCCAGCACTTCGCATGAATCTGGCACATTGTGCAGACTTGGGCTGTAGTGCCAAATTCAAAAATAAATAACCATGTACTGGGGAGCCAGCAACTTCCCAATGTGTCAGACGCCTTGACTTAAAAAGCAGATACAGAAAAAAATAAATAAATAAAAAGAAGCCCCAAACCTGCTTTTCATCCCTTCATCCATTTATTAAAATATTCATAAAAGCCAGAGAAATGCAAACTAGAATAGCATGGGCAATATTAAACAGCTGCTCACAAGTCACCCAGAGGAATTTTGACTAAAAAAAGGGAAATGTTTCTGAAAGAGAAGAGCCAGAAAAGCAGACAGGAGGATACCTCCACCCAACACCACTGCAGATCCCCACTAGGAGCACAGCAGAGGGCTTCTCTGCCATAAGTTAGAAAGAGACCATATCCCTTCATCAAATGGCTTTTTTGACGGAGATAAAGGTCCCTTCCACCTTTTCCAGTGTCCAATCTGGCGTTTATGTGCATACTCTAATCCCTCTGGAAGGCGGCACATCTGATCTTAGAAATGAGAAGCACAGAGGGAGCAGGGAATCCTGAAGAAGTGCTTACACTGACAGGGGTACTGACAGGCAGCTCTCACATGTATATCCACAGGAACCAAGAAGCAGAAGGGACACAATTGTTCTCATTATAACAGCATCACACTAGGAAAGTTAGCAGGAATTTGTCATGAGACAGGAAGCTTCCCTGTCCTGCGTTAATTCACAAATGGCCAGGTCAGAGGAACAAGGTGAGCCTTTGCAGAACACTGGTCATTAATGCTGCCTCCATACACGGGCCAGTGCTTCTTGAGAAAGAACCAATGTGAACTGTGCAGATATTCCCCAACAGGGAGAAGAGTAAGTACTGCACGAAAGAATGAAGTATTCATCCGAAACAGAGCCTATGGAAGATGGTAAAACTTCCAAGAGAATCACATCATAACAAAGCTAACTCCAACTGAGAAACACAGAAGAGATCCAAGCTGAAGGGGTTGGAAATAAACAGACATGTTAGATGCACCACTGGAAGACAAGGAAGGCATTAAGAAACAGAGTTTACCTTCCTGAAAAGACAATCAGGATGTCATATGAAAAGGCAGTTTTCAGAATGCTGACAAAATGATGAAACTGAAAAAGCCAAGTTCTACTTGAAGGGAGAATAAGGAGTCCCCTGGGCATTACTGTGCTTCTTGAAGGTGGGTACTGGGCACGCCTCTTCTAATTTCCAGTAATCTGCCCTGACCTCCTTCCTTTACAGTATGCTCAGTCTTTTTTCCCACCTGGGCTAATGGGATCCAGAACTGCATCCACTGAGCCCCAAGTTCTCCTAAGGACCAGCAGGTGAAACATGTGCATGCTGACAGGAAAACATCCTCTTCCATTGCAGCATCTGAAAAGAAGCTAATTAATGTGCATCCTGAGCACTCATCTGAGAAATGCCCTAGGTACGTCTAGAATCCAGACAGCAGGGCTGTCCAGGGAGAGGGGTTCTCAGCCTCTCACCTATCTGTGTTTCTGATTGACTGATTATTTCACAGTGTGCTCTGCGGGAGTAATAATAGTAACATCTCCAATGTGTCAGATGTAAACCAGAAGATAGTATATAAAAGGTAAGATATTAGGGAAGCAGTGGTAACATATACCTTTAATCCCAACATTCAGGAAGCAGAGGCAGAGGAGTTCAAGGCCAGCCTGATCTACAAAGTTCCAGGATAACCAGAGCTTTTACACGAAGAAATCCTGTTGAAAAAAAAAAAGCAGCAGAAGAAGAAAAGATGGCTCAGTGGATAAGAGCATTTGCTGCTCTCACAGAGAAGGCAGAATTGGTTTCCAGTGTTCCAGCACCCACATAGTGACTCACAACCATTTGTAGTTCCAGTTGCAGAGAATCTGATACCCTCTTTTGACTTCTGCGGGCACCAGGCACACACATGCATACATTCTGGCCAGACACTCGGACACATCACATAAATAAATCTTATTAAGAGGTAAAAATAAATAAACAAAGAAATGAATAAATAAATAAGCAAGCCCTGGCAGAGTCTGAAAGGGTCTTTTCTTTTCTTTTGCATTCTTAGTATAAGACGAGATGGAGAGCAGAAAGAACAGAAAGAAGCTGGAAGAGTATTCCTGCCTGAAGACTTTTTTAAATGAGATATTTGTACCAATTGTTCAATAATTTGGAATGGTTTTCTAGTCCCATGTGGTATTATTTGTTACTGTTAACCACATGTACTATCTAAATGTCAAATATCAAGAAAAACACAGAAAAGAAAAACGGTGCATGGAAAATGTCTCAGCATCTGATATACAATGGATGACAGAAGACAAAGGAGATAATTCAAGGCAAGCAGATTCTCAGGGTAGGTAAGCAATGAAAAATTAATCAAGTACTCAAAATAGTACATATTACATACTCTCTCAACACACACATGCACACAGTACTCTAATGAATGTAGCCACATTCATTAGATTAGAAAATTTAAAACACACATCATAAAATTATATTACTACTTTACAAAGAACACTAAACAGAATGACTTACTATTCTGTAGTTACGGTAGTAAATAATATACACAAAGTAACTTTTCAAATGTGCCTAGGATAAAATAATTCAGAAACAATAACCCCATTCTAAAGCACAGATTATAAGACCATGATGGGGGGTGGGGGGCGTAACTCCAAATTCAAAAGAGTTGCCTCAATCTACAGGATGAAAAAAAAAAAACAGCTTCACAATTTCAATTGACAATATTCTATTCTTACTATTTTAAAAGTGAGACATCTGATTTTGCTGTATTTTAGAACAAAAATTATAGATATTTAGAAAGAGTCATCTCTTCCAAGTCACTAGAAAAATGACAGCATATTGAACTAATCAAAATTGTAAAGGACCACATTGCAGGCCCAATATTATTGGTTTTGACAATAAATGTAATACTAATGCTAGGACAGAGATATTGTCTTAATCAATTTAAAAATAAAATCCAATTCCAGTTGTTTTCTAGAAGCCACAGGTACAGTATAAACTTTTACAATAATGTTAAATGGTAATGGTGAACAAACACTTGATAAAGTGACAGTGAGACTCTCTCAGACAGATAAAGATACAGTGAATGCTGCTATTTGATACATAAGAGACCCAGGATTCAGAAAAGGGAGCTTTAAATATGTGGTTTTATGTAGTTTTTCCAATAAGGGAAGAATTGTTTTCCCAATTTTATAGATGAAAATATGACAGAAACATCACGTGTTTCCCACGTCAGGCAGACAATGACAGAGCAACTCTGGACTTAACTTCACTTCTTATTTTTCAAGGGTATTGGCTTCATTGTTGAACTTCCCCCAAACCCTATTTATAGAGAAACTGAGTAACCCCCATAGATTTCCTCAGAAAAGCAAACTATATCCAGAACAGGAAGACAGCATATAAAAACAATTCCAGTGATACAAAAACAATTTCAGTGAGGATAGCTACATGTTTTACTAACACCATTGCTGCTTCTAGAGCAATGATAAAAAGTCACTTAAGAATTTGAAAATTCATGATAGTAATTAATTTCAACTAAAGTTTTGCTTTACTGTTAGACTGACTGGCCTATCAATCCTAAAATGTGTGGATGGGGCTTTGGTTCAGAATTCCCAAACTCACTATCCCTGCCAGTATATTCTCTCCTTATATTTGAATAGCAAAGTTCATTGTTGGTGTAGATGTTCTCACTGGTATTTTCACTCTCTCTCCAAACAACTTATATTGGACTAGTGAGATGTCATCGGGTAAAGGCATCTGCAACCAAGCCTGACTACCTGGGTTTGATACCTGGGACCTATATGATGGGACAATTACCAACTCCACCAGTTGTCTTCTGACTTCCATACCTGCACCACAGCTACACACCCACTTCTCCAAAATAGACAAATAAATAACTGTGACAAACTCTACAGAGTGAAAGACATTTGGGCTTTAGAAGTCTTCCCGTTGTTATGATCTAAATCACTACAAGGAAGCCAAATCCTTTTCATTCCAGGATGGAACTACTCCCACACTTATTTTTCTTTTTCTCAAGATACTATGAATCCCAACTTCCACACTGGTCTAAGTGGTAGTTTGGCTGGCAAATGCCCTTCATTCTAAAACACAGATGAGTTCTTCAGAGTGTTTTGTTTTCAATACAGAAATAATATTTTTTTACAAGTGTGTAGTTCATCAAAGACTAGGCACAAAACACCTCAGAGAAAATCAGCATTTTTACAAAAACAAAAGTAAAGTAACTAGTAATTTAGTAATATGATAAACTCACATTTTTCTCCCATTCAGTTATACTCATATGAATAAAATGCATGTGTTCTTCAAAAGAGATTATTACTTTATATTTAACCCTGAATTTGTCTTCATTCTTACAAATTTAAGAAATGCATCTTTAAAAGTATTAAAATACAAGTAAGTTTCTACATCTCTTATGCCATCTAGAAAGAAGGCCGAATAGATGTCTTCAAGGCAGTAGGGTTTGGTATGAGTTAGCTTCAATACAGATTAAGTGTCATAAAAATCTACTTCAGGGGGCCTAGCAGGTGTGTTGGTCAATGAGACCATTCTGTTCCATGACTGGGGAAAATTGCTCCACCTGACCAAGTGAAGCCTCACCTCTGCCCAGCTTCTTTGGCCAGCAAATAGCACTGCCCAGTGCTCAGTTTTCAGATCTCAATTACTGTCTCTCTCCATCCTTTCCATACCCAGGTGAGCCACTTACAGAGCCTCAACTACCAGCTTCAGTCAAATGACACTAGAGTCTGGGTTTGCACATCTGACCTCCCATCCTACTCAGTCTTGACACTTCCAAGTAAGGGTTGGACGTTTTACAAGTGCTCAAATCTCACCATTCTGAAATTACTCACACCCCGCCCTCTCTCTGTTCTCCCTCCTTTCTTCAAGAAAGGTTCTCCATTTCCAGACATGGGTGCCTACCAGTGACACCACAATTTACAAGCAAGGACACTAAAAGCTTGTGACAGTGTACAGTACACCCTCAAATCTGTAAGATACTAAAGCATGAACTATTCATATTTCATTGAATCTGTGGGACACATGAAGCAACATGGCTGTTTTCTTTATGTAGATGTACCCAATCCATAAACAAAAGAGTTATTTCCAAATTCTAATATCTTCAGGTTATTTCTTCAGTACAATTTTTAATTTAAAGGTTGTCCGCATTTTTTAGTTTCTGAATTTTTATTTAATTTTATACAATATATTTTGATTATATTTTTCCCTCCCTCAACTCCTCCCATGTCCCTCCTCCCCTCCCTACCCACCTAATTTCAAGTTTATTCCATCTCTCTCTCTCTCTCTCTCTCTCTCTCTCTCTCTCTCTCTCTCTCTGATTTAGGACTAGTGGTTTTTTAATGAGGATGGATTTTGGATTTTTTTTGTTTCTTATCTAATTTGGTGATTGTTTTTTATGGACATTTTACACCTGTACTTCTATGTTTTATGTGAGTGGAGGCCAGAGGTCAACTTCAGCTGTCTTCTCAATCATTCCTCACTTTATTTTTAAGACAGTTCAGTCTCTCACTGAACCTTAGATGTTCATGCTTGTATGGCAGATACTTCCTCCTGAGCCTTCTCTCATTCTAAAAGTCTGTTAGTTCCTTTTAGTCATTTTTAAAAATTTTACATGTGTGTACGTTTTTTCCTGCCCATATTTGTGCTGGTGCCGACAGAGGCCAGAAGAGAGTGTTGGGTCCACTGGAACTGAAGTTACAGATGGCTCTGCACCACTATGTGGGTGTTGGGAACTGAACCTAGGTCCTATAAAATATCAGCCAGTGCTCTTAACTGCTGAGCCATCTCTCCACCTCTTTTTATAACTTTTGTACCCTGATTTTTTGCTGAATGTATTTATGTCTTCTGGTAGAGTTTGGGAATTTTTTAAGTGCAAGATTGTAACATTTGCAAATAGAAATAATTTGGTTTCTTCTTTCTTCACATCTAGGTAGTTTATTTATCTCTTGCCTTATCACTCTGGATAAGATTCCAAGCACTATTTTGAATGAGATAGGTGACCGAGGAAACCCTTGCTTCATTCTTGATCGTAGGGGAAATACTTTCAGTTTTTCCCTTTTTGGTATAGTGGTGGCTATAGTTTTATTGTATGTTGTCTTTACTATTTAGATGTATGTCCCTTCTGTTCCTCATTTCATTAAGGCTTTTCTCATGAGATGATGTCTAATTTTGTCAAGGGTCTCTTTTTTCAACAACTATTGAGGTGATTTTGCAAATTTTTGTCCTTGATTCTATTTACATTTCATGATTTGCATCCATTCAATCATCCTTGGCTTTCCTGAAACAAAACCAATTTAATTATGGCATATGGTCTTTTTAATATGTTGAATATTTTGCAAGGACTTTAAAGCATTTTGACATTAACATTAATCAAGCATATTGGCCTATAGCTTTCTTTCATGTTGATGTTCTGTCTTCATCTGGTTTTAGTTGGGGGCTAATAGGGATTCACAGAAGAGCAAGGGACCCTTCGCTTACCTATTTTGTGGAATAGTTTGAGGATAATTGGTGGTACTTTTCAAAGGTCTAGTAGCATTCTATAGTGACCTCCACTCCCTGGACCCAAGATTTTCTTTATTAGGAAACTTTTGGATGCTGCTTCAATCTCATTGCTTATTACCAAACTGTTTAAGATTTTCTTACAACACTTTTGTTCAATTTGAGCAGATATGTTTAGAAATGTATATATTTCTTCTAAGTTTTGTAATTGATTGGAATATAAATCCTCAAAACATTCCTAAATGCTCCTCTGGATTCATTGACAACCCTTATAATGTCAGCTTTCCAGTCTTAATCTATTCATTTGAGTCTTCTCTCCCTTCTTTTGGGCTGGTTTGGGTAAAGGTGTGTCAGGCATATTTATCCTCTCAAAGAATCAACTCTACCTTTTTAATCCTATGAATTAGCTTTTTAATACCCATGTCATCTAGCTCTCATCTTTGCTATTTCATTCCTTGTGGTAATTTGAGAATTGACTCAGTGACATAGTATTGATAAAGGGAAAGTTTCTTAAGGATTTAACAGCTATAAACATATGCACAACCAAGTGTTGGCATATCCAGTTTCATAAAACAAACATTATTGGACATAAACACAAAGACTCTATTCCAGAAGTAGTGAGTGATTTCAATATACCATTTTCATAAATAGAGAAAGCAATTAGAGCCCTGCCCCAGAAAACCAATAAACATGACAATTAAATTATGCAGCAGATCAAATGAACCTTAAAATATATCTATAGGATATTCTATCTAACATCTACTGAATTTCAGCAGCCAATAAAATTTTATTGAAAATAGTTTAGGACTTAAAGCAAGTTTGAGAAATATAAAACAATTATAGTTTCTCATATTTTGACATTTATAATGGGATAAAACTGGAAATCAATAGCAAGAGAACCCCTCCCCCTAAAAATCATACAAGCATATAAATTGAACACTTTTGGATGATCAGCAGGTCTTTAAAAATGTTAGTCATAGGAGAAATTTTAAAATTTGTATAATCAAATTAAAATGAAAACAAAACATACCAGAATCTGTCATATATAATTAAAGTCTTATAGCTAGAAGCCTGGAAAACATCATGGGGTATTTAATGGCAATGTTTTTCTACCTGCTGGTAATCTAAAATATGAACAGTTCTTGAATTCTGTAGTATGCTGAGGAAATTAGTTTTATGCAATTTTGTTCACATTTTTTATCACATTATGAGAAGACAAATTGATACTAGGTAATTTGAGTGAGATACAGACCAAAACAAAAATGAGAAACTGATACAATAATGAATGAATGCAGTCATTAAAAATATCTGGCAAGAGCATTGTTAGAAAAATGCATGCTGAGGATGAGTGTCTTTATTCTTATATTTTTATTAGTTCTTCGAGAATCTCATGCAGTGTGTTTTGATCATATTCACCCTTCATCCCCCAACTCTTCCAAGATCCATCCCTCTTATTTTATGTCTCTATCAAGTTCAATTCGTGTTGCCCAAATGTTCTTGAATGTGTAGTCTTCCACTGGACCATGATCAACTTATGAGCGGTTACACTTAGAGAAGACTTATCCCTCCTTTCCCAGAAGCTAAGAACTGCCAATAGCTCTTAGCTAGGGCTACAACCAGCCCAACTCTTTTATCAATGCTGGGATTTGGCCTGGCTTGAACTTGCATGGTCTTGTGCATACTGCTGCAACTGCTATGAACTTGTGTGTATAGCTGCCACGCTGTTCCAGAAGACACTGTTTCCTTGTAGTTATCCACCACCTCTGGCTCCTGTATTCTTTCTGTGGCCCACCCCCCATCCACAATGATCACTGAGTCCTGAGAGGAAGAGGTACAGTACATGTGCTCCACTTGGGGCTAAGCTTTAGTCAGGATGTGGAGCTTTAAAGAGAGACTTCCTGACATAGGTAACAGGTAGAATGAGGAAGCTATAAAGGATGCCATGGCAAAATAAGGAAATACAAGCCTTAAAGGATACAATTTAAGACATTGTTCTATGGTGATATTTTATTAGTACTGAAATGTGATTTTATTTGTATGTTAATAAATATAGTTGCCTGGGGGTCTGAGCTAATAGCAAGCCATAGCAGAAGCCGGGCGGGCGGTGGTGGTGCACACCTTTAATCCTGATCACATGGCAGGCAAATCTCTGTGTCTTCAAGGATACAGCCAGCATGGAGACACACGCCTTTAATCTCAATACCAACCGTAGAAGACCTGGATGTCTGTATAGACAGGCAGTGACGAGGAGGTCATGTGGTTGGGTTTACAACCAATGAGAAGGCAGAATAGAAAGCCAATAAAAAGACAGATACACAGGAAGTAGGTCTCTTTTGGAGGGGAAGGATGACAGCTGCAGCAGCGAAGGGTAAGAAAGGGTTTTAGTCTCAGCTCTTGGCTACTGCTCTGACCTCTTGGGCTTTTAACTCTGCATTTGGTTCTGTGTTTCTTATTTAATAAGACTGTTACATCTACATTGTCCGATAATTAAAGATGCTGCCTACCTATGTCACTGGATGTGACAATAACCAATATATACACTAGGAGTATTTGTAACCTTCAGAATCATCTTTTTTTTCCACCACAGACAGAAAACTAAACTTATCAACAACACAGTTCACAAACAGATACAAACTGCCACATCCAAGACAGATAGCTTATTTTATTTTCATGGCAAATTATACCATTTCATCATGTTATGTTACGATAGAATATCTTGAACCACCTCCTCACTGTGAAAAATTGAACATCTGCTCGTATCAGACGCTGTTTAATGATGTGTGCCAAACGGAATGCAGCTTCCACCTGACACCCCATCACTTATGCTTAAAGCACCGTCTTATTATACACCCGCATTCAGGAGTGTTCCAATGTTGTTCTCATCAACTGAGCACTGCAAAAAAATTAATTCACTCATTAAATACTCTCACATGTTCTCCGTTCTATAGTACATATGAGGAAATAAATTAAAAATCCATCGTTTCCACTTCCTGCGTGAATCAAGATATCAGAAAATTGCTTTCATGGGACTACAGCTACCTCCATCTTTGCTTCGGCCTTTCACAGAGCAAATGTTATTAAGGAAGGGAAATGCTCAGTCTGAGGATTGCTTAATGATGACTTAGCAGCTCACATTGGCAGGGGATGGAGGGGTGAACCCATTACATTTTTACCCAAAAAAAGGGGGAAAAAACCCTTGAGCAAAGGAGAAAACTTTGGCAAAACAATGCAAGAATCCATGTTAACCTTCACAATTCTCATTATAATTAAAATGTTTTGTTAGTCTCCCTTCATCTTTTTGGTCTGTATAAGCAAATAAGTGTATGTGTGTGTGTGTGTGTCTATGTCTGTCTGTCTATCTGTGTCTGTGTGTCCGTATGCCCCAGCCAGTGGGTTTGGAGGCCAGAGGACAAGCTCTTGGCAATTTTCTCCTTTTACCACATAGGTCCAAAAAATTGAACTTCAGCAATCAGGCATGGCAGCAAGCATCATCTCGCTGGTTCAAAATGTTAAAAAAAAGAAAGAAAGAATGAGATAGAGAGAGAGAGAGAGAGAGAGAGAGAGAGAGAGAGAAGAAAAGAAAAGAAAAGAAAAGAAAAGAAAAGAAAAGAAAAGAAAAGAAAAGAAAAGAAAAGAAAAGAAAAAAGGGCCTCCTCTGTGAGAGACATGTAAGTCATACCACTGTACAGAGCTTTATTCAAAGCAGGAAGGGTTGTGATAGGAATGTCAGTGGGATCATCACAGCTCAGTGTCTTTACCTCATAAACTGTCCCTATCTGTTAGGTGCAGGTCTTGCTGACCATACATGCAGTTTATTGTCACCTCTAAAACTCTAGAACCTTCATAAGTTCCCAGAGGGAAAGTCCCACTTGCCTATCAGCTCCCAAATAACCACACAGAAGCTTCTTATTAATTATAAATGCTCAGCCAATAGCTTAGGCTTGTTACCAACTAGCTCTTACAACTTAAATTAACCCATATTTTCATTGATCTAAGTTCTACCAAGTAACTTTTACCTCTATCCCATTTTTTGTGTTGGCCTTGTTCTGTGTCTGTCCGGCTTCTCCCCAAGTCTCCACCAGTCTTCCCAGTATCCTCTCTGCCCCAAAAATCCTGCCATTATTAAACCAATCCGAGTGACAAATCTTCACAGTGTACAAAAAAGATTATTCCACAACATAACAGACTGATATCCACTCAAAGTTTGCATAGCTCTTGTGATAAACCTTCTTGTTTTCATTTCTTGCTACTTGTACTTGTAGAACTCACAAGGAAGAAGTGGGATTATAGCATCCAACTCTTAAAGTTCCCACCACCCCACGAGTGTTACATGGCAAACACATATCCCTTACTTTGTTTCTTAATGGGTTTGTCTGATCAATGTGTCTTTCATGCTTTGTACCATGATTTCATTTTCCCTTGAGAGTTTGTCCTGCCTGTTTTTGTTGAAGGGCAAATGCCAACCTATTTTTTTCATAGTTTGCATCCCATACTTCCTGAACAGCCTGGAGCTTGCTTGCTTCCTTCCTTTAATTCAACCTTTGAACTTCTATCCAGAATAGGGGAGTTTAACCTATTCATATTTACCAAATACTTCTCTTCTAATTTCCATGTTTTGTTTCTTTCTCCCTTGCTTCTTGTTCAGTTTGGACTCAGTTCAGACATTCTGAGATGAAGCATCCTACTGGCATATCAATGTCTGTACTTTTTTTTCCCTAACCACATAGCATTAGTTAATATCATCTGGTCTTACTGAAAAAGAAATAAATGTCATTTCACATTTCCTTTAATTTCTTTCAATTTTGCATAAAAATAATACAGATTTTTTTCTACTAATGAACAATTATTTAGACATAACTACAATTATTTGTGTATTCTCTAACTCCTGAAACTTTTTGCGGGGGAGGGAGGGTTGAGACAGGCTCTCACTATGTGGCTCTGGTTGTCCTAAAACTCAATCTATAGACCATAGCCAAGGCAGTGGTGGTGCATGCCTTTAATCCCAGCACTTGGGAGGCAGAAGCAGGTGGATCTCTGATTTTCAAGGTTAGCCCAGTCTACCGGGTGAATTCCAGGACAGCCAGGGTTACACAGAGAAATCCTATCTTGGGGGAAAAAAATCTCCCTAATTTCTTAAATTGTTTTCTTTGGGCCTACTTTTTATTTTTCTGGAATGCATACTGTTTTGATTCTTTTCACTGAGGTTTCAGGTAATAGACTTCACCTTTTCATATGTCTGAAAAACATTCGGCTCTTGTAAGTGAATCAGTTTGGCTAAACACGGCATTACAGGTTCAAAACTTCCTGTCTTCCTGTGTCTAATGCTGCCTTGAGGAAGTCCAATGTCAGTCCAGTTCTTTCCACTCTGTGTTTGTTTTCTGTCTTTAGAGATGCCCGCTTCCACTTGATGATCTGGGATTCTCCTTGATATATTATATCTAAGAGAGGGGTCTTTCATGTCCTCTATTGAGCTAGGCTTCAATCTATCCCGACAACCAGGGTCTGAACCTCTAATTTGTGGGAAGGATTGTGAGTATTTCTTGGAGTATTTTTTCTTTTAGATTTGCTTCTTCAGGAGCTCCTTTGTAGCTTGTCAAACTCCAGGAGAGAGGGATCTTCATGTTCGCTTTCCTACCATGCGATTCATGCCTGTGTCTTCTTGTGCTGGTCCTGCTTAATATTTTTATCATTTTGAGGCAGGAATTGTGCACATTTTTCAATTTAAGAATGGGATTTGGGGGTTCACAATTTAAATTTAGATAATTTTATTTCTATTCATAAGCTCTCTGAGTAGTAGTACTTATGGTAGTCTCGTAAATAAGTATGGTCTCCTAAAATCTACATCTTAAAGTTCTTGTAACCTTGGGTATTAGGTCTTCTGTGTAGTTGGTGATGTTCTTCAATCAAGGGTTGTCAGCTGGTGTCTATGTTGACTCCCTGTTAGAATATTGTCTTAAGTCATAGAGGAGAGTATACGGTGTTACTGTATACTGATAGCTAACCATCTGGCAAAGGTAAGACATGAAAAAGGGACAGAGGATGAAGCTAGGGAGGCCTTATGTAAAGCCTTAAAAATTATCTTACAAGAAAACCCATTTGGCAAAGATGAAGGCTGCCAGTGTAGCCTATGACTCATTATAGTACTAGAGCATGTACCCCTGGGTAGAGACTTAATGGGTAGTGTTAACGAGACATGTGACCCATGAAGGTGTATATAGAACTACATGTAGAAGAGCGAGAAAAAGCTCACATTATGCACACAATGGGGCAAAGGCCCATGCTGAGGTAAAGCCCTACTCTTCACCAGACAAGGTTGTTGGCTGCTAAACCCCCTCCTTAGTCAACCTCACTGTCTTCCCCACTAGAGAGGGGACTATCCCAATAGGCTACTCTGCTGCTTATCCAACTGTATGCTTCACTCTTTGTTCAGAGACACGGGGACCTGGAACAACTCCCAGCAGGTGTCCCCTGAACCCCAATATCAGCTCCTTACTCTTCCTACTGGCAAGGGTAAGAGGTTTGTCCATGAGCTGAGAAAAGCATCAGCCCTTTAGTGAACCACTCCTTCACCTGACATCAAAACCAAGTTCAGAGAACTTCTGAGTCTATCTTCATATGCAGCAGCCTCCTTTGTTCCTACTCTGGGCTGCACTTACCTATCAGTTTAAACTCAACTTTCTTCTTTCTATTAATCTGCAGATCTTCCCCACTGTTGGCCCTGGGTTTCCCCTCTCTTGCTTCCTCTTCCTCCCTCTCCCCCCCTCCCTCCTCCCCTCTCCCTCTTCCTCTTCCCTCCTCCCTCTCCCTCTTCCTCTTCCCTCCTCCCTCTCCCTCTTCCTCTTCCCTCCTCCCTCTCCCTCCTTCCCTAGTTCCTCTCCTCTCCCTCTTCCCCATTCCTCCTTCCCTTCCTCCTGATGTTGGCTCATACTTATTCATCTTCTTTTATATATATGATACATTATGTGGGTCTTAAACAATGGAAAAATGCTTTGCCCAGAAATCACACCTGCACAGAAGAGTTTCGGAGTCTCTGAGTCCCCAGGCTCTAGGCAGAATGAACACAAGGTACTACTCCTGAGTGATTTCTTTTTGATCTGTTCAGACCAGATTTTCCAAGAAAATACAACTTTAAACCCCATCTCACAGTTTCTCCCTGACCTTGAATTCACTCTCAGGGTTCAGGAGCCACACTAAATTTCTAGCAGTGATCCTCACCTGGTGAAACTGCCAAGCCCTCTCCCTGACTGTGTTTGATGCTAACACGAATGTTCCTTATGTTGGCTTTCTTCCTACAGCCACAGCCCCATACCAATGACCATGAAAACAGCTTGGAAGAAAGAATAAAAAGAAGACAGAGCTGTCATGACATAACTGAGAACAGAGTAGCCGGGTGGTAGAGTGCCCTCTGGCCAACAGCCTCAGCTGGGAACAATCACTGGCAGTAATGAATGGTGTGACAGAGGGTCATCATTGCCCTGGGAGACAGGGATAGCACAGGATGACAATGAATATGCTGGAGAAACAAATAATACAACTTCATCCGGTATAGATGGGTGGTATTAGCATTTAGGCTGCTGGATGGGAGAGTACGTTGACATTATTTATAGCTACAATGAAGAGCTGTGACATAGATCCATTGTAAACAAGGCCTTCCCAGGCAGCTGCTTTCCATTAAAAACATATAACACAGAAGCATCGGTATGGGGTGGCTTGGGTTGGCAGCATTAAAAAGGGAAGTCATCTTTGCTAAATCTGGGGCTCATTTTCATTCCTATTTTTATTTCCATTTACATTTTTCATATCTAAGCAAGCTTTCTAATTTTTTAAGCAGCAAATTAGGAGGGGAAAAAAGTGTGGCTCTATTTAGAGTTCTCATTACTTGAAAATGGGCCAAGCAACATATTTCTCCAAATACAAGGGAATTTGATAAGGGGGTGTCTCTAAACCCCCACAAAAATATTTCTCTGTATTAAAAGCTTTAATGGCCAAGTCTAATAAAGGATTGTCATTCTCAGAGGAGAAGTTTTACTTTGTGTGAAAATAGGTTAAAAGGTCATTAAGAATAATAAAAAAATCTGATTATAAGTGAAAAGAAGCTACTAATATCCTGAGGGTAGAATACATTAATTGTGAAACATGACCTAGATAAGTCTCCATATATCTAATGCCAATCTCCACTTGTAAAACCACAGAATCTTGACATCAGAGGAAATGAGAGTGCCTGAGGTGAATAATATTGAAAAGTTCTCATAAAGATAGGAGTGTGGGACTTCTCAACCTTTCACAAGATTAACTTCAAAAACCAAAGAAATAGATTTCAAAACAAAATATGTATAAAGCTCTTGAATTCCTTCTCCCACATTTCCATCTCCTTTTCTGGTAGATCAGTTCTCTCTGTGGTACTGAAGCCAGCCCCGTAGTCAGAAGCTCACATCGAGGTCTCTTGCTTCTCCCATCTGCAGAGAATCCTCAGCCTCCCTAGATTTAGGTGCAGCCTTTCATTGCTTTTATACTGTGAGGCTAAGCAACCTGCACTCTTAAAACGAATCCAGTGCCTCCCTTTGTGCTAGTCTTTTGATCTGTGCTTCTCATCTTTTCTCCATGATCACAATAATTTATATCCATGGTTCATCTCGTCATCTTCTCTGGCCCAGGACACTGGATGAGGTAACAATAGCCCCAGAATTATTAATGCAGTAATCTAGACTGGCCTCCTATTCATATTCATGTGAACTCTAGTTCTCACTCTTACCCAGCCAAAAGCCTGGGCTTGAATTAGCGGTCACTTCTTTTTCAGGACTGCATCCCTTCTCCCTTAGTAAGTTCATCCACAGAGCTCATTTGCTCCCATAGGCTCTCAGACCAGGCAGCTCTTGGCAAGTGGTCCTCAAGCGGAGATCCCAAATACAATGTCAGAATAGCCAGGAGTACAACCACTGGCAGTTTGGCTTCTCCAGCCAGTGCTGGGTTCTGTTGCCTGCTAACTGAGCGGCCTCTCCAAGTCATTCATTCCTTTTGAGCATCAGTTTGTCTACGAGTAGAGGTAATCACATTTCTTACTTACAAAGTTTTTACAAGAAAAAAAAATCAGTCAATGCAAATGGTATCATTATTGGACAACTTTTCAACCAATATTAGGATGCTTTTGCTCCTAAATGATTATCCTTTGTATGGACTGGCAAAATTAAAACACAAAGAAAAAGAGTGAAACCACCTGTCCCTGTGAAATAAGACCTAAAACAAAACCAATTTCACAGTTATTTAACTCTTCTCAGAGAATAGTGACATTTGCTTCCCTTCTCATGGCACACTTGATGTGCAAAGGGCCTTGTTCTTCATCTGAGCTTTTGGTTCTCAACGTTGAGCCATTGGTAATTATGTCTATCAACAGTTCTCATATACTGCTAAGTATTGTCAAAGCCTAAATACCCCATGGGACTCATCACGGAGAAACAGGTTTCAATTTGTTTCCAAGCTCCATCCTCAGAACACCCTCCAAAGAGTTCTCAACAGGACAAACAGTAGCTGGTGTTGCTGAGCTAATCATCATTATCACAGAACCTTCTGGAGCCATGCCAGGTGCAAATGATACATCACCATCTACCCTCTGGCAGAAAAATTTATCCGTGTTATATCGCAAACAAATTATTCCCTCTAAGCCTTAGGTTCATTATCCCTACTTTGGTTTTGTATGTCTCTGTAGATAATTATGATGAAAAATGGAAGTTTGAGGTAAAATACAATCACTTAAATGTATTACTCATGTGCCCCCTCTACCCCACATACAATCTAACCAGGCTCCACCAGGGATCCAGGAAGGCCAGGGTGAGTTTGGAGTTAAGTGCTTGCTATGGTCTGATAAGTGTTCAAGTCTCCACTATGGGTAAGCAGGTAGGTGCATTTGGCTCTTTTACATATCCCAGGCCTGAGTAGACACACTATGACTCCAAACATTACAGTTTATTTCAGTTCCACTAATCATTCAGCCTGAAATTCTCAACAAATGTCACTGTGAAGAGAAGGCCACCTATTCATTTAGCCAACATTCCAGAAGATCCAAACTCGAGCTACAACCAACCCAAGTACTCAGAGTAAAAAACTGAGTCTCTGCCCAGGAAGAGTCTGTTCTTTATTAAGTTCAGTTAATAAGAAAATGGGCTATTTTAAGTGACCAATGAACACACTATTAGTCAACCAAGAAAGCACTGTCAACCCTAAGTGGGAAGGAGGCCAGAAACATCGTAGGCAGCCATTAGGCTAGTGTGGAAGGAATAGAGGCTGAACGTAACCTTATAAAAACCTTATAAGACCTTCCAAGTATAGAAACAATTGATAATAACAAACATGTATCACTCATTAGAATCTTGAGAGAAAGTATTTAGAGAATGCGATAATTCAAGATGCCTGGTCCCAAGTAGTATGTTTATGAATCAAGAATGGGTAAAGCCCCGGGCGGTGGTGGCGCACGCCTTTAATCCCAGCACTCGGGAGGCAGAGACAGGCGGATCTCTGTGAGTTTGAGGCCAGCCTGGTCTCCAAAGTAAGTTCCAGGAAAGGCGCAAAGATACACAGAGAAACCCCGTCTCGAAAAACCAAAAGAATGGGTAAAGCTATGAAGGGTAAATCTCAAAAGAGCCAGGAGGAACAGAAAATCATAGGAAACTCTGAAAGTCATGCTAAGTAGTTTGAAGGGTCATAATCTGGATTTAATCAGAGAAGTTCAAAAAGGAAGAGAAACCTGAGCTGGTACAACAACAGTTATGTAAGGAATGGAATGAGAAGACTGAAATAAAGCAGTGGGAGAGAAACGGGTTTGTGGAACAGCATTAGTCCCACACAAGCTCACTATAATTTACCATCACAGTCCTTAGAAACATTAGCCATAGTTTCAGTCACTTTTTAAAGAGGATACAGATCATCATCACTCATATTAAATACTATTTAGGACAATTTCATCAATCAAACCAGTGAAGAGGAAAAAAAATAGAAAAACGTGAAGCAGGAGAAGGTTACTCAGTATTTTCAAAATGGCTTCACATCTATAAGTCCCAAGAACATCAAGTGAATTAAGAGAAATTGCAGCCCCATTCAGTAATGTGCCTGGTTATGATATAAATAGATCAATGAGCCGGGCAGTGGCGGCAAACGCCTTTAATCCCAGCACTCGGGAGGCAGAGACAGGCGGATCTCTGTGAGTTCGAGGCCAGCCTGGGCTACCAAGTGAGTTTCAGGAAAGGCGCAAAGCTACACAGAGAAACCTTGTCTCGAAAAACCAAAGAAAAATAAAAAAAATAAATAGATCAATGAGTTTCTGGTGAACAGTTAGCAAACTCTAAGAATCGGTTAATTTACACTATCTATAAAAAGGTAGAATACATGGATATGATAGGGAAATGTGCAAGAGAAATCTGGTTCTAGAGTAAAACTTTGAAACACTAAGGGAAAAAATACAGGGTTGGGAAGAAATAGAGCTCTTATTCTTAAGTGAGGGGAGACAGGGTGTAAGGTGTCAGATTTCTCACTCATTTTTCAGTTAATAAGGAGGTGCTAAAATCATATATAATCAAAATGACCATCAAGACAAACACTGCCTTCTACATACTCATCCTGACTCCTGAGGTAGGTACAGCCCTTACCTCCCATCAAAGAAGCTCCTTTGTGCGGTGGTCACAGGCTCAGAGAGAGTTCCACAACTGGTCAAACACAGAGGATGAGTGTCAGTAGCTCCAAACCCCAAATAAATCATCTACAGCACAACCTCCACACCTAAGCTCCGAGAGCATCCAGGAGGGGAAGAGAAAGACTGGAGGACCACTGGGACACATGCTGCAAGCTTGTCATCTCCTGGACAGGACAGGGGCTGCATTCATGAACCCCTAACAATATGGCTCCAAATTTTCCTTAGGGTAAGGAGTGTGATAATTCCCCAGTGCCCTGGATTATGGTATCTGTCTTAACATCATGGATCTGAAATTCCTTATTATGCACTAACTTTGTTTTTAAAACTCTGCTCAGTTATTCTCTTCATGAGTCACCAGTACTAACCACTTCATTTGTGATATGTTATATTATTAACTGCTATCACCAAGTTCCCTCTCAGTACTAAATAAATAAATAAATAAATAAATAAATAAATAGAGGAACTTTCCCTCCTCCCATGCTTTCCATGTACCCATTCTCAAATCCACACTATTCTATAATTATATACACTCATATATACATACACACATACATATGTTTACATGCACATATGACCTACTGAGTCATATTAGTGTTACCCTTATTTTTATGTGTTTAGAATTGACCACTTAGGATTGGGACGGAGTCTCTGAGGATTCTCTGTCCCCTAGCATCCAGTGACTGCCTATAGATAGGGGTGGGGCCTTGAGAACCTGTTCCCTATCCATTCAGCATGTTGACTGGTGTTTGTGCTTCCCAGGTCTGAGCCTGGAATCCTGCCTTTGTGTTGCAGACCTCAGCATCCTCCCCCGGGGTTTTGACTGTCCCTCTGCTCTTCCTCCCCTTCCTGCACAGCCTTCATCTTCTCACCTCTATGGGAAAAGTCAACTTCACTAATTCCCATCCATTCTCCCCACCACCCCCAGGCCTTCTCTGGAAGCACTTACATTCAATGGATGTAGAATTATTTTTTCTTTCATTTTTTTTTTTCAAATGGAATCTCATTCTGTAGCTTAGGCTGGCCTTAACTATGCTATCTTCCTGACTCAGTCTCCAAAGTGCTGGGATTACAGGCATGTGCCAACAGCCTGAGAAAATCTTTGAAAAGTAAACTTCAGAACACTAAACATTCTTTAGTATTTTCGTAATCACAATGAAAAATTTTGAAAACTAGAAACATTTGTTTGAGAGGAAGAATATTATGGATGGGTCCAAGGTTTGAAGTATGAACCTTCAAAAACTGCTGAAGTGTGATTGGCCAGTTTTATCATACAAAAATACACACATACATACAGAATAAAACTAGACAGGAATGGGCACACATGAGCCTAACAGTTTGTCATCAAGTAGAACCATGGGTACATTTATTCCTATTAATTTTTAATATTTATAAACATGGATAAACTCTAATATAAATATCTAGTCATTATAAGCAAATCAAAACAGTCAGATAGAGCTAAAGAAATCAAGTCTATTCCACAAACCCAGAAAGGTATTGAAAAGTTCATGCTTTCTCTTTTTATAGCATTTACACAAATTTCATGTGTGATGTTTAGAAACTGCTTTTTCTCACTCAGTCTTAAACATCAAACTTTCCATTAATCCCCACTTAAAATTCCAGAATATCTCATGAGCTAGATGATGACCCAAAGAGGGGTGACATCATAATTTCATTTTATGTGTTCCACACAGTTGAACATTTAGAGATCATAATGCATATAAAGTCATTGCCTAGGGTACATTTTTGCAAGTAGAATTACTATGTCAAATAAAAACACTTTCATACCAGGACATATATTCTATAATTGGCCTTAATGATTTTATTTTTCAATATTAATCATGTGCAATACTCACATTTACAATCTCTTTTTTTCACAGGATTCCCAGAAGGCCAGATCCTGTGAAATAAGTCTTCAAAGAGTTTCAACTAACTGGTTCACTGACTCATACCTCAAAAAAATATATATATATTATTATCTTTTTCCCATCTATTCTATGAAGCCTTGGGAGCAAAGCTAAATCAGACACCTCACATAATGGGGACTGGAAAGGTGGCTCAGCGGTTAAGAACACCTGCTGCTTTTGTAGACAATCCAGGTTCAGTTCTCAGCATCCATATGAAGGATCACAACTGTCTGTACTTCAGTCCTTGGGGATCTGATGCCCTCTTCTGGCCTTCACAGGTAGTAGGCATGCAAGCAATGCACATACATACATACAGACTAAACACACATACATGTAAAATAAAAATACATGTTTTCTTAGATTTTTTTAAGAGTCTTCTTAACAAACTTAAGTCACCTAATGTAAGAACTCAGTAAACCTGAGGTTCTCAGAACCTAAAACATATGCCAGCCCTCTTTAGAATGTTAAAATGCATAGCCAGGCTGCATCCCAGGAGCTTCTAATTCAGCAAGCCAGGGTGAGGCCTACAAAACCAGCTTGTAACAAGGCTGGTATTGCCAATCTGGAATGGTATACTAAGAACCACTACCCTAAAGGGTTACATATTGGATCTTTATTATGTCAGCGGATGACAGCACATGGTTCCTGCCATCAGAGTGCATTCTAGTAAGCTAAACAGATGTCAGGTGGTTGGTAAATAACCAAATGAGCAGGGTTTGGGGGCAGAGGGGAGAGTTAAGTCTCCTCAGGAATTCTCTAGGGTGGTTAACAATAAGGAGCCATGAAAATCACATTCTCCGTGTATGTCTCTTCTTGCATTGGAACCAGAAAGAAAGCAAACTAGCTATTAGGATTTGGTGACACCCCACCCCCATCAAATCAAGCAGAAGGCTGCTAAGTAGAGCACTCAACAGCTAGAGAGTGAACGGAAAACTCTAGAAAGCAAGCTGTTAGACTACTCAGAACCAGGGAAATGAGACCTTTTGCATTGGAATACTAAATGTTCACTACCCATACACAAGGCCTATATACTGAGAATCTGCTGATCAATAAAAGGAGACTATATATACAAGCTCTATGCACAAATCACCTGGCCTAGCAGAATCTATGGATACGGAACAAATGACTTCTGTTGAAGCTGCTTTGAACAAGAGGAACTAAAGTGCTCAAATGTAATTAACACGGCGTCCTAGTTCACAGGTATAAGGTGTCGTGCATTTGCTATCAGGTATTAGAGGACCCATCTCCACTGGCCTCATATAACACTGCAAGGCTTATTATACAGATCTTCCCTGGGGGAAGTGAAAAGCCCTGTTTTGTATCCATAAGCAGCTTTTGAGTAAGGCCTAGTAAGTGGTTTCTGCTATAAAACTCTAAACAAGCTTTTAAGCGTGCCTTTGCTATTTGCTGCAGGGTCCAAGACAGTTCATTTCCACAACTTTTCAACTCCAAAGCCAGCTTTCAAACATAGTTTAACCATGATTCAGAATGGAGTGTCCAATTTGCATGGTGAACCCGACATATCCAAACACATCCTTATCTAAAACAAAACTCCAAATGATACTCTCACTACGGGATGCCAGATCACATTCAATTGCTTTCCTTTTTATGCCAACATAATCACATACATTTCCCTTGTAGTCTAGGAAGTTGCAATCCAGTTTGAGAACCTACTTTGAGATGCATCTAAAATCCTACACACATATACCATACCTCACACAAAACCATACCTCAAAACAAAGCAGTAACAACAAAACAACAACAGCAGCAATAACAACAACAAAAACCTTACATTTTCCTGAGTGGGGAAACAAACAGCTCCACTCACTCACTTGCTTCTGCAGCTCAAACTGCATTATCTTGGTATCAGGAAGGGCCTTTTGGTGTCGGATCTATTCCACCTGGTCTAATTTGCACAGATGCCAGTCTTCCCCTTGGTAATAAAAGACAAGTCATGGCTGACTTCTTGATCCAGATCAACTCCAACAAATAGCAGTTTCTGGGATGATATAGATGTTCTATGAGTTATCTAGTAGAACAGGCCCTAGCCCCGTGTGGCCTCTTGTAATAGGACTACTGTGACCAAGGAATTGGAGCTTTTAAATCTTAATTCATTTAGTTGTTAATAGACACCTGAAGCTAAAGTCTACCATGTTAGGCAAAACAGATCTATGGTCTCTCCAAAGTATTTGCTAATTCCACACTGAAGACTTTAACCGAACTAAAATTGAAAACTTCTCAGACTGAACTAGTAAGCTAAAATACTACTGGCCCAGGATGCAAATTCACTACATTTGGGAGTACTGAAGCAGACTGGGATCGTACAGATTTCTTCAGAGACTACAGGTACCACCCCAGCTCTACCACTACTAAGATTTAGCAATGCAGTGGGATGGACTTGACTCTCCCTCTAGCACTTGGTGTCAATCTCAGTGCTCACACTGGCAAAGCATCATGGGACAATCCTTGTATCTCCACCTATGTTCCTCCTTCCTGCAGTATAGTATACCTAGAAAACCCCATCATCAGCACACACATACACACACACACACACACACACATACACACTGCTAGGAAGATTGGTCCATAAGTGATTATCATTCACCCTTCTCATTCCTTTTAGCAATTTAATGACTGGCACACATGGACAACAGAAAGATGTTGTTAAAAAGAAACATTCTAGGCCCCAAATTGTTTTCAAAACTTTCCTTTTGTTTTCTTACTAGTGACAAATAATGTCATGGTTCATAAGCCTCTATATATAGCACAGACAACTCCAGCCTTTGCCTCAAGGTCACTAGTTAAGTTGTCCCCTGCCTTAACCCCCTAATAGTGGCCCTCTGAAATTCATTGTAAAACCTAGAAATGACACATCTCTATCAAATGTCCCCGTCTCTCTTGTCTAGGTTTGTGTGGGACCAGTGATCTAAAGGAATAGCCAAGATACAGTTCAAATTATCTCTCCAACAAGCTGTATTTGTTGACCAAGGCTGGTTAATGCAAACTTAAGCAAACGAAGCTCATCTTTCAGTAGATTCTTCTCTTCTGCTAGCAATCTAGGTCCATTAAATGTCCATCACCAAGTACCTAGCTGCCTCCTACTGGGCAGAGTCTCATTTTAAGACACATTACCCAGACACATCACCCTACCTTAAATATATGGTTCACAATTTGGAAGCCCTTAACAGTCTCCTGTTACCAAAATGCATCTCCCGTAAGTGCAATTTCTAAGACCTTGCTAATAAAAGCAGCATCCCTGAGACCTGAATCTCATCAACAAAGTATGCACTCAGGTATAATGGTGCTGCAGAAATTAGGCCTTAACTTATTTTATGCTTCAAATTATATACCTTGTATCAATTTTCAAAAAACATCTTTTGACTTGGAGACATTTTTGAGATCTTTAATCATATAGAGACTTCCTCTGCCTCCAGCTATAGTGATACCCACAATACATCATAATTAGCTGCCTCAAAAATCCACATAATTAATATATCCCCTCTATGGACTGACTAATAGCTCTTCTGGCTGAATATGCAAGAATTTTTCTGGGCTTCTAAAGTAGTTAAATTTATCTGATTCAAGTAAGGAGTGTGATCCTTGATAGTGGGGTCCTACCTTATTCTGTCCTGTGCTCCCTACATCCACAGTCAGGTTCATTCCAGCAGGCAAAAATCATTGCATGAAAGTTTCTCTTTGTGAAGTTGTTTGCAGCAGATCCAAAGGTGGAAAGGAGTGTAAACTGTAAAGCCAGATTCATCAGAAGTTTCTACCCAATATCTCTTATCAACCTAGTCAATACAAATATAACTCACTGTTTTAGTCAGGATTTTCTAGAGAAACAAAAATCTATAGAATGAGTCTATATATGGAGAGAAAGGGGGTTTATTAGAATGGCTTATAGGTTGTGGTGCAGCTAGTCTAAAGATGTCTGCCTACCAAGGGAAGTTCCGAGATTCCCGTAGTTGTTTAGTCCACAAGGATGGATGTCTCGGTTGGTCTTTAGTATATGCCAAAATCCCAAAGAAGTAGGCCAGTGAAGGAATGGACTTGCTAGCAAGAGTGAGAGGAAACAGACAAAAAGAGCAAGCTTTCTTCTCCCATGTCTTTATACAGACTGCCAGCAGAAGGCTGGCCCAGATTAAAGGTGGATCTTCGCACCTCAAAAGATCCAGATTAAAAGTTGGTCTTCCCACTTCAAATGATTTAATTATGAAAAATTCCCTCACAGGTGTACCCAGATGTTCGGGTTTTAGTTAATTCCAGATGTAGTCAAGTTGACGACCAAGAATAGCCATCACACTCACCGTGAACTTTTTAGATGATGAAATTAAAAAGGTTCATGAAATTTCAGAATGGTTGCTGGTGCCACAGGGAAAGAAGGGTGCCTAAGCACAGGATATTGGCATTTCTTTCTGAGAGCTGTGAGTCCCAGAGATTCCCTATCAAAGGGATTTTTAACATATATGCACACGCGCACACACACACACACACACACACACACACACACACACACACACACACACAATCCCCCTCCTGCTTTATCTGCAGAATCTATCAGTAATTCTCATACCATATATTTTGTCTTACTTTTCTTCTTTGTAGGACTTCCTCTCTAGTTAAGCTCTGTACATACAAGTATTTTTGCCTGCCCTAATTCACTGCTAAGTCCCCAGCTCACAATAAGTAGTTAGTCAGTAGATGTGGAATTGAGAAACATCAACATGTTAGCTGTTTGTGAGCTTCTGGCTCCATCCTACATTCTTTCAGGGCTTCATCTTTTGGTTTGAGGATTTCTTTCCTTCTCCCTGCAGAATCTCAACCAGACCATCTTTCCACAGCTGCCCCATCCCCTGCTCTGATTCAGGACCTTCTTTACATTATAATTGGACCCATGCCATTGGCCACTTCAGTGTTTGAGGAACCTCTGTTCTCAAGCCTTACCCCCACAACTGATGTAATGTCCACATTGTTTCTGGTCACCACTGCAGTCACTAATACACAGTCTTGGTCATTCTTCACAAGACTTTTCCTTGGATGACTGGGAAATTTCCTTTATTATAATAATCATAGAAAAATTTATTCACTTCTCTACCCATCACAATTCTCATCTGTGGAACTCAATGCAAGTCATCAAACTATTGTAAGATTGGATCTTATATATGCAATGTAGAGAATAGTCTTGGCTGGAGAAGCACTAGATAATAGTACTATCTCATTATCATTATCCTTAGAAAAACTCTTTTGGAAGCCAATGACCCAGGCCACTTGCCTCAGGATGCCCTATGTCAAGGGAACACAGTGGATCTATCTGGTAAAGTATCATAATTTGTATCCAGGCATTTATGAATCTGAGCCCCCCAAGACTCAGACCTGTGGAGAGACAGCAATGACCCCTCTTCCAAATCCCAGGGTTGCCTTCCTTCCTAGGCTCTAACTGAATCCCAGATGAACACTAGTGTAAATATCCACTCCCCTGAGGCACAGACCTAGGCCCAAACCACACCATGGTGTTGTTTAAGCAGAATTCACTAACCCACATCAATAGTGGGGATTTTCCATTTATTTTACTTTTCTTTAATAATAATAATAATAATAATAAAGGTGAATCAGTTCTGTGGTGTTGGGCATGTTTCTTAAATTCTCTCTGCCTATTTTTCTCTCAGCTAGGAGAATTGATAAAATTATATGTGCCCCTTAAGTTTGTGAGTGAATTAATACATACAAAGTGCTAAGAACAATGTCTGGCAAAGCAAAAACTGCATGGATTAGCTGAGTCAATTTACATTAATATTTCTATTCTTGATATATTATAGAGGGTCCAGGTCTCAATGCATTTTTATTGACTAAGTGATTGAATGTGTAAATCCATCCAATTTTTTTCTTATTCAGAATCTGAAAAAAGCCTGGATTATTACAACACTCACAAAATAAGAACCAATAAGGGAAATCAAGAGAGAATGAAGTATCTCAAAGATCAGGCGTTTCCTTGGAGAGGTGGCAGGGTATTGGTCTGGTAATGGACCAGGGCCTCTGGGAGGCATCCATCACTTCCAGTCCTGAGTTCCATCAGAGGAAATGAAGCCCACATGCATAAATTAGCAACAGGCCTGATGGTCCTGATTTGTGCTCATTTTGTAATTTCCTGTTCTACACAGCTGCTTGTGCAGACTGCACGAAATGTCGCTGATAGATGAGGAGCAACATGAAATACAGAAATTGACTCAAACAGAGCTCGATCCTGGATTCAGTTGACATCCAGCTAGCCGCATTCCCTCCGGGAAAGGAGCGAAGGAGGACAGCTGCCATTTCAATCCTGATACTTAATGATGCTGCAAACACCAGTTCGAAAGTGGCAGGGGCAGACAGACCACTCACAAAGCTAGGGGGAAGAAAGCCGAGTAGGAAGAAGTGTGAGCAAGTGGTCTTTCTACACTTGCACTTAATAGCCAAGCAGTGATGGCACAGTGAGAAGCTATAGCCTTGGCAGCAAAGACCCCGGCCCCTTGGGAGCAGAGTTTCCTTCCCCGTAGCTTCAAAGAGCCATACTAAGGAGCTGGTGTTCTGGGTTATCATTAAGACAGAAGCCAGTGTGACTAAGACACTGACACGGAGTTCCATCTAGAATGGTTTAGCTTGATCTGTTCGACAAATCCACCGTGGAAGTGTTAAAACTGCTCTCATTTCATAGTCAGAACTAAGAGACATGAAGTGACCTTGATAACAGGCAATGAGTAAATGTGAGGTTTGGCTTGGACCCTCAGGCATTTTGCCCTAAAGACTCACTCTCCCTGTCTGTGCCTCACATGACAAGCCCTCCTGTTTCAACCATATTTTAAGGCATAGAAATTCATCTATGAAATTTACTTCAGGCTTCCACCACTGACCAGAAATGAAGGGGGAAAATGAACAAAGGGAACTTCTAGAATATGCTAAGGAGAACAGCTCTCATCCCAGGACTCACCTGAAACTCCTCAGTCAGAGGAAGGGCAGAGGCTGCACTTTTAATGGACGTGCTCCGTAAAGCCCGTGTGTTGTAACTAACTACGATGTGATACAGTTAAGAGGAGCCTTTGGCAAAATGGCTGCCATGAGCTCTCCATCCTCAGCACCTGCTTCATACCCTGAATAAGGAAAACACTCGCCTCTCTACCATGTCAAGATCAACAATGAAATACTTCATTGGAAGCAAAGACACAGTCTTCCCTAGACTCCAAAACAGCCTCTGCCCTGGTTTTGGACTTCCTGGGCTCCAGAACTATGGAGAATACATTTCTACTATTTGCATATAATATACATACTATTCAGCTATAGTAGGAACACGCTGAGACTGCCGGACTATAACATCTCAACATGGGCAGCAGTGCAGCACTCCACTGTGGCCACTGGGAACTAGAGCGAACTGACTCCAGAAACTGAAAAACCAAAACCAAAATCCTAGACAGAAAACGCGAAAGACATGTCACATCTTCAAAACTCAGGTTATGGTAAGTATATGAAGCCCACATGTAAAAAGTAGCCAAAATACCCATCCCAGTCAGAAGAAAACCACACGTGTTCAAGAAACCAAACGTTTATGTACTTTAGTAAATGAATGTACTTTAAGTAAATAGGTTGAAATTAAAGGACTCCAGAGCACAATTTGAATATTATTTACCATATTCGTAAGATTTAACTTGGTGTAAGTGTTTCACAGTAAGGCTTGTGGTTTTCTTCTAAACTTCCCCCAGATTGGCTCACACTTCCTCTTATTGTCTGGGAAAACAATTGTTTACACTAGGGAAAAGCACAGACTCTGAGAGATCTGCTTTCCTTGAGCTGGCCAAACTCTGAGGAGACTGAGAAACAAACAACTCTTTACAAAGCCTAAGACAAAGACTTGCTTCAGTCGGGAACAGTGCGACTCCACCTTCGCTACTCTGGGTTCTTGGTTCTGTGGGCTTCGTGAATGAGGGACCACAGGGGGGTGAGCTGCTCACACCTCTGTTTTCTTCCTGAGCAGCCTTCCCAGGGGATATGCTTAGGTTTTACTCTATACAGAGAATCCCATGTTTCCCAGAAGCCTGTCATGAAGAGTCAGGATGGGAGGGTGGGGTGAAGTCCCCAGAATACTTTTTCTAGCTCTACCTGGCCCACACCTGCCACTAGCACCTCTTCCTTTGTAAGAATGGTGCCTGTGCTCATCACTTTACTAAGGCAGAATCTTTCAGTCTCAACAACCCAGTGAGGTACATGTCATTATCATTCCCGTCTTAAAGATAAAAAAGAGAGAATTTACTCATCCCACAGTCATCCAGCTAGCGCTAGCATAATGGAGTCCAGATTTGAATCCAGATGGCCTAAGCCGAGAGGCCACTGTGTTCTCACATCTTAGCTTTGTCTTATGCGAAATGCCTTGATGATAATTGTGAAAGGGCTGAAGCTACGTGGCATAGCCAGTATGTTTGAAATTTTTCTCTCTCTTTTGCTAAAATGGAAAGCATAACTGCTGAGAGCCCTTACTTGAATAAACACTATTTTCACAACTGACCCCAAGAGCTGCTGCCTTAGCATCTACCCTACTAATAAAAAGTCACTTAAAAGCTGATGGCAGGTTTCTTATTTCTTGATAAAGGTGCCCTCCTGCCTTAGACGTTTTAGTCTTCTGTCATTCGGCATGAAGGGGTGTCCCAACCCTGCAATTAACTCCAGCGCCTGCCTCCCTCATTTGCTGGATGCTTTTGGGGAAATGAATCACCCCGGGAGGTGCACCCACATATTTTCACAGCATGTGTACACTTAGTTCAGAAAGAACACATTTGCAGAAATAACAGGACTGCGTTCACTAGCTGAGGGAAAAAGTGTAACTCTAGGTTATAAAAAACGGGCCTTCCTTTCCCTTTCTCGGTAACATTGCAATTCAGCCTTTCAGCTGCAGGGTTGGGGATGGTTTCTTTCCTTTAATTTATTATTTGTGCTGCTGCTGTCTCAGGCAAGCTTTGATGTTATGGAGCAGAGGAAGGCACGGATGTCCTGGGGAGGCAGGATGCTACATTGGCTCAGTGGTCTCCCTCCTCACCTGGCTTCCCTAGAGCTCACCCACTCACCTGTGTGTTGTAATATGCAAGAACTATAAAGGACAATAAATTTTATCTCAGGGGCAAAGAGATGAGAACTGGTGGGGGGAAAAAAAAAACCTTCCCTGAGCCTCAAACTATGAAGGCTTAGGATAGTCTGCAGCATATTAGTATGAATGTCATTCACCAATCAATCGTTCACCCTAAGAGTGACTGGTCACCTGATACCTGCGAGGCACCAGGGAGGCTTTGAGGATGAGTGCACGACAGATAGATCCTGTGGATTGCTTACCCACCACCATTACCCACTCCAGCTTGTTGCTTCAATATAATAAACTGTGTAGCATTCAAGCCTCAGGGAAGGCAAACCCAGTTCAGCTGATTATTCTGAGTCAGGCATCAGTAAAGTGAGGTCAATGTGTGAGATCTAGATAATTGTTTTGTGAATCTAAAAAGTGCTAATAAACATGTCATCATTTACGGATTGTCTGTGGGTGATTTCCTGCCACAACAGCAGAAGTGAGCAGTTGTCTCAGGGAACATGTGCAGTCTTTACCATCTGTCTTTTTGTAGAGAGTTTGCTGACCTCTGACCTAAGCCAATTGGTTTTAACGTGGACATGTGATCTGCTATTGATAAACAGCATTGAAAAAGCAGAGGCAATTATAGGAAAATATTTCCCTCCACAGGCCATGAGGTAGTGATGCCTAGAATGGTAGTGACCATCTTTATTCATAAGGTAAGCCAGTCTGAGGATGTCTTAGGTGTGGCAGGGTGAAATACAGGGATCATATGAATCCTGTATGATAGCTTTGAGCTGCTTAAGAGAGACACATGTGGAGCCTGTGTATTCTCCATCATGTAAAATAGGTTAATTTTTTCCTCTTGATGACTGGCTACATCTTTAAGGAATGATCCTTATCATCTCATTCTGTACAGAACAACCCTCTCTTGTAATAATAATATCCTTTGCTCTAAAATCCAGTATTGCTCATCTGATATTTAAATATAGTCATTCCAATGTTCTTTTGATCTGTGCTAGCATGCAAAAGTTGTCTTTACTCGTAATCCATTTAAATCTCTATATTTCTAATGTGTTCCTTGTTGCCAGGTATGCTGACTAGTTTTTAATCTCAACTTGACACAGACTGAAGTGACTTTGGAAGAGGGAGCCTCAATTGAGAAAAATGTCCCTGCAAGATTGGCCTGTCGGCAAGCCAGTGGTCTGTTTTGTTGACTGATGATTCATGTGAGTGAACCCATCCCACTCCTAGGGGTGGTCCTGGGTGGTATAAGAAGGCAGGCTGAGCAAGAGCAAGTCCAGCTTTGTTTCTAAAGTCCAATTAACAGATTGATAACATCTAGATGAGATAGATGAAGAAATCACAAAAAAAAAAATGGTTATTTCTGCACAGCCAGATTGTCTTCTGTTTGGAAAACAAACCAGCGGCAATCATTTCTTATCAATCACTATGTACCATGCAAACTTAACGTGTGTTCCTTTATGTTTCTCTCAGTTCAGGGGGTCAGTTTGCACCAGCGTTGTCACGTAAGTCTGAGTGATGCATTGTGAGATGACTTCCAAATGGCTATGACACTAGGGTCTGGGAATCTTTTATCTCCGTTGCAATGAGTGGCAATGTGGTCTGCCAATGGATGAAATGTCATCATGATTGCATATGAAGAGCAACTCCCAAGCACCCTCCCCTCTGGACACCTAAGCACTCCATTCGTGTATCACTTCCATTATCTAAGACCTTGTGGCATCATTAGCTGTGTGCAGGTCTATTTAGCCTATAAGACCTTCATCATTGGTGGCCATTAGTATGTCCCCAAAAGACCTTGGACTCTTCAACCCCTCGAATAGCTGAATGCTAACTTATCACTGAAGAATTAAAAGGTCACAGTGAAAGAAATAGGCTGCAGGTAAGAAAGACAATGACCAATATTGGGCATTAGAAGTGATTTGAACACATCCCTGTTTCCTTCATTCTCCAGAAGAAACTCACGCACATGTTTCACAAGCCAGCTGTAGGCAAATGCAACGCCTGACATGAGCACTCCATTCTGAACAAGAAGAAAACATGGCCTATTCAAGGATCGCTTGATATTTAAGACCTTGACAACCTGCCATATCAGACAGATATCAATATGGCATTGATATCACACCAATATCATTCTAGAACATTGTTTCAGTTCCTCTGGAGATACACTGACAGTTGTACCGTGTGGCAGACAGTAGGGATATAAACAGCTGCATCACCCTGCTAGGCTTTCCCTGGGAGAGTAATTACTAATGGGCAAGAAACCTGCAGGAAAAACAATGGTAGAAACCATTATTTGCAAAAAGATGTCATCTCAGGGGTGACACAATTAAGTATGGTGTTCATTAGTTCTGTTTTTGAAGGACCCAGGACTCATGCATGCCAAGAGACATGCAAACTCTAATCATCCAAACTCACGTATCACTAAGTTTCCTTTCTGAAGTATCTGTGGCCATGCTTTGTCCACAAACACGAAAACGTGACTAACATGTCGTCCCACTTTCTTCCATCACAGACTCACTCTGCTCTGTGTCTTATCTCAAAAATAACTCAGAATTCTTACTTTCAACTTCAGGTGGGCAAAGTATACTCATGAAGAAAAAAAAAGTCTGTGATGAAGAAAGGTATTTCCCCTAAGTTCAGAATTCTACTAGCATGATCAAGTAAATTCTTAAGCCAAGGCTCTCAAAATTTAGTGAAAATTATGCTTTTTTAGAATGATATAATATTTAATGCCCTAGAGTGAACCATCCCAAAGTTTTGTGGCTTAAAGGACAAAAAAAAAAAATCAGAAGAGAATTGCCTGGTAATTCAGCTTCAGTCTCTTGGGGAGTTGTAATCAGGCACTGGTTGGGCTACATACAGTCCTTTGAAGGCTACAGTGGGCACATATAATTCACTCCCAATTCACAGGCTGGCCAACCTCAAAAAACCCCAGTTCCTCTTTGTTTAGACCAGTGGTTCTCAATTCTTCCTAATGCTGTGACCCTCTAACACAGCTCCTCATGCTGTGGTGACCCCACCTGTAAAATTATTTTCATTGCTACTTCATAACTGTAATTTTGCTGTTATGAATCATAATATAAGCATCTGTGTTTTCTGATGGTCTTCGGCCACACCTGTGAAAAGGTCATTCATGCTAGAGGGGTTGTGACTCACAGGTTGAGAATCACTTATGTAGACTATCTCATGGTACTCTTGAGTTATGCTGGTGCATACTTATTAGATTCCTCCAGAGAGAGCATGAAGAGATTTAGCAGAAGCTCTGGTACCTTTTACAATCTGCTCTTGGAAGTTACTCACTGCCAGCCTTGCTGTACTCTCTTGCTCATAGAAGTCAGCCCTGATCCAACATGGGATACTCTTCAAGGGCATAACTACCAGCAAGCAGGGCTTGTGGTAAGAGAGTCTCCGAGGCTGGATGCCAGTGTTTGTGCTCTGGCCTCAATCTTGAGCCTACTGTTATAATGAGATAATACTCAAGGTCCAGGGAAACAGAATGAGTGTGCTTTATATGTGGAAAGAAAGTGAACTTGTGACTATGGAATGGCCTAAATCAGTGTATCTCCCAAACACAGACATACTTGTATATTTATCCCACCCCTCGTGTTCTTACATGTGACTAACACTCCTTTCATCAAGAAGTGGGATATGGTCAGGCATGGTGGCGTATGCCTTTCATCCCAGCACTCAGGGAGGCAAAGGCAGGTGGACCTCCATGGGTTCAAGGCTAGCCTGGTCTACAAAGTGAGTCTCAAGACAGCCAAGGTTACACAAAGGAAATCCTATCAAAAAAAAAAAAAAAAAAAACAGAAAAAAAGGTGAGATCTGTATTTTTTTTTAAACACTTGAATTGGAGTTGGGTGACTGTCCCAATCAATAGACTATGATATTTGGAGCTGTACAAACTTCTGAGGCTAGAATATAAAAACCATACAGCTTCTGTCTTAGAACAGCTGTCCTGAAATACTGCAACCATGTTGAAATGATATCCAGGCCAGGTAAAGAGGTCCTACTTAGGTGTTTTCACTGACAGTCCTCATACAGCCTCTCAGATGACAACCAACATCAATTGTCGCTCAAAAGGGAAGAAACAGACTTAGCTACATTTCTATTGCTAGGACAAAACACTATGACCAAGGCAACTCAATTTGGACTTACAGTTTAATTTGGATTTAGGGTTTCCGAGGGTTGTAGTCCATGGTGGTGGGCAAAGGAATAGCTAAGGGTTCACATCTTGATCTACAACCAGAAGGCAATGAGAAAGACACTGGGAGTGATAGTTTTTCGAAGCCTTAAAGCCTAACTCCACCAAGGCACACAGCTTCTACTCCTTCCCAACATCTGCACCAGCTGGAGACCAAGTGTTCACACATATAAGCCTATGGGGCCATTCTCATTCAGACTACAAAATTTCACTATCTGGCCCCCTTAGGCTTGTAGTCACATCGTAATGCAAAATGTGTATAGTCCAACTTCAAATATCCCTATAGTCTTTTACAATCTTAATGATGTTTAAAAGTCCAAAGTCTCTTCTGAGACTCAAGGGCAGCTCTTTTATTCAGTAATCATTCAAGCTAAACGCCATACATTCTGACTCCACTGAAACTGTCACACAGGCATCTAATAAAAAGACTACTGTAACAAATAGGCCTAAAGAAAGGAGAAGCTAAGAACTGGGGGCCATGTGGCTTTTTAAAGTTTTTACTTTTAGTTTGATTTTTTAAATAGAAGAATAAATAACCAAAGAATTGTTTTATACCCAGAAACGAAAGGAGTAATACATTAAAATTCCAGTTTATAATTTTCAAGGAATTTTTATCGGTATGCTATCATGGAAAGATTTAGAGTTTTATTTTTCAGCACTGGCAGTTGCATCATATATGTTAAATAAGCACTCTACTACTAGGCTATATCCCAGCTCTAATGGCAAGCTTCTGACAGGATTGTATCTGTAAGGATACATGATCCAACAGAAATTCTGGTTTTCATATCACTGGTGCTTCTAAATATTAGAAATCTTGTTTTAAGAGGAAAACAGGGGTGGATCACAAATGCACAATAAATGAAAAAGAAAGAGAAGCTTGGTTTGACCACAAAAAATTTAGAAAAGTTGACATTTGTAATTGGTACCTGTACCCAAGGGAGAGTACATCAAATGCCTTGGAGGATATAAAGAAATGAGTACTTCTGGCAGTTTCGGTGCTTTGGGATTCATATCTAGGTCTCTGGTCCATACGGAGCTATGGTTTTTGTACAAAGTGTCTATTATATTCTTCTACATGTGGCTGTCTTAGTTTTCCCAGCACTTCTTATTAAAGATGTCTTCTCTACAGCATATGTTTTTGGCACCTTTGTTGAATGTTAAATGGCTGAATTTATGTGTGCTTATGTTTGGGTTTTTGACTTTCATTCCATTTGTGTTTTTGTACCAGTACAATATTGTTTTTATGCTATGGCTCTGTATTATATCTTGAGATCTAGAATGGTAATAGGAAGTATCCCAAAAGACACAGGTACAGGAGAGGACTTTCTGAATAGGACTCCATTTGGCCAAGAATAAAGGCCACCAATTGACAAGTGGGACCTCATAAAACTACAAAGTTTCTGAACCACTAAAAAAACAACCAATCAGGTGAAAAATGAATGGGAGATACCTGACAAAGCATTAATATCCAGAATACATTAAGAACTCAGAAAACAAAGAATCAAAATAACAAATAACCCATTTAGAAAATGGGCTTGGGATCTGCACAGTGCGTACTCAAAAGAAGAAATAGAAATGGTTAGAAAATATCTAAAAACAAAATGGCCATTAGGGAAATGCAAATGAGATTTCATCCTGCTCCAGTAAGAATGGCAAAGATCAACAAAACAACTGACAACAAATTGCTGGAATGGATGTGGGGAAAAGTGAAGCCTCATTCACTCATGGTGGAATTGCAAACTGTTCCAGCCACTCTGGAAATCAGTGTGCAGATCCTTAAAAAGTTAAATAGTAAATCTGCCTTATGACCTTCCTAAATGGTTTTTATTAACTCCTCAACAAGAGGCATTTTATAAAGGGCCAGACAAATCGCAGGCACTGTCATTGTCACTGCTATTTAAACATCTCCATAGCCCTCTCCTGTGATTCTGGATTCTTGTATGCCAAAGGCGACACACACACCCAAGTCACAATACCACTCCTGCAACCAAGCCTGTTGGCTTGGAATAGCACTGCACACTACACCCTGAAGGAGTCTCTGGGAACACTTCCCACACAGCAGAAATTTCAGCAATTTTTTACAAAGTCAAGCCCTGGGCTATTCCTAAACATTGCCATAGTTTGCTCCCCAAGATCGGCACCCTGGAACTTGTATTATTATAGTGTTGGGGACCTGAATTCCAGGGTTCAGACCTTCCCAGTTGTAGGAAGACCCCATTTCTGTAGTGTTTCAGTAAAATCCACCTTTTTCTTCCATGTTCTTTATTCCTTCTGAAGATTTCAGTCTGTTGGTTTCTCTTGGGGCCTGGGAAGATTTTCTTCTCATATTTCAAAATCCTAGGCCACTGACTGATGAGTCACTGTACCCCAGGGCTCAGAGTCTCAAGAGAATCAACAGAGACAACCCAGCCCCATGCACTCACTGGAAGTCACAACAGCAACATTGACTCAGTGAGTTCCCCAAATGAGTTCTGCACAGTGTTTAGTGTTCATAACCATAAGCTCATTTAACTATCTCCAAAATCCAGCAGCATGGGCATTTGTTATTACATCCCCTCTACAGATGGAGAGTCTAAGATATCAGGGGTCCCAAAATCACTACATACCCAATGATCCTGGAAGTAGGAGGTATCCAACAAAAATGAATACGCTTAGCCACTGACCACTGAAATCTCATCTTTAACACATTCTCTGACATCAGTCCTAATCCCTTGAACCTATACATAACTATGAAGTATACCTACAGAACACTTTCATATGCTCCAGCTTCCAGATGAAATATGGAGGCCTAGCTCAGGGAAGCTTGCTCAGAGTACTAAGCAAAACTGAAAGCTGTTCTCAGCCATGACTCACAGAGAAAGAGTCATCAGAAGCCCTGGGGGATGTTCTGCAACTCCAATTGCCCAATCATCTCCAAAGAGTCATGCTCAACCTTTGGGGTCACTGTCTATTGTAAGTAATCCTCCCTCCTAAGAGGCCCTCCAAACAGTCATACTTGGCTTCTCACCAGAACACAGAACTGAGACCTTGAATTTTTCTCCAGTACTACTTGAAGCTTTGATGGGAACCCTTAAGATTGCCAAGCTAGTTTCTAAATCTCTACATAGGGTAAGCAAGAGAAAGGAGGCTTCTTACATAACACTGTAAAATACTGATGAGATCCCCTAAGCCTAAACTGGGACTCTAGCTGGTTCTTGGACCTTCCATACCCTTAAGACCCTGAAGCTGTATACCATCCTGATGGAACCTGGGGTGAGTTGTTCTTCCTAAATATCCTTTCCATTGTCTTCTATCTTTGCAACTTGACTCTCGAGAAGCACTGTCCCTATACCGCTTCATCTTCAAATTTCTAGTGTCCATCCTTTAACAACAATCATGAAGTCTAGTGTGGCCTGAAGTGTGAGGCTATCCTTCCTGTTTTAACGTATTGTCTGTGGGGCATTGACAAGACGCCTTGGAACAGAACATAATCCAAGAAACATGGATAGCAATCCCAGGAGAGTTGGTGACTCAGCCATGTATGGGGTGGTGTTCTCACATCTCCTGCCCTCCACCATGAGCAGTCTTCCTCCATTACTCATTTCTGAGTTTTTGTGCCGTTTAAAGCTACAAACAGCATTGCTTCCAAATTCTACCTCTTCTGTCTTCCCCACAGAGGCTGTCACCTCCAGTTGTCTTAAGCTTGGAAACTTCTTTGATTTATTGTTTTGTTTTTGCCTGCATAACTAGCCCAACAAAGCCAAGTTCCTCTGAACAGCAGCCCTGAAACTTATCCCTCTCCAGATAAACTCAAGCTTCTAGGATACTTTAACCCTCTTACTCCTCCCACCCTGCCCTTTATCCTTTTATCTTTTTCTTTTCTTTTTTCTTTTTCTTTTTCTTTTTTTTTTTTTTTTTTTTTTTTTTGCCTTCTGAACCATCCATACGTGACGGGAAAGTAACATTGAAATCCTTTGTGTGTTATGTGGTGGTTTTTCTTGTCATGAGCGACCCCAGAAGCCTCCAGAACCGGTTTTATACACGCAGGAAAGTGTTTTCAACCAATCTCCTCAGCATATGAATCCCAGGTTACTTACGAACTTCCGTCATTTTAAGTTTGTAGTTAAGAACACAATGACAATAAGCTGCCCTTGTAATAATGGCTGCCATTTCTTTCAGGTCACCTATATTTAGAGAGGGTCACAGAAAGTTCCTTGCTGCTTATTAATGTCTAATAGCTTGTTATTCCCATAAGTAGAAACAAAAAAAAAATTAGCAATCGCAATTTGACAGTGACATCAACACCTGTCTGGCTAATGAGCTCCTTGGCAAGTGCATGCTCCAAGAGAGAGAGCAATGTCACCTTTAACATAAGTGGCTTCTCTTAGACTGCTGTAGTTGCACCACAGGAAAGTAAGGTCTGTGAATAACAAATGAAGAGCGGCTGCAACTGTGTAACGGGGGACACTGAGCTGGGAAGGCTCCTGTCCTTTCTGCTCGCCGTACTATGTACCTATGTACGTTTCCATGAGTGAGCATGGTGCCAACAACCATAGCCTCACAAGAACCTTTGGATCCATCAACGCACGTAATGCCTTCACACTAAAATATGGTTTCTGACTTAGAAGAAGATAGTGAGAATATTTGAGATCCAATCTATTGATAAAGTTTAGATGTATAACACACTATGAACTATAGTCACACAGATATATAATAATAATAATTATACATATATAGCATATATGTAGTATGTATATGTAATAGGAAACCAAGTGCCTATGGACACTTCATTTGATTTCATATCTAAGCTATTTTAAGTAATTCCACAATAAACAAGGGAATGAAAATATATCCCAAGACATTGTCATACTCTTTGGAAATGGATTAAGAAGTGAACTTCCAGATCCTACAGGGGTTCCAGTGTTGATCTTTTGAGGACCATCCACATTGGTTTCCATAATGATGCTACTCATTCACATTTCCCTAACCATGGTTCACTGCTATTCTTCCTCCTTTTAATAATAACTATTCTAATGGGTTTAAGTGTGAAACATTCCCTATAGGCTTGTGTGTTTTAAAACTTGAAACTAAAGATGATTTGGTGATGTTCTAGAAGGTTGTGGAACCTCTTGGATGTAGGGCTTAGCTAGATGATATGGGACGCTAACAGTGGGCCATGGTGGTTATAGCCTGACCCCACTTTCCGGCCAAGCTCTCTCTAGTCCCTGGCCACCAAGATTCGAGGAGTCCCAGACACAAGGTCTGCCACTGTCTGTTTCCTACCATTCTGGACCTTCTTAACTCTGGAGCCAAAATGAACCCTTCTTCCATTACACTGTTCCCAACAGGTATTCAGTTGTGTGAACAGTAAGAGTAACTAACAAAATGATGCCACACTGAGGTTTTGATTTTCATTGTTTTATGGTTCATGATAGCATTTCTTCACATGCGTTTTGGTGTGTCTTCTTTTCTGAAATGACTATTCAAGTACTTTGTATGTTTATAAATCAAGTCATCTGCTTTCCTTGCTATTCACTTGTCTGGTTTCTTGACATATGTGTTGTTTAGTCTTTTGTCAACTTGACACAAGATAAATCCATATTAGAAGAGGGAACCTAAGTTAAGAAAATGCCCTACAGGCTTGTCAAGGCCAGAGTGAAGTAACACCTCTCCTTCCCAAGTTGCTTTTGGTTGTGGTCTTCATCTCAGCAATGGAAATGAAACTAAGACAATGTATTGTTTTATATTTATCACTCATTAGATACATGGGTTTACAAATACTGTCTCAAGTTTACATGCTTCTTCTGTACTTTGTACTGTGTCCCTTGCTGTTTAGAGGCTATGAATTTGGAAGCAACAAGCTGAGGGAGCCTGTATGTTAAAACCAAGAACTAATAGACTAGACTAAAGGTTCCAGTGTGCCCATTTGCAAAATGCCAAAGGCTGACTTGTAAACGGAGCTTAACAGACTCTACATTTGTCCTAGCTTCACCGCCACTCTCTGAGGCTGGGGCAGGGAGTACTAACATGGGCGTTCTTCCACTCTCCATACTAGAGTGGTGGGGAGACACAAAGCTGTTCACATCATGAGGCCAGAAAACAGCAAAGGAGATGGAGGAGCAGAGAACTGAATTTGCCCTTCAATGCCATGCTGGTGGCTCCTGATTTTAACCACCTCACAAAATAGTACCGATTTCTGGGGACCAAGTCTTCTCTACTCTGAGCCTGAGGAGGACATTCTCCCACTCCCAGACCCACAGTCAGAGCTTTGACTCAGCCAATCAGCTGCAGTCTGGGTGGCATCTACCAAGCAAACAACTTCATATGAGGATGTAGTTTTGAAGGGAAGGATATGGGTAGCCTGTAACAGCAGAGAACATATATAGATGCATGTATTGATGCATACACATATATACATATATGTATGAGAATATATAGAGATCCATATATTGATGCATATATATATGAGAGCATATTTGGATGCATATATTGATGCACACGTGCGCATGAACACACACACGCCCCTTTTACAAGTGAACTATCTAAAATGATGCCACTCAAATGTTCTTTTGCCCTCTAGAATCTTATTTTAGAGCAATGTTTCAGAATGGGACGTACCCAATCCCCGTCTAGGTCGCTGCACTTTGGAAGAACTGCTGTTTTCACAAACATCTCTCAACATAAATAGACCAGCCATTGTCATTTTGTGGCATATTTATACAGACATAATTGATGATAATCTCTGGAGAAGATTTCCATTTCTCTCCATCTTGTGGAAATGTTATGACCCAACTGCAAATGTTCCTCTGCTCAAAAGCAGCATGTCACCTTCAGACTCCCTATGAATGTGTATTAAATTGAAAGAACCAAATCACTGAGCAATTTCACTAATCACCCCGCTAATTATAAAGAGAAGTGTACCACTAAACACTGTGCCCTGAATACAATACAAAGACACGCATAGCCATCTACCAGGAACCTGTGTTCTTCACAGGAGAATGACATGCTACCTTTGGTCTAGGGAATTCCTCAGGGATTATTAAAATCACTGTGAGTTCAATAGTACTTATAGGTCATGTTAGTTAGGGGCAGTAAATCCCAAAGAATATATATATATATAGTTCAAGTGCTTGTGTAGGTCTCACTCAGGGAGTTGATCTGGGGCATTTGTTATTTTCATGTGTAAGATGCTGTTAAGAACTCCAAAACTTCTTAAACAAGACTCACTCGCCTGCTGGCTCTGGATTGCCTGTGGCCCCCTGAAAAGTCCTTGTATTTCTGTCCCCTGTGCACCACCCCCACTTTGGCTCCCACCCCATCTCTTCTCCAGTTGTAACAGTCTTTGAATACTGTGTACACTGAATCTGCCTCCTCAAAGCAACAGCTCATGTGAAAAATCACATCCTACCTACTGGAGAACACGTCACCAATGCCTTAAAAGTCCCTTTTGAACCCACTGGTTGTGCTGTGTGTAATTGTGACTAGAAAGTGTAGCCTCCTGCTAGTAAACACAAGAAAATGACCAAGGTTGGAATAAGTAGTTTGATCTTAGAGCCATGTATCTTATTTTATCTAAAGAGAGTTCAAAGTACAAAAGTTCATTTTAAAGACAACACTTCCTCTGCCTTGTCCCTCTGTTGAATATCATCAAAGAGTCAATGGAACTATATTATCCCCCAAATCTAAGTCCTTGTTAATGTCATATCTTGAAATCTCCATCCTTGAGACTCAGGCATCCCCAATCCCTGATGTCATCACTAAATTGTCAGGGCTAGCCTGGAGGGATTAGAATTGTAACTAGCAGCCTCCCAATATGGCCAGGCTGAACCAGCCTGATAGTGCACCATAATCCTTCCTCTACTTCATGACTAATGAGCCAAAGTCCAAGCTCCTCCATGGCTCTAAACTAAGGGCTTCTGTAGCCCTCAGATTTTAGCAGGCTACAGGCCCAAGTGGCTTTTGTTCAGCCAGCTGCCCTGTCTAGTACTTGAGTCCAACTCAGAAAACAGCCTGCGTATCTGGGTCTGGATACTCTGCAGCTATGATTTCTTCCAGAATCTTCTTTTAAAATGATGGCAGAAGTATCCTTCTGTCAGGGAACAGCTGCCACAACCAGGCTGGTCCTGGTTTTCAGCCATCACCTGGCACCCTCATTGCCAAACCCATTCCCCATTGAGTGTCTTGTGTTAACAGCTTCCAGATACTGTAAGTAGACCTGCCCCTGTAAACACTTCCAGGTTCTGAGCTGTCAAGGACCCAACATGCCTTGCCCCCAAGCTAGGACACAGGGCTAATCCTATCAATTTACTTTGCCAAACTGCAGACTCAGAGAGCAGCTGAATAAGCACATGTTTTCAAATGGTAATGAGGGGAGGTTTGAAAGGAGAGTGTATGGGAACAGTTGGCAGGATACTCCTTTCCATGAGGGTAAACTGTTGTCCTGATGCCTGATTTTACTTTCTAATCCATCCACTTTCTGTACTGCATGTTCTAGGGCCTAATGATTTCTTTTCAAGTTTCCCTAAAGCAAATGGCACTGTGAGCCACTTAATTCAGAGCTGATGAACAGAAACCCCTGAGAACCCTTTCTCAGCACACTGGGTAAGAAGTCCTGGCAACTTTTAACCTATAAAGTGGTGTTCTCACATCCTGAATCATACTGCAGCACCGTGATTGAATGACCTGACCTCTCATCATGGATTCTCTCTGCAACTTCCTTACATTCAGCCTGGAATTTCCCTCTGCTCTCTGTACACCCAGTGAGCGGGTTGGTAAGTGATCTATTGCACGGAAGAAAACCAAGCACCAAATGCTGTTTCACAGCCTCCCTCAGGAATTACTAAACTTGCTTAATTCCTATACTTTGGACATGCTGGTAAAGAAAACACCACCCATTTCCATTTGGATTCACCATGCCTTGTCTACAGTCACCCCAGAAGTATCAGGACCACCAAATCAATGGGTAATCAATAAAGAGAAAGTTTTTTTAGAGTCAAGGGGAAAATGACTTTATTCATGTTCACATCACACCACTTTACTTCACGTGACAGCTCATCACCGTAAGTACACTGGTGGTTACCTTGCTATACAGTAACCTCATGGCTGAACCAGGTCAGTACAGAGTTCTTCTTAACAGATGAAGAAATCGAGCCCCAGAGGGGTCAATTTGCTCATCTTCACACATGAGTGACAGAGTCAAGTCCACTAAAGGAGGTGAAAAGGCATCTCGGGAGAGAAACACGAAAGAGGCCCCTGAGGATCCGTTGGCTACAGATGTTTGAGACGGTCCTCGGCAGGGCTGCCGGGTGATATGGAGTGAAACCTGGGCCACTTTTCTATCTGGATGGTAATGATTTGGCTGACTAGCGTGTGCATACATCTGAGACCTGCACGAAAGTGACTCAGGCAAGTTGGGTCTCCACTCATCCCTCACCACACTGTGCCGTATACTTCTTGCTTAACCTTGGCCATAGAGGTCCCCCTGTGTTGTTTTCATTAAGAAATAAATGATAGTTAAGTGACCATGCCCTCTTCCCAAGGATAGCGAATTTTAGCCTTCCCCTCCTAGCAAAGAAGGAAGCATACGAGTTACTTTAACCATTTACTTCATATCTCAGGGAGGGCAGGCATGTGGGGAACCGAAGCCCGGGAAGGCACTTAGAGTTCAGGCAGGCTCATCAATCACAGAGCTGCCTGGCCTGGGATGCTCCCTGACTGAGCCATGTGACTTGGCACAGCTGGACCCTCTGAAACTGGCCAGGCATGGCTGGGCCTCGGCCCGGAGACGCCCGCGCCCCTGCAGGTTCCTGGCCAGCCTTTGCAACTATTTCGTTTACCGTGGGGGACAATTCTCCACAGGGCTCAGGAAAGCACATGCTGCTGACACACTCAGGTCCACTTCCCCTTCCAAGCCCTAATGAGGTGAGATAATGGATTCAGGAAAGTATGTAAATGTGAATCAATACGGAACATATGCTCCAGGTCCCTCCATAACCTCTGAGCCAGGATGGGAGCAAAGAGGCTTTTGGAAGTATTCTACAGCCGAGTCCCCGTTTCCCCTCTAAAGAATAAACAAGACAAAACACAAAACACCTGAGAAGTTGTAATGCCCCCCCCCCAACCCAGGGGACCAGTTGCCAAGTTTGATGCCTCTCAGGAATGGTTGTTTATCCTATTTGTCATTATATCACAAACCACATTAAACCATTAAAAAATGAGGAGAGATATAGCATACATTGTCCCATTTTGCATCTGCAAATGTTTCAGTATCCCCTGGAATGTGGAGAAGAATGCTCTGAAGAGGAGTGGTGGCCATAAGCCTCTGGACATCCCCAGGCAAGCTCTTGGCTCCTGTGTTTTGGCTTAAAGCAGCCCAGGCTAAGGGCCAGGCAGAGCCGGGCCTTCATCCAGAGCCATTGCGTCAGTGGGCTCAGCGGGCTGTGCCAGGGAGGTCTTTGCTTTCCGGAGACCAGGGGATGGAGAGCTGGCAGGGCACCCTCTAAACTAGCCAAATACCTGCAGAGGGAGCTTTTGGAAGGTCCCTCTGAAGCTCACATCAGACTCTGGACAAGAAACAGAAAGGAACCTAGGATTCATCTGGGTAGATTGTTCTGTGTCCACCCGCACTGTTAGCCCCACCTGCACTCAAGAAATGGGGGCTCCAGGTGGTGAAGTAAATGATGGAGGTGACCTAGGTCCAGGGATGCCGATCTCTAAACCCTGGGATCTTTCTACTATACAATAAATTATTTATCTCATATAGCCCGGCCATGTCTAGGAACTTTATCAACCTAGCACCCTATTACCCAAAGTCCCCAAGATCAGCAGGGAACAGAGGTGATTCTGTTCCTTGCAAATCCCCATCCTGCCTACTCAAGGGTCTCAAGTCTTTTGAGGCGTGATCTCAGCTTTTTCCATCTAGTCAGTCCTTAGGATGGAAATGCCAATGTCAAGCCTGACCTTTGCGATGTCAACGCCTTTCAATTCTTGACAAACTCCTGGTCATTTAGAATTTTCAGAAAATGATCCAGAGCTACTCAACAACGCAACCCATTTAGTAAAGTGGTCCCAAGCTCTCACCAGCTGCGTGACTGAGCCAACAAGCTCACCTTGGAAAGCTGGTAAACCTGGAAGCCATGGCTCCATGTTCCTCCTCCAGAAAATGGGATAACAAGGTCCACACTCACTGGCTTTCAGAAAGAGTAAGCCTAAGAGGATCTGGAGCCTCCAGGCAAATGGTCCAAACTCATGTCCTCAGTCCACTACCTGCCAGGTGTACACTTAAGTACATTCTTAAGTACTCCATCCCCTGGTGTCCTCAGCTGTAAAAGAGAAATAATTATTATGCTTACAGCACAAAGCATATGTGATTATTTGCACTAGAATGTTAAAGTACTTAGAACAGTATTGTCTCTGAGCAGTGCTGTAGACATTCAAGTTTCAGTGAGTAATGATGAAAAGTGCTTAGTGACACTTTAGAAGCACAACGGCAGCCATATCTGTGAGCAACTTGCAGGGATTCAGAAGGCCATATCTGTACCCAGCAGCAGCTACTGCTCTGACTGCTAACTGGGCCATCTGCCTTTAGGAGGGTGAGTCAGCAGGCATGTCTCCAATGTATGGTATGCACCCAGCATACTGGTTGAAGATCTCTGCTTTCCTGGGCTGCTTCTCTGCATCGGATACTGACTTAGCAGGATTTGCCTCCACACAAGTTGCAGATGAGTCAGAGGCTATCCCCTGGGGTAGCCTCTCTTTGGAGTTAGAGATAGGAGCAATTCCAACAGCAGCAGCATGCAGTCACCCTGGATACTACTAAAAGAGTGTCCACTCTGTGCCCAGTGGCTCTGAGCACAGTTTGCAGGCTCTGCTCAAAGCCCAACTGATTCCCCAACAGGGAGAAGCTAATTGACCCCTGTGACTACTTTAATGACTCGTAGAATTCTTTAATGCAATGCTGAGACACAAGCATGTTTATTTTTCTAAGAGTTCACAAGGCAAAACCAGGTTACGATCCTGCAATTTCCGTTTCTAGAGAAAGAGTGGTTGAGGACAGAGGCCATGGTTCATGTTGAGTATTGCAGTGTTAAAGGTTAGCCAGAATGTCTGTCAACAGTTTGGAACAGATTTTGCCTTAACACAGTAGAGCTCCAGACAAGAGTACAAATGTCGTCCCACTGTCAAATGAGTATGTTCTGTCTTCTCACCCTGGCGAGAACGAGGCAATAAACTAGAGAAGGTCAAATTTATACTCAGAATCCAGGCTCCTCCAAGAGTTTTGGAAGAATAAGAATGTGAGGCTAGCTCATGACTCTTGGCCCCATCTATGTCAAGAGGGAACCTTGTGTGTTTGAGTATAGACCCTCGAGACCACGTGACCACATTCCATCTGCATGCCCTTCAAGTAGCCAATCCCTAGCAGCTAGCTCTCTCACTCAGAAGTCACACACTGGGGCCCATCTTCTCAGGGGGACGAATCTGGACTGGAGATTGTTTGTAGAGAGAAATCTGAGAACCTCTGCATATAGTGCAACCTGTGAGAGGAGAGGAGTCCCCAAGACCTCTGTCTGCTGTGTATGGAGGAAATGAGGCTAGAATGGGAGCCTATAGGGTTCGGGACCCTCCGTTCTGGATGTATCTGGAAGATCTGGGTCACTATCTGTTAAGATGACTGGTGACTGCAGGTGAGCAATAATACACTGTAGAAGCACATGGGCAGTGGTAACTTGAAACTGACATCACCCTCCTGCCATTTCCTCAAACACTCAGCTTTCTGTTTATCTGCTCCAGCACCTACCAGTTCTGCACTTGATCTTAGCCAAAAGGCTGAGAAGCGATACCTACCAGTTCTGTATGACTTGAGTTCAGCATCATTCATCATCCTACAGTCTTACCTTGGTCAGCCCAGGCTGTGCTTTGCCCTTTCAAGCAACTACCCCCCCCCCTCATCCCAATGCTCATCCCTTTCAGCACATTATGACAAAGATGTCATTCCTACCCTGCTTCCCTAAGTCGCCTAGGCTGAAAGTTGGGATTCTGACTTTCGACCCCAGTTCAGCTGCTCACAAGCTCTAACTGGCAAGCTTTTGATTGGCTACCCACCCTCTTCGGGTTGCTGTTTTCTTCTTTGCTTTTCCGAAACAATGAAGTCTTGAGACCAATCTGAAGATTTTAGAGTTTAGAAATCCTAAGGTACATCACTTGTTTCTGCGAACTTGCACCAAGCTATACATTATTCAAGCTTCGAATGTCACCGACAACAGCAGCATTGACAGGTTAGGAGAACATCTGACAGAAACATTTCTAAGAAAGACTTATTGGGTATGTCCAAGAGTGCTTTCTTCTAGGGAAAAATAAAGCAGTATCACTTCTAATGTTAATAACTTATTCCAGTGATTTTAATGCCTGACCTCTCTACCTCAGTTTTCCCATTAGAGCAATGAGATAATGGGCTGGTGCAATGGTCTTAAATCCTTTGCTTGATCACAGAACCCTTTTTACACTCTTCAGTATGATTAAAGAACCCAAATCCTTTTTATTTAATGTGGGCTGCATCATTCAAAACAATAAGGATACATAATTTCCAAGATTCCAGCCTGTGCTTGTAAGTTCAACGTTGGTCATTGACAACCAGTATTTTTTAGGGTATTGTTTTATTGTTTGTGTTTTTGTGTGTGAGTTTTTGTTGTCTGCTATTTTTTTTAAGTTAGTAGGCTTCCTTTTACTCTCTAGAAAATGCCTTTCTGCTTCTCAAGTCTGTATGACAGCTCATCATGCACAAAAGTTGCTAGTTCAGCTTGCAACTCAAATGACCCCAGAGGTGCTTTTATAGTCATTGTACCTGAGTATGCAACAGGTACCAGAGAGCGAGAAAATAGGCATCCAAAGGCAAAGATCTACAATAACGAATATTTTGCACAGCTTCTATAAGGGCATTCTAAAAATAAAACTGCCTTTTAAAATACTATAAGCACATGGCCAGTGTGGTGGTTTGAGTAAGAATGGCCCCCATAGGTTCATTTATTTAAAAGCTTAGTCATCAGGGAATGGGACTACTTAGCAGGATTAAGAGGCATGGCTTGGTGGAGTGGGTGTGGCCTTGCTGGAGAAAGTGTGTCACTGGGGGTGGGGGGTACGTCTGGAGGTTTCAAAAGCCCAAGACTGGCCAGTGTGTGTCTCTTGCTGCTGCCTGCTCCCCTTGCACCACATCTGCCTGCATGCCACCAAGCTCCCACCATGATGATTATGGACTCTAAAAGTATAAGCAAGCCCCAGTTAAATGCTTTCTTTTATACGAGTTGTCTTGGTCGTGGTGTCTATTCGCAGCAATAGAGCAATGATTAAGACAGCCAAGAAAAGCACAGTCGGTGGCTGCTGGTTCACTTTGGTGTCCACTGCTGAAGCCCCAAAGTCCTCCATCATTGTCTTTTGTGTCACTGACACAAATGCCAATCAATGTGAGGAAAATGAAGATAATGTGTAGTAGGAGAGTCCCTGGGGACTTCTGGGAAGTCACAGATGACACTGAAAATTGCTGGGCTAGTTCACAAGTTCGGCCATTCCTACTCTACTCTTGCAGAACTTGGGCAGTTGCTAACTATGAAGCACTACGTGGAACTTGAGATTCAGATAGTACTGTGGTTCTGACTGTCCCCTGGCCATTCCTCTTCTTCAGACCCAGTCTACAAGAAGCCATCTCCCACTGGCTTCTTTGGAGGCAGCTGATTCATCATTTCTCTTCACCCTTTATTCTCTTACCTAGAAGAATGGCTCTGCACAGTGGATTCCATAATCTTCTGCTGTGTTCAATTACTTGTGCGTTCATCAAAAAAGCACTTAGTGAAAACTACTATATGTCTGCCATTTCAGTCAGTGGGACACAGAGCACTCCTTTAGAATACCCTCACTTCTTGGCAGAACTACCCTTTTCCATTGAAGATTACAACGAAGGGCTTTAAGACCACATACCAAGAAACAAGTGCCACCCGAGTGTATTGTAAAGGCCACCGCAAGGTGAAAGGCCATGCATCAAATTTCATAACACTATCTACAAGAACCCTGACTGCCAATCAGATACTCTTCCACTGCTTAACATCTTTACTCAGCGAAATAAAACACCTACAGGGGTTTTTTCGACTCTGCACCTCGGGAAGACGAGAAAAGGGATCCTTAAGTGCTGACCCCACAATCAATAATAATTCCACTGATGTATTAGAATCACACACCATGCTTAAAAAAACATGTTCTAAATGCTCTGAACCTGTTCCAGTGATTCAGATTAAATTGGCCCAGGGTGGAATCCCGGCATCCATCTATTTTAAAAGCTCACATGAGGTTTCTAGCATGTAGCCGGAACTGAGAGCCACTGCTCTACAATGAGATTTATATAAAAGTTTATTTGTTAAAGAAATGCCAACCTGTGTTACAAATACACTAATGCATTAAGTAATAACACAGAAGATCCACTTGAACAGACAGGAGTTCTCTCCTGAGTACTGCTTTGGAGGTGTGGGCTCCTTGAAAAGTATGGTTTCATCATAACTCGTGCATGGTTCCAAGGTTAGCAAGGGAAGAAAATCAATGGTGGTGGTGCATGGGAGGTCTTTATGGGCAGGCATGTGGGTTTCTACCTGTTCTTCCTACACCCCGCTGGCCAGAAGCCAGTCCCCTGGCTACATCAAACTACAGAGAAGGTGAAAAAGGCAATGTAGTTGTGTGCCTAGGAAACAGATTTGGAGATTTCTACCAATCTGCTATAGAGAGGTCCTTACATCCTTTATTTTTCTTCCACAAATTCAATGAAGGGAATAAACAAAAAAGACAGGAAGAACCCACAAATTTTAAGACATGGAAACCAGTCATGATGGGTATACCTTATTTTAAATTCAGGTTTGTTTTAAAGGAAGAACAAGTGACATTTATGAGACAATTAGAAGGCTGAATGATTGCTAGATACTTGGTAGATAGATCTTGAAACATTTGCAGATAAAAATAATACAACAAGGATGTGCTTCAAAAATGATGTAGGGAAATGGAGAATACAGAGGAGATAAAATTGGCCACATCATCTTTGGAACTGAGTTATGGGTATGCTGGTGTCTATTTTTAGGAGCGATTGAAAATTTCCACAATATATCTTCCTTTAATAAAAAGGTAGGGTTTTTTTATGGGTTCTAATTAAAGTATTCATGCTTTTTCCTGTATAGGATTCTCAGACCTGAAGGGACTGTCCCTCTCCTGGTCTGCCCACAACCTCCTATGACAAGTGGCAGTCTCTCCTGGGAAATTTCTTAATGTCCCCAGGTCTTTGTTACTGTCATGGGTTTGGTTTTTACTTGCCCAGGATACATCATGGAGGTACAGCTTTCTTCTGGAGACTGTTTATTCAACACTGTCTGGGGGTGCTGCCTGAGGCCAGGGCTCTGCTGCTCCCTGCTCTGTCTCTGAGCCCTCTGGGCCTGTGTTACCTCAGTGAGCATGCATCTGATGAGGGATGTTTATCAAAATTCCTTTTTGGTTTAAAGAATCACTTTTCTGCTTGGAAAAAGTAAAAAGAGAAATGGGGAAAAAAAAGCCGAACACATTATCACTTTTTTCCTTAAGAGCTTAAAACAGAGACCTCATTGACTGTCCATGACCTCACAGCCACACTGTCCATGTCCTCAGAGCCACACTGTCCATGTCCTCACGGCCACACTGTCTTATGTCTTTACAGCCACACTGTCCTATGTCTTTACAGCCACACTGCCCATGTCCTCACAGTCACACTGTCCATGTCCTCACTGCTACACTGTCCATGTCCTCACAGCCATACTGCCCATATCCTCACAGCCACATCCTTTTGCTTCCAACTCTTTATTGCTACTATTGCTACAACCTCCCTCTTTAATTCTCTAAGGTTTTGGACTTCAAAGAATAACTTGGCTTTATTGCCTTTGCATGACCAATGCACCAAATAGGATCCTTTGGCTCCGTCAACCTAGGTGTATCTTCTCTACTAGTCTCCAAGAGGGACATATTCTACTCTCTGTTTCTTTAGGTTAGCAACGCACAGTCTCCTGGGCCTTTTGACAAGGGGCCACTGGACAGAATCAACTGTGACTATAGGTTGCAGGTAGCAAGTTAAGGCCATAAATTAGAAGATAAACAGCTGCATTACACAGTGAGTGTGGCAAGTCTTCTTCTAGTTATCCTCCCATTTTGAAGATTTATGTCCAATTTTTAGACTTACCTCATCGCACTATGGGTATTACAGATACGTGGTCTTTCAGGGCACTGTTAAAGGGGAAATACTGCCACCTAGAGACAGTGGCAGAATTGACTGACTGAAGAGGATTGAAAGGAGGACACATCTCAGGAGATGAGAGAGAGAGGAGGGATTGATTATATGAGCAAGAGATATCGAGACCATGATTGGAAAAAGCACAGGGACAAATACCCAAACTAGCAGAAACACATGAACTGTGAACCAATAACTGAGGAGACTCCATGAAACTGGACTAGGCCCTCTGGATAAGTGAGACCATTGATTAGCTTGAACTGTTTAGGAGGCCCCCAGGCAGTGGAGCCAGGACCTGTCCTTGGTGCATGAGCTGGCTTTTTGGAACCTAGGGCCTATGCTGAGACACTTTGCTCAGCCTTGGTGCAGGGAGGAGGGAATTGGACCTGTCTCAACTGAATGTACCAGGCTGGGCTGACTCCCCAAGGGAGACCTTGCCTTGGAGTAGGTGGGAATGGGGGGTGGATTGTGGGGGGAAAAGGTTGGGAGTGGGAGAAAGGAGGACAGGGGAATCCGTGGCTGATATGTAAAACAACTAAGAAAATCAATTATATATATTTAAGATTCTAATGAGTCTGCCTTCTCCATTACCAGATCCACAGCATCTACAATCATAGCCATCCTCCTCCTCCAAACTTCTTAAGCCAAGGAGGGAAGCATCGTAGGGGACAGTGGGAGATGACACAGAACACACAAGAAAGAGGGTCAATATTGGTGGCCTTCGAACAGTGGAACCCATTTGCAGAGCTACCCCTGCTCCTGAAGGGTAAGGGAGAGCCTGGAAATGTGGCTTCCAGGTTCTTTCTCAATATCATCAGTCCATCTCATTGGACTTCTGAGTGATTGTGTGTTGCTATGTGGATATACTCAGACTTCCCCAAACCTCAAAAAAATAGAAAACCTTTCTCATTCTCTAGCTTTTGCCATTTACCCCCCTTTTCTCTCATCCCCTTCTCCCCTAAACCCCTGCCTGGAATATGTACAATAGCATCTGTTAACATTAGACTCCAGAGGTACCAAGATTATCAAGTGCTTATAGGTTAAGAAATTCAGTAAGCTTTTATTAAAACTAAATATTCAGCATGGATAAAAGCTAACTTACTTCTGTAGTGTTTTCTTTTGTACTGTTTGATTTAGAATTGAAAGCTGCTGGGGTTCCAATATTAATTTAGCCACTCATCATCAGTATATTGGACAAGTAATCAGCCTCCTAATACTTCAGTGTCCTGTTTGTAAAATGAGACGGTAGACGACTTTATGTGCTGTAGTTGTTGTGAGGGTTAAATGACGTCTGTTTGCACAGTTTTCCCAGCAGTGATTGACACATAGTGAGAACTCCTTGAGTGTTAACTGTGATTCTCACCATCCCAGCAATGAGAAGGAAAATTCCATGGTTGACATTTACAATACCATTCTGTTACTTAGTCTTAGCTTTCTCCCTTGTCTGAATAGACACACATCATTCTAAAGGAGGTTGACATCTTTAAGTGAGGAATAGCCTATCAGCCAATAAAACATACATTTAGTAAACCATACAATTGATGTCTTCCTCCTTTTCAAGATGAAAGTAACTTTATTTAACTTTTACAAATGGTTTGTCTCTCATATTCTCCTCCCCGATATCCATACACATAAATAAGTTCATAATCCTCCCTTTCCTTCTTTCTTCATCAAAGACCAAAACCTATAAGGAAGACCAAAACAGTAGCTATAATTCATTCTTACTCCTCATCCCACAACACTTCACCAACTACAATCAATTCAACTTTCAGGTGATACCCAGACTCTGTCCCCACTTCATACCCTGTTGTAAGATACACTGTATCACCCCCACTCACTTAATGCTCCAGGAGCTTCTGATTGGCCCTCAACCTCTCTACAGTTCAAATAACACAGGGAAAAGCCATCAGAAGATATTAACCAGATTGTCTTCTACAATTCCCAGAGGGTCTAGTGAACCTGGCCTTTCGCTAGTACTGGTTCTGTGCCTTCTCTGTTCTGCTCCAGATCCTCCAGGTGCATATCCTAAAGCCACTTGTGTTTCTCCAACTCTTTTCTTCTCTCAGGAATCCTTTCAGCTTGTGTGTGCTCAGGAATGGGGAACGGTAGGGCATTGCATCAGTCAGTTAGTTTGCTAAAGAAAGTTTGCTTCCTTTGGAAGAGGCTATTTGATAGACATCTATAGGAGACCCAGCAGCAGGAAACAGGCAGGGATTGGCTGCAATTCCTTCTCTTCACCATCCTGAACCTGAGTTCTTAGCAGGGTGCCTAGCATCACCGTTTTTCCATAAACATGAGTTAGATTCATACATGAACTAATGAATGGTTGAAGAAGTGAGTGACTGAACAAAGCCACCCGCTGACTGTCCTACCTAGAGGCAGAGGATATACTGCTCAGCTCTCTAAGGCTGTGGATCTTCATTAGCAATCAACACCAAAAAAAAAAAAATGCTGGAGCCGGGCGGTGGTGGCACACGCCTTTAATCCCAGCACTCGGGAGGCAGAGCCAGGCAGATCTCTGTGAGTTCGAGGCCGGCCTGGGCTACCAAGTGAGTTCCAGGAAAGGCACAAAGCTACACAGAGAAAACCTGTCTCAAAAAAAAAAAAATGCTGGAGATAATAAAAGTCCCCAAGTACAGCTGAAGGCATGCAGCAATTTTGAGTTTTCCAGGAGTATCACCAATGACTAATGTCATCTACAAATTCTCTAGCCCTTGTAGAGAACTGAGTTATCTTGAAGTCTCACCATGGCCACGTGTGCTGTCACTGTATGCCTCAAAATAAGCAGCAGCCCATTTAAACCCTTACAAAACTAGAACCCCGTTCTTGCGGTGAGCTGGAGTCCTCTGAGAAGAGACTTACCATACAAGAACTTACTTCATACAGAGTAATTAATAGTCTCAAAGCGCTATATGCATGGCAAGGTGCCCATCTCAAAGGGAGAAGAACATATGGTAACATTAAACACATTCATAACAAAGGAGCAGAGCAGAGCTAAACAGAAGGCTTTGGTTCCTAAAGCCTATGCATTTGTACTGTCCCCTACATTAATCTAATTTTAAATTGGGACAGATTTTGTAAGATGGGCTCATATCTGAGCAAGGTCACAAGCTGCCAATGGCTATTGTTAGAACACAAGCCCTCTCTCTCTCTCTCTCTCTCTCTCTCTCTCTCTCTCTCTCTCTCTCTCTCCATCTATCCTTTCCTTATTTCTTCTCTTCCTCCCTCCCTGTTTAGAGTATGTCCAATTTTCCTTCGACTAATATAAAGTGGCATTTTAAAATTATAGGTCAAATGGCAATACATGTACTGGAAAGGGTGTTACCTTGCCAGTTATTAAAGAGATGCAAACTCAAATGAACAGGTACCATTTTGTAACTTTTAAGGTTGTCAGCAGAATTCAGTAATGAAAACACTGGGTTTCGACACCATCGAAAGTGAACATGGCACTCATATGCTAGAACATACTGGCTCTACAAAGTATCTCAAGAACTGAAAATACTAATAGCTTTTGACTTAATACACTCATTCCTGGGAACTTTTCTTGGTTAAAGAATGCAGACGCAGGAAAAAAAAAAAACCACCTTACCTACATGAAGGGATATTTTAAAATATTTAGATGCAATGGATGATGATAACCAGTGTGACAGGTCCACTCAAAGTCCTTTCAAGTCATTCAAACTTGGAAAGTCTATTCAAACTTGGAAAGCATCCAACCTAACTGGAACAGAAAAGAATGCAAAACAGTGAGAAGCCAGAAGAAAATACAGTTGTTTTAAGAACCACTTCTGTCAGGAATCCAAACTTCAGGATGCAGGTACACTGGACTTCTTAGGAGAGGTGCCCCGTGCGGGTGGAGGATGGTACTTATCTCCATAGGCCAATCTACCATAGTTCTCAGATAGAGAAGAGAATAGGTTGAAGAACAGTTAGGATGCTGGGGAGACTAAACTTCTCAGTGACAGTGGCATCTATTTTTGTTTTTGTTTTGTGAAAGAGCATTGCAGAGAAGTGACCAAAATTAGACAGAGAACAAAGATTTGCATGGGAAAGCAATTTAAATAAAATTATATTCAAAGACAACCTCGAGTCCCTCCTAAAACAGCAGACTGCAAGGGAAGGAACATTTGTTCCTCCTCCTTTTCCCTATTGGGGTGAGAAGAGTGCAGCTAAGAACTGGATGGAATAATTCAAGAGACAAGAGAGGGGTGGGCTCAAGGAGAGATCATAGCCCAGCCGCCCTCCAGTCATTTTCTCTGCTCCAAGCTCCGTCCAATTTGCAACTTGACAAATGATGTCGTTCCAGAGTCCAAGGAAATGTGCTCTCTTATAGATCTGTAAATAACCCCCTCCTCAGATTGACAAAATTGTTCATCAAATTTAATCATGAAAGCTGCTAAGAGGCTTTTCCGCACAACTTATTTCATCGCAGTAATTAAAAACACATCTTTGCATTCTCTTTTTTCCACTTGACCGAATGTATTCCTTTCCCTGAAGTTTCCTGTGAAAGAAATAAATGACACATCAGCACAGACAATTATCTGTGGAGGTGCAGGGAAAACAACACGCGCCTCCTTCCCCGGGACGGGTTTCACGCTGCCAATGCTCGCTTCTGCAAATTAAGAAAAAGGTGATTCCTCACACCTCCGCTTGTGGAGCCTTTGATCAATTCGTTATTTTTCGAGGAGAGTTTCTGCTGTGCTACCAGGTCACACACCTTCTAGCCAGGGAAGACCTCCAGTAAGAGGAATGAATCCATGTAGACACATTTAGGCCTATGACGTTCAGTTTCCCTTGTACCAAAGGGAAGGAAGGAAGCTCAGTGACCCAGGCACTGTGGAGAGTCAGACTTAGCTGGTCCAGGTATCAAGACCACATAACTCACTCTGCAAAATCCAGGAATACTGCAGTGCCTCTTGTGAGGGTCAAAGTCACACCCACTCTGTAGATATGTCATTGGTCTATAGATACGTCACTACACAATTGTCATACCTGATTTCACCTGACCCTCAACAAATTTATGCAGAACTAATTGCAGAATCTGCTTTTATTTTGTTAAAATGGAAAATAAATTGGCAACAGATGGACTTAACCAGTACAATCCTTTGTGCTTTCTTGATAAATTAATGCTTTGGTTTAAAAAAAAAAATGTAAAGCTTTACAAGGCCATGTTCAAATGTCCAAGGTCATCAGGGTGACAAACTGGCTCTTCTATAGAAGATGAGACTGCTTGTGGTAAGTACAGTGGTATCCCCTATTTGATGGGGATGTGCCCTAAGATCCTCAGTGAATGTGTGAAACAACTAATATAAATAATTTCTTATGTAATTTCTATATATTGTTTGTTTCTAGGCCCATAGACCTACAATAAAGTTTAGTCCACAAGTTAGGATGAACAACAGTAACAACAAAAAGGCACAAATGTAATCATATACTATACCATGTAGTCTAATGGGTTATTTCAAACATGAATTGCTCATTTGGGGAATTTTCTGTGTAATATTTCCAGATGGTCCCAAGTGATTACAACCATACAAAGCAAGACCATAGGTAGGTGAGGGCAGCATATCCCAGAGCAGAGTTCTCCTAGAGGTGAGTTTTACAAGCATGCATCAACATCCCCAGCTTCTGAGGCTGCAACCCAGACTTGTGGAGTTAACACCCCTGCAGGCGAGGCCCAGGAATCTGAGTGTAACCAGCATCTCAGCTGCCTTCTGTGCCAAGGTTGGAGGGGCACTACCAAACAGCATTGTTTACAAACTAACATGTGCTCTAGCCCCACCTACTCTCTAGTAATACAACCTAGGCCTGTGGTTTGTCCTGGGGGGTCACACAGTCTAACCAAGCTCAGCCTACACCTGGGAAGAGAAAATGGCCAGATTTTGCCCAAGTCAAGGAGCAATGTCCTCAGTATTAGAATAGTCAAAGGAGCTGGGGACTAGCTCGGTGGTAGATTGCTGGGCTCACATGCTTGGGCTCCTGGATTTGATCCCTAGCACCAACACCAAAAAGAAAAAAGAAAAAAAAAAAAACAATTCTCACAGAGAGATACCTTAACTGTCTATCACCTACTTTCTAACTTTTTCCTTTTAGAAAGCGAAGTTCAGGCATCAGCCTGGGTAGCAACTATAATTACCCTGAATAGTGTTCTGAGAGGTGAGAGGCCCAAGACAGCAGAGAGCAAGCAGTTTCAGTTCTGGCCACCACGGCTCTAATCTCAGGCAAGCTTTGGCTTTAGCACCCGACTCAAAGGCCACTGGTCTGATCTCAGCTTCCCTGATCCCCTTCACTCCTCCTCTGAGAATCAGCAAGTTGGGCTTCATAACCTCAAATGCCTTCGTGGGGTCTCAAATCCTGCACCTGAACCTGGGACAAGTCACTTCTCTGAGCCTCAAGCTCTTCCCAAGGAGAACAGAAGAACAGTTGATGCTCTAGGGTGGGGTGTGGGTACCACGGCAAACAGACCTGAGTTCAGCTCATCCTATACCATCCTATACTACCAGCTCAGGAACTGAGAAAACCATTCTTTCTTTCAGCATTCTGAGTCCATCTATAGACAGAAATAATGTGCTTTCTTAGTGGAGCCGTTAGATGGATGAAAGGAAATCATCTCTCATCTTCCTAGATTGGGTCTGGTACCCAGTGGCTAAAGAATCGATGTGAACTTCCAGTAAATAGCTTTCTATTTTCTCATGGTGTGTAAAACGGCGTCATATAAAAGGGGAATTACATCTTCTCAATAATAAAATGAGCTGATGACCTGCAAGGCTTGTGCCATCCTGTCCCTTGATCAGAGACACCTTTAGTAGCTCTGATTTGTCACCATAATTGAGACCTATGTTTCTACTTGTCTTCACATCCACATACATTGTAATTAAATAGACTACAAGTAACAGCAGGTGAAATTACCTTCATACCATTTAAAAGAACCAAAACAGACATTGAGTCATCATTGTACATTTTTACCAGTTTGGGTCTAATTTTCAGGTGCTACTACATAAACCAATATTGTTATTTTTTTTATTTTAAAAGAACTAGGAAACCTGGGTCTCCAGGAATCTCCCATGGAAAGGGTATAGAGATAGTAAAGATTCTTGTCCTGTTTCAAAACAGATGGTTCTGACTGATCCTGAGGAGGCTGAGGGTCTGCCCAGGAACCCCAGAGACATTCCATACATATCTGTAGGGGTTCATTAGTTCTTAACACTTGCTATGAGTTCTGATAGTGTGCCTGGAAAGAGGGCTGCCTCTTTGAGGGTAGTGTGCCAGTGGTTTGCTTTGAACACAGACAAAGGAAGAAATGCAGGCACTATTCTAAAACCAACAAAAACAGAAATCAGCAACGATACTTAAATCTAAGTTGCAGGTACGGCTGAGCTCCCCAGGTGGCGAAAGGCTCCAACCTCTAAACAATGTCTACAGGCAGCTGCTAGGATGGCCGCCTGTCCAGGCTTACTTGGGACCGCTGGAGTTAACACCATAGTTCCTCCCTTCAGGGACACCACTCAGTTCTAAAGGACAGGGAGAACTGGTCATCACTGGAACACAACCAACTTGGCCCCTGAATAAAGGTTCAGAATGGCCCAAGCATCATGGTGGCTCTCCTCATCTCCTCACTCCTTTCCTAGCAGCTGCAGTTGGAACAATAAGGAAAAGTTAAACCATTGAGGCATCCAACACATCAGAAATGGAGAAAGCAGAGCACAGAGTGAGCTCGGAGATGGGCACTGTACTGCCTGGGCAGCCGTGCCCATGAGACCCGTAACACTCTCTATTGTTGCCCAGTGCCTATAGCACCTTGCAGCTCAGAGGTTCCCCCAGGAAGAAGATAAACCAATTCCCACAGACCAATTGCTCAAGGAGACTCTGCAGATGCCTGGAACTTTGTATCAAGTTCAAATGAGAAGCAGAAAAAAAAAAATACCAATTTTCTTCAAAAATCAATTCATTTCTGATTATAAGTACCATGCAATAATATAGAGAGATTAGGATGTGAGGGTGAGGGTGGGAGTGTGCTTTTTATTTTAAGAACAAAGGTATACTTTTCAGCTCTGAAACCCTGGACCCAGCCAGCTGTTGTTAATTCTTGGATAATATAATGCCTCGGGCCTTTTCACCGTTTTGACAATGTCTCTTCAAGGTTACTTTTCACTTATAAAATCAAATCTTAGAGTGGCCTCAAAGACTCAGCACCGCTCCCACCCTCCCCCACCCCCACCCCCACACACACACACACTCTACCCCCATGCACACACTGTAAGGCACATTCTGTACTATTATTGTTTGTTTTCAACAGACCGTTATTTTAGCAGCAAGTCTGGCCTTCAGAGGTTGGAGCAGTTGTGGCTCCAGGTCTCCTGGCTAGCCTTTGGAAGGGAAGCTAGAATGCAGGTTGAGATGGTCAAGGGCTTGCTGTTTTCCAGGGCCTTCCTTGATTAAACCCTGACTCTTGGACATCTCCCTCACATGTGACTTACGGTTATCCTAGCAAATTATTCCTGGGTTATCCAGACTGACCCACCCACATGTCTCCAGGTTGAAGAGCCACAGCCTAGTTCTCACTGTCAGTCACTCTCTTGCTCCTCCCCATGCTCTGAAACAAAAGTCCTATCTGCTGCCCGTACTTAATTTTGAAGGGCACAGCCATCAACCGAAAGACCCATCAGGCCAAAGGAAAAGGCGGCCCGTGATATAGAAGAGACAGCCCTAAGCATGCATGCAGGGCTCTTAGAAAGCCGGTAGCCGCAGCCCTAGTGTCTCCTCACTGTGGAGCATCAGACCCTGAGGAGCGACATACCAATACAAAGAAAGATGGATGCCTAGCAAAGTAGATTTTCAAAAAGGGAACGGAGGAAGGGAGGAGGGAAGAGAGGAAAGCAGCCTGGAAATTTGGAAGTCCAGATGAATTCATTCCAAGAACAGAAAGTGGGGGATGTGGGGGTGCGGGGGATGATCTCTTGGGAATGGAAGCTAGTGTAGGCTCCTCTCTAAACCTTAGGTTCCTGTGTCACAGGTTTGGGAGGTTGGGGGGGGCAGGTAGTGGAGGGAACAAGATGGGATGGGAAGGGAGGGGAGAAAAGGGAGGAAAAGGAAGGAGTGGGGAAAAGAGGGGAAAGGAGAAGAGGAAGGGGGAGAGGAAGGGGGAGGGGAAGAGGGGAGGGGAAGGGGAGGCTTACCCGAACCTTACAATTTCTCACCTCTGCGAGGAGAGCTCAGCACTGGCTGCCAGCCTGTGTACCTTCCACTGCCAGGCTCGTTGGCTGTCCACTGGAAACTTGGTGTATGGACAATCCCAAGCAAGAGCCAACACAAATAACTGACCCTCAAGAACGGCTCCTAGGCAATGGCGGTCATTTGTACTGAGAAAGCTGGGGATTATACCAAATGCAACCTATGAGACATAAGGGTTAAAAGGCCATCCACGTTTATTTATCCTCTGAGACAGAAACGGGGAGGGAGGGAAGGAAGGATGGAAGGAAGGAGAGGTGGAAGTCCTAAATCCTAAATTATGCCATCCAGCATGTTTTCAGCAACAGAGAGTGAGCCAGGGAGCAAGCTACGAGGCTCCTGTGGCACAGAGGTGACACTTCTGCTCAGAGCATGACAAGCATTTAGGAGAAGAGTGGCAGAAGAGAATCACAAGATCAGTCAAGCAAACGGAAAACTCCGCCCTCAAATATTTTATATACTGTTAAAAGAAGTGATGTTTTTATATTATTCCAATGGTTTTGACTTCTCATTAAACATTATCTACTTCAATCTGCTTTGACCTTTGACCCTTTTTTCCCTACCACAGCTGGAATTAGTCTCTCTCTCCCTCTGCCCTTCTCCTGTTTTATCTGCAACTCCATCAGACGGCCTCACACTGGGCTGCTGCCCAAGAAGTCCTTAGTTAATTGCATGTAATTGGGCTGCATCCTACCTGCAAATGCTACACCAGTTTCTTATATCCTTGTAATATAATATGACCGAAGGCTCCAATTGTTGTTGAGTTGTGCACATGGCTCCCCTCCCTTTTAATATTCAAGCCCTCTGCCGAGTACTGATGATCTCTAACTATAATGCAGGACACTAGGCTAAATTAGTAATAGCAGCTACTGACCATGCTCCCTTGGGCCCTGGTAAGCTCTTTGCCAAAGGACTAAATTGCTAAACCAGTGATGTTTCTCATTCAGACAGAAAGCATAGACAATTAGGTCCCAGGACAGTTAGCTGACACAGGTACCCTCTCTGCACCCTCTCTACAATATAAGAAGACTATCACTGTAATACACACATTGCAAACTATAATAAGAGGTCATCTGAGGTCATAGACTCTTTTGTTGTCATTTCTGGAATGGTGTTACATGGCTTAGGAATGATCTCTCATAGAAAGAGGCACCCCTTCCTTCTAGAGGGCTAGGAAAGCTCTTGTCCATTGCAACCTCACATAGGTGAAATGGAACACTTACATCCATGCTGCTAGAAGCTCATCACACTAAGCCAAGAAATTTTTAGATATTTGGAAGGATTTTGATTTGTATCTGTTTGGGCTGGAAAATTCATGGAATTTCATCTACCCCTGAGCATATAAACTGTTATTTAAATATTAGCAAAATATTAAAATCCCTAAATCATTCTGGCAAGCAGCTTGTGTAATCCACAGGCGAGAAGAAATGCTTTACATCACACTCATCACATCTCAACAGTTTATTGCTGAGGTATTGTCTTTGGAGGTCAAGATTGCCTGTTCAACCAAAGGTAAACTTGACTTCTAGCAGCTCTGTGAACCCTGCAATTGGAGGGCAGTGCCAATAGGTGGTGCTTGTCAGCGCATCATAATGTATGGTCCCTAGACATCAGAACCATCAGGGGAATCTTGTACACACCAGGATACCCAGGTCTTCATGCCTGCTTAGTCAGTTTCTGGAGAAGAAAATGAGGATGTTCACTGCAATGTGGTCTGGGTGAGTCTGTTTGGTTTTGGGTGTTGTTTTTTCCCCTACACTACAAAGTTTAGCAGTCATTTATCCTACAGGTTCTGTTATTTAAAAGACTAACTGAGATGCACACTGGTTTTCTTTCATCCTTGGTTATCTTTAGAAAGATTTAAACTACAATCAAAGATCAAAGCCTAAAACAGTCCTAGGCAGTGTGAAATATAAGAAACAAATTCCTCTGGACTTGCTCTCAACTTTCACACACATGCAATGCAGCCTGTAGTCCCATCTCCTAAGGACATAGCTCTTCCTCAGGGGGGCCACCTAAATACTCAACAGCCACATGGCGAAGGGAGGTTCAGGGGGCAAAGAGATCCATGGTGGAATCCTGGCTTTCTGGTGGTTGTTTATATTACTATGGGCCAAGTACGTGATGTGTGTAAGTCTCACTTTTTCAATCCATGGAGTGAATTGCAAGACCTACTGGATAAAATTAAAGGAGACACTGGCTAAAAGTCCTTAGCCTCCAATGACTATAGCTGTCTTTGTCATCAGCCTCTCAGCTTTTAAGTCAAAAGTTCTTTCTCCAAAGGCCCACAGGCTGGTCCTTGGCTGCTCTACCACCAGAGCCAGAGCCTCCCTTCCTTAGGAAGATTAACAGTCTCCTTCCAGTGGAGTCAGGCAGCTGGGATCACCCACCCTGTGACCCCGCTATGGTAATGTCACCATGGGCCAATAATTTGCCTTTTCTATTTGCTATTGAGTCACCTGAGGTCAAAGAAAGCAGTCAAGTTTAGTGCACCTCCATGGCAAAGCTTTTTCCCTCTAGATGTATGTCTTCGATTGGAAGTCTATACATAATCATAGTGCCAACAAGAGGGACATCTTCTCATTATGTCTTACTGGTATCTCCAAAGCCCTTCCCTGACGAACATAAAAGAAAAGCAAAAGTTGTATGTTTCCCCAAAAACATTTTAAAAACCTTTCCTATGGAGAGCTTTCTGATGCCACCAATGCCTTTCAGAAAGTGATGCTTCCTGTTGACTCACTGCACTGTTATTAGAGATGTTGGAGAGCAATAAAAAAAAAAATCTGTCTTCTCACAGTCTTGGTCTTCTAGTTTGTAAATCAGGAAAAGCATTTCATGTATTTATAAAAATAATGTTGAGCAGCCACATGGTAGGCTCTGGGCAAGAGGCTCAGGACACAGACTTGAGTGACGCCAGAAGAGCCCCGCTAAGAATTACATTTAAGGCTGATATCTGCCTCATGTAAGCATCTCAAAAATTAGAGACAGCAGCATGACAAAGGTTGCAGACAGCTTGGAAACTGAAAACATTATTTCTTAAAGCCAGATTGTTTTCTGTTTTGAAGAACTGATCTCATTAGTATTTATGCTACAGAGTCACCTATGTTTTTAAAAACAGGTATTTGAGATACCTCTAGTCAACTGTAACAACAAAAAGCCCAAAATCTTGCTACATACCTCTAAAATTTCTGCCTAAGTATTTTAAGTGGAGGAGCAGTTGGGTAGTGACCTCTACAGAATCCACAAAATAATGTTCTGATATACAATGGGGAGAATGGCCTCCATAGATCTGCAGCCCTAAGTAGTGGGTTAACATGTAAATCAGCACCAACATAGGCACCAAAGAAGGAAGGCACAGCGTTCTGGTTTCCTGCTGTGTGGACTAGTTTTATGTCAACTTGACACAAGCCAGAGTTATCTGAACAGAGGGAACCTCAATTGAGAAAATGTCTCCATTAAATCTGGCTGTAAGGCATTTTCTTAATTAGTGATCAATCTGGGAGGTCCAGCCTATTTCAAGTGGTACCATTTCTGGGCTGGTGGTCCTGAGCAAGCCATAAGCAGCAAGCAAGTAAGCAGCACCCCTCCACAGCCTCTACATCAGCTCCTGCCTCCAGGTTCCTGTCCTGTTTGAGTTTCTGTCCTGACTCCTTTGATGATGGACTGTGATATGGAAGCATAAGCCAAAAAAACCCCTTTCCTCCCCACAAAGCTTTGGTCATGGTGTTTCATCACAGCAATAGAAACCCTAACTAACTGTCTACTCCATTATCATAGACTATGAAGAATCTAGAAGGAACTCGGAACCTCAGCTAGATAGTTCACTAGCTCCAAGTTACCAAGAACAATCACAGCCTTGTTGTGAAAGCTACAGTAAAGAAGAAAAGAACAGCCAAGCTCCCTCTCCTCTGTGACGGTTTGGCAGTCACCTCTGCCTCTTCTCACTGGGTGACAATAAGAAAGTAACTTTTCTCTCTAATCCTCATTATCTCACTGTCTGAAGTAGAGGAAGTCATTTCCTCTTCCTCTAATAGGGAGAGATGAGGCTGAATGACCACTTACCACTTATCTGTTTATTAAGGACCCCTCAGAAAGGCCCAATGGGCGTATCTGGAGTCATTGCGAGTGTGTTCTCCATAATGATCTACTAACATCAACAGCGTCATTATTACCATCACTGCCATCCTCATTTCTACCACAAACTCAGGACACACACATACACAGCAAAAGAAATTCCCACACCGTGGGAGGAGTAGCTTCTTGCAGGGGGATCTGGAGGGAGTGGGGGGAGCAAGATGAGGGTGGGTATGACCAAGATACATTATAGAGGTAGGGAATTGTCAAAGAATAATAAAAGCATCATTTTTAAAAAAACTCAGAAAAAAAAACACAGAAAGAGAACTAATTTTGAGCTCTTCTAGAGCTGACTAAAAAGTAAAAATTTTCACGCTAATAAAAATGATGACTTGTGGGATATTTATGAAAGTGTCATGGAGCTAACTCATTTCTCCACAGGATCTCAGTCAGTGCATTCCACCAATCACCCAAGAGGAAGCTTACATTTTAGAGATCAGAGGACACCAATCACCCAAGAGGAAGCTTACATTTTAGAGATCAGAGGACAGAGGACTGAGGACTGGGAAGCACGTAACTGCCACACAGCTAGGGGCGGCACTGCTCTACTTCTTCAGGACAAGTGTGTACCCTTTACAAAAAGTTGAGGACATGCCACTCTTCCTTCTCTCTGGCCAGGCTTCTCCCACGCAGCACCAGCTAGAAAACATTAGCAGGAGCCCCAGGACGCCCTGGATTCCGCTTTCATCTTCTCCTGTTCCCCCGGAGAATCTTCACCATTTACTCAGAAAGCAAAGACAGACTGGACAAGCAAAAGTCAGAGGGCTAACCTAAAAAGATGATGTGGCATTCTTAATGTTAATTAATGTGCTCTTAAGTTTATGGATAGAATCATGGGTTGACAATAATCCTACGTAATTAAAATTCTCTTGCCTTTTTGTTTTTATTTTTATTATTTATTTTAATTTTTGAGATTGCAATATAATTACATCATTTCCCTCTTGTCTTTCCTCCATTCAAAACCCCTACTTGCTCTCTTTCAAGCTCATGGCCTCTTTCATCATGAATTGTTGTTACATTCCTATATGTACATACAGATACATATATATTCCTAAATACATAAATACACCATGCTCAGTCTACATAATGTTACTTTGTATGTACGCTTTCAGAGCTGATGATTTTATATTGGGAAACCAATTGATGTGCTCCTCCCTGGGGAAACTATTTCTCCCACTCTCAGTATTCTCAAATTGTCTGGAGCTCCTTGTCTAGGGTTGAGGTCCTGTGAGTTTTCCTCCTACATTAGTGTGTTTACTGGTGTTATACTTGTTCAGGTCACGTTTAGGAAGCCATGTTGATGAGACTTCATGGGTGTAGGCTCTGACACTCCTAGGAGATACAGTCTCACAGCAAACTTCCCATTCATCTGGCTCTTACAATCCTTCTGACCCCTCTTCCACAATGATTCCTGAGCCTTAGGTGTGGAAGTTGTTGTGTAGATGTATCATACAACTCTGTATTTTGATTACTTGTAGCTTTCTTTAATGTCTCTCTGTTGCAAAGAGAAGTTTCCTTGATGAGGGTTAAGGACTACACTTACCCGTGGGGATAAGGGCAAATATTTAGAGGATAGTTAGGGATTATGCTGGTTTAGTGAAGTAGGAGTTGTAGATCCTCCTCTAAGATCCATGAATACACTAGCCCTGGGTAGCTGGCTAGGTTTCTAGTATCAGGCATGATTTCCCTCCTGTTGAGTGGGTCTTAAGTCCAATTTGAGAGCCCTTGGTTACTATCAAGGTGTGTGTGCCACTACTGTACCCTTAAGGTTATTGTGCCATGCTGGTTGTTGTGGTTTGTAGGTGTCATAGCTGAGTAGGACTGCTGGCTGTTTCCCTCCTCTGGGAGCTCACAGCATGTGCCATGAAAGCTAGTCCTCAGGGAAGATGCATTCAGGTTAATTCCAGCTCAGGGGCCTCTGGGCCCTGTATCTGAAGTGCCTGATGTCTTCAGCAATAGAGACTTACCTTCCACTTCAGGGGTCAACCAAGGGCAGAACAATAAAAATCTTTCTGAAGAGAATGCCAATTGCCCCAAATTTAAGGTCAGCAATTGCCAAATGGAACTTCATGAAACTAAAATGCTTTTACACATCTAAATAAACAATCAACTGGGTGAAGAGGAAACCCACAGAATGGGAAAGAATCTTCGCCAGCTATACATCTGACAGAGGATTAATATCCAGAATATATAAAGAACTCAAAAAAAGTTCAAAAGCAGTCCTGGGAGCTAATAAATAGTTCTCAAAGAAGAAATAAAAAGAGTAGCTAAGACATATTCCCAAAACTGTTCATTTTCCCTAGGAATTGGGTAAATATGATTCCAATTCTGACTACATTCTGAAGGGCAGAGAGGACGATGAATACTGGAGGAAGTGTGGGGGACAGGGAACCCTCGTTCATTGTTGGTGGGATAGCAAACTGGCCAGCCATCCTGGAAATCAGCATGGAGAGTTCTCAAAAAGATAAAAATAAATCTATCTCATGACCCAGATATACCACTCCTTGGCGTGTCCCCAAAGACATGGGCATTCTCCTCTGCAGATACTTGCTCAGCCATGTTCACTGCTGCTCTATTCAGAACAGCTAGGAAATGGCAACAACCTAATGTTTCTCAATCTACAAACACATAAGAAACATGTGGTACAAACATATTATTGATTACTATTTAACAGTTGAAAAAAACGAAATCATTAACTTTTCCAGTAAAGGGATAGAACTAGAAAAGATCATGTTGAGTTAGGGAACCCAAACCCAGAAAGGCAAATGTTGCCTGTGCTTTTTCATTGGAGTCTCAAAATCTTCTCATGTGAGCATATACACTGGAGTAACTGTAGAAATCAGGAACGTAAAAGGGGACCAGTGCCAGAGGCATGGGAGGATCAATAGAGAGGGGATGTTTGATACAAATGATCTGATAGGGAAAATAGGAAATGTGGGGGGGGGGGGTCTAGTTAGAGAGGTGGCAGGAGTTAAGTACAGAAGGCGAGCTAAAAAAATAAATAAGGATGTCTAAAAAAGTCATAAGGAATCACACTATTAACAATCTACCTTTAAAAAAACACATAATACAAATAGGTCTCTGGACAGACAATGCTCCTCCAAGAGTCAAAGATCATCTAACAAAAACCCCAACACCAGTCAGGAGAAGGCCTGAGTTGTCCAAGAGACTCCCCAAAAATATATTTATTTATTTAGTTATTTAATATCAACGTTTACAGATGATATTCACAGCAAAACAAAGGCATGTGGGGGAGCCAGAATCCTTGTGCTAAGCACCTTGATTAAGGGAGTACCCTGCCTCTTTGGTGTGAACTCCACTAGAGAAAGAGGTAAGACCCAGGCTCTATTTGCATAAGCAGGGGAGTCAGATGAATAGCTGAGTGCGGCTAACCTTGGCAGGTGACTTGGTACAAAGAGGCCTTGGCCACAGCATGGCACTACACGCCACACAGGTCCTGCCTCTTGAATATGGGCCAAGTTCATTTAGCTGGCGGACATAATTCTGGCAACTTTCAAGGACAAAAAGAATGTCTGTCATTAAGCAGAAATGTGAAAGAAATGCCCATTCTTTCCTCTAAAGTACACTCAAGACATCATGATCCTTTTTCTATTCATGAGGAAAAGAAATGGAACCACAGGAATGCAAGAATAATGTTCCCAAGCCCACACAGCAGTATCCAGAAGGAAATGGAAACTTAGGTGCCTCCAGTTCCCAGAATATTGGAGTGTTTGATAGATAACAAAACTAATTCAGTACCTAATACACTTCTTATAGTTAAAAGTAGAAAAGTCCAAATCATGACAGACTCCATCCCAAAAGCACAAAACCAACTCCGTATTTAATAGTTTGATGAGTTTTTAAATAAATAAACTTAGATATTTAGATCCCTTATATGGTTTCTACATGAATGATATATTTAAAGATGAAAATTGATGATATAATAATTATCTAATCACTATGGTAATTTCTTTCTTACTCCATAATCAGTTTGTTTCAGTAGCCATCTGTCCTACCATGTGAGTATATTTAAAATAACAAATTTAATAAGCCATTTATTATATATAATTATTCATAACAAATTATTAATACTCACTAGACATTACAATGGATACCAACCTACCATTTAGCTCTGAAATGTCTTGAAATTGAACCTTTTTCTAAAATGTCATGAATGTCCCATCACTGTCCCCCAAAGCAGTGTTCCTTGGCTCTGAGACAATACAGAGTCCACAGTCATGGCTATGGTGAAAGGGAAGAATCCAAAGCCCCCATGAAACAGTGCTATAGTTAGCCTTAAATTTGGACCTCTAGCAGCTAGTAGCCATCAAGCTTTGAAAGGGGAAATCAAGAGATCATGTCCTCAACCAACAAAGCACAAAAGAAGAGAAGTACTAGTAGTAAGTGTTGTTAGCACTGCTGAGCCTCCATGGAGAGAGTACTTAGCTCAATGACTCTTACATAAATGAGCTATGAGTTGTCATTTTATTAGCTTTTATTATACACCACACAAACATATACCACACTCACACTCCAGTAAATAAATAATTCTCATTTTTCTAAAATTACTTCAGAGTTACCACAATTCCAATTAAAGTCCTAGAGAGTTCATCACTGAAATGGTCAAGTTAATTCTAAGACTGAGATGGAAAAGTAAAGACATTATTAGAGACGAATAGCTCTCAAAAACAAAGCAATGGTTCCATAAATAAAGCTACATGTGTGTGTGGTTGGTTGATTTTTGGAAAAAGATGCAAAGGTAATTCAATGGGGAAAGGATAGTCTTCAGTAAATGATACTTGCTCAACTGGATATCATATGCAAAATATTGAACTTTTGTTATTGAAATTATATCATATACAAATTAAACCAAATAGATTACAGGCATAATCTTTGGATATTGACATTTATATCATATGCAAAAATGTCAGGTTAGTGAAGCACTGTGAAAATATCAACTTTATGAATTCATTCATGAATCATGGGCATAAAAGAATGAGAACTCTATGACAAAGGCAGAGAAACGTTTTTTAGTAGAATCGTAGAAAAAAAATCCCAAACATAGAGGAAGATATGCCCATCCAGGTACAAGAATCACACTGAACACCAAATAAGCAGAAAGACAATTCTACACATCATATTACCATCGAAGCATGAAATATTCAGGGGAAAGAAGGAAACATCTTAGAAGCCGCAAGCAGAGAGAGCTGAGCCACATATCAGGGCAGCACACCATAAAAACTGTGGCTTTTACAATGGGAACTCTAGATGCCCAAAGGGCACCAAAGAACATACTTCAAGTTCTGAAAGCTCATAACTACCAACCTAGACTACTGTTTCCAGCAAAATTATCTTTAAGAATGGAAGAAAAAAGAAAGACTCTCTAAACAAAACAAAAACAATAACAACAACAACATAAACAAGCTAAAGCATTTTATACCCACCAAGCTAGCTCTACACACTAGATTAGAGCAAAAACTTTGAATGGAAAAGAAGGATAAACATTATCTTAGTTTTGTTTTCTATTTCTGTGATGAGAGAGCATGACCAAGGCAACTTATAAACTATTTAATTGTGCTTATGGTTTCAGAGGGTAGAGTGAAAACCTGGTGTCAGAAGCAGCTGAGAGCTCTCAGTTCAAACCACAAGAAGCGGGCAGAGAGAAAACGTTGGCAATGGTGTGAGTCTTTTCAAACTTCAAAGCCCACCCCCAGTGACATATCTCCTCCAACAATGCCATGCTTCCTAATCCTTCCTAAACAGTTTCACGAACTGGAGACTGTGTTCAAGCATATGAACCTATGAGAACCATTCTAATTCAAACCATCATAAGCATCAAGAAACTACAGGAAAAAAAACAAAACAAAACAAAACAAAACAAAAGCTGCTAAGACTTTTTTTGGTAAGCAAAGGAATACTAAGAAAATATCAAATGCTTCAAAGTCAGCAAAATGGCAGGAATCAATTCAAACATTTCAATAACTGAATATCAATGAACTTAACTATTCAATCAAATGATACAGACCAGAAGATTAGATCAAAACACAGGATCTTTCTTTTTGCTGCCTCCAAGAAACACACTTCTCCACCCAAGATAGACATCATTTTAGAATGAGAGGATTGGCAAAGATATTCCAAGCTAATTCCAGGGAACAAACTAGGAAATAAATAGGACTCTCTATTCTAATATCTGATAAGATAAACTTCAAACCAAAACAGATCAGAAGAGACAATGAATGTCACCTCACACTTTATACTAATAAAGGGCACAATCCATCAAGAGGATATTGCCATGCTAAATATATATGTACCAAACACAGATGAACCCAAAACTAATATACAAAAGCAAATAATTAAGATGAAGGCAGAAATCAATTACAGAGAGCCAGTGAAAGAGATCAGCAGGTAAAGGCAGTTGTCATGAAAATGTGACAACTTGAGTTTAATCCATAGAACCCACACAAAGGTAGAAGGAAGAACAAATTCCACAAAGCTGTCCTCTGACCTCCTCATGCATACCTTGGCCTGTATGAACACACATCACATACATGTGTGTGCGTGTGTGTGTGTGTGTGTGTGTGTGTGTGTGTGTGTGCGTACGCGCATGCACATATACACATCAATGAAATAAGAACAAGAAAAAGAATTTCAAAATTGATTGGTTCTTAGAAAAAACTTAATCAGCCCTTAGACAGATTAATCAAACTACAAAATTAGTAATATTAGAGGTGGAAAAGACGACATGAAACCAATGAAGTCCAGAGGGTCTTAAGGACAAACCTCAAAAACCTATACTCCACTAAATTGAACAACCTAAAAAAAACAGATTAACTTCTAAATGCCTGTAACCTGTCAAATTTAAAACAAGAAGAGATAAAAATGTAAACAAGGAGCTGGAGAGATGACTTAATGGTTAAGAGTGCTTACTGCTCCTGTGGAGGGCCCAGATTCAGTTCCCAGCACCTACATGGTGGCTCACAACCATCTATAATTCCAGTTCCAGGAGCTCCAATGCCCTCTTTAAACTTCTGCGGGCACCAAGCATACATGTTATACACATATATACATATAGGCAAAGTACTCACATACATAAAATAAAATAAATTTAAGTTTTTAAGATTGATTTATTACAAGCAACAATATTGAAAGAGAAAAAAACTTGCTGACTGAAAAATAGCCTAGGTCCAAATGGATTCAATACAGAATTATACTAGAACTTTAAAGACAGTCTAAAATCAATGCTTCTCAAGTTATTCCATAAAATAGAACAGGAATGCTTCTAATCTCTTTTACAAAGCAGCATTACTCTGATAGCTAAACCAGCTAAAGATACAACAAAAAGATAATTATAAACCAGCCTTGAACATAGATTCCCAAGGAACATAGACTCAAAAATTCTCAATAAAATACTTGCAAAATGAATTTTAATAATCAAAACTATTAGCCATCGTGATCAAGTCAGCTTCAGTCCAGAGATGCAAGATAATCCAAATGTAATCCACCACATGAATAGACTTTAGAACAGAAATTATAAGATCATCTCAATAGACGTAGAAAAAAACTGACAAAAATCTATGATTCCTTCATGATAAAAGCCTAGAGAGACTAGAGGAAGAGGGATCGTGTCTGGATACAATAAAGGTCGTATATAATCCGATAGTAACTATCTCGATTGTGGTGGGGATGATGTTGATACTGGGGGTGGTGTCAAGGCAAGCCAATCAAATTATATAGAATGAATTCATCTATTGACTCTATCCTAATTCATTTTTAATAGCATCACTTAAAAGAATGGAAGGTTGGCAGAAGCATACAAACTTCAGAACAGCAAACTGACACGTTCTAGAGACACCAGAATATGCTACCAATTCCATTCTGGTCCAGAGTTTATCCTGGGAGTCACCTTTCCTCTAGACTCAACCCCTCAGCTCTTCACCACAAACCCTCCCACACCCTCCTGGGTCACATTTACCCAAGTAAAAGCACATATATATGTGCAGTAGAGAGTGAAGAGTTCTCCTACTTGCAGCTTCATTAGCTTTACCAGTCAGCTTTTCTCAGTACCTTTGAGGCCAGTGTGAAGTTCTATCTCATCCCCAGACAAAACCAGATCTAAGCTCAGAATTTCTCTATAAAACCATATTTGTTTTGTTTTCAAGAACAAATATACTGTAGACCTGGGAAAACAGAGCAAGCAAAGATGTGGACATTTTCTCTTGACCTTCCCTTACCTTGATGGTTTGAGCTGCAGTTTCTAATTTCACAAATACAAATAGTAATGTGTGCTACTTTGCCCTTGGGGACAAACAAGGAGATCTCTATGCTCCTGCCATACTCGAGTCCCTGTGTAACACAGACACTACAAGAAACAAAGAGGAGGGGGCAGTGGGCCTGTCTTCCTTGTCCTGACTCAATGCCTTTTTGTACTTTACCTAAACAGAGTCATTAACTCCTACACAGTTGGATGGCTGATAATTAAGGCATGTTAACAAAATTTCTTGTGGGATAGAAGGAGGCTCAAATGATACAGTTATTAATACAGGAGACCCTGTTGAATTACTGGGGTGGGGGGGAATAATGGTATGAGGATTACACTCTCCCTTGGCCCCAAGATGACAATACTGGAGATTTTTTAATGGTCCTTGATGCCTCTGCTGATATATAAAAATTAGTGTATAGGACCCAGGGGAAGAAACTAGCATTTTAAATAAGTCAAATGCACACAGAGTCACCAAGCCACCTTCACGGAATGACTCAGGCCTTGATTCATCCATTCCTCAGACAGTTGGCATTATACTGATCCTGTCAGGATGGTACAGTCATGATGTTACTCTGTGGAAACTGCACAGGCGGTAAAGACTAAATGACATTCAGAGGATTTGGTGCTCCAAAATTCAGGCAGGCATAATGTCCTCTGCACTGCCCACTGGTAACTTCCATTCTTAAATGATGAGCCATGAGCTCTTCCATGGAGAAAAGCATATAATATAACCACAAACAGAAATCACTGATTGTCGACTAAACTACCTGATTTGATACAGCACAAATGGGCAATGCTTCTTGCAGGACAAGAAAGCTGATGGCTTCTGGAAGCAACATCAGGCAATGCAAATTATTCCCTGTGCCCTATTCGTGTACAGCGGGGAACTAGACATTAACAGCTGCGAGAGGGAAGTTCTGCTCTGGAGGTCTAGCCTACCCAGCTACACTGAAGTTAGTTTGCTCGTGAGAAATAAAATCTCCCAGGCACACTACTTGCTCTTGTTTACATCTATTAATTCATATACAAGGTATTACAGTCTTACTTTGAATTTGAGATGCTAATGAAATAGTGTTTTAAATCACTAAAAATCATCTTTTCAGCTGATGAAGAGACTTCAAAAGGAAATTAGGAAAGAGGTGCTAAGTGCAAACATAATTTTTTCTCTGTTTCATAGCATTGGCAAAAATCTCATGTGGTTAAAGTAAATTATTATAGGTTAGAAAGATATCAACAGTTTTATATTTAATAAACTCTTTGACAAACTTGATGATCTCTACAGGTAATGGGAATTAACAAACGTCAATGACCACCATCTCTAAGGAACCTGCCAGTTCTGATGGGAAGACTTAGAATAAGTAAGTTGATAGAGACAATATCAAGAATGAGAGTCAGAGGGCTGGAGAGACATCTTAGCACATTAAGTACCAGCTGCTTCTTCCAGAGGATTCAGACTCCATTCCCAGTAGCCACATGCTGGTGCACAACCATCTCTAACCCAAGCTCCAGGGCATATGACACTCTCCCCTCTGGCCTCTTCTAGCATTGCCTGCACATGGTGCATACATATACATGAAGGCCAAACACCTATACACATATAATAAAAATAAGGAAATCTTAAAAAAATAATGGGGATTATACTTAGTGATATCATATTGTATACTAGAAACTTGGTAACAAAGTAGATTCTTAGGTGCTCTCACTGCAAAAGAAAAGAAAAGGTAACTGTGAAATAATGGATATATTCCTAAGTTTGATATAGTTATAATATGCATACTAAACCACATATGCATACCAAAGCACCATGTCACCCACTTTACAGAAAATTCTAAACATAAATACAAATGATAAAAAGAAAGAAAATATTAAGAGATCATTCCAGTTATTCTATTCAAATCAGATATTTTCATTAAACATCTGCTATCAACTCCAGCATGAACTAGACTAACAAATAATCCCTAAAATCCCTGAGTTGAGAATTCTGATTCATCCTCCAACCGCCTATGCCAAGCGAACAGGATGTCTTCGAGGTACCGTGTAAACCTGTACCTGGTAGCCCAGCACAGCACTCCACAGTCAGCTGCAGAACTCTGCACTTTACATGCCAATCAGGCAGTGGAAGGGCGTTAGAGACACGACCTGGAATCCATTAATTGAGTTCAGGTTGTGGTCACAGTGCTTAATGGCTAAGATCTGAAAAGGGGAGAGGTTGAACTTTCCACATAAGGCTGTGAGGTTTAGCAGAGGGAACCAACGGGAAACATTATGCCTCATGCTAGAGTGAAGGACTTGCTGAGAAGGGCCAGCTGCTTCCACGAGTTTCTTCATTGGTAGTTGTCGGCATTTTGAATACTGACTAGAACCTTCTAGCTGTTCCGTGAATTCATACTGGATGACGTCATTTCTACCAGTGAATAAACTTGACCTTTCAACACAAACAAAAAAATGTTTTAGAAAGACCCCGCTATGCCCCCAAATATCTGAGATCCTATAGCTCTAGAAATAATTTTCCTGTAGTTACAGGTTGCTCCAGAGATGGGAGGAAAACATTACAAAGCAAAGCCTAAGCAAACATTAAAAAAAAAAAAAAGGACCATGCCCAAGACGTGTGTGTATCAGATATGTGAACTGAAAACCAAACCAGAAATAGGTTTAAAAAAAAAAAACTTAAAAAATTAGAAGGAAAACTAGAAACTGGACAGGGTAACAGTGGAGGGAGGGGAAAGGGACCCAGCTGCTTAGAAGCCTTTTTTGCAGAACCTGCAGGAGGCTGACGCCTGCTCGGCTGCCCTTGCCTTCCATCATGTAAATCTGGACATCTTGGAAGGAAATGCTTCTGGCAGGGCCAGAATCACCGAGGCAGGAGCAGTTTAGAGCGGCCACTGAGCCTTGCAGTGGGCAGGGGACCACCCACTCGCCACACTGTCTCAGAGACTGGTTGGACACCACCACTATGGGGTTCATTTGCTTTGTTTCATTAGAAAAGCGTGAAGGAAAGAAACGTGTGCCCATACGGTAGGAAGGCTGTGCTAGCAGGAGTTGCCTACACTGGGGATTTCCCCTGCTTCCAAATGAAACTGGGTTAATTGAGAAGGGCATGGAGAAATGCTGGAGCCCAATTAACAAAACCTAAATCTTCCAATTAATAAGGTAATTGTTCAATGGCTTTGGGGGCAGCACTTAAGAGTTTCAGTGGAGAGAAAAAAGCATTTGTCCCAGACTTGGTCAAAAAAAAAAAAAGTGTAAAACACTTTGAAGTGCTGAGGGTAGCCATGATAAAGTACTTGCCTGGCATGTGGGGGGCCTAGCTTTGATCCCCAGCAGTGTGTTGGGGCTGTCATTTGAACCCTTGCCACCAGTTAAAGGGAATCTAGAAGTGGAGGAGGTGGTTTATGGGAGAGAATCCAGGCGTGTGTGTGTGTGTGTGTACTACCCTGAAAAATGACAGCATGTCCTCAAGAGTGAGCACCCTGAGAGGTAGTTCCTGCCGTTGAACCTTGATGTCACCTGGTGTGAGACTCTCTGCCTAGTAAGGCCTTTATACAGACCTCAGAGCCCATCCTGGACTTCTGTCATCTTATTGGACTCCTTGGTGGCACTAATTATTAGCCCCATATGGCACTGTTCCTCTTGGCTCTCTACAGTTTGGCAGCGTTAGCTACTACAACTTCTCTTATTATTTTAAAATTAAGATAAAATCTGCACAGAAGGCCCAGAGAACAAGGACGTAGGATAAAGGATGCTTTTCAGAGCTTGGCTTCCCAGCAGGGATTAACTTATCCTCTCTGTGGATTCCTGTGGCTGCGCCCCTACAGCATCCATGAGCTCAGGGGGTTCTAAGGGAAAGCTTCTCTGAACTAAGATGAGCCCCACAGCCCCTGGAACAGACTTGTTGGCATCATGAGATAGACACTGCTCTGCAAGCATGGTCAGTCCTTGCCATCATGGAGCAAACCAGCATTGGCCTCTCCTAGTTCCCTGCGCGAGTGCCCCCTGTGGTTCCAGGCGGGGGTGGGGGGGTGGGTGTTATGTGTACATGGAAGAGGGTGGATCTTTCTCCAGCTCTGAAGCCTGCTGGCAGGGGATAGGTCTCCAGTGTGCCGCATAGCTGGGCCCACTGCCTCTGGGTGTTCCAGCCTTTTTCTCCTCTTATTTTTTTCTGTGGTCTCTACAGACACAGTGGACACTCACAGGACACTGGTCACAGGATGAGGGACCTCACCTCGCCAGCATAAGGTTTTTCTTCTACTTACACTATGTTGGTTGGTTCTTGAACCAACCTGGCTTTTGTTCTGGATACAGCTTTGTCAGTAGGGACGTCCCCACTACTGTGAAGTAAGGACTGAGGCCATCAGTAGCTTTACAGAATATTATTGTGATATCTCCTGCCTGAATTTAAAAATGCCAACTACCTGTAAGGAAATCCTCCATTCTTCCTTACAAGGATGAGAGCTGATTAAGCATGAAGCCACATCTGCCCTGTAAAGGAAGGGGAAGGTTTTTATACTCTGAATGATGTTGTCTACTGTTTGGGCTGAAAGCCCTTAACCAGTGTGAACTCTCTGATACTAACTGTCATTTTTTTTTCCAAACTGCCATGTGGTTCTTGACACTAATTAGCCAAAATCATGGGGTAGGGGAGAAATCCGAACACGTTTTTTTTTTTTGCTTCGAGCTATGTCCTTGTCTGTGTCTTTAACACCTCTCCTGTACTCCAGTGGTTTCTTCCTACAGATGAGGTATTACAAACAGCCACTGGACACTCAGGTATTTGCTCTTAAAGATCCCCACTAAATACACTGCTAAATCCTCCCACACGGAAGCTGGGAAAGCTCACATGAATTCATCAAGATGTGGCTAATTTGTTTCTAAAATCATGCCTCTCTGCAAGAAAGGCTGGAGGTGACGGGTGGCCCTTTTCTGTAAGTGCATGTATGTTTTCTAGGGAGATTTCCATAGCTAAACTGACCAGGGCCAAAACTCCAATTGCGATCCGATCCTGGACCCTATTTGAATTGGCGGCTCCCCCTCCCCCTCCCCCCCAGAGTACAAAAGAAACTTGAACCGCGGCTTTGGTCCTCATGTCACCTCTATATCAAAGACAGCCCTAAGCAAACTGAGGCTCAGCCGCTCCAGTGGAGGGCCTGGCACAACTTCTGGAAAGTAATAAGAGAAGTGACAGGGAAGTGGCAGGAGCAGGAGCTATAATGAGCCCTGTGATCCCAGCCCCCAGCAAGATTAAATGTGCTAGCGACATTCCTCTCTAATTAGACATTTATATCATTCACTTTCAAACCCTAAGAAACATCCAAACGGAGAGCTACGCTTGCCACTCTTTTCTTGTCTTTCACACATTGGAAAGGCAAACCCCCCTCGCCTGCCCCCGCTGGTGGATGGGGTGCATTCAATATCCCCTCCCCAAGTGAAGCACTCTCTGGGGCTCTCCTTCAGCGAGGTTCACTGCTCCCAAGCAGAGATTCTGGGAGGGAAGATGTATGCTCCGTGTTTGCATCTTAAACCCGAAGAATGCCCTCCATATGTTCCTGGCAGCCTCAGACAGCAGCCACAGTCTTCTGTGGCTTCGGAATGGTACAGTTTGTCTTCTCCTGCCGCTTCGTAGACGCAGAGGAGGAGCAAATCCTCGGGACTTGTGTAGGTTACAGGCAAATGCTGTATGGTTTCCCATTTCGAGACCATAACATTCACCCTGCCTTCTCTTCCCTCTCCCTGGCCTTTGTGAAACTCGGTACTTGTGAGAACACAATTGTGCCGGTTTGAAGAGAATGTCCCCCCCAGAGGCTCACATATTTGCACATTGAGTCCCCAATTGGTGAACTGATTTTGAAGGATTAGGAAGTGTGGCCTTGTTGGAGGAGGGGTACCACTGGTGGTGGGCTTTGAGATTTCAAAAGCCCACACCAGGCCCAGTGTCTCTCGGTATCTCTCTGTCTCTGTCTCTCTGTGTCTATCTCTCTGTGTGTCTCTGTTTCTGTCTCTCCCCCCCCAGCCCCTACCCTCTCTGTGCTTGTTGCCTGCTAATCAGGGTGTAAATGTCTCAGCTACTTTTCCAGCACCCTGCCTGCCTGCCTGCCTGCCTGCCGCCATGCTCCTCACCATGGTAATAATGGACTAACTTAACTCTCTGAAGCTGTAAGCAACCCCCTAATTAAACGCTTTCTTTTATAAGAGTTGCCTTGGTCATGGTGTCTCTTCACAGTAATGAATAGTAACTAAGAAAACAGTAGTATGCATTTCTTTTCTTTTTCATTTTAGACAGGGTTTCACTGTGTGGCCCTGCTGGCCTTCAACTCAAGATCTTTCTGCCTCATCTTCCAGAGTACAGGAATCATAAGTGTGTACAACTATGTCTGGTTTAACCGGCTTTCTACTCCTTGCTGTCTGAGAGATACCAACCGTCATGAAGGGTTGAACTGCTGTGGTATTGCTGAGGGAGCAAAGAGCAGAGATCTGTGTCCCCTGGCCAGTTCAACAGCTCACTAGTTGTCTGGCCTCAGACAAACCAACTCATGTCTCTGAGCTTTGGACTTCGAATTCCTTCTGTCCAGAATGAGAAAATGAGAGGATAAAGAAGACCACTTGGCCAGCATATGTGTCTAACCAGCGTCTCCAGGCAGTGGCAGGTTTACATCCCTCATCTTAGAACCCCAAATCCAAATGCTTCAGATCTAAAGGTTTTAAATACTAACATGGCACCAAAGGTAGAAGAAACTCGCCTGTCCTCATGTGATGGGTTTCAAACAAAACCCAAGTCCATTAAGGATATTGTACACGGTTATTTTCAGGCTGTGTGTATAAGGTAGGTATGAAACATGTGGGTTTCTCTTTTAGACCTGAGTCTAATCCCCAGGTTAGTCCAGAGAATTTGAAAAGTCTAAACACCTAGGAGCTACTTGACCTATATCAACATGACTATGGACAGCATGTACATATACACACATGCACACACATATTGTTATGAAAATCTTAAACTAAGAATAATGAGTAAATGAAAGCAGAGTACTGTTAGAAAAAAACTTGAGCAACTCTGAAAAACCTCTGAAGATCTGGGACTGAATAGGTGGCTCAGTGGTGAAGGGCACTTGCCGTTCTTACAGAAGACTGGAGTTCTGTTTCCAGCACTGATCAGGTGAATGACAATTTCCCCTAACTCCAGCTCCAGGGTATCTGAGAGCCAGTGCCCTCTTCTAGCTTCTGTGGGCACCCACACACGTGTGCACATTTACACACAGACACATAAAATAAAAACACCAGTTTTTATCTTTAAAGCTCTAGAATTTATCACCATAAGAGTATGTGTTTCTTTTAAAGAAAATGTTACCAGATTTCTCTCTCAATCTTGCTCTCACAAAACTTTTCCATCTGAGTAAGCGGCAAGCCTGCTCTTTTTATATTAGCATCTATGAATTGTGCAAAGTAATGGGCTTCACTATGACATTCTCAGACATGCATGTACCTTGATCGGATGGCTCCTCCTCAACCCCTACCCTCTTCTCTTCCTGTATCCTAGTTATCTCTGATTGGTTTTCATGTCTCTTGTTGCTTTCTAAATTTCTAAATGAAAGAAAATATTACTAGTTGTCTCAGTGAGGATAGCTTACTTCACTTGACATTATGATCTATTTTCCAACAAATGACACAGTCTCACCCATCCTTATGGATGATAAACTCCACATGAATTTCTTTATCATTCACCCATTAATGGACTCCTACGCTGGCTCCCTAACTTAGCAATGTCAAGAGTGCAATAATAAACAGAGGTGAATGAGTGTTTCCATAGTGCGCTGACTATAGTTCTCTTGAGCACACGCAAAAGAAAGGTATGGCTAGATTATGTGGTAGGTAACTTCTAGTTTTATCAGGAACCTCAACACTGACTTCCACAATGGCTGCAGGAATCTACTTCACAGCCAGCCATACACCCGGTTTCCCCAGTCCACCCTCGGCAGGTTTGTCCATTTCTTATTTGCTTCATGATAGACATTCTGACTGAAGTGAGGTGGACACTCAGTGTAATTTTGATTTGCATTTCCCTGATGACTAATAATGTTGAATTTTTCATATATTTATTGGCCATTTGTACTTTTTAAATTTTCTTTTATTTTGTGAATGTTGTGGTGTTGAGTGGTGTGTATGTGTTTGTCTGTGTGTCTGTGTGTGTATGTCTGTGTGTGTGTGTGTGCGCGCGCACGCAGGTACATGTGGAAGCCCAAGGTTGACACTAGGTGTTTCCCTCCATAGCTCTTCACGTTTAACTTTTTGTGTCAGGGTCTCTCCTTGAACCTAAAACTGATTCTCCTATTCCTGCTGGCCAATGGACTTCAGAGACCCACCTCTCTCCCCAGAGCCACTCCAGGGCTCAGAAAACAGGCACCTACTGCCATGCCTGGCTTTTCACGTGGGCTCAGAGGATCTGAACTCAGGTCCTTATGCTCACATGGCAGGCATGTTACTGACTGAGCCATCTCCCATTCATCAATTCTTGCTTTTATTTCCAGTGCTACCAGAATCCTGTGCAAAATTTCATTCTCTGTGCTTGTATCTTCAGTCTTCCCTGTTTCCTTGTAGTAGTTTCAAAGTTTCAGTTATTATAGGAAATCCTAATTTAATCTATCTTTAATTGATTTTTGTGCAGGGCAAGAGATAGGATCCTGTGGTCCTGTCCATGTAGATATCCTGTCTTCCCAGAAACTTTGTTAAAGTTATTTTTCCAAATATATATATTTCCATCACCTTTTCCAAGAATCTTACAGTTGCAGCTGCTTGATCTTCTTCTCGTTTCTATTGGTCTGTGTGACTATTTTGTCCTAATAGCATGCTAGTTTTGTCACTATGGCTCCGTAATGCAGTTTGAAGCCAGGTTCTTTGACATGTCCAGCATTGCTTTTTTTTTTGCTCAGTGTTCCTTTAACTATTCACAATTTTTTGAACTTCCATGTTAATATGGGATTTTTTTCTATTTCTGTGAATGTCATTGGAATTTTGATAGGGAATGAATTCAATCTGTATATGACTTTTAGTAATATAGGCATTTTAGCCATATCAGTTCTGCTAATCAATGAGTGTGGGAGGTGTCTCCATCTTCTACTGTCTTCGACAGCTTCATCCTTTACTGGTTTATAGTTTCCAGTATGCATGTTTTTAAGATTTTTGGCTAAGTTTATATCTAGAGTTTTGTTTATTTCTGAGGTTATGTGAACAGGATTGTTTTCCTTATTTCTTTTATTTTTATTTTTTTAATTTTTTTATATTTTGAGATTATGATATAATTATACTATTTTTCCCTTTCCTTTTCTCCCTCCAAACTTTCCCACAGACTATTTAAAATTTATGGATTCTGTTTCTTTAATTGTTGTTGTTGGTGGTGGTGGTAGTGGTGGTGGTGGTGTGTGTATGTGTATTTCTAAATACATAAATACCACCTGCTCAGTCTGTATAATGTTACTTATATGTATGAGTTCTTTTTCATCAGCAACTCCATTCTTTCAGTTGCCTATATCCTAAGCTAGGAATCACTCTGCTAATGGATGCAAGGTAACCACATATTCCACTCATTTACCAGGTCCTCTGCATTGTGCCTGAAAAGGCACCTTGACTCCACTGTCCCTGCCTTGGTCACTAGGTGGCCTAAATATCTCCCTATTGTCATTGCTACCATCCCCATGATTATTCTCACAATAATTCACAGAAAAATCCTTTTTACATAACACATCTTGTATCACTTTGGATCTTCTAGTGGTTTTCACCTCATTCCTAATTAAACCCAAGCCATCATATGGCTCAGCAAAGCCTGCTAGTTCTGACACGATTCCTGCTTCCTCTAACTCTCCTAGCTCCTCCGATCTTCCTCATTTCAACTGTCTCAACAGTTCCCAATCTATCCCACCCTTGATACTCAAAAACCTTTATTCTGTCCTGTCTTACTCTACAGCTTTTATGTCATGTAATATATGTTTGTTTTACTTTCTGACATCTCCCCAAACCAGATATAATAGACTATATGCTCCATGAGGGCAAAGACTTTGTCTATACAATTTCCTGGTAATCATCTTGCCAGAGACACACCCATCAAAGTGGGAACTCCACATACCATGAAATGAACAAATGTACTCAAGATATGATTAATGACTACCCTCTCTGGAATGAAGAGAAGCACTCCCACATTACTAATGAGCAATTCCAGTGGCTGTAGTTGATGCAATGGCCTAAATGGGTCTGATAGAGCTTGCACTTTATGGGGAAGATGGCTAAAGGTATTATTTATTTATTTATGCTGGGTGATCATAGATAATGATAATGGAAAATAGAATAAAAGAAGATAAGAGACTGCTTAAAATGAGATGATCAGGAACTGCTTCTTGGAAGTGTGTGTGTGTGTGTGTGTGTGTGTGTGTGTGTGTGTGTGTGTGTGTGTTTTAATTCCAGATGGAAGAAAGTGCAAAGGCCCAAAAGCAGTGGCATCAATATGACTGGAACACAGTACTGCAGAGGAAGCAGAGAAGTAAAGCCTGGGAGATAAACTGAATCGCACAAGGTCCCAACAAAGCACTGTCATGTTATTGTAAATCTAGGGGAAGCCACCACAGAGAAGAGTGTGGCAAAATTTGCATTCTCAGAGATGGCTCTGACGTCTCTGTAGAGTATAGGCTTTGTGAGCAGCAAGAGTGGAGCCAGCTAGGAGGCTGCCTGAAGTCCTTCAGGAAGACGTCACTGTGGCTTGTACCAGAGAACAAGAGAAAGCAGCGGAGGCAACAACGGGATGACTTGAAGGACCCCTAAAGCATCTCAACTCATGATGCTCAGACGAAATGGAGCCTTCAGAAAGTGGGTTCTAGAAGGAAGTTGAGTTGCAGGAGCAGGCACTGGAAGGAACACTAGGGCCACAGTCCCCTCTTTCTCTCTTTGCTTTCACCACCAGACATAGCCCCTTTGTTATCTTTGTGGGTCCCTTTGTGCCTCTACACAGGCCCCAAAGTAACAGAGTTGGCCAACTAGAGACTATGAGTCAGGATAAACCTCTTCCCCCTTATAGACTGATTTTCTCAGGCATTTTGTCACAGTGATAGAGAGCTGAATGGGATAGTAGATTTATTTCCATACTAGAAGCCACAGGTTTATCACCTAATACATAAAGCTAGCATGATAAACTTCCCATATCATCACCCTCGATGGGAGGTTTACATTTTTAGTTAAATAGAAAAATGTCTACTACATAATAAACAAATTAATATAAATAACATATGAGAAGACTAGAAAGGGAGATGAAGAAAAACACTAAAGAGAAAGCTTAAACATAAATGGGATTAAAAAAAAAAAAAACAAGGCTTTTAATCATCTTTCTGTTTCTCACCAGCTCCGACAGTACAGACACCATACTACTGAAAGTCTCTGAGAAACATTCACCTGACGTCCCATAAAAATATCAAGTGCGGGCTGGAGAGATGGCTCAGAGGTTGAGAACACCGACTGCTCTTCCAGAGGTCCTGAGTTCAATTCCCAGCAACCACATGGTGGCTCACAACCATCTGTAATGAGATCTGGCGCCCTCTTCTGTATACATAATAAATAAATAAATCTTTAAAAAAAAATATCAAGTGCTTTTATACCTAGGAGAGGCCCCAACTTTTGCTTGTTCATAGCCCAACCTATCCCAGCAAAATACCCTCTTTCAAGTCACTTTCGAGTGGATTAATATACACACGACATGATCATGTAAAAGAGGCAGAGCATCAGGTGTTAGGAAGCCTAGGCTCTTAGTCAGGGGGTTATGTCAAAGAATTAAACATTATGACCTTCAATTTTCTTACCCATAAAATAGGAAGGAAAATTCCAGATGTTCTTTAATGTCCCTAGTATCTTCTAAATTGTGCAGTTCTGAAGATAGCAATAAGGCCATTTGGGCATATTCCCTATAAAACACACCAGAGACTAAGATATAAGCACCTGAGTAGATAGGTAAGTACTTAAATTATGATAAAGACAGACATAAGCTATATAAGGGATTTTAACAGATTGGCTCACATGATTGTGGGGACCAGCAAGTTCAAAGTCTACAGCATAGCCTGACAGATGGGAAACTCAGTCTTGAAGAGTTTCTCTTCTCCAGCAAACCTCAGGCTTTGGCCCTAAAGGCTTTGATGTGGTTATATAAAATCCACCCACATTATCAAGGATATAGCCTGCTTAAACTGCGTTAGCTACTTTTCCACTACTGTGGCAAAATACCTGAAAAAAATCAATTTAAAAGATGAAAAATATTTATTTTGATTTGATTTCAAAACTTTCTTTCTATGGTCACTTGGTCAATATTTTGGGTTCGAGAAAATGTTGAACATCCTAGAAGAAAGTATGGCAGCATAAGCTACTCACCTCATGGTAGCTGGAAAACAGAAAGGAAGAGTCTGGAAATGATTGGTCCTTCAAGAACATGGCCCAAGTGACATACTCCCTTCAATTGGGCCTAACTTACAGTCTCCACCCACGCCCCAATAGTCCATTCAGCTCTGAATCCATTAGTGGATTAATCCACTGATGAGGTTAGAGCCATCCTACCCAGCCCTGAATACTGACTCACTAAAGACCAAGGCTTCAACACAGCAGTTGCTGCGGGATATTTTATGTCCAAACCATAACTCGAACTGATTGTAAATGCTATATTACATTTATGAAACATCTTTATAGCAATATCTAGACTAGTGTTTGCACAAGCTGCTGAACACTGTAGCCTAGCCAAGGTGTCTGATAAAATTATCCAAAACAGTTACCATGTTGGCGCCTTACTAGAAAAGGTACATTCTCAGAAATCAAGAATGGGGAAGAAAAATGGAAATGAGGTTAAAAAAGAAAGAAAAAGAAAGAAAGAAAGAAAGAAAGAAAGAAAGAAAGAAAGAAAGAAAGAAAGAAAGGAAGGAAGAAGGCATAGACATGGGATTGTGTTACCAAGGTAGGGACGTCTTAGCAACTGCACAGTCTTGGGAACATCTTGAAACAAGTCACTGAAGGAGGAAAGGGATCTACTGTCCTGCTTGTGCCCTCCTCTCTCCAATTATGTGTCAAAATCCTTGCCACAAAGTCATAGTTCTATGCCACCTGTACCTGCCAGGCAGCCACTGAGGCCACCATAACCCAGAGTGGAAATAGGGTACCCTACCCAGCTCCCCATCAGGACCCCTGTTGAGCACTTTTGGACCAGTGTGGTTATCTGGTAGCTCTTGGCCAAGGACCTCTGTAGAAGCCACAATCAGAGAGGGAGTGTGTAGAAACTGACCCAAGGTCAATCGCTCTCCAACAACATCCCACAACTGACTTATAGGGATCTACAAATGCCCAGCTCCATTGCCTCTATTTGCGACAACTCTGAAGGACCATCTTCATGTTAGACTTTCTGATACAATTAACGGAAATCTTCATTGAAAATTCAGAACAGTTGATGTGCTCCTGTCCCCTCCAACTTTGCCAGACAAATGTAGTTTAACCTTAAACCTCAAAAGCAACTTAAAGGAAACTATCCAAGGTCTATCATATATGCTTCTCATTATTCTTATCAACAATGACCAAATACTAAATGTCATTCTAATTTAAATTCAAAATCATTTTTATAAAGACAAATTTATTTGTTATTGCCTGAAAAGCACCAGGCCAGAAACTATCTGGTCATGAATATAGACACCACAAGTGTCAAAGTTAAACTAGCAAATTTTCAGATTAGATAGCAAAAATGTATTTGTAAAAATCCCCAATGTTCCTGAGCCTTCCTTCCTTTTTGTTGAGAGTCTAAAAGGACCTTTTTAAATAGTCACACGTGAGAGGAACCTCAAAATTCTCAGCTGATTCTCAGTACTTGGTGGTAACATTGAGTCCTCAGTTTTTTGCCCTCCATTCTTCATCCATTCTCCTTTACACAAAGCCACTCAGAAGCACTTGCTGTTCAAATAGATCCTTTCATTGCCTGACTTCTTGGGAAAACTCCCTGCCTCAGCACCAGCAGAGGTGAGCTGTGGCTGATGTCTGGCACACCATCTGGTTCACAGGGCACAGAGAAGTGACCGCCAAGAGTCACTCCCTATGAAAGGTTCAGTTTGGGACTCGGGTGATTTCTTTTCACTGTTGATGCTGATCAATAAACCGCCACCAAACTGTCTGGTGTCTGTTTCTTTTATCCCCCTTCAGTGGCATTGGCTGGAGGACAGTGCTCACGGCAAGAGTGACAGCATCTGCTTTGTCTTTTCCCATCCCCGTCATACACAGTGAATTAAGGAAGAACTCAGTTTGCTTCTGTCCATGACTCTTTAAAAAAAAAAAAAAAAAGGACACAAATAGCATATAGGGTAGAGTGAATGCCAGGGCTCTAAAAGTGTCCCCTACAAAGAGCCAGGTAACATCGTGCTAGAAATACGAAAGTGGGCGTATCCTTTGCAGGCTTACATATCCTTTCAGGCTTTGAGTGACAAGTACACCAACTGGTCAGCTTAAGAGGAGGGGGCACGTGAGATGCAGAGAAAAACAGAGAACAAAGCTGAGATGGAAACGGAAGAAAAGCCCTCTGTTGTCGGAGGGACACAAGGAAGTTCAAAGAATGACGAAGAAACTTAATACGGGACTCAAGAGCAATGGGGAGCAGGGCAGGACCGGGAACCCAGGGAACAGCAGGGCTCAACAAGTTTTCTCTGCCCTGTCTTCAAAATCTTGAAACTTAGCTTCCCTTTGGTCTGCTCAGATCATATGACCACCCTGTTAGCATTTAGGCATGTGTACTGGCCTGCCCTTAGGATCCTGACAGGATGTCTTCAGCTGCAGCCACTAAGAGCACCCCTGTGCACATTTGCTATGGTCCCTTATAAAAGGTGGGCCTTACCCACCTCCCGTCTCTCTCTTCTCCCTCTCTTGTCCCCAGGGACTGGTCTCTGCCTCCTTCTTTGCTCCCTTCTCTTCTTCCTCCTCCTCTTCTCTCTTCAGCTCTTGTCTCCCCCCAATAAACCCTCCATGTGAGTTCTGTTGTGTGGCAGGACTTTCTGGGGCCCCTTGGCTCCAACCCACCAAGGTCACCTTCTGCCATTTTTAAATCCGTTTTTAAATTATAACACACCCTGACTGGTGAATTGTAGAGAGACATGGCTGGTACTTCCAATAACCACCTGCTGCTGGAAACAGGTTGGTCACCAAAGGAAAAGACATGTCAGCTCCCAAAGCAGAAAGGATGGAGTCTAAGTCAGGGCTACCAGGCAGTCTTCAGACCAGCAGTAGAGCTTAGAATGCTGTTTCTCAACCTGTGAGTCGCGACCCCTCAGGAGTCAAATGACCCTTTCACAGGGTTTGCATATCAGATAGTCTACATATCAGATATTTACATAACAATAAGAGCAAATTTACAGTTATTAAGTAGCAATGAAAATAATTTTATGGGTGGGGAGGGGGGTCACTCCAACACTAGGAACTGTATTAAAGGGTCTCAGCATTAAAAAGGCTGAGAACCACAGGTCTAGACACTTGTTACAAATGGTGGTTCATGGACAGCATCTCAGACCTGCTGTCTCAGAACACCTTTGAGAAGCCCAGGATCACCCTGTAAAACGCCCTCAGGCATGCTAAAGGCTGAAAGGCAATACTCAACATGACCAGATGTCCACTCCAGCCTTAAAAAACAGACTGAAAATAAAAAGTACAGATTTGAGACTGACATAAGGAAAAGAAGAGTATATATTAAAATAGACAGTCACCAGAGCTTAGGGATGGAGAGTGCACCCTCCAAGGGATAGGACCAATTCAAGGAGGAACCATGGGAAGTGCTGTGGAGAAAACTGACCATCCAACATGGGAGCCCTTGACAACCCAAAGATTCTCATCTAGGATTTACTTTCTGTGTTCACTGGTCTCTAGTCACAAAAAGCAAGCCCTCTAGAGAGGCCACCCTTTCTCCTCAATTGCTCCTGGGTAGAGAATCTCTGCTCATTCCTAAGTGTACACAGAGACCTCACATACTGCTATCCCAGAAGCAGAAAAGGACTCTTCATGCTGGGAGTTTGCAGCTGCCTTGGCTGTGGAAGGAGGAGGATTCCCCCAGGGAAGAGACTGGCAGACTGAAATGAAGCCAGGACTCTGGGCTGTCACAAAGTGGGCACCGGGCACAGCAACTGCTCAGCTGAATGAAAGTTCTATTTTACAGTCCAGCACCCATCACCTCTCTCTCTAGAAACCAAAACAGTGATCCTACTTATGAGTTACACACAGGAAACAAAAAGCCAAACAGCAATGCAGAGTGACTAGACAGAGAAATCAAGCAGAAAATGGTATTTGAACATGTACGCTCACATTCAGACATTAGTCTAAGTTTGCTTTCAGACTGAATTACCATTTTGCCTGGTCAAATATGATCATAGAGAGCCCAGAAAAGCAATAGGCATTTCTCTTTATTTCTTTATACCTGGTTATAAAGAATGTCTCCAACTATTCAGTCCCAAGTTGTTCTTTCATTAAATAAACAAACAAATAAATAAATCAGCCCATTTCTTCAAAAATAGACTCCAGATCACCAGATCAGAGTTACCTTTTGCAAAACTCAAACTCAGTCTTGATGTTTCCTACCCTCTCACAATGATTGACACTTCCAAGCACCAACCAACATGATTGCTACCACTCAAATCCAATGACACATGAAAAGAGCAACAAAATGCTGTGCTCCAATAGTTGCAAGGCCCTGCTCCTACAGAAGGCCGGTTCTAACTCATACAGTTATTTGATTTTCATTGAGGCCCATGAACGCAGACAATGACTACATTCAGGGTGATTGTGAATCTAACTTTATTCAACTGTGTTCTGAACGGAGAGACACAGGGAAGAGAACATGGTGGAACTTCAAAACCTTTGTCAGAGCCTGTCTGTTTCAGCTGTTTTATTCTGGACAGATGCATTATGGTGTAAGCCTCCAAGAGGCTAAATTTATTTCTTCTCTGCCAAAAAGCAAGTCATGAGACCTGGGCGTGTTTAAAATATTTGCCAGAAGCATGCAATCATTCACTTTTATAAGGGAAATCTATCTAAAATTATCGTAAAATCATAGGATAAAAATAACTGAATAATAAATTAATAAAGATAAATCTTTTTGGCTGATGGAGTTCGTTTTCTCAGCCACCCCCTCCTCCCTTCAGTTCCTTCTTCATGGAAAGGGGGTGACTATTAAGTCAGAAACAAGTGATTTTAAACATTCATGCCTTGGGGAGACAAATAAGGTAGTTCAATCAAAGTATTATTAAAGTGGCAATTAACGAGGCATATCCACTACATAGTATTCACAATTTCAAGCCATCCTGCCCCTGACTCCAGACTTTCATCTCTGAGCCCAGAGCTTCCTGCCTTACCCTTTGCTCTAGCCATCCACTATTTATACCTGTTGGCATCAAGCCATTCCCAGATCCCTAGACTTGGACAGTGCCTCCATATTCTGTCCTGGCCAGCACCCGCACACCCTGCCTGGACTGTTTGTTTCAATAGAGTCTTCTCAATGGATCCTAATTAACAGTCTTTCCTAGTTCTCAACTCAGACAATGAAGGACTTTCTTTTGCAAATCTCTCTCTCTGACCAAACTCAGCACTGACAACATTGCCTGCTATGTGGAGATCTCAATAAACGTGTTATATGGATGCCTGGTTGAATGAATAAATGAATCGGTCATACATGCATTGCAAGAGGCTCCAGAAGGTAGTAGACCAATCTACTTGCCTTAATGCAAGGGGAATAATTTATACAGAAGTCAGCCTACCAGTAAATATTTGTTATGATAACCATAATATTCATGGCAAACATTTACAAAATATTCTAACAGACACATGCTACTATGAAAAAGAGCACAAGGACTAAATAATATTGTCTCTGCCTTTCTAGTCTCTGACAAAGACTGGCTTGCCTTTTTTGCCCTAGCAGATAAATCTTTGAAAATTACTGTAAATATCTACTTTAATCTCATGTCTTCATAGCACTCTGCAGAAGGTAACAGGACTTCGTCTGAGTGAAGAGTCTGGACTTCCCAACTTTCTGCTTTGTCTCTTCCCCCAAAAGTGACTGTTACAACAAACCATCCTATAGCCATCATCCTCCCCTTCAACCCACGCTATGACATGGACTTGTGGAATTGGAGCAATCTCAAAGAGTATCTCAAAGAGATGGGGGATAGCAGAGAAGCGGGCTTTCAGATTAGAAAGAACTTAGTGTGCTCACAGCCCAGAGAGAAGGTGATGGGAGAGGAATAGAAGCCGAATGAAACAAGTTCTGTTCATGATAAACGCCGGATGGAAATAGCTTAAGGGCAGGGAGGAGGAGGAGAGTCACAGACTTGTATCAGTCCACTGAGGAAGGAAGGCTGGGATAAAACAGCAAAGAGAGGGTCCAGTGGTCAGCTGGATTTCTCTTTCCTCTTTCTATCACATTTGGCTTACCAGGCCGTGGGAACCATGCTGTCCACATTGAGGGTGTCTCTTCTTTATTTGGTAAATCCTCTCTGGAAATTCCCTCACAAACTTACTTAGAGATACATCTATATCTTCCCAAAATCAATCCCCCAGGTTATTCTAAATCCAGTCAAACTGGCAATAAAGAACCTTTGCTACAATCTGTAATAATAGACTTTTTCCATTCTTTCAGTGTTAGGAATTGAACACAGGGTCTTGCACATGCTAGAGACACTCTTCACTGAGTCACAGCTCTAATCCAAGAATAGCCTTCTGAATGTCAAGATAGCAAGATTATCAAGATTCCAAAAAAAAATGATCCACACTGTTTAGTCTAGCCTTTTCCTCACAAAATGTTCTTAAATACTTATAAATATTTAATAGAAGAATGGACATTTTTAATCTATGATGTAACGATTTCAGAAGATGCCTTTCCATCCTTACTGCAAGTAAAAACCTGAAGAAACATAAAACTAATAACTTTTCTTGCATCTTTCAGAGAAATGAGGCCATTGGGAACACTGCTTACCCAGAAACCAGAGAGAGAAAGACAAGCTGGCTCAGAGAATCATAATTCACTTGTAGAGAAATTTCTGCAAGATGAAGTCCTGCAGCAGGAGATGCTGAACCACAGTTGATGAGCTACTGGACATTCAGTGTGGACAACTTTAAGAGTTAACTCCAAGCAGACCTGGTTACAGGAGTATTCGACAGGGCTGCAGCCCCAGCAGCTCATCCACAATGTCACCATGAGCATCTGAGGAAAATACCCAGCAGCCCCCACAAGAGAAAGGGCAAGGAACCATGTTTGAAGTATATCACTGCATTCTGGGTCTTCTTAACAAAGCCTTCTTTCCAGAGAAAATGTTTAACCAGGGCCTGGAGTACTTGGTTTTCTAGAACCTAACTGACCTAAGAAAAGAGACATACCCAACTCTACTCATCAGTGGCCATTCCCATCTTAGGGGTTAGGACTGATAAGTAATTATGAAGCTCTTAATCCAGGGACATACACTCAACCCAAAATTGAGACTAATCATTAACTAGAGTGCTTATGCAGCCCACACTTTGCCACATTAACTAACGGTCTACCTTCCACAATTCCTTTTATCCAGTGTACCCACCCCTCCAACTCAAAATAATCACAAGACATGCTAAAAGATTTGACACACAGACTATATTTACGTAAACTGAACTGGCATCAGAACTAGAATCTATAGCCATGTTAGTTAAGTTTTCTAGGTATACATAGATATATTTCAGATAGATAGGTAATCTTCAAACACTTCAAAGACCTACAGAATATGGCATATATATATATATATATATATATTAGAGACAGGGTTTCTCTGTGTAGCTTTGCGCCTTTCCTGGAACTTACTTGGTAGCCCAGGCAGGCCTTGAACTCACAGAGATCCATCTGGCTCTGCCTCCCGAGTGCTGGGATTAAAGGCGTGAGCCACCAACGCCCGGTGGCATTTGTATTTTTTAAAATTTAGACTTTCTGGACAGTGAGACATGTCTGCTCCTGGCAGCACTGATTTACTTCAAAGAAAAAGATGGGCGTTGAAGACACTCCATAAGGAATTTATGTTCTCCTTGGCAAAAATAGCTATTTGGGCAAGGAAATGTTCTTACCTGGACTGCTTGATCAACTGGACATGCAGGACCCATAGGAAGGTGACCACTGAATTTTGCTTGGCAAAATGGTCCTTCAGGTTTCTGCTTCACAGAGAAAACTGCTAGGCATTCTACAGGACACAGAGAAAAGTGACTGAGAGACTCTAGGCCTGTAGGCTGAAGACAGATGCCCCAACTTTACAAAAGAACTTTGGATGACTGCCCAGGCTGCCAGCTGTCTCTGTCTACTCTCGCAAGATTCCCGAAAATTGCTTGTGTCTTTCTCCCATTTCTCAGGTAATATTATATCCTTCTGAGGTCTTTGATGTAGTTGAATACTAGATAGTTATAATTTCTTTAGTTATGATAAGAGATAAGTTAGATATGAAACCTTAGACTCACAAATATAAGATAGATAGAATATCTTCTTTAATTTTGCCAAATACAAATAGACTAGATATTATAACTGTAATTCTTACTAGATAACTGTTTTGTTGTATGTAATTTTACTATGTTAAAGTTAAAATCTTCCTTTAAAAAAAAAAAGGGGGGAGTGCTGTGGGATGTCCTGTATCTTGTGAATAAATAAAACTCTGATTGGCCAGTAGCCAGGCAGGAAGGATAGGGTAGGCAGGGCAAGGAGGAGAAGAATTCTGGGAGGCGGAAGGCTGAGACAGAGAGACACTGCCAGCTGCCACCATGACAAGTGATATGTAAGGTACCGGTAAGCCATGAGCCATGTGGCAACTTATAGACTAATAGAAATGGGTTAATTTAAGATATAAGAACAGCTAGCAAGAAGCCTGAGCCATTAGGCCAAACAGTTTAAATAATATAAGCATCTGTGTGTTTATTTTATAAGTGGGCTGTCGGACTGCCAGGGCTTGATGGGACCCAGCGAGAAAACTCCAGCTACAAGAATCGGGTATAGAAAATACTGGAATTATTAGATGAGAATTTTTCATTATGATTGATATGTATAGGGACTTAATGGAAAAAGTAATTGACATGCAAAAATAATGACTAATGGATATATATGTATACACACACATACACACACACACACACACACACACACACACACACACTAGTGTATGAGTGAAATAAATGACAGAAATGTTTAAGGGGCAAGATGGAAGAACCAGAAACATTTTATCATCATAAGGCATCTGTACTAGCTTGCAGTGTATAATGATATTTGTATGTAGATTTGGATAAGTGGAAGTTTACAGTATAAACCTTTGCAGTTGGTTCATACTCAGCAAGATGGCTCTGCAGACCAAACATTTGCCATGCAAACCTGAGTTTGACCTGAGTTCAAATCGCCACATTCCAGAGTAAAAGGAGAAAACCAACCCCTAAGTGCTGTCTTCTGACATTCCTGAGCACACTATGGCACACATGTGTTTGTGCTCACATACACATTGTACATGTGCATACTCACAAATTTAATTAATTAGAGTTTTTAAGAAGAAAAAGAAAGCCTCTAGAGGAACTACTGAGAAAATATTTGTTTGTCAAATAAATCAATTTGAAAACTTAGTTTCAATTATTTTTCAAATAATTGTCTTGCTAAGGGAAAGAAAACTGAATCACACAAAATTCTTGATTAAAACCATAAAAGGCATAAAAAGTATGAAAAGCAAAAAGTGAATGAAAACTAAGAACAATAAACAGAACACAGCAGCAAACATGGTAGATATCTATAGACAGTTTAAATGTAAGTAGTATTATATACGAACTAAATACATAAACTCAGCCAGACACGGTGTGACATGAGTCATCCCAAGACACCCAGAAGACTAAGGTGGGATGAATGCTTGAGTCCATGAGTTCATTTTCAGCCTGAACAATATGCAAAGATCTCCTTTCAAACAGTGGAAGAAGGGCAAATATTCTGTGAAAATGTCTCCTAAAATATAACAACAAACTACCAAATATCTGCTATAAATATTTAGAATATAAAATTAAAAGGGTAGAGAAATAAAGTAACACAAATCAAAAGAAAGAAAGCAGCTATATTAATTCTAGACAAAGCAGACTTCAGATTGCCAGAGATAAACAGGGACAACAAATAATAAACAGATGATTACTCTAAAACATAATCATCTTGAATCTATGTATACCTAACAACAGACCATCCGCTCACACCTGACAAAACCCAGTAAGAAAAATAGCCGTTGTTGGGGAGTTAAACCATCACCTATCTCAAATAAAAAGATCGAGTAGACAGAAAAATCAGCAAAGGCACACTTAAACTAAATATTCCCATTAATCAACCAAATAAAATTGATTTAAGTTTTCATCTTAGGCAAACAGAAAAGGTAGGATAAATAAAATTCCAAGGAAACAAGAAAAAAAATACAGCAGAAATCAATGAAGTTGAAAACAAGAAGTCAATAAAGAAAACCCACAGGACAAAAAAAAAATTGTTCTTTAAAAAGATCTGTAAAGTCAGTCTACTTCAAATAAAGCAAAAAAATAAGGCCAGAAAGGGCGATATGAACCTGTATCTCAGCACTGAAGCAAGGAGAGCACAAATGTAAGCCCAGCCTGGGCCACACAACAGATGAAAGAGAGAGAAAAGGAGGTGAGTGGAGGAGAGAAAACAGAAATGCTGTAAGTTAAAGGGAGTACTCTCCGTATCCCATTGACATCAAAATGACAAATGAGATTATGTGCAACTATAACCCTACAAATGCCAACAAATTTGAAAACCTAAATGAAATATACCAATTTGTTAAAAGATGAGAGCTACTGAAACTCAAACAAGAAGAACCAGACAATTTAAATAGTCATCTGAAGAAATTAAATACATAATTAATGTCCACTAAAACAGAAAGAACTAGGTCCACATGGGTTTAATGGTGAATTCTATAAAATACTAAAGCAGACATCAGACCAATTTTCTATGATCTCTTCTAGTATAAAAGAGCAGGGTAAATAATTTCTAACCCATTCTTACAAATCCAGGACAAAAGTATTAAAAGTAAGAAAACTATACACTAATATTTCATGAACAGAAATGCAAAAATTCTCAACAAGATATTAGCTAATCAAAGCCTAGAAGGTATAAAATTTATTATATACTATCACTATAAGTGTTACAGACAAATATTTGTTTCTGCATTATGTTCATGTGTTGAAATTCTATCCTACTCATTAACATGATGGTATTAGGAGCTATTACTTTGGGAGGTCATTAGGATATGATACTCAGTACAGGTGTAAATGCAGAGATGCCGCTACATTGAGGGAAGTTCAATGGCTCCTTTCCAAACTAAACTGTTGTGACCATGTAATTCAACAGTGGTGATTCTAACATACACTCAACTGAATTAAAATCTTAGATGTGGGCCAGCCAGATGGCTAGATGGGTAAAGGCACTTGCCATGTAAGCCTTGCAGTAAGTTCGAAGCCAGAACTCACAAGAAGGAGAAAACCTGCTCCACAAAGGTGTCTTGTGACCATCACACACTTGCCATGGCACACATGCACCAATCCCCAAATACACACATACAATAATAACAAAATTAAGATGAAGCTTAGGTTCACATAAACACCTGCATGTTAATACTAATAGCAATTTTATTTATAAATTTTAAAACTTGGACATATCAAGGTATCCTTCAGCAGGTGAGCAGGAAAGCAAACTGTAGTGTATCTGGACAATGGGATATTATTCAATAAAAAGAGATAAATTAGTCAGCCATTCAGAACACTGTAGGGATTACACCTATTAAGCTAAGGAAGCCTGCAGGAAAGGCTCCAGACTAGATATTCCAGTCATATGATAAGTGGGGGAAAACAAAAGTATGGAGAGGGAAAAGAATTACTGGTCACCAGTGGTTGGAGAAAAGACTCAGGTGAGTCAGCTGGGTGCAAGGATCGTAAGGCACGAATACTATTCTATGCAATGACAGCGATGGATCCAGACCATTGTTCCCTTGCCCAAAGTCACAGAATATACAGTCCCTGTGGGAAACTCTACGTAAACTTAGGTGACAATGACGTGGCAAAGTAAGTGACTCCATAGTAACAAATGCACCACTTTGAAGTGGGGTATTCATAAAAGAGGCTGGGCTTGTGTGGTGACACAAAGTATGTGGGGACTATCTGTCCTCTCCATTCTATTTACCGTGCCTCTAAAACTGCCCTAAAAATGAGGAATATGGGATTTCAGCAGAAAAACAGAAAATGATTTGTTATAAGCATGCTTTAAAATCCTCATCTAGATATAATTTTGTGGTTAAGGCAACAGGATGCATCCTATTATGAAACTTTAGATCACCATTAAAATGATGAGAATGGCCTCCATTTTCAGACAACCTAACACAATCTTAGAAACCACTAAAGACCACAGACAGTCAGACCCATCCACATATACTAAAACTTGTAAAGGAACTAAGGAGAAAGGCAGGGTCACAAAAAAGGATTTAAAATATACAAAAATCATTTGTGCTTATGTAATCAATCTGAAAAAGAAATTTTGAAAATATTTACCATAGTACTAAAAAAGAACAAAACACTTAGGTATAACTTTCACTAAGAAGATAGAAGATGTGTACACTAAAAACTGAACTAGTGCTGAGATGTTACTGAGACATAAATAACTGGAAAGAACCCATGTTCTGAAATTGGAGGCAACCACATTAAAGTGTAAAAACACTAACCAATGAAATCTAAAGATCAAAGGTAGTTCTTCCAACATTCCAATGATTTTCCCCCCAGAAATGAAAAAGTCCATTCTAAAATTCATACAGGATCTCAAGGCACTTACTACCCCAAATGGTCTTGAAAATGGAGAACAAGGCTGGCATCTTATGACTTTATAACTTATTTTAAAACTTCAATAATCAGATACTATTAGTAATATAAATGTGGAAATATGGACTGATGTAATTGGATACAGAGCTCAGGACTAACTTCTCATATATGTGTTCAAATAACTTCCCATTGAATATAAAAACTATCAACTACAGGCAGGGTGGACCTTTCCATTTATGGGATTGGGAAAATCAGATGTACACATGCAGGAAAATGAAATTAGACCCTTACCTTATACCATCAACAAATATTACCTCAAAATATGTCAAAGATGTAAGTTCAAAAAGTAAGACTATATGCATTTTCGAAGAAGCATAGAGGGAAACCGTGATAGTGAATTTGGCAATCTTTTTTTTACATCAGCAACAAAATAAAAAAATAGATTTGACAGCAACGAGTTTTTAATGATACCTAGCAAAGGACACTGTGATCAACTTGTGCAAGGGATTAACACAATAATTAAACAATCTCAATGAAAATGAGTGAAAGAATTGAGGTAAAAGGTAAATAGGGTAAAAGATACACAAATAATCAACATACACATGAAAAGAGTCTCAGTGACATCATTGATCACTGGGAAAAGGTAATTCAGGGGGAAAAAGTACATTATATCTGTAAAGATTCCTACTTCTAAACCTATAGAAAAGAACAGGTATTTATGAGGAGGTAAAGAATGGCCACTGTTGCTGAGGATATAAAACAGCCCAGTCGCTGTGGAAAACAAACTTCAACACAGTATGACCATAAGATACAGCAATTCTATATTTGAGTATATGTCTCAAGAACAGGAATTCTGGATTACAAGATATTTATACACTCATGTTCACAATGCCCAAAAGAATAACCCAACTGTTCATCAATAAGATGGCTAAGCCTGATGTAGCCCACACATCCAATAGAAAAGCATGCAGCTTCACGAGGGAAATTCTCACACATCTCTCACAGATGAAGCTTGAAGTCATTGTGCTAGTTATGAACCCACTCGCACACTGTACCTAGAATAGTCAAAGTTATGTGGTTATTTGGTTATTCTTGAGGTGCAGGAGGAGAAGTGATAGGAGCCATTTTTCTAATAGGTGCAGGTTTTTGGTTTTTCAAGGTGAAAATTTCCGTGACTATGTGAATGGAGGTGGCTGTCATTCAACAGTATGTGGATACACAAGATCACTGAAGAGTACATTTAAAAGGATACATTGTGTATTGTAGGCATGGAACTACAAGAAAGGAGATGTGAAATATGAAGATTACTCTCTGTTTAGCATGGGCCTGGTGGTAGAGGACTGTAATCCTAGTTCCCTGGGAGGCTGAGGTAGAAAGTTCACAAGGTCAATGTCAGCCTGGGTAACTTCACCAGAGTCTGTCTCAAAAGAAAAAGCAGAAAGAGGCCTGGGGATGTAGCTCAGGGTGCAAGCCTAGCATGTACAAGGCCCTGTGTTCAATCAAAACTTAAGAAAAAATTACACACAGGATGATGAAAATTATGTAGAGCAAAATGTAAATATTCTAGAGAAAATATTAACAATCTTTTTGAGAAATTGTGGCTGTTTTTTAAATTCTATACATATAATTTCTAAATTGTTTATGATAAAGGTATATTAGTTTCATAATACAACAGACTAAAAGAAAAATCACACAATTAGGGAATGGACACCTTGGAGAAATATATATTCTGTGTACTGACTCAGTAATGCTTGCAGAGAGCTAAAGGTCACTGAGGAAAACAATGAAGACATTAGCTTGTAATTTATGAGGTAACTAAAACTCAATTTATGAGTTTGAGCTACATGTATAAGTAGAAACACCATTCTGGCTTTAACAAGAATGCCAAATCTATTAAAGCCATGGCCAGAGGGAATAAACCAAGGTCACCAACTTCATTTGGGTTGCTGTAGGGAAGAGAACTTAAGACAGCCTGCACAGAAAGAGAACATTTTTCCTTTCATTGTAGACCACTCTCAGACCTTCATCATCACCATCGTTCTAAGAAGTCATTAAAGTTTCTAGGCAGGGAACTGCAAACAGAAGTCCAAGCCATAAGTTAGCAAAGTCATTACTTAGGAAATAAGAGTGAAATAACAAGACAAATTGATTCAGTAAAGAAAAAAAAGACAGGCAGCTCTGACCAAGAGGAGGATAAGTTCTCAACTTGTGACACCACCTTCCAACAGCATGTAAGGACAGCACCACTTAATTTGTCTAGGAAAACATTAACATCTGGGAAACTGCTTTTATAGCAACCTGACTCATAAATAACAAATTTAATATCCCCTCTTGAACCAAGCAGGAAAACTGGCTGGCTGGTTCTCTATGCAATTGATTTGTCCTCAGATACCGTAGCCTGGAATAGAGCATGGCTTTGGCAAACCATCATGGGTCCAACCCTTCCAGTGAGCAGGAGATTCTAGAAGGTACTTCTGTATATCTAACCTTAGTATCTGACAAAACTTTTAAAATACTCAATCTTTGACCCAGCAATTCTAATTTCAAGAAAGCATTCTAAATAAATTATCAGGCAAGCTGACTAATAAGTAGTAAACACTATAGCCTAACTAAAGTAAAAATTCAATCGGAATTAATATTGGTTTAAAATTGATTAAGTAAATGAAATGCTCAAACTAGGAATACTATGGTAATTAGGCAGAGTCAGTAACATGTGGATATACTCTCACACACACACACAAACACACACACGTTATTTGTAACGTGTTGAATGAAAATTAAAAATTCTAATATGAACAATGTAATCTTATGCTTGAAAAAGTACAAGTAAGGGTATGCCCTGAACATATATGTGTGTTATTCATAGAAAGAGATATTTAATACCTAGAGTCTTGAAAGATTTTAGCAATAAATGTTAACACTAACACTCCAGGAGATATATGTATGTAAAGTAAAGGCTGAGAGTGTTACATTCTCTTTTAGTGTAGCATTCCTTACACATTGGTAAAAGTTCTGCAATTCCAATTGTGTATAATATTTTAATCTTTTATAAAGTTCTTAACTTCTAAAATTTTCTGATACTGCTTACAGCTATGCCAAAGATAATTTAAGTAACCATCAAGGCCCTTATTATTTTAAAATACACAACATATGAGGACATTTTAGGCTCTCCTCTCATTGTAAAGACAATCTGTGGATAACTTAATGTTTTGTCAAGCTGCTCCAACATCTGCAAAAGGCTAACAATCTCCACCCTAAAGGTGTTCACAACCATTCTCACCATTATGTAGCGGAGGTACTAGTCTGAGATCACCAAAAAGATGTTGAATAGCAATTTTATTCAAACTGAAACATTCTATCTTAGAGAAAGAATCATTATGAGTCAAAAAGTAAACAAAACTTACAAGGCTCAGGAAATAAACAATTCACAAATCTCAGAAAGTTCTTGAAACTTAATAGATTCACAAGCCCCCTCTTTAAGTTGATATAAGCAATAACCATTGTTGTAGAGAGGAGATTCAGCAAGCTGTATAGGAAGTCCCAGGGATATAGCTTTTGTGTCACCCATGCTGGTGGCCTTTCTGATGAAGCAGCTGCCTTTGAGTCATTCATGGTCTTACAAGTAGCCACTCAATCTTAGTCCTTTAAGTCAATCTACTAGTCCTCTATGTATTTGAGCGGAATCACATTATCTTCTGTCTGTGGTTGGTGCCGTGTCTGGTGTAAATAGGTATTTTTTTGTTACTGTCTCTCCAGCAAAAGTCACAAAGTTTAAAAACAACTCCTACTTTTCTTATGCTGACAATAGTTACAACAATACCTGTGAGCACCCATTTGCAGTGTGTTAGCAGACATATCTTCTTTAGTACAAAACCTTTATGCTGTGCATGTGTAGATGGGAAGAGAATATTTTTACTCCACATTCCCAAGTCTTCACATAGTCCCCAGGCTGCTGTCACCCAGTATTTCACATTCTTATGTGAATTTTATACTTTCAACCAAAGGTAACACTACTATTGAGGTTGGAACAGTGAAAGAGTGGGTCAGAACTGTATGCTTCCTAGGCAGCTTTGCCTACAGTCAATGATGCATCCAGTCTTCCCTACAACTGTACCCATAGCCACTCCCAGGCACTGGCTTCACAGGAGACCAAGATTAAGGATCCAGGCAGATGTTCAGGCTCCAGATGTTTCAGAATAAGAATATGGAAATAAGAACAAGACTTGATCCTGAGAAGTCAGTTGCAGTTGCACTATTACTGTAGAGTGTTTGTATAGATTGATCTTAGAGTGTCCTATGCCTTAGCAAACCATTGGCAATGGTGTAGTTACATAAGAGAACATCATAAGGTCAACATAAGTTCAACATAAGGCTCGGCCCTCCCACTGCTGGGAATAGTGGTCAGGTTCCTACGAGAATAAACTCTACAGCATCTATTAGATAAAAAGATGGTATAGAAGTCACATACAGGTTAAAAAGGTATGTAATATATGTTCAGTAGTTCAGCAGGGGGAAAGCCGCAAGGAATAACTCATAACTTCAGGTACATTTTGTCCAAGGAGCAGGCGTCTCCACGCACGAGAGAGAAAAAAAAAATGGATGCACTCCACTCTCAATCATTGATTATCTAATCTTGTCATTTGCACCCGGATCCTGAAATCACTGTCCCAAGCAAAGACTTTTTTCTGAATTATCCATACATAGCCTGGCTGGCTTCAGGACTAACTGTAGATGCAGTGGTAAATGTTGGCTCTTCTAATGGTGGTCACTTCAGACCACTGGGGAGGTTTCTCCTCTTGCCCTGATTTCTCAAGAGCCAGGGCTCCTTTATTGTATGCTGAGTGTCCACTGTTCATTTCCTCCTTGATACAGGCTGCCTTTTCTTTTTTTGGTTTTTTGAGAGAGGGTTTCTCTGTGTAGCTTTGTGCCTGTCCTGGAACTCACTTGATAGACCAGGCTGGCCTCGAACTCACAGAGATCCGCCCGCCTCTACCTCCTGAGTGCTGGGATTAAAGGTGTGTGCCACCACCGCCCGGCATGCAGGCTGCCTTTTCTAAGACAGAAGCAGATGTGCTGACTCCATCTTCCTCCTCCATCCTGAGACATTTCCCAGAGTCTCTCATCCTTTGGCTGCCTCCTGAGATGCCAATCCACAGAGAAGCAACTGACTGATGTGGCCTAAAGTTTTATATCTACACAGGAATAACTGTGTCAAAACCTGTGTGTTTAAATGTGACCCAACAGAAAAGAAACTGATACCTGAAGGTAAAATTTGTTTGCGATATGAGCATTAACAATGACAAATGTCTGCCGGGCGGTGGTGGCGCATACCTTTAATCCCAGCACTTGGGAGGCAGAGCCAGGAGGATCTCTGTGAGTTCAAGGCCAGCCTGGACTACCAAGTGAGTTCCAGGAAAGGAGCAAAGCTACACAGAGAAACCCTGTCTCAAAAAAAAAAAAAAAAAAAAAGACAAATGTCTAGTTAAGTGAATATTATGAAACGTATGAAAAACAAGAGAATACAGGTAAAAGAATTCAGTAACATAAACTGTCATCTACTGCAGAGGCTAAAGCAGATGTTCTATAACCCAAAGTGCAGTCAAGACTGATTTCCACAATGTCTATGCCAAGACAACCCTTCATCCCTGTGGTAGTTTCTATCCAGCTAAGAACATGCAAAGCAGTGTAGGATGTAAAACGGTCACTGTTCCAAACTATCTGATCTTGTTTCTTACTTGCTATATATCCTTGGACAACTACTTAAGACCACTCTCCTACTTTCCTCTGTGAAATTAGAGGTAGCAATATCTCTTGTGTGTAGTTTTCTTCTTATTCAAAACAATTTTTGATATATTTTGATCATGTTTTCCCTTCCTCAACTCTTCCTAGATCCTCTCCTACCTCCTTATCCAATTTCATGTCCCCCCTGTGTGTGTGTGTGTGTGTGTGTCTGTGTCAAAATCAAACCAAACCAAAAATGAAAATCAAAACAAAGAAAAACTAGTAAAACCAAACACAGAGAGAGAGAGAGAGAGAGAGAGAGAGAGAGAGAGAGAGAGAGAGAGAGAGAGAGAGAGAGAGAAATATCTTGGAGTCTGTTCTGTGTAACCAATTACTCCTAGGCATCAGGCCTGCCCTGGAGTATGGCTGATATACTCAGTGACACTCCACTGGTGAAAACTGATTTCCCTTTGCCAGCCGGTAGCAATTGCCAATAACTTCCTGGTTAGGGGTGGACTTTGTGTCCACTTCTTCTCAGTGCTGGGAGTTATACATAGTTCTTCTCAAGACCAAGGCAGATAATCAAAGTATACCATTAAATAGTGTATCTGACACACAACACCCAATGAACGTTAGCCATTTTACTGTTGACTATGGAAATTATCTTTAATTAGTACATACAAACATCTTGATATTTCCAACTTCAATTATATCATTAATTTGTAGTTATATGTGTTAATAAACATTTCACATTGTTTTAGTAGTTTACAATTCTTTGTTTAGAAATTGTTGTTTATAATTCTTTATTTAGAAATGATTCATTTTACTTGTCAATTTTTCCCCATGTGGCATTTTCCTGCTGATTTATGGGCATTGCCCCAAGATTAAGATTTTTCTAATTATTTTAAAATCTATATTCTCAGACGACTGGAATTCAAACAATATATTTTCAGATATAAACCATGTATGAAATACATCTCAACATCAAGGTCCTTAGAGTCATTCTAAATATGACTGAAATCTTGTTATAATATAAAATCTAATATATATATACATATATATATGTATATATATAAAAATAAAATTTAGGTTAGAAAATACTTCCAGGTTCCTTTTATAAAACTTCCAAAAAAAACAGTGGCTGGGAAGTATTTTAAATTATGAGATGTTAGAAGTATATAACATCACTCTGCCTTTTCTTACCCAACTCAATGTGTTAGCTTCTCTAACATGCCCATGCTCCACGGAGATGCGCACCTACACACTCAAGACAGAACCACTCAGGAGCATTGCATGCTTTTCTATGCATAACAGAGCCCAGGTAATGGGGCTTCTCTCATAGGACATGTTTCTTTTTAATTTTTTAATTAAAAAGAATGAGCTTTAATCTAACAATGCTAGAGAGGACTTTAAGCAATAAATATTAATTAAACTAATATACCCACCTAAACTAAGTCTCAAATATGATTCTGAAACAGCTAGTTAAATGTCTGTGGTGATATTTTATCTCTGTACCCCAATAAAGTTTATCTGAGGATCAGAGGGAAAAGCCAGCCACTATATTAAACACAGAAGTCAGGCAATGGTAGCACACACCTTTAATCCCATTGTGGCCTTGTGAGTTCAAGGCCACAATGGGAACAGAGCCAGGTGTGGTGGTACATACCTTTAATCCCAGCACTAATCATAAAGGTGTGGAGATCTGTATAGACAGACAGAAAGTGACAGAGTTGGGCAGGAAGAGGAAGTGATGTAGCTGGGTGGAGAGAGGAAATGAGATGGCAGAACAAAAAGGCATGTAGGCATTGGTATTCAGGAAGTAGGTCTCTTTGGCTGAGGATCTCCATGTGGTGAGAACGTGCTGGCTTCTTTCTGCTTTTCTGATCTCTCAATTTTAACCCCAATATCTGGCTCCAGGTTTTTTATTAATAAGACCATTTAGCAATTTGTCTTACAAATGTCCACAAAAGCCTTATAAGTATTTGTCCTGTTTCTCAATAAAATGTAAAACATTTTGACATGACACACCTTTTGAGTCTGGTTTGAGTTACTCTAATACCCGAGACTGGGTACTTTACAAAAGGGAAAAAAATTTTCTTTTTAGTTTATAATTTTGGAAGTTTACAGGGGAGTACTAGATGTGGCCTGGCCTGATGAAGGCATGGATGGTTGTGTAATAGCATGGCAGAGCCCTTGGTGGCAGGAGGAGAAATCACGTGGCAAGGCAGAGAGGAATCCATCAGGCACCTTCTTGGAATAGTTTGATGGCCACCATCACAGAGGCAGTAAGAGCAGAGCAAGCATGATGGTATGGTAAGAAAGATAGGAGGGGATGTAACCCTCCTGGAGGAAACATGAAGAAGTAAACAAAGAAAGGAAGATTTCAAACCTAAAGAAGTACACCTGGAAATACATAGAAAATAAATCACTTTATGAAGCTTTAGTGAGAGGAAAAGGCTATGGTATTTGTGAGTGGTGAGATGTAATCCCTTAAAACTGTGAGAGATCCTCTCCAAGGGCTCAGGACAAAGATCTCTGGATAGCCATTAAACCAGAAGGTAGGTTGAGATTTACCAAAGACAACACACAAAGTAAGAAGAAACAAGGGAGGCGAATGAGATGACTCAGCAGGTAAAGGCGCTTGCCTCAGTCCCCAGGAGCCACACAGTGGAAGGAGAGAACTGACTCCTGTAAGTTGTCCATGTGTGCTATGGCACATGGGTGGGCATGCATGCGCGCACGCACACACACACTGCTCCACCATGCAGTCGCCACCATCACCACCACATACAAATAAATAAATGTACTTTTAAAGGAGACAAGGACAGAAAATAACAATTTTAAGTACTGAACAGATTAAAAGATGTCTTCAAATAAGCCTGAAGAGGAAGTGGACACTGTACTTGGGCCCCAGACCTTAGCACAGCTGACTCCATGATAGAAATACCATTCAGGCTGTAAAACTCAGCATGTAGACAGCACCACCTGCCAAAACTAAAACAAAGACCTAATCCATCAAAGTCCACAGTTTGGGAAAGTCTCTAAATGTACTCACCTTGATTTCTAGCTTCTGTAGTTCTGCTTCTGGCTAACTGTTCTTGTTAGCTGAAGTATGTCAACCCAGGACATAGTTTTTGTGCTTAAAAGCTCACCCTGAGAAAGGCTCAGTGCTACCCTGGGATCCTGAACACCCAGTGTAGTTGCCGGCCAGCTAATATAGACTTTCATTGGCTTCTCTGGTGAATACCCCACTGGAAGAGTAAAGTGATACAAAACCTAAGAACAGATAGGAAACAAGTTTAGCATGATCAGAGACTGGAAATTGAGCTGAAGGTTAAACAATATTTTGAATATGCTTATGCTACAGAATTATATATTGGGCTAAAGGCAAATGTATTCATATAAACATAAGTTTTCAAAAACTACAAAAATTCAAGAAGAGTAGCTGAAGGAGGAGGATGCGGTCACACACAGGCCAGATGTGGTACTGCCTTCCTATAATCCCACCAGTTGGGAATTTACGTCAGGAAGAACCAACAGTTCAAGTCTATCCTGGTCCGTGTTGAGACCTCAAAGGGGGTAAATTTAAAAATTTAAAAAAAAAAAAAAAGGAAGGGAGGGAGGGAAGGAAGCAGGAGGATGAGAGTGAGATGTGCTGGGAAAGTCCAAATGCAGTAAGGAGGATGTCAGTGTTGGCTCCTTTTACAGGAGAAAGGAAAGGGTGAGCTGGGGTGCAGAAAGCGGGAGAAGACATTGGCAAGTGGGGCTGGCAGATAGAGACAAGTCTTTAGAAAATCTTTGTCTGGAAGAGCTGCGGTGGAGGCTGAAGGGGATGCTGCCGATGAAAAACTTTTGCAGCAGCTGAGCATGTGGATAGGAGACATCTTTAGGATGTCAGACAACAGAGACAGAAACAACAGTAATCCCGAGCAAAGGCTGGTGACAGGAGAGGGGCAGGCAGTGGAGATCAAGCCCTTCCCATCAGCTTCTTATTGGGTGGGAGGTTTGTTTTCCTTGAATGTAACAGTCACGTGGACCCTCACGAATGCACAATGGAGTGCCTTCAGAACTATCCTTTACTATAGTATTGTCTTTGGTAAAACTCTTACTCATTGATTTAGATTTCATCAGGAAATGCCAGGGTGGGGATCCTTATCAAGGTACCACTGGTTTCCAAACACAGGAAGGAGCTAGAAGCCTCGCGGACGACCTGCCCTCATGTGAGATCTTTTTCTTCAGCAGCTCTAGCTAAGAGGCACCAGCCCTTCCTGCTAATCTATTCCATAGCTCAGTCAGTCATCCATATGGACTAGAAGAGCCCCTTCATCAAAAAGAATTCTTCAGATGCGATTTTATTCAATTTTCTTTTACTCGGTCTGCACAGTGGAATATTGTGGGTATTTGCTAAATGCGACCTTGGCCACTGATTCACCAGGTTAAATAAACTCAGAATTTCAGCTTTTATTCCGAGACTCTAGCTCGAACCTATTTTTCAGCACTCCTCCTAGGCCTCCTCCAACTTCTCACCCTTGCTCTTGCCAATCAATATCTGTCTATTTCTGCTTCCCTTCTTTTCCTGAGACATCTGTCAATCACAGTGCTCAGCGGTGTTGTAATCAATCTTTAAAGAGCTACTGAAGGAAGCTTCCCAACCACTTCCTTCCTTATTATACAACCCGCTCAGAGGAAATTTTAAAACTCAGCTTCCATTGAGTTTCTTCCTTTAGCAAATTCTGCGGTCTTTTGTCTGCTTTTCAGATCCCACCCTCTTGACCCATTATGAACCTACCCACTTATTCAGAAAATAAATGTTGAGACCAGTCTGTGCACTGCCAACCATGACAGACGCTATCTTTAAAGAATGTAGACAGATATAGATCCTGTCTTACAGTTTAGAGAAATCAAATGTTGATAAAATCCCACAAGTATGAGTAAAATTGTAGCGTACATGAAACAAGGTTCTGAAATGAATGCAGGAGAACTGGAAAGAAGTGAATTGGACCCAGTTTCTGAAATCCAAAAAGGCTCCTCTAAGGAAGTGATGGCTGGGCCGGGATCTCAAGGAGTAGCAAGCAGTCAAGCTTCAAAATCCACTGAAGGGAGAGAAAAGGTTGGCAGAAGAGTCAGTACCTCTGGGGGGCAGAGTGCAAGACACAAGGGAGATGAGAGGGATGTTAGGAAGAGAGAGACTGGGGCAGGGAACTGTGCTGAGGTACAGGAGTATCTCAGGATTTTGCTCACTGAAATCAGCAACCTTCTTTCAGTGTTTAGTGGTCATAATGGAGTGTCCCAAGGATCACTGGTCAAGAGGTAACTTAGGTGACCTAGAACCAACATAAACCTCTATGAGCCTAGGATAGATATAGAAAGTAAAATTTTAGAAGGCACAATTCAGCTGGGTATGGTAGCTGCAATCCTAGCACACAGAAGGCTGAGGCAGGAAGATTGCAGCAAATTGGAGGCCAGCCTGGGCAACATAGTGAGTTCAAAACCAGCCTGGGATGCAGAATGAGTTCCTGGTCAGCCTGGACTATTCAGAGTAAGAAATACAATAAAAGAAAGAAGAATTAGAAGGTGAAATTCATAGGTGGCTTGGGTACATTGGGGTGTGTAGAGAATGGTTAAGGGTGACTCCTTGGCTTTCAGTTTGAGCGCCTGGATAGAGAAAGATGCTGCTCACCATGATGAGACATACAGGAGAGTTTATGGAGGAGGCTGGTCTTGGTAGAGTGTGGGCTTTTCTTTGTGTTCAAGACAACTTTGCGGTATCAAGGTGTTGTTTGTGAACAAATGGAGAAAAGAGTCTGAAATGCACTGAGCCATTTTGGGTCACTTCTAAGTATTCAGGTAATAGTTATACATATAATTTAATGTGCATAAGATGATATTATATCCAGGCATGATTGCAGGAGAATATTTAAAATCATATTTTTCATTAAGAAAATACACAGTAGAGGTGATGTGTGGATCAGGAGACAATCTGGAGCATTTTAAAAAAATACAACTAAGGCTTAGGAAACTCTGTCCTAGACACAGATCTGCTGTCAACTTAACTGACTAGATATAGAGAAACAACCCTTTCTCCTACTGGAAATGTAGACACCATGTGTTCGGACACCAATAAACAAGGAGAATGAGTCACAGGCAGCAGAGGAGAACAAAAGACGTCAGTACCTTTGAAGGGAACTCCTGCACAGTGGGGACTCCCTTCCAGACCCCAGATTAGGCACAAACCACACAAACCACACCCAAACACCTGTTTGCACAGAGAGATCCTTTATTAAGTGGGGAAGAAAAGTTCAAGTGGCTGCTTTCTGACTCAGGCAGAAAACAGCATCAAATGACCTTGCAGGTGTCATTCTGAAAAGGAAAAGGGGGAGGTCTGTGTTAGAATGGGCTAGGGTCAGGTGGTAAAGGAGACAGGGGATGAGGGACAAGGGAGGGGAAGGGGACAAGGGAAAGAGGCGAGCATATTTGTCCTGGAGGGACAAAGGACAGCCTCTGGATAGAGAAGTGACAGACGTGGCACATAGGCAAATGGCAGTTTATAAAGGTAATGGGGGAACCTCCTGTCAGGATGGGGTGTTTACTTTGAATTGGGCGTGTGAGTTAGGTGAATCAAAGGGGTCTTCTGATCACTGGACTTTGGTAGTCAGCTTCAGGAGGAAGAAGCGGCCAAATAAGGGAATAGACCTTAGTAGCTAGCTTCAGGAATGTAATCTAATGGTTTTTAGCAAGGCAGAGGGAATGGAGAGAAGGACAAGGCCGGCGAGAGCCATGTTCTGGTGGGCTAGCGTCCCTTCAACCTTTCCACATGTCCAAACCTTCTATACTACGCAATCATCTCACCAAAGCAGGACCAACATCCACGTCTCCAGATACGAACACTACTGATTTTGTCGAATGAGACAAGTTGTGTAGCTCAGTAGTACTTCAGTCACTAAAGGTAAAGAGGCTTCTTCTGCCGAGACCCTGATGAACAACGTCGTTTGCCCTGCCGAGAAACTGACAAATGACTTCCTTTCAGAAAACAGGGCACAGAGGTGAGCTCTGCATGTAGAATTGTGTGTTTGATGATGTTAGTTCATCACCATCATGGAATGCAGATCTGTGTTCTTGGGCTTCAAACTGGGCCCTGGCAGCAAAGGTAGCAACACTCTACCAAGGGACTTGAACAGATCTGAAAATGTCCACAACCAAAGGGAACTATCAAAAAAGTGGAAAAGCAACCAATACCACGGGGAAAAAAAATTACACACAAACCACGTGCTTCATTAGGGGTTAACATCCAGAATGGATCAAGGACAGTTTCACCTCACCAAGAATAACAATAACAACAAATAACAGTATAAAAGGGGATGAATAACTTGAATGGACACTTTTCTCCAGAGAAGATTAACTAACTGACAACAAACAGGACAAGATGCTCAACACCATTAATCATTTGGAAATGCAAATAATAACTGTCATGGCGTATCATCTCACACCCATTAGGATCGCCATGATCAAAAGACAGTAACAAGCACTTGTGCATGCCTGTGGGATGATTGTCTTGATTGTGTAAATTGAAGTAGAGAGACTTGTCCACTGTGGGTGGCTCCATTCCCTGGCTTGGACTGCATCCAGGATTGTGTAAATAGAGAAAGGGGACTGAGTAGGAGTCAGCATTTTTCCATCTCTGGTTCCCAATTCAGAATGCAGTATGACCGGCCACCTTGAACTCCTGCTGCCGTGTTGGAGTATGCCCTTGAATTGTGAGCCAGAATAAGCATTTTCTCCCTCCAGATTCTTTGGTCAGAGTAATTTATTACAACAGTAGGAAATTAAATTAAATGTTATTGAAAACAGTGAGAAAGATTTTTTCCAAAACTTAAAAATATAACCTACCGTATGATCCAGCAACCCCATCTCTGGATTTATATTCAGAAGAATTAAGAGCAAGGTCTCAAGGAGATATTTGCACATCCATATTCATGACAGCATTCTCCAAAGGGAGAGCAAATAAATGAGGAACAAAATGTGATGTGGGCACATAGTGGAGTATTACTCAAACTTAGGAGAGAATGAAACTGACTCACACAGCGTCAGGGATGACCCTCGAAGACACGGTGCTAAGCGAAATGAGTCAGTGACAAGGGACAAACACCACATGATCTTCCTAGAGCAGCTGAAGTGATGAGGACAAAAGGTAGAGCATCGGTCCTAATGGACAAGGAGGAGCAGGAAGTGGGTAGTCACAGCTTGATCGGCACAGTTCCACATCCGGAAGATAACAATTTTCTAAAGTGGGTGATGGCGGTGACTTAATCATGGGCCCAGAATTATACATGTAAAAGAGTTTCGATGATGAAGCTTTTACTCTTACAGAAAAATAGAAACTATTTAAGCCAAATTCAGACACAGAAAGTTGGTACCAAAATATCATTTTATATAGAAGAATGGTTCACAGTAACCACCCTCCCCACACACAAAAAAAAAGTACCCACAAAACTGAGCACTAAAGACAAAGATAATAATTTAAAAGAAGCCAGAGGAATAAAATAAAATACCAAGGGCAGGTACTATGATAAGTTTAACTGTGGTAAAGAGGAAATCCTTTGGGATGGTGGGATGGGCCAGTGGGTAGGGGCACCAGATGTCAATCCCCAGATATCTATCTCTCTCTCTCTCTCCCTCTCTCTCTCTCTCTCTCACACACACACACACACACACACACACACACACACACACACACACACAAATAAAACAGAAAGGAAAGCCTTGGCAAGTTTAGCAGGGAGTGACTAAGTGTACCGTGGGTCACTAAACAGAATGAGAACAGGTTCAGAGAAACTCCAGTTTACAGTTTGGTCAGGCAACATTTCTGGACCAAAAGAAACTTTTTTCTGGAAGGGAGAAACTTCAGGCTTTGCATTTTTCTCTCTGTGTGGCTGCATAGAGAAACACTCTGAAAGGCAGACCAGTGTCCCATAGACACTGAGTCCGACCTATTACAGTCTATTTTGCATAGAAAGAAATACCAGCCTTTAAATGCAAGTTTATCCTCTACTTCCTACCTCTGCCGGCAGAGAAAGGGGTCTTTCTGAGCAAGAACACATTCACTTGAAAATTTCAAATTTCATGTGTTGGGAGTTAGCTGGTGGGTTTGCTGTCTGGGTGGGTCCGGCCATATCTGCTCTTGCTTAGTGATGTTTTTATAGACACTGAGTCCGTATCTCATGAGTGAGCACCGAGCTGCTTTCCCACTCCCCAGGACATGCTGTGTGCATTGCTCCATTCATAAAGCCACCTTTGACCTTCAATATGCCCCACTCCTCAGGGTCTCCGTGGTATCTTGCTCATTCTATGAACACAGAATGTGCCTCACTATACAGGATCTGGACTCCCTTTGACCCTGAATTTCTTTTCTTTGCCTTCCTTGCATACTATAAGCATGTATATATTAATTCATTAAATCATGACTGCACCTCATGGTCCTGGTAAACAGGCCAGGAGATGGACACACAGAAATAATCAAAGGAGGAATGAAGAACTGAGCAGTGGCCAAGAGCAAACACAGAGAGAGCTATCCACTTACAGCCTTGCTCCTCCAGGATGAGCATAGCTGTGATGGTAATGTGTTCCCCAAAATATTGTGCACCCTAATAAACTTATCTGAGGCCAGAGGACAGAACAGCCACTAGATAGACATAGAGGCCAGAAAAATGGTGGCACTCACACATCTTTAATCCTATGACTTGGGAGGCAGAGATCCATCTGGATCTCTGTGAGTTTAAGGCCACACTGGAAACAGCCAAGCATGGTGACTCACGCCTTTAATGCCAGGAAGTGATGTCAGAAAGCAGAAAGATATATAAGGTGTGAAAACCGGGAACTAGAAGCTTTTGGCTGGTTAAGCTTCAGGCTTTTGAGCAGCAATTCAGCTGAGAGCCATTGGGATAAGGACACAGAAGCTTCCAGCCTGAAGAAACAGGATCAGCTGAGGAACTGGCCAGGTGAGGTAGCTGTGGCTTGTTTTGCTTCTCTGATCTTCCAGAATTCACCCCAATAACTGGCCTCAGGTTTGATTTTATTAATAAGACCTTCTAAGATTCCTGCTACACATAGCCTCACTCTATCCCAGAGGAGGACACCATCACCCTTTGGGCCAATGGGAGAATGGCAGGATCCTACCTTGAACATTCACATTGTGCTATGCAGCATACAAAAGGGACCCAACAATGGCAGTCCCAAAACACAGGAAACTGAGCCACCTAAAATACAGCATTACTCCTACAGACATGCTTAGATCAGGGGGCAAGACTAACTCATAAAAGAGTCATTGTGTTCCAGCCGCCTTACACCTGACCCTCTCCCCGATTCCTTGGTCAGAGCGGTACAGACTGCTCCGAAAGGCAAGAGTGTGCATCAGAAGGCTCCCTTCTCCTCTATATTTCCTGCATCTCACTCTGGTATTTTAAAATCATGACATTCATTATTAATCAGTTCTACCCAGTTTGAGATCCACATGACCAAGCTCTTATCCAAGACAACTTGAATGAAGTTGGCAAGCATCACTTCATCAAGCATGTGCTGAACAAAATCTAAATATATCAGCCAAGAAGATAAGCCTCCATTTCTCCGCTATACAGATAGGCAACTATGATTTCATTTGGGGGTGGGAGGACAACCCACAGCAACACAGCCAAGTTTCCACTGCTATTTGAAGATTGATACATTCTGGACCGTCATTTTTTTTCCTAAAGCCTGATTATGACAGTCCCTAAAAGCTGCGTCTTACTTAAGATAATGATGAGTCTATTTTACTCTGACCTTCTGCCTTCCTGAGTATCCTCTACCACGTCGGTGTTCTGTGGTTTCTTGAAAATAGCACATATGATTGATACATTTACTACTCAGTGTTCTGGACAAGACATGCGATCACAGGCTTTCCTATGAATTCCTCCCGACTCTCCCTTGCACCAGATTTTACCTCTTGCAGCATTTGCACCGTGGAGATGGTGAGAGTGTACATATTTGCCGTGGAAAACTCCTCCCACAGATGTCCTCTGAGAAGCCACTAAGTAGGAGCTTGTGTTCTCTCTCAGAAAACCATCTCAGACGCCAAGGAAGGACTGCGAGGCATTTGTCACTGCCTCCTGAGTTCTTCCTGTTCGACTGAGAAATTCATGCCTGCGCGATGCTTCGCATTTGCTGGGGTGTCACCAAAGCTGCAGAACAGACGGGTGCTCTACAGCCACAGACTCCCTTGGCTGGCTTGCTAAGAAGGGAAACACATTAGACAGAAACAGGGAGTGTTTCTCCCTGCTCCGTGCAGACTGATCTTAGGAGTCTTTGGATTCTCCCTGCTGTCGTGTTGGCGCCAGTCAAGCCCAGTGTTCTCCCTCCTGGGGGCCTCTTTAATGACTCATCAGCAGCACAGGCACGCAGGCACGCTGCTCTCCGTTGCCTTCCGCCCCGGTGCCTTTGAAACTCACACGGTGCCAGGCAGCTCTGTAGATTCATCCTGACGTGAGTCAAAAACAGAAGGGTCAAGCCTTTCCTAAGAACCTTCTAAACCCTGAAAGTGACCCCATTCTGAAACCAATCAGCAGGACCATCGGGCACTGTCGGATACATAAAACAAATCAGCTCTATCTTCCAAGAGTTTATAGCTCATCTGGAGACGTAAACTGGAATCAAGGAAGCCTACCAGTGGTCAGAGATCTGAACTGGAGTTACCACAGATACCAAGAAGGCAGACAAACCTGGGCCTCGGAACACACTGGAGCTGGGGCTGCCTTCATAGTCTCCAGGCTTCAAAAACCAGAAATGGCCCCAAACCCAAACTTTCTAAAACCTAAAACAGTCCCACAAGTCTGAGGGTTCGACACCTAAAATTATTTAACAATATTGTTAAGATACAGGTATAGATCAGAGATAGAACGCTTACCTAGCATTTGTGAGATTCTGGGTTCAATTCTCAGTACCACAAATATATATATATATATTTATATAGTTTAAAAATACTCCAGACTATGTATAGAGTTATACATGAAACATAAGTAAGTGAATTTGGGGTGTAGACTTGGTATTCACTCCCATCACAAGCTTGTGAGTGAGTGAGTGTGTGTGTGTGTGTGTGTGTGTGTGTGTGTGTGTGTGTGTGTTCCCATCCCAAATGCTGAAATATTTCTGGTCCTAATAATTTCCACTTAGGGACTTTGAACCTGTGATGCACCTTGAAGGAGCTGTAGGATTTGACTGAGAGGAAGAGAGAACATCTAGGCATGAGCGCTATGGGTGCAGAGGCCTGGAAGCAGGCTGTCCCAAGAGGACCATGAGTGCAGACACAACAACCACACCACCACATGGGTTTCATCGGGTCACATTTCTTCACATGCATTTAATTTATGCATGCTTACCTTTTACAGAAATTGTAAGCTGTTATTTACAAAAGTCAGAAGAAAACCTGGTATCCAAGCCCAGCTTTATCATTTTCTAATGTGAAACCTTCAAGTTGACATAATCCACCCTTCAGGCTCCTCAGTAGCCAAACACAGATAATAACGACATGTTTTCATAAGCTTGTTGTGAAAATGAAAGAAAATATGCGTAAGTAGCACAAAGCCTACACTCAATGAGTCAGCTCCCAGTAACGCTTGCTGCTGGTTCTCACATTGAGGACTCCTACTTTCTTTCTTGTTTGCTCAGTTTTGGGTTTTTTGAGATGGGGTCTCATGGCTACATGGTACATTGACTGCATAGAACTCACTATGTAGACCAGGCTGGCTTCAAACTCACAGGGATCTATTTACATCCGTCCCCTAAGTACTGATATTAAAGGCATATGTCACTCGACTAAGAACCCCTAATTCCAATCTTATTCAATTTGATTCCATCTTTTTATGAAAAACTTCTGTGTTTCATCTGGTCCCTTGAGCTAAAAATAATTTCCCTATTACAGATATTTATAGTATATCTGCTATACTTTGACTACTATAATTATCGCTTTCCTTATTTCATAGGTGTCCACGTCCATCTTTTATTCTTGCCGTGTCCTGCCTATAATCTTACTGCAAGATTGAGGACCAACTCCCCCTAGCATAACACCCTCCTGCTCACAGTGAATGGTCTTGCAGAGCCTGATAAAGAGAGACCTGAACTCAACAGTGAATATCAAAACAAATGGGCAAGACAGCACTCTCCTTACAGAGTAAGTGTGTCTGCATAACCTGATTTGAGCCCTGAGGTTACCTTTAGTTGTGACAGTGGTCAGTGGAATTTTCCTTGTTATATCTTTAAAGCAGTTGTTCTCAGCCTGTGAGTTATGACCCCTTAGGAAGTTGAATGACCCTTTCACAGGGGTCGGATAAGACCATCAGAAAACACAGATATTTACATTATAATTCATAACAGTAGCAAAATTACAGTTATGAAGTAGCAATGAAAATGATTGTATGGTTGGAGTCACCACAAAATGAGGAGCTATATTGAAGGGTCGCAGTATTAGGAACATTGAGAACCACTGCTCTAGAGTTTTGACTGAGCCCCAAGCTGAGATTTATAGATGGTAAATAGCCACAATTTATAAATTGACATTTCTTGAGTTTTCTAATAGAACTTGCTAATATGGCCAAACAGACTTGGCAGTTGATATTCCTTCATACATACAGAAGGCTAAGCAGCCTGGCAGCCTAGCAGTAGTGGCACATGCCTTTAACCCCAGGGAGGCAGAGGCAGGCAGATCTCTGAGTTTGAGGCCAGCCTGGTCTACAGAGTAAGTTCCAGGACAGCCAAGGCTACACAGAGAAACCCTGTCTCCAAAAAAAAGGAGAAGAAGGCACCTAGTCAGCCTCTAAGAATGGAAGTGATTGTTTTCTCAAGAATTCCAAAAAGCAGGAGCTAGATAAGTGACTCTGTAGTTAAGAGTATTCAATGGGAAACCATGAAGAAGAGAGTTCAGATTCTAATACCCACATAAAAAGCCAAGAGTCCCACACAAGTCTGTAACCCCAGCTCTGAGGAGGGTAGAGACAGTTTTATTACAGGGGCTTGTTAGATTTTAACCCAGCTAAGATTTAAACACCAGTTTCAAAGAGAGACCCTGCCCTGGGTTATTCAGGACATCTGACACCCTCCTCTGGCCTCAACACACTCACAGGCATGTGTATCTACACACTTATACATATATATGTATTCACACATACACATGTATAAATAAAGAAAAATAAAAAAAAAATCCAAAGAGCAGAGAGTGACTTACTTTTATTGTCCTTTTCCTTGTGTGCTCCAATGAGGAGCTTTTCTGGCCTTGATGTCCCCAAAGAAGGATGACACTATAAAATTCCTAGAGTGACTTCATACCAGTTCCTTAGGTGTGGGGAAGGCACAACTTTGGAGATTGTACCCATGAGAATCATTCTAGAAAACTTGTCTGTGTTCCATCTTGAAGATGTCAGTAGTTCCTCTGTATTAACTGGACTCCATGGAAGGTAACTGGGCTAGAATCTTCTTGAGAAGAGATCAGCCATGAAGATTTTATGTTCAAGAATACTGTCCCCAGAGGAAGAAAGGCTGGAGACTGGGGGATAATTTAAATACAATAAGACGGCACTCTAATAGACTCCAGCTAACAATGAATTATCTAGTCCAGATCCACATCAGCTGGGTATTAGTCAGAACAGTTCTCAAGAGCAAGAGCTCAAGGACAGGGTCTTTGTATGTGTTAGCTGCTAGAGAAAGGTCCAGTGCAGAATCTACAATAGAAACATATCAAAAAGTCAAGCAAACTACTGTAAGACAGGGCATGGTTACAGTGTGTGCCCTGAATCCACGTGGTGATGAAAACTTGGCCACTCAGGCAACAGTGTTGAGAAGAAGACCTTTAAGGGGATGATTAGTTCATGAAGTCTCTACTATGACAAAGGGATGAATGCCACGGTCACAGGACTGGGTTCCTTATCACAGGACTGAGATCAGACCTCTTCTGCCTCTCTCATCCCTGAGATGCCATTGTAAGATCGCCTTGTGATACAGAAAAAATGTCCTCACCAGATACAGTTCCTCAATTGTGGACTCACCAACTTTCAGAACTGTGAACCAAATCAATCTCTGTTCATGATTAAACCAACCAGTCTCTAGTATGGTTTAATTCGCTATTGCTATAGCAACAGAGGAAGAGCCAGTATTTGGCCAAAACTTTGAAAGACCACATTTTCTTCCCCAAACTAGCCAAGCCTGAGTACAGTGAAAACTGAAAATAAATGAATAGACTGTCTGTACTCTTTCTGGTGGAGAAAAGTCTAGGTAGGGTTGAGCTGAAGAAAGGCAAGGAGTTTTGATATATGAGAAGTTTGGGTGTTCATTTCCTCTAAGACAATTCAAACGTGACTGAAAAAATATGGCATCTCCCCAAGATATTATCTTAGAAACAGGAGCAAGAGGTGGATTTAGAAATAGTAATCACAGGAAAATTATTTTCCAAGTGCACTCTTCTGTATCCAATCTTTCCTAAAACTCCGATTATAAAACATCACAGTTCATGAAAGAATTGGAGCGTAGCACCCATTTTCACCCCTTTGTTAATACTTTGTCCATAGTCAAACAACACTCTACAACTGCATCTCCAGCACAGGCCATTTACTACTGGACAGATGAGAGGAGTTCATTTCCCAGGACCATACACACTGGATTGTAATGTGTGTGAAGTGGGAAGAATAATTGCATCCTTCACGGTGGCTGAGCTGGAGATGAATATTGGCATTAGTCCTTGGGCAGAATTAACCACCCTTTCTGATATGTTTAATTTTCATGGTGTAGTGCAAAACTCTCCTTGCAGGTTCTGACTCAGAGGTAGAACGTAAAAGTCAAATAACAGGCCATAATTTTAATTAAAAAAATATTAGACGCCCCTACACCAGTCATCCTGACTCCTTAGGATAGGGAAGGATATAAAGTTTAAAAGAATGCAGGGACAGAGACCATATCAAATCTTCATTTACCTCGCTACATTGATATGATGGGGACTAGCAGAATTTTCAAAACTCCAAGTGAATTTTGAACCAGAAATAATGTCACTAACCTCTAATTCAGATCACTAATATTAACATTCCTACTTGGGAAGATTAGTTTATATTAAAGTGTTAACAGAAAATTCTCTCTCTCTCTCTCTCTCTCTCTCTCTCTCTCTCTCTCTCTCTCTCTCTCTCTCTCTCTGGTGTGTGTGCGTGCGCGCACGCATGCATATGTAGAGGACAATATCTGATGTCTTCCTCAATTAATCTCTACCTTATTTTTGAAGACAGGGTCTTTCATTGGACCTTGAGCTCCTATATTGGCTAGGCTGGCAGCCAGCAAGCCCTGGGCAATAGTCTTTGCCTTTCCAAGCCAAGGATTACAGGTAGTCCCTGAGGCACCTGGCTTTTCAGGTGGGTACTGGGGATTGAACTTCCGTCCTCATGCTTAAATGCCAAGCATGTTCCTGACAGCTATCTTCCCAGGCCCAATAAGTTCTTCAACCTGCTTTCTCCACTAACAGCGTGACACACTGGATATCCAGGAATCTAACTATCTTCCCAGGCCCAATAAATTCTTCAATCTACTTTCTCCACTAACAGCGTGACACACTGGATATCCAGGAATGTCAAGTCAGAAAGTTGAAGTTTAGATGAAATCTATCACCTCATAGACCTTCCCTCTCTCTTCCTGTTGCAGGGCATTTTCCTCCTGACTAAACAACTTCTTCCAGGAGGAAAGAGACAGCTTGAGAGCCTTCAAGGGTAAACAAAAGGTCAAATGTTTACAAAAGTAGAAACGTGGAAGATTCCTGAAGGCCCCTCCCGAGCTTTATAAAAGCTGTGAAGAAATGGGGAAGGAGACTCTGACCAGAGGAACCTCAGAGGACAGAGTCCAGGACTGTGATGCTGCCTGCGAGTCCCACTGTGTGCTCGAGGGTCACAGCTTTCCCCGAGTCATTGCTCAGGAGGTAGAGGTAGGGTTTTCAGTGACTCAGTTGCTTTCTGGAGTCATCCCAGCTCCTGTAAGTTACCTCTCACACACACACCCACTTCCATTAGTGGCCAAAGAAACAGAACTCATTACATCACCAAGTTGCACTTGGATGAAATCACAACTTTAGTCCTTTGTGGGCTCCGTCTCTGGGGTAGGTAGATGTGTATGTGCCTCTCCTCCCAAAAAGGTCTGCTAAGTGTTTATCTATCTAAACACAGAAAGTAATTCCAAATTCATTAGTTAATAAACAGTAAGGAATGCACTTGTTGAATAAAGTATATGTCATGTTTACTCTGACTCATGTAGACTAAAACTTTGAGAATGATATTTTTAAGCATACATAGAATTTTGGCTAAAAGCAGTAAGGTCTCCAGAAATGATTACAAATCACTTATGGGAACACAATACCCTTGTGTAAAGGTCTCATAGACAAATTCTGGTAGGTGAAGTCAGAAATGTTCTTTTTTTTTTTTTTTTTTTTTTTTTGGTTTTTCGAGACAGGGTTTCTCTGTGTAGCTTTGCGCCTCTCCTGGAACTCACTTGGTAGCCCAGGCTGGCCTCGAACTCACAGAGATTCGCCTGGCTCTGCCTCCCGAGTGCTGGGATTAAAGGCGTGCACCACCACCGCCCGGCTCAGAAATGTTCTTAAAGGGGAAGTTAAGTCCTGTGAAATAATTGTGGTTGGCATGTAGACCTGAGCATAATCACAACCCCTTTAAAAAAAAAAAAAAATCAACATCCTAAGTCCTGGAACCCGTAATTGTGTTATGTTGGGTGACAATGAGAATTAAGGTTGCCAAGGCCATTAATGATGCTCACCAAATGTCCTTGCTGAGGAAATCAGCTATGGTACCCAGATGAGCCCTGTCTAACCACATGAACATAAAAGCAGTGGGCTATAGTAACTGAGAGGGGTGACTGAAGAAAGGATAAGAGATACCATATTGCTAACTCTCGAGGTAGAAAGAGACACCTATTGAAGAAATATGAAGGATTCAAGAAGCAGAAAAAGCAAGAAGATGGATATTGTTTTCCTCTATGGCCTCCAGAACAAGAACAAAATTAATTAATTAATTAGAAAATAAGAATAAAACATAGAACTGCCAATACTTTGAGCCAAGGCACCAGGATTTTAACCCATGAACTACTTTGGGTTTCTGGCCTTCAGAACCACATGATAATGGAGCTCTATTATTTAATCCACTTAGTTTGTGTGAAATTGTTATGCCTGTGATAGAAAAGCATTGATGAGGTATATTATGCCACCCATATGTAGACGCTCTCAATATCACAGATTAGGATATGAACTATCCTAATAACAACCACATAAATCCAGACCAAATATATAATATAGGGCAGAAAAAGTAACAAGTCATTTTACTGATATCAAAATACATTTAGTGTGTTCAAATTTAAGTATCTAAGCCAAGCAGGTCAAATTTAAAAAAAAGAAAAGAAAAAAAAAAAAGAAATGGGCGCAAAGAATATAAATAGCTAGGCGCAGAGTGACATATTCCTATAGTCCCAGAATTGAGAAGGTAAAGGCAAGAGAATTAGAAGTCCAGGCTCATCCTCAACTACACAGTAGTTTGAGGTCATGCCTGAGCTACATGAGACTATACCTCAAAAATAAAAGTATATGAACATTAATCATTTATAAAATAAGGTCTCATGATGAATAGGTATTTGACAGTGAGTATAATGTATTGTTTTTCCCTTCTCCTCTAACGATCCCTAGTTCTCTTTCATTTATAGCTTTTCTTTCTATCCTCTGTCATGTAAGTAACATAACAAAAAAACCAAAGCACTCTTTGGTGGTATGCTTCATTTAAGCACATAAAGTCTCACATTTACTACCTTTAAATATCAAATTAGATGATTGGAAATGCATTTATTCCTTCTAAGTTAATTTTTGGTTAGCACACAAAGAAATGATTTTCACTGTGACATTTTCATATACATATAATTATTCTTTTTTTTTTTATTCCTGATACTGCCCTCCTCCATTCCAGGCCTCCTATTTCTCATTCCCTTCTCCCCATCCCTTACTTTCATGACAAATATATTTCATTACTCTCTCTTGTTCCTTCCTCCTAGCTCCCTTTAGAACCCTTTCCACATATGCGTGTGTGTGTGTGTGTGTGTGTGTGTGTGTGTGTGTGTAAATTTAAATACAGATTTCCAATATGAGAAAAGACATGGGATACTTGTCTTTCTGCTGCTTTGGGCTTATTTTGCTTAACATTATGAACTTGAATTCCATCCATTTTCCTGTGACTGCCCTAACTTTAATCTTCTTTACAGATGACTAAGATTCTGCTATGTAAACATGCTACATTGTCTTTATCTGTTGATGGGCATCTAGCTAGTCCCATGCTTTGGCTATTATGAATAGAGCAGCAGTAAACATTGATGTATATATCTGTAGCATGATGATTTCAAAACCTTCAGATTATATATATGCAAGAGTGGTATATTCCTATCATATGGTAGTTCTATTTTTAATTTTTTGAGGAACATTCATAGCATTTTCTTTCATGAATACAGTCCTTTATCCATTTTTTCTGAGGGTCAATGAAATAAACACTCATATGCTCTTCACTACATAAAATCAAAACAAAAGGCACACAGTATGTGGAATGTGGAATGACCACAGTCTGAATATACATAAAAACATTTGAGTGTCACTTTGTTTGGATTTTTCAGAGAACAGAAAACTTCAATTTTCTAACACAAATGACTTCTTAGCAAATTTGCCAGGAACACTTCCAGCTAAATGCTAAAATGAAATGCTTGAATGAAACAGGAAACACCGAAAATCTTCCCACTGACTCCCACAAGCACAAAGCCACAAAGACCCGGTTGGTTGCCCATCAGCTGTGTTCCCGGGTCTCGGATGCACTGCCTTCTTGTCAGATCATCCCCATCAATACCAGATGTACCATCCAGACAAGTGCTTATTAGTCATATGTTTTAAGACGAGCCTAGTTCTCACACCCACCCAACAGCGGGAAAGGAAATGATGACTCTGGGCACCATGACAGTCTGACTGTGAAAGCAACTGTTTGGTGTTAGCTGATTTGCATGCTGGTGGAGAACTCCAGAGTCGTGTCTGGAGGCAGTCTGTCCTATCTACAGTTCTCCATGTAGCTCCAAGAGCAAGTAGGTCAGATTCTGAACCCGTATGGAACCACCCTGGTTCTGGAGAGCTATGTCCCTTGTTATCCTACACTACCAAAGCCTAACAACTTGCATCCTTAAAATGAGAAGGAGAAGGAGCAGCTGTGATAGAGGTTTCCATGCTGTAGGTAGAACATCCAGAACCCAGACTAGATGTCAGTGATCACTCAACTTTGAGAGACAACTGAAAACATCCCATTAGTCTTGCACTGAGAAAAGGAAATATCCTTTTCTACTCTCCTACTCAGCGGGCAGAGCAGTGTTTCTTATCTCTAGCTCTAACCCCCAAGACAGCCCAGAGCTATTTGTTTCCAAAGCTAACGTTAATGAAAATAAATAACTAAAACTGGATTTTCCATTGAAAAGTTGAGAAGGGTGTCATGAAGATGTGGAGAACTGACCAGGAAGTAGTTCCTGCTGGTGGCAAAGATCAGGACCTGACCCCATCCAGTGCTTCAAGAGAACTAGAACCTTTTCATGAAAGTGAAAAGTGGATTCTCCCCAACTGAACCATGGAACACAAGCCCAGAAGTTTGTGTTAAACTATGTAGGGAAAAAACAGACCACAAAAACAATGACAGCGAAGTCAGCTGTGTGACATCAAGAGATGACCTGTAAAAGCAGCAATAATGTTGATCTCAGTCCTCGGGGGAGGCATTGCCCCGGAGGAGGTGGGAATGGGGGGTGGGCTGGGGGAAAGGAGAGGGAGGTGGGAGGGGGGAGAACAGGGGAATCCATGGCTGATATGTAGAACTGAATTGTATTGTAAAATAAAATAAAATAAAAAGAAGCAATCATGATGATGGGAAGTCCAAAAGGTTCCTCAGTTTTCTGAGCCGGGAGGAAACTCCTTGTTCTTCTGTAACCTCAAGAATAGAGAGGGATCCCCCAAAATGTCTAAAACTTTATTTCTTATCAGATAGATAGATGAGGACTGAAGAATAATAAGAGAAAATAAACATTACAATTTTTGTGTCCAACTATTGCATATTAAATGCATGTCCCTATCAAGATTCAAATCCCTGTAGAAGCCTCCCTGGCTACTTTACCAGAATTCTTACAACTGTATCATTCTTAGTCTAAGACAATCCCCCTCTAACCTCTTATTTCTCAAGCTGTCCACTTGGGGCTAGAATTCATGGTTGGTATCATCACACAATCCCACATACTCAAGCACTTTCCAGAATGGTTCTTTTACCTCCTAATTGAACTTAAATCTAGTGTGTCTTGTTAACAGGCATCCCTGGGTAGTCTTCCGCAAAAAAAGCTCCTCTTACTCCAGCCTTACATTGGGAAAGTTGTCGTCATTATTTTCTGTGACCTTATCAATTCCATTGCAAAGCTCTCATCCTTTGAGGCTAAGTCACCTAGCTGGGGCACCTTTCTCCTGGCTCAAAACCTTTCCTCTCTACTCAACTCCTCTATGATTTTTGTAATATCAACATACATATAGAAGATTGGTCTAGGATCTTCAGAGGTGGTCAGATTGTTGATGGCCTCACTTTGTGACCAGGCGTCACTTCAACAACACCCCCAGATTCTGAGACTCACACTATTTTAGACTTTGTCATCACCATGAACTACACAACCTCTGCTATGTTAAGTGCCAAATTTTACTCTCTAGAGGCCCTCTTTCCCTTAAGTACCATCACTAAACATTCTGCAGCCTCAGTGTGACTGCTAATCCATTACCCCTAAAGTATTTTCCCCTATGTAGAGACCCATCACCCTGTCACTTTCCTCCTTGTCTGGCCTAGATGAATTAATTACATTATACCTTTGCAAACATCATCAATTCCCTTGCCCAATTTTCTTCCACTTAGCCCACCTGGCAACTCACTACCTCAAATGCAGAGCAACTCAGCATTCCTGTGCCTGTACCCAAGCAGTTTAATACTGTCAGACAATTTCAAATAAGTCAGGAAAAGTGCTCATCTTTTAATTAATAGTTTTATTCCAAATTTAATTCCAGCTATCCAGAAACGCCGATGATTTCTATGGCAACCGTGATTTTTGATTCTATGACTTAGACGTCTTCTCTTTCCTCCTCTGCTCCACTCTCAGCCTCAGATATTCAGTTTGCCTCATGCTGTTCCCTCATCTTTTCACCACCAGGTCTGCACACCTTCCCATGAGACCAATCAGGTATACACATTGGCTCTTAAGTTAGACTTGTGAAAGTAGCCTTGCTATGGTTAGTCTTGATGCTTTCCCAGGGATGTCGACTCTAGCATCCAGCTTCATCAGTCTTTCCCCCTCTACCACATTATTTTGAGCTGTGTTCAAGAGTGCTCTACCATTTCCCATCCCAAAAGGGACATTTTTCGTGCGGAGGCAGGAGACACATGCACTACCTTCTCTTACACACTCAGCCAGTCTTTGCTGCTCTTCCCACACACACTCTCAATAGTCTCTACAACCTCCTCCCCACTCACTCCCCAATCCCTCTCAACCTGGTGTATTTCCTAAATGCTTGTTGATCACACATAGAAAAGCTGTGGGTTTTCTACATTCAGCCTGATTTACTCTTTCTGAAGTACTATTTGTATATTGCCAGATTCTATTTTCATTTTGAAATAGAAAACACAACATCTGTAAGTTTATGTGATATTTTTTCCTTATTAAAAGAACAGAGAGTAAAAATGATTGCTATTGTAACTTTGTAAGAAACTGTTTGGGCTACTGCTCACAGGGCTCTGGGGAGGCCCTTTCAAACATTAATGCAGATCCTGCATTATATTCTTATTGCACACATTAAGATTTTAGCATGAGCAGAATGGTAACATGAAGGCTAGAAGTGTAGACACTCCTGGCTCACTTCCAGCTTTAAAAGAAGGTATGACTTTAAGTGTTGCTTTTGCAATAACTTCCATTTTAATGTGCAACAATATCAAAATATATATAATCAATACTTACATGCTACATATGATAATAAAAATTAACACAATTTTAGGAAAAGATGGCTGAGTTGGTTTCCTTTTCCCTTCTCTCCAACTGTCAGCACTATTTTTTATACTTCTCGATGATATGTACTTCAACTTTGCATCATTTCCAAAAGTGGAGGTACAAATTGTGTAACACTCGTAGAAGAGTCTAATTTGCTTTGTGCATTCTTTTATCATTTGAACTCCAGGAAAATGCATTCTCACAATGTTAAATCTATATTAAGTATTCTGTATATATGTTTTTTTAAAAAAAAAAACCCGAAACCTCCTCAATAAATGAAGATATCCTCTTTATGTATTTGTAATTATATAAAACTTCTCCATCTCTCACTCAGCTCTTTAGGAAATGTATGTGTGTTGTTAGCCGATCATTGATTTTGATCATCTTGTCAAAAGACAATCCTTTTTTTCTGTCGTTATTGCATTATCCTTTCCCAGGAAGAGATAAAGAAACATCTATTCACCTCAACTAGGACACGGATGGCAGACCAAAGTCAAGATGCAACCCAAGTCCAACTCAGTGCACCAGCCATGTCATGGAGGGCTTAGTTACAGGAGCGTGGGTGACCCCAACGGAGCTGCATCCCCTCAAGATCTTACTCCATCATGCATGGTGACCTCACAGAAGCTGCATTATACAGTTTCAATTTCAGTTAAACTTCCACTTCTAACATACTCTATCACTGCTCATATCTCTTGCAGCTGCAGGGTGGAGGAGGGGTCAATGGCTTCACTCTGAGATAGGGGTCTTGTGACCTTCCCCACTGGAGTGTCTTATCAGCTCCACTGGCATCACCACAGACCGAATTATTGTGTTATTTGATTGGTTCATTTCCATGACTACTGAACCAAGGTTAGCGCTGCTCCAAGATGGCAATGAGATGATCATCCTGTACCCTGAGGAAAAAAGCCATACTGTTACAATCAATAGCATTTCAGATGAGCACAGTTACAGAAGCTGGGCATAGTGAGCTGTTATAGTAACCAGTACTTACACATTTTTAGATGACTTTCTTTATGGACTATGGTTTATCTGCTCATAACTGCTATACCTGAGTGCACGATTGCCAGAATATGTTACTATTACCTACGTAGATAGCTGGTGGACTTTCTGAGGTTTTGTTTCTCAAATTAAGTGCCTTTAAAATATAAAATTTTTTTTTTAAGTTTTGTAAATTTTTTCCGAAGTACATTTGCAGGATTTTAGGCTTTACAAATTTTAGACAGTAAGAAAAGTGAGCTTACAGAAACTTAACATTCTGAATTACAGTATTTGGGAGAACGTCTTTTTGAAATTATGGCCAAAGCAGGAAATTAAAGGCTAACAAACTGAGCGCTCTGAGGGGAAAGGAGAAATCCCTAAAGAATGCCACTCAGTAAGAATGAGTAAGAAGCGAGCATAAAGTCTAAAGAGACAAAAACTTAGGAAGGGTGTATGAGACTCACCATTCAGAGGAAGTACAGTCCAGTCTGGCCGGATACCATGGCAATAGGAGGATGAGGTGACTAATCTCGCTGCCTATACATTCAGGAAAAGTGCTGGTGCTCAGCTTGGTTTCTCCTTCTCTATCAGTTCAGGACGCCAGCCCAGAGTATGGCGCCCCCTAGAGGCAGAATGAATCTTCCCTCCTCCGCTAAACTCTGGAAACACTTTCACGGGCATACTCACAAAGGTCTCTCCAAGGTGAGTCTAAATTTAGTCAAGTGGACAATGACGACTAACCATCACAGCTGACACCGCCTTAATGTACAGCCAGAGAAGAAAAATGTCACAGGAAAACCACAGGCCAGGGGCGGAGGGACGGCTCAGAGGTTAAGGACACTGGTTACTCTTCCAGAGAACCAAAGTTTGATTCCCAGCACCCTCAGGGAAGCTGATAACCATCTACAATTCCAGTTCCAGGGATCTGATGTCCTCTTCTGGCCTCAGCAAGCACCAGTCATGCACACAGTGCACAGACATACATTCAGGCAAAATATCCATGCAAATAAAATAAAAGAATGAGCAAAACCATGTTTAAAAAAAAAATACAAGCCAATTGTTCTGATGAACATTGATGAAAAAATCTTCAATAACATATTAGTAAAAATCCTTAATAATATTGTAGCAAACCAAATGTAACAACACATTGACCCAGTGGGATTTATCACTGGCAAATATTTATTTCTGGTTTAACATATGCAACTTCATCAATGCGTGGCATATATCAGTATCAAAAAGAAAAAGACCACATCCCAAAAAGGAAGAAACAATATTTGACAATGTCTAATACTCTATAAATCTCTCTGTATAGGTACAGAAGGAATATTTCTCAACATAATAGAGGTCATTTATTGAAAATTCACAAATAACAACTATTATCAGTGGGGAAAGTCTTACCAGCAAGATCCAGTAGAAGACAAAGGCACCCACTTTTACCTCTTCCATTCAGCATAGTACTAGAGGTACCAACAAGAGCAGTCTGACAGAAGAATGAAATCAAGGCAACAAGTAAAAATATCTCTATTTGCAGATTACATGACCCAAAGAATAAATAGCAAACACACACCACCCAGGAACTCATCTGTTTATTCTTACATACCACCTGAAGTCATGTATATATCCAACAAAATTCCCATCAAATTTGCAATGATATTCTTCATAATAGTAGAAAAAATAACTTGCATGGAAACACAAGAGATGATCCACAGTCAAATGAATGCTGAGAAGGGGAAACAACGATGGAGATAGCATACTTCTCGTTTTTAAATTGTATTAGAGGCTGTTGGGTCAGGTGGTGGATTTGAAACTACATCAGTATGACACAGCAATAAGAAAGAATGGAGTCTATTCCTGAGAGGAACTGAAAATTACAGTGACTGATATGTTCACAAACAGAATGAGGAAAAATAAAAGGCGTGGAGAAACAAGAGTGACTAAGCAAAGGAAATCACACAGTCCCGGCCTGTGGCTCCCTAGTGAGGCTGGGATAAGAAGCCAGGAAGCCCTCACACAAAGAGCAGGAAGGTTCTAGCATAGAACAAGCCCACAGCAGTATAAAGTCATCTCAAATCCAGTTGTGGGCTTGCTGAGATAATGACTCCTCTCGTGGAATGTGCAAACAGTAGAGAGAAATTTCACTATGCTACATCCTATGCCTTAGAGGTCTGTGGTTTGGTACATCTTGAGAAGGAAATTATTGTTTAAAATGGAGCCATGCAGTGGGCCTGGGAACATTGATCTATCAGAAGTCAAGGAACCTGAAGTAGTTCCCACAGTCCCAATCCATGAGATACTCGTGAGAGGCAGTCAGGAAGAGAAAATGGAAGAGTGCAAACACGATGAAAACTGTACCCTGGTAGGAGGTTCAGTCCAAATAATGAAGTGTAGAGGAAAACGCACCTTGCCCTCGGCAGCCAGGAACTGGCCTTGTCACCCAAGAGTAACTTTAGAGTTTGTCTCAGATCAGAGGATAGAGAAGCCACTGAAGCCATCTATCCGCAATGAGGTTCATGATGATTGACTCTGAAAACTCAGGAGCTCCACCTAACTACTGGGAATACTCAGCCACATTCCTCCAGCAGGTGCTTAATGCATAACAGATATTAAAAATACGGAGATAGCACTACCTGCACAGATACCCATGCTGTGTGTTCTTCCCTTACTCTCAACACACTTGGAAGATACCTCACTTAGCTGCCAGCTAAAACATTAGCCACAGTCATAGAATATATAGCCAAGGCTTCGAGAATACAAAACAAAGAAAATCAACTCAAAGCTAGAAGAAGAAAATAATAACTCACAAAATCAAACACATGAGAATATCACCACTGCTTTCAACAAAAACCCTTAAGGACAGGGAAGTATGGAATAATATACACCAGGCCTTAAAAGAAAATAACTGCCAACCATGATTGAAATAGCAAGCAAATTAATCTGTTAAAATTAACATAGCAATAACAAAGATTTCAACATAAGCACAAATGAAAGCAATTCATCTCCTGCAAGCCAGCATGAAGAAGGTATTTGAAGGAATCCTAAACATGTGGAAGAAGAAAGACAGCCTCAATCAAGAGAATGCAGGAAAGAATACCTTTCATGAGATGAATAGATAGGCTAACAAAGAAAGAACCTATCATTTCAACACGACAAACCATCAAACTCTTAATATAAATGAAGGATAAAGAAGAGCACAAATGCTATTCCAACCAGCCAGTGGAACAACCAACAGAATTACAAAAGTTTGCAAACTTCTCTCAGTGATAATACTAAGTGTAAACGATCTTGGTTTTCTGATTCAAAGACACAGAGTAGCTACTTGGATTAAAAACAGATCCAACTATCTGTTGCCTCCAAGAAATGCAACTAACTGACAAAGAAAGTCACAGATAGAGTGAAAGGACAGAAGTCAATTTAAGGGGAAGATGGGAGCCAAAACAAGTCAGTGTCAATGTTCTAATCACTGATAAAGTAGACTTCAAACCAAATTCAGTAAGAAGAAATAAAAAAGACCATGGTATGTTATTAAAGACAACAATCCATCAAGAAGATATAACAAGGTAAAAACATATGCACTAACACTGGTGTACACAATTTCATAGACAAACACTAATGAATAGATAGGTCCTGACACAATAATAGTAACTTCAATAAGCTGATCAGGCAACAGGTCATCCAGATTAACAATCAACCAAAACAAAAACTGTTAGAGTGAATATATGCCATGGATCAAGTAGTAGATAATCAATAATTATTTTCAGAATATTACATCAGTTAGATATGGAATCCTTCTCAACAGGCCATGTAACATTCTAAAAACATTTTAGGCCATAGAACAAATTTCAAACAAATGCCAAAAAATTGAAATAATTTACTTTACTTTACTTTAGCAGATGTTTGTAAAAATATAACTAAAAATCCATACTGAGAGAGGCCACAGAAATCAAAGAAATGTGTGGAGATTAAACAATATACTCTAAAATGACCAGTGGATGACTGGAAAAAATCCAGGGAGAATAAAATTAAACATTTCTAGAATCAAATAAAACTGAAAATACAGCTTATAAGAATCTTTAGGATATAGCTAAGACAGTTCTATGAACGCTTATAGTTATAAATACTTCCTTTAAAAAAATTAGAAAGATCTCGGACAAGAAAAAACTAGTAATAAAAAATTAGTAATACATCTCAATGCCTTGGAAAATCAAATACAAGCAAAACCCAAAAGCAGTAGATAGAAATAATAAAGATCATAAATTAATGAAATGGACATTAAATGAATAGTACCTAAAAATAGAACTGGTTTTTTGAACAGATAAACAAGGTCAACAAACCATTAGCCAAATTAGCCAAAATACAGAGAGATAAGACTCAAAAGAATAAAATCAGAGATGAAAATGGGGCATATTACAACAGATTCCAGGGAATATTTAAAAGCTCCCAAAATACTAGGAAACCTGTAAGAAATGGATAAATTCCTAGACATACGTGGCCTATGGTAATTATCAAGTATGCATAACCAACTCAAACAGGTCCAAACAGATCCAAATAAGAGTCTCTTACCAAAAAGCAAAAATACAAAGTCAAGGACTGAATAGATTCATTGCTGAGTTCTACTAAACCATTAAAGAAATGCTACCAACAAAGCTTCTCAAAATTCAATAAAATAGGAAGGAAAGAGACATCACCAAACTCCTTATATTAATCAAGCATTAGCCTGATACTAAAACTGGATAAAGACATAATAAAAATAGGAAACTATTAAAATGCTAATAAACAAAGACACAACATTTCTCAATAAAATAATGGCTTACCAAATCCAAGGACTCATTAAAAGTACGTGCGTGGAGACCAGAGCACTAAGTGTCATCCTTCAACTCTACCTTGTTTTTTGAGGCAAGATCTCTTATTGTTCATTGCTATGCAGACTAAGTTAACTGGCCTATCATCTTGCATTAGGATTCATGAGATTACAGATGTGCTACCACTTCTTGGGTTGGGAGATCCAAATTCAGTTTCACATGCTTGAATAAGTTCAAGAGCTATCTCTCTAGTCCTTGGTATTTGGGTTTTTATCTACTATTTTCAAAAGCACTTCTGTTTTTATTTTATATTCCCTTCCTTTTATTTTTTTTCATTTGTATAAGTTCTCTGAGAATATCATACAATGTACATTCACCACATGCATCACCCATGCCCAACTCCTCACAGACACCCAGCCTTTCCTACCACCCAATTTGTGTTCTTTTTTCTCTCTAACCCCATCAAGTAGAGTTGATGCAACCTATATAATTTTGGATGTATGGCCTTCCAATCGAGCATAGTAAACCTACCAGGGACCACATCCTCAAAGAAAACTGTGGCTCTCCATCCCCCAGCAGCTATCAGTTGCCAATAGCTCATTAGCTAGAGGTAGGACTCTTAAATCACTTACTCTGCCTTGGGATCCCTTTGCTAGCTTCAGCTTGAAAAGCTCTTGCAGTTGTCACAACTGTAAGTTTATATGTGCATCTGCCCCACCATTCCTGGAAAGCACTATTTCCTCATAGTTATAATCTCTGACACAGTCCTGCAGAAAAGTGCTGTGGGATGTTCTGTATATTAAATGTGTTGCTCTGATTGGTTAATAAATAAAACACTGATTGGCCAGTAGCCAGGCAGGAAGTATAGGTGGGACAATCAGAGAGGAAAATTCTGGGAAGTGGAAGGCTGAGGCAGAGAGACGCTGCCAACCGCCACCATGACAAGCAACATGTAAAAGATACCGGTAAGCCACAAGCCATGTGGCAATTTATAGATTAATAGAAATGGGTTAATTTAAGATATAAGAACTAGATAACAAGAAGCCTGCTGCAGCCATACAGTTTGTAAATAATAAGTGTCTGTGTGTTTATTTTATAAGTGGGCTTTCAGACTGCTGGGACTTGGCAGGACCCAGAGAGAAAACTCCAGCTACAGAAAAGTAGTTTGAACTAGATATCCTCATGCTAAGAAAATAAACCAGATTCAGAAAGACAAATGATATATTTTCAATATACAGAATCTAGATGGGTGAAAAGATAGGGATAGATGGATAGATAGATAGATAGATAGATAGATAGATAGATAGATAGACAGATAGATAGATGAGAGATGAGAGAAAGAGAGAGAGAGAGAGAAAGAGAGAAAGAAAGCTGGCTAGTTTTATGTCAACTTGACACTAGCTAGAGTTATCTAGAAGGAGGGAAACTCAATTAAGAAAATGCCTCCATAAAATCTGGCTGAAGAACATTTTTTTAATTAGTGATTGATGGGGGAGGGCCCAGCCCATTGTGGGTGGTATTATCCCTCATTCATGGTCCTGGGTTCTATAAGAAATCAGGCTGAGCAAGTCATGAGGAGCAAGCCAGTAAGCAGCATCCCTCCCTAGCCTCTGCATCAGTAGCTGTCTCCAGGTTCCTGCCCTGTTTGAGTTGTCATGACTTCCTTCAGTGATGAACGGTGACAGAAATGTAAGCCAAATAAACCCTTTCCTCCCCAAGTTTCTCTGGCCATGGTGTTTCATCACAACAATAGAAACCCTAACTAAGACAGGTAATAGATGATTAATAGGTAGACAGACAGACAGACAGATGGATAGATGATTCACAGATGATAGATAACACGAAAGTAGATGAGACACATTAGGGGAAATAAAAGAGAGCAAGGAGAGGAGGAAAAAAGAGAAGGTAGGGAATGAAAGACAAAATATCATACATTTATCTTTCATATGTGCATGTACTCACAGAGAGAGACACACATACAAGAAAGCAAAGGGGGATTATTTGGGGGAGGAAGAAGCATTAGGGACATGGGCAGGAGGAGAGGAGAGTGGTAATGGTTCAACTATAAGCAAGCTATAAGGAGACATGTGCATGAATATATTACAATGAAGCCCAGGATTCTGCACCTTAGCTTAAAAGTTCACTAAAAAGCCAGGCGGCAGTGCCGCGTGCCTTTAATCTCAGCACTCAGAAGGCAGAGCCAGGCAGATCTGTGAGTTCAAGGCCAGCCTGGTCTATAGAGCAAGATCCAGGACAGGTACCAAAACTACACAGAGAAACCCTGTCTCAAAAAAACCAAAAAAAAAAATTTCACTAAAAATCAAAACTTCGATACAAAGCTGTAATAAGGTAAAACTGTCATAAAACCAGATACATGGACCAGTGGAATAAAACAGGAAGCTCAGAAATAAATTCAAACATCTGTAGTTGACTAATTTTTGATGAAAGAACCAAATGGACACAGCTAGGAAAGAAGAGTCTCTTTAATAAATGTGCTGTAGAAACCCAATTCTACACGCAAAGGAACAAAACTGGAGCCTTGAAGAAGACACAGAAGTCTACTCCCATTGATGACAGACCTGTGTGAAAAACCAGGTATTTAAAGCCAGGAAGAAAGCATGGAGAGAAATCTCCAGAGCTTCATGTTAGTAATGGACGTTGGCTCATGCCACAAAAAAATAAAATAAAATAAAATAAAATAAAATAAAATAAAATAAAATAAAATAAAATAAAATAAAATAAAATAAAATAAGTATCTTTAGCAATATCAAACTACACAACTCTCTGCACAACAGAGGAAATAAAATGAAATGGCATTCCATGGATTCAGAAAAAAATCCTTGAAAATCATGTGTCAGATACGGAATTATATCCAACACTTAGATGTTTTACTCTTTTTATAACATAACCCCACAATGGAAAAATAAAGAGCCATTCTTTTCATAATGAACAAAACATCTATATCGACAATTCTGCAAAGAACACATAAAAATGGCCAACTGTGTTGGATCTCAATAGAATATCACCTGGCTTCTGCGCCCAGCACTTTTTAAAAAGTAATGCATATCAATAATAATAATAATAATAATAATAATAATAATAATAATAATACAGCCACTTTGGAAATCAATATGGTGCTTTCTTAGAAAATTGGGAATCAACCTCCCTCAAGACCCAGCTATACCACTCTTGGGCACATACCCAAAGAATGCTCAATCATACCACAAGGACACATGCTCAACTATATTCATAGGAGCATTATTTGTAATAGCCAGAACCTGGAAACAACCTAGATGCCCTTCAACTGAAGAATGGATAAACAAAATGTGGTACATATACACAATAGAATACTACTCAGCAGAGAAAAACAATGACATCATGAGGTTTGCAGGCAAATGGATGGAACTAGAAAATATCATCCTGAGTGAGGTAACCCAGACTCAAAAAGACAAACATGGTATGTACTCACTCATAAGTGGATACTAGATGTAAAGCAAAGGATAACCAGACTACAACTCATAACTCCAGGGAGGCTACCTAGTAAAGAGGACCCTAAGAAAGACACAGGGATCACCTAGCGATGGAGAAATGGATGAGATCTACATGCTCAAACTTGGGGGGGGAGAGGGGGGTAATGGAGGGCAAGGGTCGGGGAAAGAGCTTAGAGAAGCAGAAGGTCCCAGCTGGATCAGGAATAGAGTGGGAGAACAAGGAAAGAGATGTCATAATAAATGAAGACCCCGTGGGAATAGGAAGAAGCAGAGTGCTAGAGAGGTCTCTAGAAATCCATAAAGATATCTCCACTATAGACTACTGGCAATGGTCGAGAGAGTGCCTGAGCTGACCTACTCTGGTGATCAGATGGCTGAATACCCTAACTGTCATGATAGAGCTCTCATCCAATGACTGATGGAAGCAGATGCAGAGATGGCCAAGCCCCAGGTGGAGCTCCAGGAGTCCAATCGGCGAGAGAGAGAGAGGTGGGATTATATGAGCAAGAGATATCGAGACCATGATTGGAAAAAGCACAGGGACAAATACCCAAACTAGCAGAAACACATGAACTGTGAATCAATAACTGAGGAGCCTCCATGGAACTGGACCAGGCCCTCTGGATAAGTGAGGCAGTTGATTAGCTTGAACTGTTTGGGAGGCCCCCAGGCAGTGGGACCAGGACCTGTCCTTGGTTCATGAGCTGGCTTTTTGGAACCTAGGGCCTATGCTGAGACACTTTGCTCAGCCTTGGTGCAGGGAGGAGGGGACTGGACCTGCCTCAACTGAATCTACCAGGCTGGGCTGAATCCCCAGGGGAGACCTTGCCCTGGAGGAGGTGGGAATGGGGGGGTGCATTGGGGTGGAAGGCGGGGGGTGGGAGGAGGGAGGACAGGGGAATCTGTGGCTGATATGTAAAATTACAAAATAAAATATTTAAAAAATAATGCATATCAATAGTAATTTCAATTTTTACTTCAATAAGACCATATCAAATTTTATTTTCATAAGTAATTATAGAAATGGCTTTTTCTATAATCTCATCAAAATTTTTAGCCATATCATTGTAATTTTTTACCAATATTTTATAGGTAAGAAGTCTCACATTTAATTTCAATTATTTCCATAATGATGTGTGAAGTTGAAGACTTTTTTATATATTTTATGGTGAGTGCTCTTTCATCTCTTATATCATTAATTCATTTTCCTATCAAGTTTTCTGGAGCCAATCACTCAATCTTTAAGCATTCTATATACTACAGCCATATCTCCCTTCATCTGTAACATGTAGTACATGACCATCTATCCTTTCCCTTTTTACTTTATGGTATTTTTACATTTAAATTGTTTTGTTATAGTAAAGTTATCAATCTTTTATAGTCTCTGAATTTTTACATGTATATATCCACTTAGTGTACAGGTACATGTATAAAGAGTGTGTGTGTGTGTGTGTGTGTGTGTGTGTGTGTGTGTGTGGTGGTGGTGGTCAGAGATTAACTTGTGGGATTTGGTTTTTTCCTTTCACCATTCCTGGGGATCAAATTCTGGTCTCCAGGCTTGTCAGCAAGTGCCTATTCCCACTGAGCCACCCCCACCAGACACATTGTTAGTTTCTAGGTTTCAATAACAATCTTCCCTTGTAACCCGAATTATAGAACAAATTCACTTACTTTTCTTTCTACTGTTTAGATGTCATGTTTTATGTCTTTAAAAAAACTTGCTTATACTTGGAATTTATACCTATATATATGAGTTTTTTTTTAATCTCTAAATGGGTAAGATGTTTGTTTCAACATTATTCGTTAAAAGTACATCTTTGACCTAGTAATAATTTTTTTTTCAGGCAGGGTCTCACTTCATAGCTCTAGATAGCCCAGAACTCACTGAGTAGACCAGGCTGTCTCAAACTCAAAGATCTGCCTACCTATTCCTTCTGAGTGCTGTTATTAAAAATGTGTGCCACTACACCTAGCCCTCTCATAATTACATTATATATTTAATTTCCATATGCTTTTGAATCTTCTTCTGAACTCATTTCAACCACACATTAGCATGGATTGCAATCCCAGATTCCAGCACACCTTGGCCAGATGAGCAGCCAAGACAGAATTTCTGGGAGCCCATGAGTCATTTAGCCTGAAATATGCAGGTCATCACCAGAAACAAGGGAGAGACCCTGCCTCAACAGTATAGAAAGGAGGGGCTGAATCTGGAACGTTGTCCACTGAACTCCACATACATGCCATAGCACAACAGGCACTCCACATATACATGTACACACACACACATACATACATACACACACACACACACACACACACACACACACACACACACCATGAACATACACTAAATAAATATTGCTTTTAAAGAAAGAAAAAAAGAGTATCAAGAGTAAATACCCAATGGCCTAATTTCTTTCCACTACCCCCCCCCCAATCAACATTCCTATCACTTTCCAATAGCACCATGGGCTGGTGACTAAGCCTTTTACACATGAAACTTTAAGGGACCCTGTAGATCCAAAGTATAATAGTACCCATGTATCAACATCACGCTGTTTTATATTATGTTTTAATGTCTGGTAAGGTCACTTCCCCTCATAGCTTTCTGTTCTTTCTACCCTGCTAGGTATTTGTGTACGTTTATTTTCCAAGGGATCCTCTGAAGGAACTTGGGGACCTCATGGGAATACTTACTGGCTTTGTTACAGAGATTACAAGAAACTCATGAATAAATTCTGGGAGTTATCATATCAACAACAGGGGGTGTTTTGCTATATTCTCAAGTATTCTTTTGAGTTCCAAGAGCACATTAAAATGTCCCCAAATACGGTTTTCTCATTTCTTGTGGAGTTTCTTAAAGCATTTTTCTTTTCTTATTTCTACCATGTTAGATTTTCTCTACCTTTACTACTTCTGACTCATTCTTTTTTGTGGCCATGAAACCTATTTATCTCTAGATGTTAATTTTAGAGCCTGTTGTGAAGAACTTCTTTAAATAAGCCATTTGTTCAAAGTTCAACAGCTATTCGGTAGTAAAAGCAAAACAACCAATGCCTATAGCAATATTCATTTTATTATCAAATACTGGGCTGAGGGTTTCGGGGAGTATGGAAAGTGAGGCAGGTTCTATGTAGCCCAGACTGGCTCCAAACTCAAAATCCTCCTGCCTCCACCTTCTGAGAGCTGGAATTATAAGCATACTCCTCCCCAGCTGGTTCTGGATTGAGTTTAGGGGATAACATAGGGTATACAGATACTATTTGGTTTTTGTCTTCTTATATATAATTCAATTTTATATGTATAAATCTCATTTTTTACTTAATAAAACAAAAGTTATCTGAGATGCCATAAAAATAAATCATCAATAGCCCAACTTAAATAAAGATCTTGGCTATTATGTGCTATTATGTGGAAATTTCTACACAAAACTATAGAGCTGTGTATGGTAGCCAATGCCTAAATCCCATCACTTGGAAGCCTGAGGCTCAAGGACTACTGTGAATTCCAGGTCAGTCTGGGATACACAGTGTCACAAAAACTAGTTATTGTGAAAGACATAAAAAATGTTACTTGAAAATATGCTAGTATTCCTCGTGCCCAAACTAAGTGTTTATTAGCTCTATGCAGGTAGGTAATCAATCAAATCAAATATACAAAATAAAAACAACTACAACCATTTATTATCACTTATCTAGCCATCAGAAATGGAGGGGTAGAACATGTGGACGGTTCAGCTGGATCTTCCACGTGGCTTCAATGGAGTGGCGTTGAAACTGGGTTATTCCAACATTTAAATGGCTGGAAACGAGAGTCACTGGTCTCAAGCATCCCCTCTGTGTGTAACCTCTGACATGATCTCTCACCTGCTGATGTCAACATGTCAGCTCACAGTTCCTGGGGGGTTATGTCTTAAGACAGCCAAATAGAAATAGCACCTTTTCTCACCAGCCTCCCTGGCCCTTCTGCGACACTCTATTGTTCAAGCCAGCTGTGAGGCCTACCCAGATCACAGTCTTCAACGAAGGAGTCAATGTCATGTTCTAAGGAGTCAGAGTGGGGTGAGATGTGTAACACATTCTGCCGCAGGGAATTACAAGCGTCAACACTGGCATTTCAAGGAAGAGTTTAAGCACAATTATATCAAAATGGTCTGAGAATTAGGCCAAAAGTATCCATTATCTCAGCTTACAGTTATCAAACAAAATATAGAGCGTTTAGTTAAATTTGAACTTAAACAGTGCCTGGTTTTGGGGGGTTTTTTGTTTGTTTGTTTTTTTGGTTGTTTTGTTTTTGTAACTACCATGCAGCATTTAGGAAATGTTCTTTCCCCCCAAAAAAATTATTCATTTGAAGTTCATATTGAGTGAAGCATTCTTAATTTTGACTTGCTAAATGTGGCAACCCTCTCCCAGACTGACTTGGGTTCAAGAAATGGTTATCACTATCTAGTGCTCAGTTTGGGGATGGGATATACTGTTTGTATCACCATCGTCTGAGTCTGCTTGTGTGGTGATCAAAACTGCTATCTGAAGCTGTCCCCTCCCTGGAACAGACATGAACGTCTGTGTTTCCCATGCCTCCTGTGTATTCCAGCACACTGCCTTTGTGGGTCTGTAGTTTCCCAGTTTTCTCTTGAAATCTCTCAGCTGTGCAGGAACTGATCCCCTGGCAGCAGTTCTGTTTCCTGACAGGCAACATTAATTCATTTTCACATTCACGCTGACATCACTTCCCTTTCTGTCTAACAACAACAACAATAATGGTGAAAGCCTATTTGGAAAACAGCTTGACGGAACAGCTGTTTTATCCACATTATGCGTTGAAAGCTTTCTCTAATTTGGGGAAAGAAATGCCCACAGCCACAAGACCACTGCAGTCCAGGTATCAAGGAAACACTACACTTTGCTGACTTACTATTCTACCAACACAATTAATGTATCAACTATTTACATCGGTTTTGTATAATCCTAACTAAATTACTAAACTGTTCACCATGTATTTGCAAACCTGTCTATCCAGGGTGACCCGCCAGTGGCTTTCCCACTCACCATTCCATCAATTCCCAAGCTGTTTCGTATTCCCAGAGTCCATTAAAGAATAGCTGAGGTCTTACCTTTGTGTGGAGTGAGTAGCTGTTGTGTAATAATTCATTCTGTCACCAAATTTAGATCTGAGACTTTAATGCTCACTAAGAACATATTTAGCATCATCATCTTCCCCTGCTACAGACAAGTATAAGTTGTGATGACTCACCAGAACTCAGGTTGCCATGGGAACTATCAGAGTGATACTATTACTTGTAAGAAATGGCCTGGGTAGCAAGCAATCGGGCCTGTGCATCTAATTCATGGGGAGAGTCTGCTTTCCTCTTTCACTGTTACAACAGAGCATACAGAGGACTGTACAGTGTTAACCCTACATCCGTTGTCTTCTCTTTCCCTAAGAGCAGAACCTCAACAATGACCCGGCCCCTACCGTAAAACATTGGGTGCTCAAAGAAACAGCAAAAACCAGTTGAGAGCTAGCCTGGTACACACAAAACTCAGGTCCTCTTTAGTCTAAGTCATTGAGAAAATAGTATCTCCTGGCCAGGCAGGTGGACATAGAAAGGCAGTGGTGGCACAGGTACCTTGAGGGCCACCCTCAAGTAAATGCTAGAACAGCCTTAAAATTGAACCAACTCGATATCCCGCAAAACGTAGGTCCTCGTGGATTCAATAAGCCATTGTGATAAACCAACACCTAAAGCAAACATATGAGGTAATACATTTGCTTACTGGGTAATCATGTTGAGTCAAGATATCCTGATTCTGACACTCTAAGTGTCCTCACCAAACACTGACTATAGAATGGAAGATCCAGCCAAAGGTAACACAATGGCTTAACCTTTCTGACAAGCCTCGGCTCTGTTCAACAGGCATTTGATCCAGTGAATGGGGTAGCACTGTAGTGGAGTGGTAGTTTACCAACCATTTGGTTTACTGCGGGAGAAGAAATCCTGAGCCACAAATCACAGACAGACAATATTCTATCAGATGATGTAAGCCAACACAGTGTGAGCCAGCGAGCTATAGGCCTCACTTAACTTACCTGTACCACCAACATACATCAGAGTTCTGCCAATACTCATGTCAAAAAGTCTAAGCAAAAACATGGAATCCCTTGGTTACACCTAAATTCAGTTTCTTTTTTTTTTTTTTTTTGGTTTTTTGAGACAGGGTTTCTCTGTGTAGCTTTGCACCTCTCCTGGAACTCACTTGGTAGCCCAGGCTGGCCTCGAACTCACAGAGATCCACCTGGCTCTGCCTCCCGAGTGCTGGGATTAAAGGCGTGCGCCACCACCGCCCGGCTTAAATTCAGTTTCTAACGGCGTCAGGATTCTGCCTCGCCTTTTCAGCCCTCTCCATTCTGTTTTTCATTCAGTTATGTACATTATCAGTCAGGCTTTATACCCAGCAGATCAACAGCTCCCAACCAGTCCCATTTTAAATGTTTCTTTGTTATGCTTTTGTTTTTGAGACAGGGTCTGACAAAGGCTGTCCTGAAACTCACTCTGTAGACCAGGCTAGCCTCAAACTCACAGAGATCGCCTGTCTTTGCCTAAGTTCTGGGATTAAAGGAGTGCACTACCACACCTGGCCAATTTTAAATACTTCTTAATGCCAAGTACAAAGAACATGCCCTCTATATCAGCATCTATATAAATCACTGAAAGGGATCAGATGTCTTTGATCATAGTCCTGTTCAATGTAAGAGTGATCTGTAGTCTGGATGGTGTCCCCTTAATGTGACAATACTTGGAAGTATGGCTTGCCAGGTGATACTGGTTACATGGTGGCAGAAGGTTGAAGCCCTAAACCCATGAAGCTGGAGGTCTTATAACAAGAGAAAGAGAGGCCAGGACTCTTTCTCCATATGAGCATACCAAAGAAATGTCCTGTGAACACAGGGACAGATCGGAGCTACCTACAAGACAGGTAGAGCCTTAGAATGAAATCTAACTTTGCTGAAATTTTGACTTTGAACTTCCTGATCCCAATAACCATGAGAAAGAAAAGCTATGCTGCTTAAGCTGCCCAGTCTTGTCTATTATGACAACCTGATGTGAGTGGCAAGAAAAGGAAGCCATTTATTTTGAATGTTGGAAGCTAGAGAGATGGGTCAGGAGTTAAGAGCAGGTACTGCTCTTCTAGAGACTTCCTGAGTTTGTTTCCTAGCACTCACAACAGGCAATTCACAACTACCTATAACTCCAACTCCAGGGGATCCAACGCCCTCTCTGGCCTCTGCAGGCATTTCATTCATGCACACATTCCACACAGAGACACACATATACACAAAATTAATAATAAAATAAAATCCTTTTTTAAAGGAAACAAAAGTTAGAATTGATGTGTACTACAGATTTTTTTTAACAGAGAACCTACATTTCCTACCTCCCATCACAAACAGCTTAAAGACTACGTGTCTTATTTTCATCTCTGTTCATGTTATAAAAATACCCTAATAAAAGCAACTTAAAGGAGAAAGAGTCAATTTTGGCTCACAGTTGCAGAGGGGATACAGTCAACCATGATGGAGAAATAAATCATGGTGGCAGAAGCATGAGGCCAGCCTGCCATATTTCATCAGCAACTCAGAAGCAGAAAGGAAACAGGAAGTGAGGCTGAGCTATCAAACCTCAAGGCCTATCTCCAGTGACATACTTCTTCCAGCAAGGCTCTAATCTCCAAAGGTCCCCTATAAACTTCCCAAACAGCACAGTAGCTGGGGACCAAACGTTCAAACACCCAAGCCTGTGGGGCCATTTCACAATCTACCCACAGCACTATGTATCTGAGTGAGTGCAGTTAAAGAGAGTGTTGGTATCCAGGCCTTTAAAACCATGCCCCACCTCCTCCAGCTTTTTCTTCTCTACCCTAGATATTTTAGAAGTCCCCCGTTCTAGATGACACAGGAAGCCAGGCCAGCCAGACATCCTGATTAAAGAAGAGATTCCCAATCCAGAAGAGACTGGGTTGTGAACAAGAAAACACTTTTATTTTAGAAACTGAGATTTTTGGATTTGTCTCCTCTTGCAGCTGAGTCTAACCTTCACAGTCTGCCAACATGGAACTCGACTACCAAACAAAAGCAGTATGCGGGGTGTGAAAGTGAAAGAATTTTAAAGTGTTCAGAACAGGAGCTATGTGATAACACTCACACAATTCATTGAACATGGAGAGGTTGAACTGGTGCCTACATAGGACCCTCGACCCCATCTTTGGTACAGGAGGGAACTCGGCAGGCTACCAAAAGAGAAACATAAACACCAACCCATCCACAACATCTTTGATCTGAAATCTGTCCTATCTGCAAGATACGCTAGGGCAATAGTGGCACAAAGTTTGTGGAAGTCACCAATCAATGTCTGATTTCACTTAAGGCCCACTCCATGAGGTGGAACCCAGACCAACACTGCTTGGGTGACTGAGAAACAGAGACCAGATAGCCCAGAGACATAGGGTAAAACCAAATACTACCGGTCTAAAAAAAAAAAAGTAACAAAATAATAACAACATAACTCCTAATGATATTCTGTTATCCTCACAGATCTGTGTATTATTCAGCTATCATCAGAGAAGTTTCCTCCTGCAGTTAAGGGAAGAAATAAAGAGACCCACAGCCAGACACTATGCAGAAAGACCTTAGAACACATAGCTCTAAATAGGATGTCTCCATCAAATCCCTACCCTCAGAGCTCAGGGAATCCTGTGGAAAAGGAGATGGAGAAAAGTGTGAGAGCCAGAGAGATGGAGGACACTAGGAGACCAAGGCCCTCTAAATCAGCTGAGCAAAGCTCGTATGAACTCAGAAGCAGCAAGCACAAGGCCTGCATGGCTCTGCACCAGGTCCTCTCTCTATACATAGTATAGCTTTCAATTTAGTAACTTTATGGTACTCCTGAGTGTGTGAATGAGTGTGTCTCTGATTCTAGTGCCTTCTTTCGAGGCTCTTTTCCTTCTGTTGGTTTGTCTTGTCTAACTTCTATGTGATGGGTTTTATTATATCTTACTAACATTTGTTAAAAAATAAAAATAAACCCATCTTTAAAAAAAAAGAAAAAACTGATAGAAGAAAATCATAATTGTAAGGAAGCAGTGGGGAAGGAAAACAGAGAAAACACTTATAGTAAGAATGTACATGCATGTGTTTGTATGTGCTGCTAGTGATTGACATCAGGACTTGACATGTGTTGGGCAAGTGATCTACCAGTGAGCTGCATCATGGCCCTGTAATACTGTTATACTTAAAGTAAAATATATTCCTTTTATTGATTTTAAAACCTTTATCAAAAGAAAGAGAATGGCTAAATAAAGCACATGTGGTAAAACATTCACTGTTGTTACTCTGTGGAGATGTAACAATTAATTATCTTATTTTTATATGTCTGAAATTTTTTAATAAAATATATTACAAAGAAAAACCATGGGCCATGAATGTGACAGAAAAATCTCACAATAAATACATAGCAGAAAATGATATGGCAAAGGTGGATTTGAACAGGTCAATGATCCAAACAAGCATAAATATACCATTCATATTAAAATACTTTCAGGTTAAAAAATATTAAACAAAATAGAACTATCCACTATCTACAAAGACAACTGAAACAAAATAATGCATCAATGCCCAGAGTAGCAGCAGAAAAGGATGCCAGCAAAAAGTAACTAAAGCAAAAGGCTGTCTGTGTTTGAGGAGATAGATGAAGTTGAAAGTACTGCCTGCCTACTCAATGTCCACCTTCCTTCCACCCTTCCTAGGAGAACTCTGGTTTTGCATGCATGTGGTGCGCATGCATTCCTGCAAGCAGAACACTTGACAGAAAACAAAACAAACATCGAAACACCAAGACCAGAGCTCTGATTTTGCTCCGTTAGTAGACGTGCCATGAAGTTAGGCAATGGCTGACTTCCTTCCTGCCATGGGGACAAGCATCGTGCATCTCTGAAGTCTTTTTCTCACTAGTGACTCACTGAGACGTGGGCACTGCGCTGCTTTCTGGCCAGTGAGGCTGACAAGAGGCTGTGGCAGTGACTCTGGAAAACGTTTTTTTTTTCTTTGTTTGTTTTTGTTTTTGTTTTTGTTTTTCAAGTTAAGACACTGAAAAAAAATGTGAGCCATTTTCCCTTCTGGAGAATGCCTCAATGTGCTGTCTATGGTGGGCACTGAAAATTGATAACCAGAGAGCAAAACAGATATCTGGGATATCAGAGCCCATACAGCAAGGGAACTCAATCCCCTCATGCTATCATTATGGTGATATTTTATTTGTGCTGAAATGTGATTTTATTTGTATGTTAATAAAGTTGCCTGGAGATCAGAACTAAGAGCAAGCCATTTAGCAGAAGTCCGGCAGTGGTAGCACACGCCCTTAATCTGATCACATGGCAGACAGAGTCTCTGTGTTCAAGGACACAGTCAGCACGGTGACACACACCTTTAATCCCAGTACCAATCATAGAGACCTGGAGGTCTGTATAGACAGGCAGTGACGAGAAGTCATGTGGTTGGGTTTAGAACCAATGAGAAGGCAGAACAGAAAGGCAATAAAAAAAAGACAGGACACAGGAAGGTCTCTCTCTCAGGGGAAGGACAGCAGGGAGTGGTAAGATAAGGTGGTCTTAGCTCTTCGCTACTGCTCGAACTCTGGGCTTTTAACTCTTTATTTGGCTCTGTGTTTCTTATTTAATAAGACTATTTAGAATTACATCTACACATCATCAAGCTAATAAATAACCCAAAAGAGTGCCCTCCTCTAAGTTAATCCATGACTCCTGCAAAGGAGTTGCAGGGCAAGAATAAATGTGTGGGACTTCCTTAAGGAGGCAGAGAAAGTGGATCAAGAAAGGCTGAAAAGCCAGCTGACTGGGGAAGAGAGGCTGGACAGACAGGGCCAAGGCTGTCTGGACCAATGAGCTACCATCAGCTGTCAGAAGAGTTCCAAGTCTCCCAGGAACAGGCTTGCCCTAGGCTCCTGGCTGTGCACAGATACTGTCTGGGTGCAGACTACAGAAAGCATGAGCTGTGAAGAAATGCAGAGAATTTTCTGAGGAAAGCAGCTGTGGCCGTTGGTAGATCAGGCTCTCCGAGGACAGAGGTCCACAAGGCACGTTCTCAGGGCCTTCACTGCCTCGTTTTGACAGTCTTACTCCTCCTTGCTTTGACCTTATTATATAGATAATCAGAGCCGCATTGATTTAAGCCAAAGGTACCCTGACTTATCTTAGTCATCAGACATCATACAATAATAAAGTCAGCCGGGCGGTGGTGGCGCACGCCTTTAATCCCAGCACTCGGGAGGCAGAGCCAGGCGGATCTCTGTGAGTTCGAGGCCAGCCTGGGCTACCAAGTGAGTTCCAGGAGAGGCGCAAAGCTACACAGAGAAACCCTGTCTCGAAAAACCAAAAAAAAAAAAAAAAACAAACAATAATAAAGTCGATCACAAAGAGAATATAGCAATTGATATTTGTGTTTGTCTAATGGATTAGTTGTGGAATATATTAGAAATGTTGACAGAAGTGAGGGCATGAATAAATCCACATTTATAGTAGAATGTTCTAGTATCTCTCTCATTGATTTATAATTTAACATTAATAATGACATGAGGGAATTAAGCATCATCATTAGTAAATTTTAATCATTCAAAAGAACATACTGCATTACACATAAAAGACAACACAGGGCTGGGGATTCAACTCAATTTGTAGGGTGCTGCTTATCTGCCATGCAGAAAGTCCTAGATTCAATCCCCAACACTGCTTGGGGCACAGTGCTGCATGCTTGTAACACCAGCACTCATGACTTGAGAGCCAGAGAATCAGAAGTTCAAGATCATCTTTGCCTACACAGCAAGTTCAAGGCTAACCTGGGCTACATGAGATCCTGGATTTAAAAAGGGAGAAGGGTGAGGGGAGAGACTTGAAAATAAAAACATAATAGCAAAAGTCAATGAAAATGAAATAAGCAATGTGTACTTTGGGCAAGTATGTAAAGGAAAAGTGTGTTCTATACTTTCTTGGTAGAGTATATATTTACATGTTTGGCCTTTTTGAAGACTGTATTGACAAATACAATCAAAAGATGAAAAACAAATCAAACATGACTTTTGGTAAAATAGCATGTGTATAAATCTATAAAGTGAGAGAGAAATGTTTATGCTGAAAAGCCACAACCTCCCATCATCCCACTCTGGGCTGCAGCGGTCCTGCATCCCCAGAGCAATGCTACAACCCATCCTGACTTCATCTTGTAACCTCCACTATTTGAGATAAGGCACTTATTCCTCAATTCTTTATTGATCAGTTTTATTAAATTGTATATTAACTTATTAACACCACAATTTACAAGACTGAAAATATTTAATATGTTTCCTAAGCACCTTACTAGGCTATACATAGACGGTATAGGTAAATTTGACAGGTAAATATATTTTATATGTAGTATGTGTTCTATTATTTTTTAGTGTTTTTTGTTGTGTATATATTAGTGTTTTTGCTTACGTGTATGTATATGCAACACATGCACACCTGATAGCCACAGAGGGTAGTTGTTGTCCCCCAGAACTGGAGTTACAGACAGTTGTGAGCTACCATGGGTGCTGGGAACCAAACCGAGGTCTTCTGAAAGACCAGCCAGTTCTCTTCAACCCTAGCCATCTCTCCACCCCCAATGCTGGCCTGTCATTAGATAGATAGAATATGTAAGACAGTATCTAAAATTTGATTATCACTTCATCAACTTACACTATAGCCCTTGAGCCTCACTTTGAAGATGAGGGTGCTTACTTCCTTCTCCCTTCTGAGCCTCACTTTGAAGATGAGGGTGCTTACTTCCTTCTCCCTTCTACATCTTCTATTGCCTCAGCATCATTAGGGCCTTTGTATTTTTATATTATCAAACTTGTGTTTCCAGGTCTGCTCATTCGCTACTCTTGAAGACTTATTTCTGACTGGGCTCAGACTTGGAATTAGAAGCTCTCAGTGAGGACTGCCTACATCTCCTGGCGATCTGTTCCTGGAGTTTTTCTTTGACTTTCCTCATCCTCTTGGCTAAAAGTTTAGTATATTCTACAGCCTCCTCCATATTCTCCTTAGTGCATTTCTTCAGAGCAATACCTTGATACTGTGTTACAGGACATGGAAAGATTTAAAAAAAAAAAAAAAAACCACATTGAATTTTGGGTGCTTTGGTCCTGAGCTTCTTACTGTCCTTAAGAGCTGTCTTACAACATATTGGCAGACATCATCTTCTTTAGAGAGAGTGAAAAGTTTCCTAATTCTGCCAGCTCTTTTGGGACCACTGAGGCACAGGAGAGTCTGGCAGTCCAGGGATATACTTCTCTAATTTTTTTTAACAATAACCAAGTTGAGAATACTCAAATTGACATCCACAATGCATCCTGAACAGACTTTCGCTTCTTCTCTCCAGCTATCCTTGGTCTATAATAAAAATACCCATTACAAAACAAAAGCCATGCTCTGCCACAGGTCAAGACACCTAGCTCCATGGGAAACACTTGTCTGTCATAGCCACCACTGACTCGGACCACATAACTGGGCTACCCTTCACCCAGAGCTGCTTCTTCTGCAGCCATTTCTGCCTCATAGAAAGTACGAAGCTTGCCATCGTCATGCCCTCCAATGAGTTTCTGACAGCTGCTGGCTGCAGAGGAGATATTCAGCTTCATCTTGACATGGCCTACCACCTAGAAGGCACCACGAAAAGGGGTGACAAACTTCTCTAACTTGTTTTTAAACTACAACAACAACAAGTTATTGCATGAATTTTCTCCCTGAGGGACACTAAGCAATATCTACCCCTTGCTTCTAAGGTTCCAGTGACAAGCCAAAGTTCCATTCCACCGAAGTTCGCCCTGGGGAGCCAATAAGTTTGTTGGGCTTACTTACAGAGATGGGTGGCCCCAAAGCACTCATATTGAAAAGTCTTCACCACATAGATGGAGATTCCTTCCTCTTGTTTGGCAAAGCCTATATAATCTAGCCCCAAGGCCCCCAAGGGCATGTGCAATTAGGTCAGAACTGCATGCAACTCTCTGGGATGAGTGGCTGGATATTCAGGTGAGATTCCAATCACCCTTCCCACCCGCTTCTTCTCTGAGGGAGCATCAACAGTCAACAAGTCCAGGTGTGGTGACCTTTTGCCAGCAAGCACAACAGAACCCATGAAGATGGTGGCTGTTGGGACCAGAGGATCATGCTGTACGACACAGGCCTTCATACTTTTCTCGTAGATATATAGGGAGCCTGTAGAGGCAGAGGGGCAAACGAGCTATGACACAGGAGAGACAGGCTCTGGGCTCACACTGCCTCATCTCTAACAGAGCTAAGCCCCCTCTCTGGCTCAGTTTCTCCATCTATAATGAAAAACTTCCCCTACCTGCTTCTCTGGAACCTTTCATCAACATAAGGAAACATGAAAATACACAGTGGAAATTCTTTTTTATTCAAGTGCCAAAAAGGAAAGCACACCCACAGTCTAAAACATAATTTTGAGCTAAAGAATATGCCAACAGTGCCCTTTATTCATACCTCTGGAGTTCAATGTGTTTCTGCTCCAGTGGTAGGCAGAGAATGCATATTTATTCAATTCTTTTAGTTAGAGAAATTAAAATGCAAATGTATGCAAATTATGGACATTATAAATGAGAACAAGACAGAAAAGTAAAACCTTGATTACTTGTTGGCTAGAGGGACATTAGCAGAATCCTGAAATGAAACCCCAAACTTCATGCCTGGAGAATCATGGCCAAAACAAGCCCCGATTCTCGCCCCTGCACTTCTGAAGTCACCACCTGGATTCTCTACCACCAGTTAGCACTCAGTTCTCCCAGCTATATCAACACTGCATGTGTGTAGGAGGAACAGAATCTCAATTCACAAATGTTTAAATTCAGCCACATTTTCTACATACTGTCATCAGGGTCCCCCCCCCCAAGTTCCCAAGACTTTTTCATCTCTGTTGAGTTGATGAGAACTGGGGAGAGATGTTGGTTGGGTAGATTTAGGCTCTAGAACTCCACAGTGAACAACTCCATTCATGTCCTGGGCCAGAAGTTGAAAATGTCTGTGGACCTGTCCCACAGGGGCCAGGGATGCCAGCAAGGAGCTCTGGCCTCTTCCCTGTCTTCTCCTAAGGAGCACTCCTGCCTGGAACCTGTATGGGAAGGTGTGACTGAACTGAATTCAAGACACTTATCTCTCCTAGTCAACAGCTATGGAATTGGGTCTCTGGAAATGAGTGATATCTATTCCCTAACCTCAGCTCTCAAGGGGGAAACATCAGGTGGTGAGAGGCCACTGAGAATGGACATTTCCCTTACAGTTGACTTTGTTCCCAACCCCACTCCATTTCCTGGTGACTCTGGAAAAGAAAATATAAGCTTTACCACTCTTTGAGCCTCCTAGCCCAAAGAATGAAGTCCTGTGGACCTGGGTGGAGATATGACCCTCTGATCTATTCCAAAGACTAGAAACATACCCCACTGTATATTCCTTTAGGACTTAATCCATCAAGGGGCTGGAGAGATGTCTCAGCAGTTAAGAGCAATTGTTGCTCTTGCAGAGGACTAATATTCGGTTCTCAGCACCCACAGAGCATCTCACAACCATCCCTAACTCAAGTTCCAGAGGATCCTATGCCCTTTTTCAAACTCTGCAGGCAAACATATGGGTAAAACTCATACACATAAAATAAACCTAACAAATAATGTTTAAGTTAATCCAACTGTGCCTATCAAACATCTATCTGGGAGTCCACCCCACAGGAAATCTGATTCACTTGAAGACAGGCTAAGGAATAATTCTCCCCTCAATGAGACGATGTACTTACCCTTTCTAGAAACCTCTCCTCCACACAATGACTTATTTAGCCTCTGCTGTGCTGCCTCCCACTTACCTGAGTTACCAGAAACTTTAACGTTTCCTTTTGTTCCTTTTGTCTTTTTCTAACCAAAGCCTGAGTATGCATTCCACAACACTTTGGACTTTCTCTTTCCTTCTCCAAAGCACTCACTACAGCTGCTGCTGTCACACAAATTTATCTACCGTGCAGCTGCCTGTCCGTCACGTGTTCGCTTGCAGACCTCCATTGCTGAGCCCTGCCTTCCTTCTTGGACTTCAACCTAGAATGTGTGGCGCGCTCTCTCTTTCCTCTTCTTTATCTCCCTCTTGGCTGCTGACAGGATACACAATTTGTCTTCCCCGTTGTTTGTCTCACAAACTATAGTAAAATTATCATCAAGCGTCTTCCTGAGCTCCTTTCTAAATTCTTTTATTAACAAAACTAGAGCTTGAAAGAGGGCACACTAACTTCTCTGGTAACAGATTGAATCCAAACAAGACACACAGAGTGTAGTTTAGAAGATAGGCTGTTGCCACTGGGGCAACCCCTGGCAGGACTGCAGTGGCCACGGGTCAGTAAAGGGTGAGGAGATAAGCCACCCCAGAGAGGATTCCAGGGAACAGCAGCTGCTTTACTGCACGTGAGCAACCGCTTACACAGTAGAAGCCTATAGACAATGGTTGGTTAGCACATCACCTCAGACTGGATAGTGAGCGCTCGTACAACCAGGGTCTCTGTCTGTGTGGAAGAAGCACATTAGAGGAGACATGGAGAGTGCAGACTCCACAGGCCAGCTACTGGCTACTCAATGCTACTTGAGAGTTCTGAGTCCAGGAGCAGGGTGTGCCCTGCTTCTTATTTAGAAGTGGGCAAAGATAGGCAGAGTTTTCTCAGACTATGAAGCACTCTCAAGGATGAGTATGTGAACCAGTCTTCATCATTTTCATAGATGTACTTTAAAAAGTAGCTTGTAAAAAGACAGAGAGTTATCCTAGACCCACACTGCATCTATCTCTAGCAGACCATGTAGTCTCAGAAATACTCTTTAAAGCTTAGACGATGCCCAGAGACACACCATGCCAAACTACACATTTAGTAAGCCCCATACTATTTCTTAAAGTTTTAAGAACAGATGGGTTTCCTGAGGGGTGTTTAGCTGTCCAGATGATTGGCAGGCTTATTGAATAAACCTTTAGGGGAGGGGATAATGCTATTTCTTGGCTCTTCTTCAGAAAGTTTCTTTTTAAATAGCAATCTTATCTTTCTAGAAGTTCATAAAGTCATGTCTCCATCCATGGCCATAGATATATCTCAGATTTCATTCTTTTTTTTAAACACACTGTTTTGTTTATTTTTGTTTTTTGAGACAGGGTTTTTCTGTGTAGAACTGGCTGTCCTAGAACTCACTTTTTGCCCAGGCTGGCCTGAAACTCAGGGATCTGCCTGCCTCGGCCTCCCTAGATTCCATTATTTTAACCAAACATTATATAACAGATTTTTTAATTAAAGAAATTAAAATAATAAGTAAGTCTACTAAAATATTGTGGTGATTTGAATGAGAAAAGTTCTCATGGGCTCATATAGAATGTTTAGTTCCCAGATGATGGACTGTTTAGGCAGGATTAAAAGTTAGAAGGTGTGGCCTTGTTGGAAGAGATGTGTCACTGAGGGGTGAAGGGTTGAGGTTTCAAAAGCCCACACCAGACCCAGTCTCACTCTCTTTCAGACAGCTGCCTACACATTAGGATGCAAGTTCTTAGCTACAGCTACAGCATCATGCCTGTCTGCCTACCTGTCGCCACACTCAGCATCATGATGACCATGGACTAACCCTCTGAGACTGTAAGCAAGCTCCCAATCAAATGCTTTCTTTAATAATTTGTCTTCATCATGGTGTTTCATTGTCACAATGGAATAGTGACTAAGACCAATAGCAATGCCTTAGGAGGAGGAAGCATCTTTTCTTCAGTAGATTTCAACAAGGCCTGGCTTCCTCTACCTTCTTCTCTGCTGCCCAGTCTACAGCCATCCTTCCTTTCTCATGGTGCTTTGATTGAAAGAAGGGACAAGGATGCTTTCTCCTCCCTTTCATATATTTCAAATTCCAAAAATGAAGAACTGTGCTACTTCCCTTTTCTTTTCCTGTCATTGTTTTTCACCTGTAGTTAGTATTACCAGGGCCACAAGTGGAACCCAAAGCTGACTAGGGAGGGTCCATTCTCAGTAACTTTCAAGTTTGCTAACGTCTGAGTAATTACCTAACGATATGATCTTCCTTCTTATCTTTAATTTTGTAGTGTATCTTTTGGAAAAAAAAACTTAAATCAGAAATTTCTAAGTAAACTCAATCAAATTGGAATTTTATGTCTCAGCCCTCATCCCTTGGAGTTAGAACTAAGGTCTAAGAATAATAACAAAGCAAAGCTGTACTACCTTACCTCAAAATATTGAAAATTGGAGCCTGTAAGATGACTCAGCAAGTCAAGGCAAACTGACAAGCTGAGTTTAATCTTCAGGATCCATATTTTAGAAAGGAGAACCAATTCCTCCAGTTGTCCCCCAACCTCCGCATGAGAAATGGTCTTCCATCCTTGACTCGTCTGCTTACGCTGACTTCCACTGTGGTACTGAAATCACTCTGACCACTAACTGGCATCTCCCCATATAGATGTTTGCAGAGCCACACACATGCTTCTAGACCCTGGTCAGTCAGGTTCTCCATGGCAGCCAGCCTTCTATGCCCACCCCTGACTCCAGGGAAAGGCTTCCCGGATACTTTGCCACTTTGGATGATTTCTCTGACGGTCTCAGCAGATATAGGGAAAATGAAACAATGTTCTCCTCTTCCCATCTCCACTACAAGAAACCTAAGGCCCTCTGTGTCTGAGTATAGAACGGCATGGCTCCTGATCCATGCGTGCTCACGGTGAGGGGTATGGGAACACTGACAGGCTGGCTTCTGAAACACACATTCTCTCATCCTCGCCCATATTGTTTCCTCCTAGTCTCTGTCCTTCTGCTTTGCTTCTCTAACTAGATAAGAGCTTGTCATCAAGCTCTTATCTAGTTAGGGAAGCGGAAACAGAAAAGACACATAGATTCTACTTGTAACTTGTACTCCTATCAGACTAATCCAACAGCAGGTAACATCATAAACTCTGGACAAAGTATGGAAAATAACTATGTGGATACATTAGCAAATAACTTGGGTCAAGAAATTATGGCAGGGAATCAATATTTAGAAAAAAAGAAACAATATGTATTTCTAAGTTTTTTATTTTTATCCCAGGCAGTGATCACAAATAGAGCATCTAAATGAATACAAAATCCTGAAGAGCTGCTAGCTAAAAGAATGAAATACTTCACTGTGCTGCACAGTTTTATGTCAACTGGACACAAGCTAGAGTTATCTAGAAAGAAGGAACCTCAATTGAGAAAATGCCATAAGATCCAGCTTTTTCACTCTCAAATGTGGCTTGCTTGGGGAAAAAAATATAAAGAACTAAGCTAAGGCTAAAAGGGACTGGGAAGAGGCTTCATTTACTATCACAGAAAAAAAACAGAATTTAGATTCAAGTTAATGAAACAAAATTCAATATTATTCAGAGAACTGTTGCAGGATAGTCAAGAACGCTGTCCAAAAAGTACTAGACATGTGAAGAGACCTTATTCAAGAGAATAGAAGATCAGTGAAAACTGAGCTAAATGGCCCCAAAGCTAGAAACACCAGGAGAAATTGTTAAAGCAGCCCCCGGGCCAGCTCAGATGGAGACTACTGGGGAGTCCATAAGGAAACAATGCAGATGTAATGTCCTCAAGTGGAATAGATGTAGGATCACAAAGGCATGTGCTCTGCCTGATCCTTCTGAATGCACATGCAGGGCAGGAACATCTCATTAGTCATTAATTTTATTATTTTTAAAAGGTGAACAAAATTGAATGTCAGTTAAGGATATCCCTACTATGTGTTGGAGAGTAAAATATAATATTGCCAGGTTTGAAAACCATCATAAGAAACAAAGCTTGATAAGTCTGTGTCAATAAAGTAAATGTAGCAAAATATTCATTGTACAGTCTAGAAAACTGATCTACAACTCTCTTTTTCCTGCACACTTTAAAGTTTCATAACATTGAAAATAAAACATCTCTTGTAAGAACCATCATTGTGATTCCAATGCCCTTATTTTGATTAAAATAACACTCTCTAGAGGTCCCAGCTCCTACAACTCCCCCCCTCCAAAAAAATATTTGAATTTCAAATTCTACCTTGGATTTCATTTTTCTTTAAATTCCCATTGAAGGATATCTTCACCTGGGAAGTAGGTGATTTTGAGAATAAGAAAGTGTGCAGAGAATAAAATGCAGTCATAGAGAATGCAGTAAATTTCACACATAATTATTCCAAAGCACACGTGGTATACACTTATGCGACATTTATGCTCTCAGAGAAGTTTCCTAGAACTTACCATCTCTTCCTTCAGTACTATCAAGTCTCAAAGATAGGCAGGAGGAAACAGTTTTTGGTCATTTAGTGACCTGTGTGGCATAGTTTATGACTGCTAAGTTCAACAGTTAGAACCTAGCATGATGTGGAAGAAAAAGCCTTGAGCAGCAATTGGCACACAAAATCCTGATTCATCAGTTTGACGTCAGTTTGCTAAAGTTACTAAAACTACAGCAACTATTCCCAGAAAACAAAAATGTCCACAGCTATTCCATAAAAGGGGAGGATAGTTTATATATTTTACTTGTAATTTTTTCTTTGTTCATGAATTCATGAACGTTTTATATGATCTTAGTAAGGAGTAAATAAAATCTGACCCTCAATGTCAAAACCATATGAGTGTACAGTAAGTAATCCCTGGGATCTATGCTTCTGCCACCATGGAAATAAGAAAAGAAGGTCAGACCCCCATCTTACTTCATCTGTGTCAGAACAGTCAAGTTAGGTCTGCAGACTTGATCACACTTAGGATCAACTCTTCCTCGAGCTACATCACTCCAGGACTTCAATAACTTGAGACAGTGGGCAAGACCTCAGAAGTTATTATTTGACCCTGTACAGGTCCCAATTCTTTGAAACTTTTGACTCATTGGAATAATGGAACAGAAGGTATCAACTTAATGGACAGGCTGCCCACTAAGTGGCAACTCTGGAAGGTTGTTCTGAATGTGGGCAGCAATGTGAAGGGCAGCTTGAGCATGCTGGGAACAGAACTTATGGGGCATCTGGAGTGGTGACGAGAAACTGTTGGTTTGAATACACAAAGCCCTGGAGTGTAATCAGGAAAGCAGGTACTTCAGCCACCTCCAAGGAGCAAAAAAAGAGAAGAAGTTGCTACATGTAATTATATGTCCAGGAGATACAGAGATGAAGTTAGAACTCAGGAATCAAGGTAGAACTCAGGAAAATAGAGAAAACGTCAAAGGAAAGCAGAAAATGATTGTGGGAAACAAGAGGCAGAGAATGGAGAAAATTATAGAGACCTACTTCAGAGAAAGATTCATGCTGAAATATATTAGGGTAGAAGCCAGGAGAATCATGGGGAGGGAGAACAGAAAAACCACTTAAAATAAAAAATAATTCAGTGTATTTGGAAGAGTCTGGCAATGGCCCTATGGAACAGTCTAGAAGCGGGGGAGAAATAAAGGGAGGAGGAGGAGGAGGAGGAATTCCAGGTGTGATGAACAAAGGCTCCTCCTGAACATTCCAAACTTTATAACTGAGGAAACAGGAAAATCAGAATATGCTGATGGATGTCAAAAACCTGAAGAAGTGGAAAGAATGTTAACATGCAAATTTAATAATTACTTTATAGTAAGTCTGTGAAGATCAAGCTGGATCATGAGTGTGAGTAGACTACCAAGAATTCATATGCATGTGACATAATTATAAGATAGTTTCGTGATTGTAAGATTGACAATAATATGAATAAAACAGATCCATTATCCTGAAGCTACTGAAAAGTAATTCCAGCACCAGAAACTTAAGAGCAGTCCTTGATGTATTTCCATCACTTAGCACTAAAGTGAAGCTATTAGCTTAGTGCTAGACATGAGCTCATTCAAAAAGTGAGGAATTAAGCAGCCCAGGGGATAGAGGGCCCACCCATGGATAAGCATCTAAAATCACTCTTATCCCCAAAGGAGTGGCTATTCAAGACTAGGATAACATGCACTCCATGTCTCTTTAAAAAATAAGTCAGTCAGTCTCAGATGGCATCTGTGGAATCAAGTTCCAGAAATTACTGGGTTTTCCCAAAGTACACTTTCTTCTTCTTTCTGTGGTTGATAACTCCTTCACATTGTGACACAGCATGTGGCTAGCCTTCTCACACATACATTTCTCAGCCTCTCTTGCAGCTATGTGTTCCACAGGGCTATATTCTAACAAGAGGAGAAAATAATATTTGCATTATACGGGTTGTATCCTTCAAATTACTCTCTTTTACAATGGCTGGACTGTGGTATGGTAGCTGGAATTATAGTATCTGTATTAGTCCACAAGTAATACAATAGGTATGAACTCCCCCCCCCCCCCGGAGCTGAGGACTGAACCCAAGGCCTTGCACTTGCTAGGCAAGCGCTCTACCACTGAGCTAAATCCCCAACCCCTGAACTTTTCTTTTTTTATTGATTAAGTTTATTCATGTATTTTACATCCCAACCACAGTTTCCCTCCCTTCTCTCCTCCCATTCCCTCCCATTTCCTCCCCTCTACCCCTGCCCAATCCTCTCCTCCTCCTGTTTCTGTTCAGAAAGGGGCAGGCCTCCCATGGATATCAACAAAGCATGACATATCAAGTTGCAGTAGGACTAAGCTCCTCCTCTTATATTAAGGCTGGTCAAGGCAACCTAGTATGAAGAATAGGTTCCCATGTGCCAGTCAAACCCCTGCTCCCACTCTAGGGGTCCCACAAGTAGACCAAGCTATACAACTGTCACACATATGTAGAGGACCTAGGTTGGTCCCATGCAGGCTCCCTAGCTGTCAGACCAGACTCTGTGAGTTCCAATGAGCCCAGTTAGTTGTTTCTGTGGGCTCCCTTGTGATGTCCTTGACTTGCTAGCTCATACAATCCTTCCTCCCTCTCTTCAGCAGGATTCCCCAAGCTCAACCCAAACCTGGAAACAACCTAGATGCCCCTCAATCAAACAGTGGGTAAAGAAAATGTGGTACATTTACACCATGGAGTATTACTCAGCTGTCAAATACAATGACATTAGGAAATTTGAAGGCAAAAGGTTAGAACTAGAAAAATCAGCCTGAGTGAGATTGGAGATTACCCCACTTGTCATCAGAGAGCCTTCATCCAGTAACTAATGAAAACAGATGCAGAGACCCACAGCCAAGCTGAGTGTGAACTTTTCAATCATGTATGAGAAATGTGAATCCTTAAATGTGTAAGAAATGTGAATTAACATCATTATTTACACTTGATCTCTATTTCCAGACCCCATCTCAGTCAAGTCAAATCCTTGACTGATCAGGAATTTCTTCACAAATAGTTTCAGGTGCTCACTTTTCTTCCTCCCAGATCTCCTGAGGGTTCATACAACATCCAGGAGTGAAGAGGATTTATTAATGCGATAATCATAAAGATTTTAAGGTATCAGCTGAATTGTACATTGTTTGGACATTTGAATTCCTGTGGTTTTCAGGTCCAAAGGACACAGACTGACAGTTACACTTCTGCCCAATAAGCCCCTCCAAGACAGGCCTTCTCAGCTGAGAACGTATTGATGGTGCCAAACAAGAAAAATGACATTAGGGTGCCTTATTCAGAATTCTGCCTCAGGCTCCTCTGTTGAGATTCCCATTGAACTCCAATTATCGCTCCTCCATGGTCTAGTGGTACCGAGGCTGCTACTCTCTCACAGTAAAACAAAAGCAGCAGCAATAGGCTCCTCTTTTCTTCCTTCTCTCAGACAGGGTTTCTCTATGTAGCTCAGGCTTGCCTTAAACTCATAGTGTAGCCCAGACGGACCTCACTCAAACTCACAATTCTTCCTCAGCCTCTCAGGGACCAGAATTCTAAGTAGGCACACCACAGGCTGCTCCCTTCTTTTCTTGAACCAACAAGTTCTCTAGTGGCTTTCCTCTCTTCTTCCTCCCACACCACTTCAAACTAAAAGGGCAAGACCTTGCCAACTGCTGTGATAATTCGACTGACTGTAAGGAATGCCTATGGTACCATAGTTAGCAAAATGTAACCCTCTTACAATTTCAACAGCATAGTTCACAAGCCACTATTTAGTGCAACTAAATTTATATTTATGTCCCAATAGGCTTTTCCTCTAGGCACCATATGTTGTAATTCAATTATATGCACATGTTGACAAAAATCACTGCTTAGTGCCCTCTGGCTCTTCAAATAACCATGAAAATATCCTTATCCCCAAGATGAGCATGCTTGGTTATGATGTTTGTTGAGGGTGATGGCAAAAAGAGATTTGTGTTCAGACTTTGAGGACTTTATCCTGAAGTCCACCTGCTTTTCCCACAGTATGGGACCCCAAACACGGCAAACCCAGTGATGTAAGGAGAAAATAGAAAGGGCCTGTCATCTCTTTGACCTAATGGGCATGATTGGCTCTGCCACCTCATTCCACCATGTCCTATGCTATCGCCAGTACCTACTCTCTTTCTCAAATCCCAATTCAAGCCTGCTACCTGGCAACCACAACCTCTTATTCTTCGAGAAGACTTCAATCACTTCCGCCAAACTTTCTAACCACAAACCGCTTTCTCCCTCTCCATTAGCTAATTATCCATTAGCCTTCCTCTTATTTCAACCTTGATGATAGAGCCCATTGTAATTACCCCTTCGCAAATACCCTCAGCTCCCTGGCTGCTTACTGCCAGTCATTTTTGCTTACGAAAACCTCTGCCCACTAGAATGCTACCCTCTTCCTTTCCATGTCCCTTCCTGAGCAGCTAAACGCTGCTGGGGAGTCCACAACCAAACTTGTTCATGCGATGAACATTTCCTGAGCTTCTCCTATTTCTCTAGGCCTGCTCAGGCACCATCACAATAGTGCCAAAGAAAACAAACAGCTGTTCTCTAGAGCCTATACTCAACAGGACAGGTCTTACTTCATGTACTCATGTGCACTCAAGAAAAATCAACAAGCCCAGGCTCTTTTCTTTGTCGGCTCTTCTCCAGTGACTGGATGGATCATCATTTTACCCCCTCTACTTCCTTTCAGAATTTCCATGCCTCCTCCTCTATTCACAGCCTTATAGGATGGTCTTGCCCATTCTTTAAGGGCAGAAAATACCATAAGCTAGCAATGTACATGCTTCACATATTTAAATATACACTCATTCATGCATTAACCCTTCCCTGCTTCATAGAATTCAAATCCCTCCACTTGTGCCCTGCATAAAATTCCCTCTCACCTTCTCAAGAACATTGCTTCTTCCGTTGCTACCTCCCTGGAAGAACATTCTCATCACATGGAAACAGACTCTCTTAAAACCTGTCTTTTGAAGAGCCCTCCTTTTTCCTTGACCTAAACATGCCAATATTCTTAAGAGAGATGGTCACACAAATGTCAGCTTATCCCCATTTACTCCTAAACTTATTCTGATCAGCTCCCGATATACACTACTCTACCACCCACCAGGCCTCATATGATGGCCAAAATCTATTTCCATGCTTCTCACACTAGCACCTGGCCCTACCTACTTCTACTTCTTCCCAGCCTTCAACCAGGCTGCTTCCCTCCTTCCTTAAATACTGCCTAATCTCCTGGGTTCTACGGTTCCCAGGATTTCCTCTTGTCTTGTTAGTTATTCCTCCAAGATTTCCTTTGTGACACTCTCCCTGATTCTCAGGCTTGCTGGTTCTTAGATCTAATATTTACTCTCTCCACAATTTCCCAGGAGCTCGGGTGGCTTTAAATACTGTAGTACATGTGGCTCAGCGACTTTCCAATTTATTGCATCTGGACTCAAACTTCTCCTTTTAGCTGCAGAAACATGTATACAACTACAAGTTCCACCCAAGTACAACACAGGGAAGTGTGACATTGTGTCCCTCCATATATTGTGCACCCTAATAGACTTATCTGGGGTCAGAGAAGAGAACAGCCACTAGACAGACTTAGAGGCCAGAAAATGGTGGCGCATACGCCTTTAATCCTAGCATTCTGAAGGCAGAGATCCACCCAGATCTCTGTGAGTTCAAAGCCACACAGGAAACAGCCAGGCATGGTGACACACACCTTTAATTCCAGGAAGTGATGGCAGGAAGCAGAAAGGTGTATAAGGCGTGAAAACCAGGAACTAGAGCCTTTTTAAGCTTTTAGCTTTTAGCAGCAGTTCAGCTGAGATGCGTTCAGATGAGGACTCAGAGACTTTCAGTGTAAGGAAACAAGATCAGTTGAGAAGTTGGCAAGGTGAGGTTGGATGTGGCTTGTTCTGTTTCTTTGATCTTTCAGCGTTCATACCTGGCTCCGGGTTTGTTTTTATTAATAAGATCTTTTAAGATTCGTGTTAGAGGGATGGACATGCCTTAGGTTGGTGCAAAAGTAAACATAGTTTTTAAATTTCTGATATTTGCTGTTTGATATTAAAATACCTTTTAATAAGTGTGGCTATGTCATACATCAATTTAATGCAAATTTCTCACTTTCTGGTTTCTGCTAATGACTTAATATTTTCTGTTTACTTCATATATATTTTACATTGTAAAAATAATGTTAGACAGCCAGGTGGTGGTGGTGCAATCAGGAGGCAGAGGAAGGCAGATCTCTGTGAGTTCGAGGCCAGCCTGGGCTACAGAGTGAGTTCCAGGAAAGACTCCAAAGCTACACAGAGAAACCTTGTCTCAAAAAATAAAAAATAATAATAATGTTAGACAAAAGGCAAATTTAAAGTCTTTCATTTGCATTTCAAATGTGTTATTAGGCAGCTGAGGCAGTTTATGATGTCAATCATGCATTTGGCCTAGAACTTCATGTGAGTATGTAGAGTAACATCAACAAGGCATTGAACCTGTACAGTGGTGGTACAAGCAAAAGTTCTACCAAGGAGACAAGAGATCCTGGAAGATGATGAGTGAGGCTGTCAGCCATCAGAAGTCAACAACCACCAAGTGAGAACAATCCTCACAGCAATTCCTCTTACAGCCATAGGAGATGTTGCCTAAGAGCTCAGTGTGGACCATTCACCTGTCATCCAGCCTTTAGAGTAAAGTGGAAAGGTGAGAAGAACTTGTCCATCAGCAGGGCAGCTAGTCTGGTCCAACACAGATTTCTGAACCCCAGGGGACACCATTATATCTAAAAAGTACATTCAGCAAGTCAAGGTGTGCACTGAAAACTTCAATTCCTGAAGCCAGCGTTGGTCACCAGAAAGAGCCTAATTCTTCTCCACTACAGCTTCCAACCACGTGTCACACAATCAAGTCTTTAAAAGTTGAACAAATTATGAAGTTTTGCCTCATGTATCATATTAACCAAACCTTTTAGCAACAAACCGACCACTGCTTCTTCAAGCATCTCAACAATTTCTCCCAGGAAAAGGGAGGATGCAGAAAATGCTTTCCAAAAGTTTGTTCAACCCCAAAGCACAGATTTTACCCTATAGAAATAAACTTAGTTCTCACTGGCAAAAATGTATTGATTGTAGTGGTTCCGATTTTGATTAATAAACATGTTTGTGCTTACTTATGACTTGAAGTTCATGGTCTGAAGCTGATTCCTTTCGTACAAAGCTAACAGACTGACCAATTCAGTACACTCTTTACCTCTACTGCCAAGACCCACTTGAAACCCATTTGAACCACTGCTCCAGTGTGATCTTTCCAAACTGCCATGGAGACAGTTCCAGACAGCCTCCACACCTACGCCAGAGTGATATTATGTGCTTTTACTGTTTAAATTCTTACTTAGCCAAGTCTGGTGGGGCATATCACTTGAGCAGTAGAGGGAGGAATATCAGGAGTTCAAGGTAACCCTTGGCTACATAAAGAGTTGGAAGCCAACCTGGGCTCTATGAGACCCTGTCCTAACTTTTTAAAACAATAAACTGAAAAAAAAAAAAAAAACTTTAATGGTTTCCCTTTCTGTGGCATAAAAAAACTACACTCCCTCCATGGCTGCAGGGCTTGCCTGACCTGGATTTTCCTGGAGATAATTCCCTCCCCTGTTGCTCTAATCACAGGGTATTTTGTCTGATTTTCACGAATTCTGTTCCTTCCTGTAGTGTGTCCCATCCTCCACTTACGGATAGCGCTTTCCACCTTTTTCGGGTATAAAACAGTTGTCCCCCACTTTCCACCACTGCTGTCTGAGACCTCCATTGGTTTCCTTTATAACACACTAGGCTCCCCACATCCATGAGTTCCAGATCTATAAATTCAACGACTCACAGATCAAAGCCATCCCCTACCAGTGCGTCTGTAATGAGCACATACAGGCATTTTTCCTTGTCACCGTCCCCTGAGAACGGCAGTCTAACAACTATTCACACTGTACTAGGTAATATAAGAAATCAAGGGGTGATTTCAGATCTGCAATCAGATGTGTGGGAGTCAGGCAAACACTACAGCGTTTTATATGAAGAACTTTGAACATCTGTAGATTTTAGTATCTATGAGGAATGATGGGGAGATGTCCTAGAAACAACCCCCTTCAGACACTGAGAGATGACTGTTTTTATTGCAGTTTCCAATGATTTTTAATAATTTTGTTGTTCCTTTTGTGGGTGTTCCCATGTCTCCCATTCAAATGCTAATCTGGGAAAGTAACTACATCTGCTTTGCATCACAGCATTCCCAACATGTATCCAAATACTTGGCCCAAACTCTGAACTACACGGCAGGATGAGTAAATAAAGGAGTGAAAAAGTGAGTAAAGTATGGGCTCCTAAGGTACATATTTCATTTCCACGGCTATTAAAGTCCCTGTGTGGCAATGGCCTATTTACTTACGAATACTAGCTGCCACTCTGTGTTCCTTTGGATATAAGACTGTTTTAATTGAGCCTCTGAGATATGGGGCTCTCTGGATTTTTCAATTATTTTTGCTATGCCTAAAGCATCCTTTTTAAAAAAAAAAAAAAAACCACAATTAATAACTGTTATACGAAAGCAAATGAGCTTGGGCCTTCAGAATCTATGTTGGAGTCTCCAAGGTGTTGTGATAAAGCCAACACGCTAAAATAAAACAGACCAGAGCACCCTGCAATCCTGAAAGCCAATCCCAATGAGAAAGAAAAGGAACCCCATTCTGAACACATGTGTCGGGCCCTGAATTAAACCGTAGCACACACACAGCACATTTATAACTCACAGTATCTCCATGAGAAGAGGCCCAGTAACAGTCCCATTTTAGAGATGAGATTAGAAAACTGAGGCTTTAAGGCTTGAGTAACATGATGAGGTTCACCCAGCTGGCAAGCAGTAAAGCCACCCTCAATCGCCAATCACTGGGCTGGTGAATAGGCACTTTTCAGTTCAGATGACAGGAGATAACGCAAAAGGCCGCTAGGCCCCAGCCTTGTGTCTTGCAATTATCCCGTCCATTAACGAGAGTTGGTTTTCTACAGTGAGTGGCTGCATTTTTTTTCCAATTTATCTCAGTCATTGTTATGCAAACCTCATAGTTCTCATTTGCACAAAAGTCCTGGGAAAAATCTTTAGCAAGGCTATCTTTAGGTCTTGAAAGCTCTTCTTTCCCTTCCAGGAGGCCCCAAAGTGACAGGCTAATGGGAACTGCACTCTTTTTTGCCCTGGAAATGTGTTCACTGGATCATTTTTCAGAACAGGTCTCGTGGAGAAGACGGAGGACCAAGAGCTTGGGAGCAGATGTGCCTCTCACCAACTGCATTCCTTAGTCCTGAGCTGCAGTCGCAAGGAGGGAGCCTGGAGATTAATAGGCACTAATCAGGCTAGAATTACAGTCAGTTTTAAGCAAAATCCTTTTCCCCTCATATTGTACTGTCTACAAAGTCTCCTTCATCTTTTTTGATATCTTTGCATCCAAGCAGACACGGTTACATCAGAATAGCAGCCTTTGTTCCACGTCCCCACAAGAGAAAAGAGGTTCAAGAAGATATCGTGACCATGACGGGTGAAACCTAATGCACATAGAGTGGGACGCGGCCAGGTAAATCAGCTGATTCGCTGCCTTGTTGGTCTTTCCTAGTTTACTTATCAGTAATGATAGCTGCCACTCACAGGTGCTTCTCCACTGAGGATGCTGTGTTTGTTAGTCAGCTTCCCGTTGCATAGAAACATCTGAGAAAAGGTCAATTTTTTTGCCTTACAGTCTTGGTGCTTCCAGGCCATGTTCAGCTGGCTCTATGCTCCTGGGTCTGTGGCAAGGCATTATCATGTGCCAAGAACATCTGAAAGAACAAAACCACTCACCTCACGACCAGGAAGCAAAAGAGGACAAAGAAGAGGGTAGATATCCCATAATACCTTTTTGGGGCACACCCTCAATAACTTAAAGGCCCCCACATCTTAGAGGCTCTATCACCTCTCAACAGTACTCTCTGGGAAGCAAACCTTTACCTGTGGACCTCTGGGGGACACTTAAGTCCAAAGGATAACAGGCAGTCTCTTAAGGCTTGGATCTTGCATGTATCCCAAATACCCATGTGCTATGACTTGGGCCCCAGAATGCCACTATTAGGAAGTAGAGCCTTTAAGAGGTGGAGCCTAGTTGGAAGTCTTTAGGTAGCTCAGGATATGTCAGAATTTCTCACTTCTTCCCTTTCGCTTCCTACCATTAGACAACAGACCTCTAGCTTGCCACCAGTGTCTCTCACACTCATTCAGAAATAAGACCACACCTCCCTGTGGCTCTGGTCTCCACACCCTAGGAATGTAACTGGGACTTGTGCTCACTGCCCTTCCTTATCCTGCTACTCCCAGCACACAATTCTGGTGCCTTTATCTTGGGCAGACTGTCTGCCCTCTGATTTCTCTGAAGGCTCATAGTGAGGGGTCTGTGACAGGACAAGTCCACCTGCCAGTGTGCTGGGAACACAGCATAGCCCACCCACTCTGGAAGAACACAAAAGCAGACTAGATGCAAGGGCCGTTTTCCGTTAGTTCCTCACCATTTTTCTGTGACATGTGGATGGCGTCCGAGGTCGTTGGGAATCTCAGAAAGAAATAAGCTGTCTTTTTCTTGCCATCTTCAGACTTTCTACAATACTGCAATTAGCTAGCCATATGCTAACCACGAGCTGGGGGCCTCAGGGAAGAGAGGTGGAATATAATGTAGGCTTTTCTGGGTGTCCTGAAGAGGGAGTTAGATGCCTGCTACAACACCACATTCAATGTTTCAAAGAATCCAGAAGACAGAAGTGCGACATTATAGCTATAATCTCATCAACAAATAATCAACTCCCAAACTAATGCTTGACACCCTAGAACCCATTAACTATCCAAAGCATCCCTCATTATATTTACATTATACTTTTCCTGAGTTCTGAACCTAAAATAGTGAAGGAAGGGGGTTGAAAACCCATTTTAGCTGCTTTGCCAGTAAAAAAAAAAAAAAAAAAAAAAAAAAAGGCATCATACAGCCAATGGTTATTTTTGGAAAATCCACTCTCCTCTCAAAATGAAAACCAAATCAAACAGCCTTTCCACTTGATCAATTTTAAAATGTAGAAGTAGGAAAGTGTGCTTCGGTAAGAGACTCTAGCGTAGGACCCCATTAAAAATTCACATTTTAGAAAGAAACAGGAGCCATCTCATGAAGGGTACATTCTTTATCCAAATGGCCAAGCTATGCACTTCACTTCTCCCTAGGGCCAGAGCCTGGGTGTGCAATGTCTTTTCTCAGTTCCTCAATATGTTCCTTTCTCAGAGTACTGAAAAGTCACAGACACAGTTACCTTCTCTCTGATCATAAAACAAAGCAAGCAGCAACATTCTCTTTCCCTAAGATGCCCCACACAACCAAGGCAGGGGACTCTGTCTGTCCATCCCTGGACATACAGAAGGTGCTGGCTAAGTACTGACTGATAAATAATATCTTGCTGCATGGGAGCCTTGAGTCTGGGGAGAGAGTTTAAACTGGAGTGACCATCAACAGAAAAAAAAAAACCATATTTTTCTCTATAAAATATAACAGTAAGTGATTATAAAAAGTTATAAGTCCAAAGAATGGTTAATGGAATTTTAAAATAACTGCTAATAGTTTTACTTTAGTAAAACTTCTATTATTAAAAAAATATTGGACTTTTGCCAGGAGGTGGTGGTGCACGCCTTTAATCCCAGCATTCAGGGGGCAGAGGCAGGTGGATCTCTGCAAGTTCAAGAACAGCCTGGTCTACAGAGTGAGTTCCAGGACAACCAGGGCTGTTTCACAGAGAAACCCCATCTTGAGAAAAAAATTGGACTGTTTTTTAAGTTTATATCAATTTAGCATTCCTTGGTGAATTGTACAATGACTCTTCATTTTAAGCATTCTATACTTTGACTGTTCTGGAGGGACAAGCTGTATCCATAAAGGTTAGTGGCTATTTGCTTTGTAAAAATGGTTATTCCTTCTCCAATGGAGTCTTACTGGCTATACAAACCCACTTAAAAGCAGGCCCCATGTCTGGCAAAATGGCCAACACAAAACAAGCTCAGTGGTATTTATGGGGATGTTTTGTCTCCTAACCCTTTATCCAGGCATCTTTTTACCTGCTAGATCTTTTGCTTATCTCACAGTGTCTGATTTTGTCTTTTTATGAGGTTTATATGTGTGTGAATCTGTGTGCATGTGTCTGTATGTGTTTCTTGTGCATTTTCTTGGGCTATTTTTTTCTGTTTGTTTTTATTTTATCTTATTTTGTTATTTTTTTAGATGCCTGCTTGTTTTCAAATGAGAGAGAGAAAGCGACGATGTGGCCTTGAATGAGAGATAAGGAGGGGAAATCATAATCAGAGTACATTGTATGAAAAAAAACTATTTTCAAACTAGAGAAAAAGTGGTTATTCTCCCATGTACCTTATCACCATTTTACGAACAACATCCTATGCACTGCGGATGGGGGTGGTCACAGCTCCTATACAACACTATCCAAGTAAAGAACTATCTACCTCTTTCCAAGAAATGCATTTTGGTTCTATTCCTATTTGCCTACCTGTTGCTTAACTAAGATTATAAATGTAATTTTTGTTCACATGAGAATATGACAAAACTGAAGAAAATACCAAAATAGTACTGATAGCAAAATGGAGTGGCACCATTAGGATCCTGTCATAGGTCCGTAAACTATGACAAAAGCTTGGCCCAGCACCATCCACTCCGTATAGGAAAAGGGACTCGGCAATGACACCAGGAAACACAGGTGTCTGACAGACAGAATAATCTGCTATCATTTCCTCTGGTTTCCCTGGACACAATCAGAACCTAAGTGGTGGAACCCATGGCATGAGGACAGAGGCAGACGGAGCCGGCCAAAGGACGGTGCTTCTGTGAAGCACTTCAGCTAACACTCAGAGGGCCACAGCAGGGTAGAGGAAGGAGGAGAGAGGTCACGCACACACTAGATTCTCAGCCCGGCAAACCTGGTGAGATGAAATTACACACAATGCAGTCAGCAGCTGAGAGCCATAGCCATCCTCCACACCAGTGGTCCTTTTAGAGAAAGATAGCTTAACCAAACAGCAAGAGGATGGGTCTGGAATAAAATGCCAAGAGAGCGAGCCCTTCCGGCCTCAGGCAAAAGTCAAGCTGGCTTCAGTAGTGTGCTGAGTTTTGTGCTATATAAGGAAATAAATGAGAAGGGGTGGTTTCTTTCTTCTCCATTGGAAGCTGAAGGGATAGAAGCCACCACTCTGAAAGAACCAAATACTGCATTACTTCCTGGGTGGCTGGGGAGCCCTGTGTCTTGTCACCTTCGTGCAAGCCTTCTGTCTTTCCACAGACCTCTTCTGAATGTCCCCTTTGTGACATTACGGTACCAGCAACATCTCCGTGTCTGCTGGGAGGTGCCAAGTCAAGATACAAGATGCCAAATGCTGTTCAAGACAAGGGAGAAAGGATCCTGAGTTTGCAAGCAGTGACCCCACCAATGGAGGGGCGAGACCTGAGCTAGTCTTTAAAAAAAAGAAAGAAAGAAAGCCAGCATCTGAGCTCCCTCTTGAAGGAGGATACAACTTCAACCATCAGAGATAGGAAGAAAAGAAAAACTCCCAAAGAAATAGAGCTTGAGCAAAGGTTTGGAGTAAGAGAAGTATGGTTAGAAAGTGGAACAGGGGACAATGTGGTACAGGGAAACATCTCGGGTAATGGTAACCCAAAGCAGAAAAGTAAATAGATCTCACCAGTGGGGACGCTTAGGAAATCAACCCAAGATAAATTTATAGGTAGACACGGGGTACGTTGATTATGAGACTGATATCACCAGAGTTAAACCATAAAAAAAAGGAACACTGGAGAGCAGGGAAAAGAATACAAGAGAATCATCTCATCGTACATCTCTCTCAGGCAGGAAGAGTCTGGAGAAGGAATAGAGGCATATAGAAGTGGAGAGGCAGAGAGTAAAATCTACCAGATGATAACTGCGGTAGACTGAATAGCTAAACACTCACCCTCCATATCCATTCATCCTCTTTACCATATGCAATTGCAGCTAGTTACACTGAAGAGATGGGTCTGTTTATCTACTGGATCTGGACTTAGTCAACTGAAACAAAGGCAGTGTATGTGGAATCAGACAGGTGTATGCCTAGGACAATGATAATTAGTAGGAGGGAGAGAAGGCCCCAGTATCAGAACAGCATCCTTTTAGACATTGATGTAACCTAAATGGGGTGGCACAAGTATGTTATGGGAACTGGCAAACTACAGCCTGTGAAACCAAGCTAGCTGGATATCTATTTATATAAATGAACTTTTGCTGGAAAAGCCTGATTCTGTGCTGCAAGAGTCAAGTAGTTATCACAGAGATTCTGAACCACAAGGTCAAAATATTTCCTATCTGAACCCGTACAGAAAAAGATCGACTGAGGCCCTTCTTCACCCACACACCTTGCCCTTGAGATAATAATCATTCCTACTTGATCACCTTCTGAATCTGGACTCAAGCAACAGAAGAAGGCACAAGGCAGAAAACACTTGCCTCTTTCTCCTCAACCAAGTGATTTAAATGTTTAGCATATTTTCTTAAAGGAGTGCCAGAACTATTTCCCGCTAGAGAGATGATCCTTCGCTTCAGATTTCGCTCCTTCCCCTCTGTCGGGTTTACATATACTAATAACCTCCACATAGCAGGAACATGGTGCTGTGCTTCAAGGAGAAATGAATAGCTAACCGAAAGAACAGGAGGCCAGGCCAACAGCGCTCCCAACACAATCAGTCTTCTCTCTTCCTTCTCTCTTCCTTCCCTCTGCTTCTGTTTTTTTAGGCAATCCTCTTTCTTTGTGGCTGAAGAGAACCAGCCTCACAGCAGGCACACATAAGTTCAGAGAGGATTTTGCTACAACTTTTTCTATTTATTTTTCTTCCAAGGTTTCCCTCAGGTTTTTAAGACTGGATTCCCATCATGTATCTAAAGCTGGCTCTGAACTCTCTGTCCTCTGCTGTGATCTCCCAAGAGCTAGGCTGACAGGCATATGCCATCATGACTGGGTTTCGCTCTCACTTTTCAAAACATAAAAACACAGGTAAGAATTCACTGGGGCTGGGGATACGGTTCAGTGGGCAAAGAGCTTGCTGCCCAAGCATGAGACCTGAGTTGTGATCCCCAGCACCCACAAAGAGCCAGCCAGGCTTACACATACACATGCATATGCATATGCACAGGCAGAGAGAAAGGGGGGAAGGGGGCAGAGGGAGAAATCATTGATTACAAAGTAAGGAATAAAATACACAATGTAGCTATAGTTAGTTCAATTACAAATGAGAAGTGGTAGTGTATATTTTGTGTTTTATTAACTGACTTATGGTTATAAAATAAGAACTCCAGACATATTTGAACTGTGTAATTTTGAAAGTCAAAAGTTGGAAAACAAAGAAGAAAAGCTTCCCAGATTTACATAAATGTTGTTTGCATGGTTGGTCACTGGGTCATCACAGGGATGCCCAGAATGTAAAGCCACTCTGCTCTGAGGTTTAAGAGTGACTGAGGGGCTAACACCAGTAAGAAAGGCTGTGTCATATTGTGAAGTGTGCAGAGTTGGAAGTCAAGCTCCAGCTTGGCACCTACAGGCTATGAGAGCCACCTCAACATCCTCCTCTGAAAACCCCCAAATGGTAACAGCTTTGCCCAGGTTACCTTGAAGGCTGTTTGTAAGATGAAGAATGAGGGACATCCCAAATGTGCATTAGAGGAAATGAGTAATGTTCAAATGCTAATATATCCAGAGAGCTATTTATAAATGTGTAAGCACACACTATCAGGAATTACCCATGCCAAGTGAAGCCCAATGCTGGAAGACATTTATGCATGACATTTTAATAGACAGCTTTCTTCAGCATGTTCCAGCAGGGAAAAAAAATGTCTGAAATAGTCTCAGCCCTTAATAAACTGGATTTCTAAAGCTGGCGACGACGACAACTTCATATGTAAATCGTCAAAGACATCTGCTAGTTATTTCAACCAAGTTTATGTTGATCACATTTCTCACTGTGGTTTCCTAGCCAGCCTGTTGACTCACACACACACACACACACACACACACACACACACACACACATATCAATAAGCTGACCTCTAGAGGAAGTAATTAGGGAATGATTCTGGGACTGTCCTGTGATTGATGTCCCCAAAGTTTCAAATTAGCCTTTAGAAATCTCCTAAAGTATTGATCGCTTTGTAATGTCACCTTAAAAGAGTAAACAGCTCTGTGTTCATGGCAGAGCACCTGGCTGAGAACAGAAGTAACATCGTGGCGTGTTTTTAACCTCTTTGGTAACAAGAGGCCATGCCGGGATGGGGCTGTGCAGATGCCAGTGGGGGAGTCTTCTTTTGTCCGAAGGAGATATGTCTCACGTAGACACCTGATACTGATGGTTGTGCCGAATTCTAAGCAGACTATGATTTCTTTTTTTTTAAATAAAAACATACTTCTGATAAAGACTAACTTATGGATCAGGTACAGCAAAAAAAATTATCAATATTTAGAATAAATTATATCATTTACAGCACAATGGGAGGAACCAGAGGGTATTATGTCAAGTGAAATAAGCCAAACACAGACAAACAAGTATCACATGTTCTCTTTCACATGTAGAAGCTCCCCCAAATGGTCTAAGCATAGACAATTAGAGACTAGGAAGGATACAGAGGCAGAAGAAAAGAAAGTCTCATAAGAGGCACCAAACACAGACAGCAGGCATGAATTCTGGTAGAGCATAGAAGAGTGACTATTCACAATAACCTAACTATTGAATTAATAAAGCAGGAGGAGAGGGGCTCAGGGGCTCTGTCATGGCCAATCGTGCCTGTTAACTTGACACACCTCAGAAAAGGGAATCTTAATCAAGGAACTGCCCCCATCAGATTGCCCTGTGGTCATGCCTATAAGGCAATTTTCATTTGTTGATTGATGTGGGAGGCCCAGCTCATAGTGAGCAGTATCATCCCTGGGCAGGTGGGCCTCAGTGTATAAGAAAGGCAGCAGATTAAGCCAAGGAAAGCAAGCCAACAAGCAGCATTCTCCCATGTGCTGTGGGATGTTCTGTATGGCAAATGTTTTGCTGATTGGTCAATAAATAAAACACTGATTGGCCATTGGCTAGGCAGGAAGTATAGGTGGGACAAGGAGGAGAATAAAGCTGGGAAGTAGAAGGCTGAGTCAGAGAGACACTGCCAGCTGCCACGATGACAAACAGCATGTGAAGATGCCGGTAAGCCATGAGCCATTTGGCAAGGTATAGATTTATAGAAATGGATTAGTTTAAGCTATAAGAACAGTTAGCAAGAAGCCTGCCATGGCCATACAATTTGTAACCAATATATAAGTCTCTGTGTTTACTTGGTCGGGTCTGAGTGGTTGTGGGATTGGTGGGTGAGAGAGATTTGTCCCGACTGTGGGCCAGGCAGGAAAACTCTACACCCATGATCTCTACTTCAGGTCCTGCTATAAGTCCATGCTTTGATCTCCGTCTACTGTAAACTGTAAGCCAAATGAACACTTTCCTCCCTGAAGTTGCTTTTGGTCAGTGTTTTATCACAGCAATAAAAAGCAAACTGAGATAGTCTCTAACATAAACAATGAGAAGAAATTACTAAATTCCCTTATTTAAGTATTAAAATATCACACTGGCCAGGTATGATGGTGCATGCCTTTAGTCCAACCCTTGAGAGGCAGAGGCAGGAATTCAAGGCCAACCTGGTATACAGAAAGCGACTATGCCTCAAATAAATAAATAAATAAAATATCACACTGTACCCCATAAACATGTATAATTACTACATATTAATTAAAAACAAAAATCAACAGTAATTAAATAAGCATAAAAATTTGTTCAAAAGCATATATGGTTGGTTTCTTTCTCAAAATAATGCATTATACTTTACCTACCCTTCTTGTGATTATGTGAAAAAATACCAAAGGGAAGGATTTTACAGCTTGATTTTGGCATTTTTGAATAATCACTATCATTGGCCTTGCATCTAGAGGTCATTATTAAGTCAAAAAATATTATTTGGATATAAGCATTACTATACACCTATAAGCAATCTATAGCCACTCAAGATAGCTACTGGGAGATTAATGGATAGGTAGCAAATACAGCACCAATACAAGGATGACTTGCCTCTCAGGATGGAAAATGATAATGTGATTCTATCATGCTATTCGGATACAGCAAAATTTAAAACTCATCAACTGTTCAGTTCTGGAATTTTCTGTTAATATTTTTGGATGTCAACTAACCATCTGAAATTGCAGAAAGTAAAGCCGTAGACAAAGTGAACTGCTATATAGGAAAAGTCAGCCATAAGGTCAACCTTATGAAAGTTGCCAGGACTTAGGATGTCCCTGTACAATCAGTAACTAGTCATGTGACCTTGAGAAGTTCAGCTCATCTGTGAATCAAGACTCAGGATTTTAACTCCAACCTTAGACTTGACCAATAACAGCCCTTGCCTTAGGTCCCAGTCTGGATATCCTTGTCCAGGCCCTCCCTTCTTCCCTTTCTAATAAGCCATAGAGACTGACCCAAGCAATCTGCTTGTCACCTGCACAGTCTAGTCATTCTCTGGACCCAGGAGCACTCAAATTCTCCACCCAGGTACCATATTCCTGCTCTCAGGATCACCGTACACCTCTTTCCTGGGCCCACTCCTCTATAGGAGGTGCATAGTCCATCCTGTTTACCATAGGTTTGAAGGGTGGCTAAAAGGCAAGAGTTGGCAGAGAGAAAGGAGGTGGTTGGCACACATGGATAAGTGAATCCACACGTGTCTCTGCAAAGGTCTTTGTAATTCAGGACCAAGACAATGTTCTAGTTTGCTTTCTGGTGCTGTGATAAACATCAGGACCAAAAACGATTTGAGGGAGGAAGTGTTTATTTGGCTTACACTTCTGTATCACACTGTGTTATTGATGGAAACCAGGGTAGGAACTCATGCAATAACCTTGAGGCAGGAACTAAAGCTCAGACATGGAGGAACACTGCTTACTGGATTGCTCTCTCTGGCTTGCTCTACTAGCTTTCTTATACAGGCCAGGTCCACCTGCCTATGGATGACAGCACTCATAGTTTACTGGGCCTTCCTACATCAATTAGCAATTAAGAAAATGCCTCATAGATATGGCCACAGGCCAATCTGATCAAGGCAATTCTTCAGTTGAGTTTTCTCTCTTCACAGACAACCCTAAGTCTGTCTCAGGTTGAATCTAATTACGACAGGCAGCTACAAGATAGTTCTCCTATAGTTTTGTCTTGAACTCTGGGTAGCCAGAAAATCCCAAGTTCAAATATAGCCTCCTCATTTACTGTGAAAATAGTCTTGTTGGAATATCTTATATATAGATGGTTACCATTTCTGCAGATGAAAACTCTTAGCATATGGACTACTGTGCATATTCTGACCTAAGCCCTACAAATGTTACAGGTGTACCTGTCCAAAATCACACATCCCTAAAGTCAAGTTTATTTTAAAGAAAAGAACACTGATACTATATGTTCCTCTCTTTAAATCTTTTACTTATTCAAATTTCTCCCTCAGCAAATTGTTTCACATGTGTATGTGTGTACACACATGATGTGTGTGTGCATTCATGTGACTGTGAACATACACGCCATAGCACTCCTGTGGAAGTCAGAGGATCTGCCTCAGGTAACAGTACTCGTAATCTATCTTGTTTGAAACAGGGTCTCTTTTTTATTTTTATATTGCATATGCCATGATAGCTGGCCCTCAAGACTGCCAGAAACGTTTGTGTCTCTGCCTCCCCCATGCAGGAGGAACAGTAGGATCACATATGCTTGAGCTACATAGCCAACTTTTATATGGGCTCCAGAGAATCAAAGTCAGCTTCCCTTGCTTGCACAGAAAGAACTGTTACCTGTGAAGTCATCTCCCCAGCCCCAAATTGCTCAACTTTTCCAAGGATCAGTTTCTTCGTGTGTAAAAGGAAGTTAGTAGTTAAAATAACACAACCTACAGAAAAGTCTTACACTTAGTAGGTCCTCAACATATGCTAGTTTCTACAGCAATAGAAAACAATTCTTTAAAAGGGTTAAAGCAATCCTGCAAGCGTTCTTCTGGTATTTTTCCACATGGAGTTGAACATGTGTGTCCAAACCAAACTATGTCCGTGAGGGTTTACAGCAGCTTTAGTTGCCTTTGTCAGAACCTCAAATGACTCATGTCCCTGCAGGATGACCTTCACAAGGTAAGCAGACAGATAAGCATGAGCTAGAAAAGTCATGAAAAGCCACGAAGGCAGTGACAGCATATAACATGGCTAAAGAAGCCATTCTGAAAGGCTAAATTCTGCTTCATCCCAGCTACCTGACGTCCTGGAGAAGGCCAATTGAGGAAGCGGTAAATGAAGAGTGGTAATGTCAGAGTTTAGGGGAGGAGAGGAGGATGAATAGGTAGAATACAGTTTTGTTTGTTTGTTTAGGGCAGTGAAAACACTGTATTTAACACCATGATTATAGATCCATGTCATCATGTATTTTTCAATAGGGTATACATCTCCAAAAACCAAGACCTAGCATGAACTATTGTCTCAGGTAAAAACATAACCATCCTGGCCATTGGGTGTAGCAATATATGCTTTGGTGAACGGTGCAGATACTGGGGTTTGCTATACATATATGGGGCCAGGACTATAAAAGAACTCTACTTTCTACTCAGTTATTCTGTGAATTTAAATTGATTTTTTTTTCTTTTAGAGAGAGTCAAAGAAAAATATTGTTACATCTACATTCTGTTCCGCCCTGTCCCTCCTCCCTCCACAACAGTGTCTGATGATAGAGAAATTATTTCAAAGATCAGCAATGATGAAGTTATCTGAAATGAGGAACTTGAACTCATCAACAGAGAAAGTTGTTCAGTATGTGAGACAGATGTTCTTTCCAGCTGTTTGCAGATAATCTCACCAGCAGTGTCAGACTTAGAGTTCCAGAAATACAGAAATGCTAAAGCAGCAGTAACTTGGAGAACAGTTTGCAGCCAGGATTTTAACCCTTGGGAGACGTGGAGGGCAGGGCATGCTACGGAGAGGGGTTTTCATTAGCACTAGCAGAATCAATGTTGTTGGGTTTCTTTTTTTCCAGTAAATCTACTGAGGAGTGTTTGACTGCTCTTTCAGATAACACATGGTTTTGATTTTTCACGTCGTGGCTGTAGAAAATGGTTAGTGAGGTCAGATGAAATTGAATTCACACCAAAATCACAGGCCCCTTCAGGAACTGAATGTCCCATGGAGAGCACGCCGAGCGTGCACAGAGGTGGCTTCTGAGGAGCTGAGGTTGCCAGGGCTTCAGGCTCCAAGCTCCTCCAGATGGTGATGTTCAAGGAAAAGCACTGTTTTCCCCAGGTCTACTGCTCGGGGGTGGTAAGAAAAGAAATAAAGCTCCCAGGGGTGAGAGATGCTGCTGAGGTGTGAACACTACTATGTGAATCCAGGACACGGGCATAGACTAGAAGGCTCCGTCTCCTTCTTGCCTGCCTGCCTGCCTTTTTGTTTTTGTTTTTCTTTTTTTATAATATCAGAATAAACAGAATCTAGAATAAGCAAGCCAAGGCACACCTGAGCATCTCTGTTCTATGTAAAGAAGTCGGTTAAAGCAATGAAACTCTTCAAGACAGCCCAGGAAATCCACCTACTACCATTGGTAAAGCTTTCGTTAGTCATTGCCTATATTTTGGCTCTACAGATGGAATACAATACTGAAAATCTGGAAGGGGTCCAGGAAAAAAAAGAAATGAAAAACATGCTCCCAAGAGGGAAACATGAAAGAAATGAGGCTTATTTAACCTAGAAAAGAAGCGGCTCAAGGGATCTTAGTAATTTTCTTTAAATAGGTAAAGGGCTAATGTAAGAGTGACATGAACATGATTATTTCTAGTGATAACAGCTTAGTGGATGATATTGTAACAGAAAAAAATCAGTTAGACATCAGGAGACTTAGGAAAGTTGTGGGATCCCCTGAAAACTACAAAATAGCAAGAGTCTTTCTTAACAGTAGGAGTTTAAAAGAAAAGACTTCTGTAGGCAATATCTTACAGTGTAGGGGGAGATAACTGAAATGGGCTGCTACAAGTCTGGTCTCCAAAGAACAGATATTGTTAAGATGAAAATACCGCTTCAGAAATACCCTCAACTTTGGAATCTTCATTCATTACGCAAATAATGTGAATACAGTAAATAACACACCATGGTGGTTTCTTAGGCATATCCTAAAATGGTGCTCAGACAAGGTTAATAAGTCAGCAGGGAGATTACAATCAAATTAAACATCAATTCTGATCCCTAAAGTTTTATATGAACTGATTCTTGCTATGGATTTTTTTTTTTTTTTTTTTGGTCTCATGTCAAATTCTCTCTCCAACCCTACTCACAGCTGAAACAATGTCTCAGCTAAAATCTGCCCTTGGTGACCACACGAGATGACATCAGGTACTATTTGCTGTGAATCCTTCAACATCTATGATATAGTACACATATGGCAGCCCCATCGTGTATCAAATCAAGCAGTCGTGTTGATCAAAGCTCAAGTGTATACATAGTGCAGGGTTCAGTCAACAGGCTGGATCTAGTGACCTAAAGCTAACATCCCTTCCTAGAAGTCAAACCCACCAACTCTTGACTGTGCTTTTTATTGATTCTCAGGGAATCTATACTTTTTTTTTTTAATGTTTGCATGGAAGGGTATGATTTCTACATACTGCCTAGATACTTCTTCTTACATACAAATACACACTGTGATGCCTGGTCCATGACAAGCAGGGAACATAATTTTGCATTGGTAGCTCTCTCTGGGGCAACAGGAAACCTTGCCAAGAATCTCCTTTGTAAGGTCCTTTGCAGCCATATCATCAGCCTTTTCTTTATTCTTGAGAGTCCGTACAAAACAAATACTCGGGACATTTCAAACCTGAAAACGGTCTTAGAAAATGGTCCAGGAGTCATGTAAGCCTTAACCACAAACTCCTCTGTCCTTGTCTCTGTGACAGAGATCTGAATGTCACATCAGTGATTCTCACAGTCTAACACTCAGAGCAGGAACTGCAGGGGTGGCAGAGAGAAAGTTTTCCAAAGTGCAAATTGTCTATTCTACCTCAGACCCCTAGAATGAGAAATTCAGTTGGAGGGGCCAGGTATCTCCATTTAAGGAAAGCCCTGAACCCACTTTCCCTCACCCCCTTCCCATCTACAGCCAGGACTAGGATGGTCTCTAAGGCTTGAGAGCCACTGAATTATATTTTGATAGCAAGTCAGTGGATCAGCCAGTACCAGGAATTCAAATGCTGTGAACTTGGGATGGTGGAGAACCAATACCCAGAGGGCAATTGCATAACGGAGGGCAGGGTGCCATTGCTAGCCTGCTATGTGAGGAGAGAATGGGCGACTCCTCCTTGGAGGATTTTAGATTTAAGGAGAAGCAATGTAGTATTCTGGAAAGGAGATGTATCATCCGTCTAATGGAGGCTTCTCATGGCCATGGGGAATGATGAGTAATGGCTCTCCTCCCCAAAAGGGCAGGTTTAAAAACGCAGTGGTAGTGAACACTGCTGATGTGAAACAGGGTATTTAAAAAGAAGGCAGGCGGCCGGGCAGCTCCAGGAAACACCACACCAACTGGCAACTCGGTTTTGGTTTTGCTATGGTTTGGATGTGGGTTAACCTCAAACACTACATATGCTTGGAAATTTGGCCCCCAGTCTGGTAAAATGAAAGAACTGGTGGGGCCTTTAAGGGGTGAGGTCTAGTGGGAGGTTGACAGCCTTGCAATGGAATCAGAACCCCAGTTATTTCTCAAGAACGTGTTGTTTGTTTAAAGCAAGGCCAGGCCATTAGCTCAGCCTTTCGGCATCCTTTTTTGCTTCTCTACCCTATTATAATTCAGCCAAATCTGACAGGATAGGGTCACCTCATCACAGCCTTCCAGCGTCAGGTTCTTAGTTATAGCAATGGAAATAAAAACTGACACAGTTGTGTTTTGTTTGTTCCCTACTAGGGACACTAAGAAACACCTTTCCCTCCTGAGTTTACAGGAGCTAGCAAAGGAGAGCGTAGAGTACTAATAGGCAAGGAAGGAACCATTTCTTGGGTCCCTCCTCCCTCACACCTGCCACACATGGGTCCAAAGCTCAAAAGACACCAGTCCTAATTGAAATGGAACAGGTCTAGGCGGATACATGTGGTCCATTTTCTTGCTTAAAACCTCCTAATTTTCTGCTGCTATGTTGTGTCCAGAAAGTTAAGAAAAGAAGCACGTGGGGGGAGGGGGGCGGGAATATAATGAGGATAGTAAATAACTAACAGAGCACAAAACATGGAACCACTCTTGCTAAGACACTTGAACCATGCAAGGAGTTAAACAAAAAGCATGTTCTCCGGAAAGTGCAACAGTCTGATAAACCGCTTTGGAATGCTCTGGTCAGTTTTCATTTTACAGGTGTGTACATTTCTAATCCTTTGTGTTTAGAAGACGAGAACATCCATCAAATAGTGTTCCCTCTTCCCTCCTTTTCCTTAACCTTTCAAAGATGCCCGGCCTATTTTAACCCAGTCACTGGCTGTTGGTTCAAGTTGAATCAGTGCGAAACATTTGCTTGTTCGTATTCCTAATTTTCTGGACATAAAGATTGAAGCCAGGGCTTTAAGCATGCTGAGTATGAGCACTGCCACTAAGCCACCCTTCCGACTTTTCTATTCAATAGTCCTTCAGTCTGTCTGACCCCTCGGAAATCCTTCTCAAAATAGTTTGGCTCCAGACCACGGAAGACCTGTTGTCTGTATAATTCACCTGACACTTAGCCATGTTCTTGTCTTCACATCCCTCCTCTCAACAGCTCCCCCACACTCTGTGTATCACTCACTCAGATACAGACTCTAAGCACTCCAACTGTCTAGCCACGTTTGGACCCATAGAAAGGAATTGTAAGCTTTACTTACATATATGAATTCCAAACACTATGACAGAATATTCATTTCATGATAACGTCTAGTTTAACTTCTGGTTGTTTGAACCTTTCGCTTCAGCTCCAGTTCACACTGGGCCACCACAGACTGAAAGTGTGTAAACATAAACCCTGTTGTGTACCTTAGATACGGTCTAGCTAAAACCAGTTTGCTCAAAAAAAAATGTGAAAGCAATAAATATGGCTATAGAAGACACACACTGGTGCCTAGAAACTGCTAATAAGTGAATACTTGGCTGGGAGGAGAAGACAAGAGAAAAACAATGAGATTCCTGATGGAGCCAGAAAAGAGCCAGTGCCTGGGGCACCAGAGCATGACTTAGTCCGGGTCGAGCATCATCTATATCCCAGGGTCCTCAACAGCTTCTTCCCTCTAAAAACTCACTCCTGTGCTTCGGAGGCAACACGCTTAGATTATTGTGCTAAGTCTGTTCTCAGCTCCTCCTCTGCTTTCTATTTCCAGCTTATAATTGGTTCAAGCTGCAGCTGCAGCACTAAAGGCTAGTCCACTTCCCAGGCTGCTCACATGATGCTCGTTTTCTAATAGATATCGCTTCCTCTCACTTTATGAAATGGGCTTATATCTTAATGTTTATACACCAAGAGTGTCTATAATTGCACTGAATGTGCTCAGACAATGTCCCCCTTTCTACCACCAAGCCTGTTCTGATTCTTGTGCAAGATTTGCAGCTGGCTTGAGGGCTCAATCCAGCTGTTCATCTGGCTCTGGGGGTAGAACTATATCTTGTGCTTTTTTTTTTTTTTTTTTTTTTACCAATTGCGATTTAATATTGCCCTAGTTTGCTCGCTGTTACTGTGCTAAACACCATGACCAAAAGCAATTTGGAAAAGGAAAAGGTTTATTTCACCTTACACTTTATAGTCCATCACTGAGACAAGCCAAGGCAGGAACCTGGAGGCAGGAACTGAAACAGAGGATATGAAGAAATGCTGTGTATTGGCTTTTTTGCCATGATTTGTTCAGCTTGTTTTCTTATCCACCCAAGACCACCTACCCAAGGGTGGCACTGCCCACTGTGGACTTTGCCCTCCACATTAAACGTTAATCAGGAAAATGTCCTACAGACTTGACTATAGGCAATGTGATAAAGGTAATCCTTCAATTAAGGTTTTATTTTCCCAAATGACTCTTGCTTGTGTCAAGTTGACAAAACAAAACTAGCCAACACAAACATCATCTACTGCCAAGTCAAGAATATCTTGATTAGTATCACATGTAATATTATTTCTAGCCTTCCTCTACCCCTGCTACTGTTATACCCAAAGAGGATGTGTCATAAAAGACTCTAAAAAAGATATTCAGGGAGCAGACAGAATATGGATTTAGGAGTTAATCCAGTTTAACTCCAGCTGTTCAATCCACTCATTCCTTCATTTTATATTTAGTTAGTAATTACTGAACATCTGCCACATGACAGGAAGTCACGTGGGCACTGGGCTTGCAGTGATGAAGAAGATACACTCTTGGCTTGCCTCTGTGAGATGTAGAGCATAGCAGGGTGTGTGCCTTGGTGGTGGGACTCCAGGAAGCTCTCAGGATGCAGAGAGGCACCCCGCATAGCCTGAGAGGGAAGATGCCGGCAGACGTACAACCCAGGCTGATGGCGAAAGGAAGAACATCAATATGAGGATAGAAGAACAGTCTAGGCATGGAGATTAGGAAGAGAGAACTCCAAGGAGAACTCATAGCAGGGTGTGGAAATGCAGGAAGTTGGATGTTGCTAAAAAGTAAGGGGTAAGAAAGAGCAGGAAACGACAGACACAAAGCCTCACTCGTCATCCCAATGTGTCTGAAGTCAATGGTGGTGACATCTGTGAAACAGTATACAGGAGGCCAACTGCAGAACTAGGGTTTTGTATTTGCAAAGCTCAATGTCAAGGGTATAGAGAGAAGAAACTGGACGGATAAGGAAACCGCAGGAAAGAAGTTGATTAAGAGGCTATTGCTATAATCCAGGTCACAAATGGTAAGAACCCAAACTAAGGCTTTGGCAGAGGAGAGTGTGCATGTGACAGAGAGTTAGGAGCCAAACCTAGAAATAAGTTGAACACGGGGTCGGGGGGGTAACAAAGAAGGGAAGAATGACCCCCAGGTTTCTGACTCATGCCACCGTGTCATTCCTTGGAAGGGGACTCTTGGAGGAGATGTAGATTTGGGGATGATGATGATGATGGAACTTTAGAAGGGTTAAATTTATGACACCAATGACACCAGCAACTATAGGAAACAATGAACACGGGGCTAATTTGTCTGGAGCTCAGACATTTCAGTTTAAAAAAATCACTGGCATGCCAGAGACAAGTAAAGGCATGCAGCAGGTGAGATTGCTCAGAGAGGGTATACAGAGAAAAAGAGGGACTGTGAGGAGTAACTAATCTGTTAGTCTATCAATTAGATAACGTGTGGACATGGCCAACGGTAATGTCCCTCCCCAACAAAGTACACTACGGGTATGCTGTGAACAGCGGGCTTCATCGTCATTAATGTTACCATTTATAATAAAAAATTATACATGCATTTTCACAAGGCATTCAGGTAGGTGTCTTACTTTTCAGACAAGATCAGGCATGCTCAGGGTGGTAAAGCCATAGTCTGTGACTATTTTTCATAACACCTCTTAATACAGTCAGATAAAATCTGGACCTCTGTAGAGTGGAGTTGATAGCTACCAGGATGAAGACCTCTCAGCAAAACCACACATCTGGGGGGGGGGGAGGGCAAGACCATGAGACTCCAACATAAAAACACGTTTTAATGCACAGATTACTATTTCATTGATTCTGTTCTATGTGCAGCCCGTTCATGGAAACAGTAGGTGAACATATAATGCTGAGCATAGATTTGGAAAAGAAAAACAAGTAACAAATATTAGCCACCTCAGAAGTGGCTACGAGTGGCAGAGAAACTGTATGTATTTGGCTGTGTGGAGAGTAGAAAGCCCTCATTTAGAGAAAGACACAAAGCATAGGTAAGTGAAAGAATAAACATCAGAGCTGGGTATACACAGCCAACTCAAAGGTCTGTCTCAGCCTTTCCTAGACTAGTCACGTATGAAGTACCCTACAAAGCAGATCTTAATGTCCTCCACCCACTCAGTTCTCTTTCTCTGAAGAAGTTACCGTTATTGTCACTCCACCAGATGCAGACTCTGGGCTCCGTTCCTCCCTTATCATAAACCACCTCATGCCATCCATGCTGCATCATGACAGCACTCCAGCATCACAAACAGGGTGGTCCCTCTAAAACCTGAACACCGCCTCATGACTCCCCTGCTCTGTGACTGCACTGGCTCCCCACTGACGCAGGAAAAAAAATCCAAAGACTTGGATGGTGTAAAAGACGCCCCCCGCAAGATCCCTGCTTGCTCCCCACTAGGCCACCAACTCCCCGTATTCCAAAGATCATGAGACTCTCTGGCACCTCCAGGCGTTTCTCGAAGCCCCTGAGAGTTCTTGTCCATGTCATCTGCCAGGACTCTGCCTCAGAGACCCCTGTCCCTGAACCTGCCTGATCACCATCCTTTTGTGTCATCACAGATAGAAAGGATCTTTCACTAGAGAGTCCCCACACTGTGCCCTGCACACAGGTAGCACCCATCATATCTTACCACAGTTACATGTACAAACATGTATCTCCCCTCCTTCTAGAGTAACCATTTGAAACGAGAGTCACTTTATCCTTGCATCCACCATACTTAGCCAGTGCTTGGCATGTAGCTCATTATGTGGTTGTTTCCATTAATACCTCATTAATCACTCATGTACTAGTACTTATTACTTTTAACAATGGGATTTTCACTCAATACTCTGATACTCTGTTCAGCAGTCTCTTATGAATAGAGTTTGGATAAGCAACTTACATAGAATTATCACCTCTTGTTACACTGATAAATATTGATTCTAAAACTTAAAATATACATAAATTCCTAAAACCATCCCTTGAACTAGCATAACCACATGAAAATTAATTCATCTAATGAGAACCACCTAACTGTATTTATGTCTCTAACTTTAGCAAAATTACAATTCACCGAATTCACTGTAAACAGGGACATTTAAGGGAGTTCTTTCAGACTGAACAAAACAATAAATGGACTAATTTGGGGTGTGGCTTTTTTTTCTTTTTGGTTTTTTGAGACATAGCTTCACATAGCCTAAGCTGACCTCAAACTCCTTACATAGCTGAAGCTAGTCTTGAACCCCCGATCTTCCTGCCTCCACCACCCAAGCTGGATTACAGGCATGTACCACCACTCCCAGCTCTGAACTGATGTTTGATGAAGAAAGCTACAAAAATCTACAGACAGATATAAAAAGACAGGCTATATAAAAAACAAAATGGGCAAAAGCATAAACTAACAATTCACAAAAGCAGAGCTTTCACAGAAGTATGTCAGAATACAGTCCATGTTAATAAGACAAAGGACTCTAAAACAATGTATCAATGACTAAAGCATTTTAATCCAGCAATGACTAGAGGTACATCTTGCCTACGTTTGGACAAGTATATAGAAATAATCTCATACTGTCAGTAGCAGTGTGAATTCACATTGTACCTTTGGAGGGAAATTGTATTATATTCTTTAATAGTAAATATCCTTTCACTCTAATTTCTAGGAATTATCCCTCTATAAATAAGTGTATAAATACACACAGTACACATGCACAGCATTCTATTCATAGCATAGTTAGACTAGCAAAGACGTTTGGCATAATCATACATTCATCATATGGTACTAAATGACTTTTGGTCCATCTAGGCAAGATCACTCCATTATATATATATCCATTTAAAAGAATGAAAAGAGAGCCCCCAACTCCAGCAGGCATTCCTTGGGAACCCTCAGGCCACCACATACAGGGAAGCAGGTCAGCTAACTGTAAATATTCACTTCTTCCTCTTCTCTTCCATATCCAGTCCCCCAGTCTCATCCCCAGCTCTATAGTGGAGCACTGGCTACAGCCACCCCCTTCCTTTCTGCCCCCACCTCCAGTGGATCACTCATATCTTCTCCAACTTTCTCAGTCATCCTGCTATTCCAGCCTCCAACCCCAGCAGGAATTCTCAGGGATACCACCTGCCAAGCCTGCCAGAGAAGCAGTAGGCCAGCAAAGCAGGCAGGCCAGCTTCAGATCCTCACTCTCCCTCCCCTGCTCCAGATCCAATGCCCGGTCTCATCCCCAGCACTCTAGCAGACTACTTGTTGTGGCCTCCCCTCACTCTCTATTCCCATTCCCAGGGAACTAAGCAGATCCTGGTGGAACACCCTGCTTTTCTTCCTTCTGTGGACCTATCCATCCCCCACCTCTCCTAGCCCATCCCAATTCCTAAGTGTCAGCTTCCAATACCTAGAAACACATTTTATCCAGAACCCCCAGCGGCCACACCTAGCAGGATCCCAGAAGAATTCCCTATCAGGCAACACACAGCTACCACACCCTCCTAAGAACCAGAGAGGGCAATAGAAACCAAGGAACAAAGCACCCACATGGAGTATTTATGGTGATATTTTATTTGTACTGAAATGTGATTTTATTTGTATGTTAATAAATAAAGTTGCCTGGGAGTCAGAGCTAATAGCAAGCCATAGCAGAAGCTGGGCAGTGGTGGTACACACCTTTAATCCCAGCACTTGGGAGGCAGAGCTAGGCAGATCCCTGTGTGTTCAAGGATACAGCCAGCATGGAGACACACGCCTTTAATCTCAATACCAACCATAGAAGACCCAGAGGTCTTATAGACAGGCAGTGATGAGGAGGTCATGTGGTTGGGTTTACAACCAATCAGAAGATAGGACAGAAAGTCAATAAAAGGGCAGACACACAAGAAGTAGGCCTCTTTCTGAGGGGAAAGACGACAGCATCAGCTAAGGGTAAGAAAGGCAGTTTTAAGTCTCAGCTCTCAGCTACTGCTCTGACCTCTTGGGCTTTTAACTCTGCAATTGGCTCTGTGTTTCTTATTTAATAAGACTGTTTATCTACAAGTATTTTCTATGAATTAGTCAAATGTTTATGAACTAGACATTGTTGATGTATTCATTGCCTGTGTATATAGTTATTGTACTTATTGTATATAGTTTTTCTTATATTAGTTATAACCTTTTTTTAATTTTAGACCAAAATGGGGGAATATGGTGATATTTTGTTTGTGCTCTAACAAATAAGGCTTTCCTGGAGATCAGAGTGCAGAGCCAGCCACTAGTTAACCATAGAGGCCAGGCGGTGGTGGCACACACCTTTAATCCCAGCACTGGGGAGGAGAAAACAGAAGTGATATGGCTGGATGGAGAGAGGAAGTGATAAGGCAGGGTGGAGACACGAGCTGAGCCCTTCCAGTCCAAGGATTCCTAGAGGTTAAGTAGTCTTTCTAGTGGCTGGCTGCTCTGCTTCTCTGATCTTTCAGCTTTCACCCTGATATCTGACTCTGGATTTTTATCATTAAGACCAATTAGGATTTGCGCTACACCCACACAACAAAGACAAGCCCGTGTATCAGCATCTATAATTACAATCATCCCAAATCCAGATGCCTAGACACCAATGTGAAAATACAATCAATAGAAGCCAGGACAATATGTCCCCAGCAACCCTACCACAGCAGGCCCTGAAAAATCCAACACAGCTGAAGCACAAGTCAAAGACCTGAAAATTGCTTTTATGGATGTGACAGAGGTCACTGACAAGGAAATCTGTTCATGAAAATATAAATGAAACAGTTCAGGGCCTGGAAGCAGAAACAGGGTCAATAAAGAAAACCCAAACTGAGGGAAATCTGGAAATGAAAAGTTTAGGAACTCTAATAAGAACCTCAGAGGCAAGCCTCACCAACAAGAGATGGAAGAGAGAATTGCAGGCGTTGAAGACATGATAGAAGAAATGGATACCTTGGTCAAATAAAACGTTAAATCTAAAAAAAAAAAAAAATCCAAGCACAAAACACGCAGGAAATCTGAGACACTATGAAAAAAAATCCAAGAATAATAGGAATAGAAAGAAGAAACCCAGCTCAAAGTCACAGAAAATATTTTCAGCAAAATCATAGAAGAAAATCTTCCTAACCTAAAGTATCTGATGCCTCTCAAGGTACAAGCAGCATACAGAACACCATATAGCCTGGGCCAGAAAAGAAAGACCCCTCAGCACATAATAGTCAAAACACTAAAAACAAAGAAAGAATATTAAAAACTGCAAGGAAAAAAAAGGCCAAGTAACATATAAAGGCAGACCTGTCAGAATAACAACTGAGTTCTCAATGGAGACTCTAAAAGCAAAAGTATCTGGAGAGACATTCTACAGAATCTTAAAGAGACCACAGATGCCAGCCCAGATTACTATACCCAGTAAAACTTTCCATCACAATAGACAGGAAAAATAAGACATTCTGTGATAAACCAAATTTAAACAATATCTACCACAAATCCAGCCCTACAGAATCTAGCACTGGTAGAAGGAAAACTCCAACCTAAAGAGGTTGGTTAATCACACCTAAGAAAACACAGGAAATAAATAATCTAAGACAATCAAATAAAAACGGGAAACATACACACACACACAAACAAGGATCAACATGCTTTTTATATCTCTCAACATCAATGGTCTCAATTCCCAATAAGAAGACACAGACTAATAGAATGGATACAAAAGCAGAATCCATTCGTCTTCTATGTCCAAGAAACACACCTTAATATCAAGGATAGACATCACTTCAGTGTAAACAGATGGAAAAAAAAAAACTATTCCAAGCAAAGGGACCTAAGAAACAAGCTGGTGTAGCCATTTTAATATCTGGCAAAATAGACTTCAAACCAGAACTAATCAGAAGAGACAGAAAGGACACTACATACTCAAAGAAAAATCCACCAAGAGGACATTGCAATTCTTAACATCTGCGCAACAAACACAAAGGAACCCAAGTTTATAAAAGAAACACTGTGACAACTTAAGTCACACATTGACTCTAACACACTGATAGTGGGAGTCTTCAATACCCCACTCTCATCAAAAGGCAGATCATCCAGACAAAACTAAACAGAGAAATACTGGAGCTAACAGATATTATAAACCAAATGGACCTAACAGATACTTTCACAACATTTCACCCAAACATACCTCATAGAACTTCTTCAAAACTGACCACATACTTGAACACAGAGCATGTCTCAGCAGATAGAAGACAATTGAATGATCACTCTACCTATCTGACTGCCATGGATTAAAGCTGGCTATCAACAACAGAAAGCTCATAAAAACTAAATAAGAAACTACGACATGGGTCAAGACAGAAATTAGGAAAGAAATTAAAGACTTTCTAGAGTTAAATGAAAATAAATACACAACATACCTAAACTTATGAAACACAATAAAGGTGGGACTGAGACAAATTCATAGTACTAGGTACCTATATTAAAAAAAATGAGAGGTCTCATACTAGTAACTTAACAGTACACCTGAAATCTCTAGAACACAAAGAAGAAATCACAACTAAAAGGAATAGATGGCAAAAAATAATCACACTCAGGGCTGAAATCAATAAAATAGAAACAAACAAAAGAATTAATGAAATGAGTTGGTTCTTTGAGACAATGAACCAGATTGACAGGCCTTTATCTAAATTAACTAAAAAGTGAAGAGAGGCTGTCCAAATTAACAAAACTAGAGATGCAAAGATGAATGTAACAACAGACACCAGGAAAATCTAGAGAATCATAAAGACGTATTTTAAAAACATGTACTCTACCAGATTGGAAAATCTAAAGGAAATGGATAATTTTATTGATACATATCACTTATAAAGTTAAATCAAGATCAAATAAGCAATTTAAACAAATCTATAACCCCTAGTGAAACAGAAACAGTAATTAAAGTCTCTCAACCAAAAAAAAAAAATCCCAAAACCAGATGGTTTTAACAAAGAATTTACCAGACTTTCAAAGAAAAGTTAATGCCAATACTCCTCAAATTATTCCACAAAATGGAAACAAAAGGAAGATTGGCCAATTTGTTTTACAATGCCACAAGTACCCTGATACCCCAATCACATAAAGACTCAACAAAGAAAGGATTACCAACCAGTTTCCTTTATGAACATAGATGCAACAATTCTCAATAAAATATTTGCAAATTAAATCCAAGAACACATCAAAATGAGCACCCACCATGATCAAATAGGCTTCTTTGCATAGATGCATGGATGGTTCAACACATATACACAGATTAAATATAATCCACCTTATAAATGAACTGAAAGACAAAAAACACATGATCATCTCATTAGATGCAGAAAAGGTGTTTGACAAAATCTAACACCCCTTCATGACAAAAGTCATGAAGAGATTGAGAATACAAAGGACATACCAAAATATAATAAAGGCAATTTATAGCAAGGTGATAGCCAACATCAACTTAAAAGGAGAGAAACTCAAAACAATTCCACTAAAATCAGGAATAAGATTTTCCACTCTAGTCCATATTGTACTTGAAGTCTTAACTAGAACAATAAAGCAACTGAAGGAGATCAAGGGGATCCAAATTGGAAAGGAAGAAGTTAACATATATTTATGTGTAAATGATATAATAGTATACATATATTTTCCAAAAATTATACTGGGAAACTCCCACAGCTGATAAACACTTTCAGCCAAGTAGCTGAATACAAAATTAACTCACAAAAAAACAGTAGCCTTCCTATACAAATGGCAAATGAATGAAAAAAGAAATCAGGAAAACAATACCTTTCACGAAAGTCTCAAATAATATAAAATATCTAGAAAAGACTTTCTAAACAGAGCACCATTAACACAGACACTAAGATCAAAAATTAATAATTGGAACTTCATGAAACTGAAAAGATACCATCCTTTGTACAAAGCAGCAACCTCCAGAATGGGGAAAAAAGGTTTTCTCAATTACACATCTGATAAAGGGCTAATATCATATATATATATATATATATATATATATATATATATATATATATATATATATAAAACTCAAATTAGATATCAAGAAAACAAATAACCAAATTAAAAATGTGGTAAAGATATAAACAAAGAATTCTCAAGAGAGGAAACTCAATTGGCTGAGAAACAAAAGAAATGTTCAACATTCTTAGCCATCAAGGAAATGCAAATCAAAACTACTTTGAAATTTCATCTTACACCCATTAGAACAGCTAAAATCAATAAAAGCAAATGGCAGCTTATGCCAAGGACAATGTGGAGTAAGGGGAACACTCATTCATTGCTGGTGGGAGTGAAAACTTGTACAGCCACTATGAAAATTAGTGTGGTGGTTCCTCAGGAAGATGAGAATCAATCTACCTCAAGTTCCAAGTATATCATTCTTGGGCATATACCCAAGGGATGCTTCATCCTACAACAGAGACACTTGCCAAACCGAATTATTGCCATTCTAGTCAATATAGCCAGAAATTGGAAATAACCTAGATGTCTCTCAACAGATGAATGGAAAAAGAAAATGTGGTACATTTATACAATGGAATACTATTCAGCCATTTAAAATGAAATAATAAAATTCACAGGTAAATAGATATGGATGGAACTAGGAAGAATCATCCTGAGCAAGGTAAACCAGATGCAGAAAGACAAATATGGTATGTACTTATTTATACGTAGATATTAGCTGTTAAGTCAATGATAACCAACATACAGTCCATAGAAACATAGAGGTTAGGTATAGAGTAAGGGACTAGGTGAGGAGCAGATAGATACCCGAGGAAAGGGAATTAGAATAGATAGTTATGGATGGATTCAGAGAGGGACTGGAGCTGGAGGATCAAACATAGACAGTGAGGGAACAGGGGGACAAGGGAGGGAACAGGGGGACAAGGGAGAAAATATGGGAAGATACAGCTAATGTTAAGGGTCATCTGAGGGATGGTATGGAAACCTAACACAGTAGAAGCTTCCTAAAATATATACAAATATGAGGTGAACTAAATGAAATCTCCAAACAAATCTGGGAAGACAGAGCCCCAGCTGGACATCGTTTGTCACCAAATGAAGTTTCCAGTCTTTGAATTGGGTTTCATCTAATTGAGTCGTTGGCCAAAGGGGCCTCATGGGAATCCCCAGACTACCTAGGCTGTTGCCAATCTATATACTGTTCTCATAGCAAGGCCTCATTTGTGAAGACAACAGCTACACAGCTCATTGAGCATAGAGAAGTCAAGCTTATGGCTGCACAGAGCCTTCATCCCCATGTGCTAGTGTCTCTGGTACAGGAAGGTACTCTGCATGCTACCAAAGGAGAAATGTAAACACCAACCCAGCCACAAATCCTTGGATCTACAATGGTGTCCCCTGCCTGCAGGATATACTAGAGCAATGGTGACTCAAAGCTTTCGAGAGTAATTAACCAATGTCTGGTTTGACTTAAGACCTACTCCATGAGATGGAACCCATACTCGACACTGCTTGGGTGACCAAAAAACTGAGACTAGATAGCCCAAGGACCTAGGGTAAATCAAAATACTACTGGTCTTTTTTTAAGTAGCAATAAAATGACTCCTAATGACATTGTGCTATACTCATAGATCAGGGATCAGCGATCATCAGAGAAGCTTCCTCCTGCAGCCGAAGGGAACAAATACAGAGACCCACAGCCAAACAATATGCAGAGAGTGAGAGACCTTGAACACTCAGCTCTAAATGGGATGTCTCCATCAAATCCCTCCCTTTGGGGCTCCGGGAAAGGGAGGCAGAAAGAGTGTCCTTTGTATATGTGTATTATGGCCTCCAGGTTAGTGTTTTTATGGGATTCCTGAGTGTGTGAATGAGGTGATCTCTGTGTCTCTATCTGCTTCTTGCGTCTCTTCTTGGGCTCTTTTCCTTCCATTTGTTTTGTCCTATTCCAATGATTAGTTTTTGTTTTACCTTATAATTTTATTTTATTTTGTTTTATTATTATCATCCCTTAAAAGCCTATTTATTTCTAATGAGAGACAGGAAGGGGTTGGATTTGGATGGGAAGGGACATAGGGAGGAACTGGGAAGAGTAGAAAGAGGGGATACTATAATCACGATATAGTATGTGAGGGGGAAAAAACTATTTTCAATAAAAGGGAAAAAAGAAAAAGAAAAGAATGACTTGAGGGCACTCAAGCTGGCCCAGAGGTTAAAAGTGCTTACCATACAATTACCATACAAGGCTCATACTTGAGTCCAAACCCCGTGACTCACATGGAAGGAGACAACTGACTCTCACAACGCGCGCGCGCACACACACACACACACACTATATATATATATATTTGAAAATAATGAAATGAATGTGTTCTGAGATAGAAACAAGCTCAATACAGGCTACGTGAAAGAGAAAATTATAGAATAATTACACAAAATAAGTTAACTAAAATAAGAATACTTATAAAAATGTTAACTCCTTCGGGTATGGGGGTACCATCTGTGACTTTACTAACTATTTTATTGAAATCAGTTTTTACATGAATGAACCTCAACAGAAAAATAATTATAATCATAGAGTCTTGAGTTCCATGTGAATTTTTCCTTGATACACTAAAAAAAAAAAAGTGCAGATTATTAAAAATAAAATATAGGGCTTGGGGGTAGAGCTCAGTGGCTTAGTACATATTTAGCAAGCAGGAAATCTGGGTGCAACCCCCAACCCTGAAAACATACATGAAATATTCATCCCCTCCCCACATAAATTCATCTCTCCTGTGTCACACTGAGATGTCTCATATTGAGTTTGAAAAGCAGCATGAGTGTGGACAGAGAAACCAGTGCTGTAGCTCCCTCACTGGGAACTACCAAGACCTCTGCTGTGGGGTGCAAGGGGTAGTGTGAGGAACTCCTCCATCACAGCTGTCTGGGGCATTTGAATGTGTATAATGAGCACACAATGTCTTTGTACTCAAGAATTAATACATATTTATTCTGAGGTTTCCCTGGCTTGGGTTATCTGTCAGAGAAACAAATACACCAGCTAGACCTAAGAGGACGTGCAGGAACTGCCAATTAGTCACCTTTGAAATGAGGCCCAAGCTGTGCTCGGGCCACAGATGATGGCTGTCGACCAAGTGTCAAGCAGGACCACTATGTGATATTGAATGATGGCGCTGCATGCATGGCCAGTTTGTTAATGAAGTCACTGCCACATTGCTATCCTCGACAAGGGCACTGATTACAGTCCTAGGCTCAGAAGTCTTGGGAGAAAATAAACTCCCACCACAAATGAGGAAATTCTCTTGCTGAAGGCATTTGCTGCTGCCTCTGGAAGATCTTAACTGTGAGTGCTCAGGAGGGCAGCATCAGAGACTTTGACAATTTACAGGCAGAAGAACAGTCCACGAGAGCCAGAGGGATGGAAGGTGGGTTTGCCTGTGTAGCACTTTGACTGCATACTTTGATCCCTCCACAGAGACATCACCAGCTGGCATCACACACACATGTGTATCCTCTGCCCTCTCTACACAGAGAACCTGGCTCTATCCACTGCATCTCTCATCTGAAAGACCAAGTTAGCCAACACTAGCAATGGGTGGAGGAGGAAGACTGTGATAGATAGTTCATCTAACTCTATCTGCTACATCCAAGAAGTATAATTCTACAGTGCAAACCCCAAAATATTGTCAGCATGTAAAAGTAGTATTTTTAAAAGACTTTCAAGTATGGGGTGAGTGACTATGGGTTTGTGCACATGGGTGCAGTGCTTGTGAAGGCCAGAACAGGGAACTGGATCCCCTGGAGCTGGAGTCACACACAGTTGTCAGCCACCTGAAGTGGGTCCTCAGAACCGAATTCTTCTCCTCTTCAAGAAGAGCAAGCACTCTTAACCACTGAGTCATCTCTCCAACCCCTTCTGGGCAAATATTCTTGGCAAAAATTTCCCTTGCATGTAAATATAGCTAAAAGTCAAGTAATAGCCCAATTTTATTTTCACTTCAACTAAAATCTCCTTCATGATATACAACCAGACACTAATCAGGAGTTAGTAGACCACTGACAAGTGACCAAAGATAGATATATGATAATGAAAAGCATAAAATCAGAAACCTAGACAACATAGGCAATCACAGAAACAGGAATGCTAAAATAAGTTTAATGATTGTTCATTAAATAACTTGCCATATAGCTATTCCATGAACTCTCCTTCTGTGCAGTAAGAATTAAAGTACCCGAATCTTGAAATGCATGATGGGAGCTGGGGGTGAAGCTTAGTTGGTAGAGTGGTTGCCAGCATGCATGAGATCCTGGGGTCCATGCCAGCACTCTATAAATTACGAATGGTGGCTTACACCTGTAATCCCAAAATCCTGGGAGGTGGAAGCAGGAGGATAAGAAGCTCAAGTTCATCCTCTGCTACAGAGTGAGTTTGAGACCAACCTGGATGGGCTACATAAGACTTTATTCAAGAAAGGAGGGTCTGGTACTTCTAAAGTCCAAATTTCATGAAACATGCTATTTTTACATGTAACAAGTTTTTTATACAAACGGCTGTCATCCTACAAAACAACTCCATTTAGTGCATTCACCCGACAAAGACGTGATGTAGCAGGCTCCATCTCCCCAGCATCTCTGCTGCTAGGTGTCATCATTTTTTGGACAAGAAGGTAAATCCTAAAAGGATCACTCCTATTTGTCTGAATCTTACACAGATGATGTCTGACTCTAAAACCCTAAACCCAGATCGATGGACTGACCAATAAATGGGGGTAAGGGATAGGGGTGGACCATCTGTGTTTTAACAAGTTATCATGGTGAGCCCCAACACAGTGAGGGTGGTGATCTCTAGTCCCCTTCCAATGTCCTTTGTAACTCTGCAACCCACAACCTTTCTGTCACCAAGGAGTCGGTGTGGATTCACAGGGCATGGTACCACTGAGTGGGGCACTCTGCATTAACAGCTCAGCTGAGACATGGGTCTCTTACATGATGAGTCCAGAACAGCGGGATGTGACCATCAGCATCCCCTCAGCTTGCTCTCACACTTCTTCCAGGGGAAAGTCTTGGCTGGAGTAAGGTTTCAAAAGGCCTGCACACCAGCAGTAAACTATACAATCCCCTTTTACAAAAATTACCAAATGAATGCATTTTTTTCAAAATGAAGCAACACAGCATAGACTTACGTTAGAAGTAGCTTTCTGGATTTTTTCTACTTGCTCACTTTTCCCCAGCTTTGAAGATACCCTAAGCAACTATTCAGTCTCCCACAACCATGGACGCATTTGGATCCCTTCACATAAGTCCAGTTTGTTGTTTCTCATGAGCAAGTAATGAACTGGATGCTGTGGGCACCTAGCAGGAATACAAAATCATATGGGACAACACAGGCAGGGATTTCCCCCTTTCAGGAGAGGCAACTGCGTACACCCAGGGGATCATCCAGATAAGCCACACTGAAAAGCAGTTTCCACAGTGTCAAAAGGAAAAAAGTAACAATCTCTATACACTCCACCCTTTGCAATAAAAAATAATTAAACATTTCTCCTCTGTACAAAAAAAAAAAAACAAAACAAAAAAACCACTTTATCCTCACAGTATCTATTACAGGTCCTAGACAGACATATGTCCTCCTCAACTGCTTGGCTTAGTCACAACAGCCATGATGCTCATGGTCACAGAAGTCAAAAGCAACTCTTGAAAGCCATTGGACATTGATCTGTAGCCCACTAGCAACTTGTTCCCCCTGCTATCAAGCCACTACTACCATATGCCCAATGATGTCACAGCAAGGACAAGCCAGTCACAGCAGTGTGTCCAATATGCCAGCAGGCACTCTCCCCATCTGGGGCCCTTTGTCTCTCACACAGGGGATGGAAGCTCTGAAGCACAGGAGATGACAGGCAGGGTTCACAATGATTGGCTGTTTGCCCTCGGGCCCTGGATTCGCCACTACTTTAGCTGAATAGTTTTACAGAATGGTTAATTCAGGACACTTACTGCCATCTGGGGTTATGTAATAGCAAGCGCCCAAATAAACAGCCATTTGAATTTTATACAAAATCATCAAATCCCAATTGCTGGGCTGAGAGAGAGGAGGTGGTAGGAGGCTTTGAAATGCCTGTCTCTGGTAGCTGACAGCTTATTATTTTAAGACAAGGTTTGCTCTCCCCAACTCCCTTTCACTGACTTCATACACAAGCAAATGCGTTTAAGGGCAGCTTCCATCTGAACACAGGGATACCTCCCTGTGAGAACACAGTTGCATAGTTAGCCCTGATGAACCCATTTACATCAGAGGAAAGTCACCAGGCTGACAAAATCACTCATCCAAAGTGAGCTCAGATGGACAATTTTTTAGGAAAGAAAATACTCCTGTTCTTATGGCTTCAGGTATATAAACAGAGGTATGTCCCTGGAAGGGTAGGCCAGCTGATGTCTATCAAAGGTAGTTGTTTCATGGCCGATCAGGTTAGGAAGAAGGGTAGAGAACAAGGCTGGTGGTCCTTGGTGGGTCCAAAACCACTGGTAGCAGCCATGGGCACCTCCTCACACATGTGTATAGCTGGAGGATTTGCCATAAGTAATGAACGGCCCCGTTTCCACTGTGTACCTTATGCTGTGAGTTAGATGGCCTTCTCCAGAGTTCCTGATCGTTTAGCAATGTCTCTGTTTCTACCCACTTCCCAGAGTCGGGAACAAAAAGCAAAGAGGATCTGTGAGGAACTTCATTGCATGTAGGGTGGAAACAAGTTAGAGGAGACACTTGAAGGCCCTTACCACCCAAAAACCAGCAAATGCCAAAAAGAGTGGTACAGTTGCCACAGTCGAACTGAAGCAGTCGTTAGAGGGTGGTCTCTGGTGGAGCAAAAACACAGCTCTCATCTCACTGGAGCTAAGAGGTATTTTATTCTGGAGGCAAATATGAGTGACCTTAGCCAAGGAACACAGATTTTCATCATTTACATTTTCAACATGGAAGTAATTTGCTACTGTTTTTATAGTGACAGGACAAAGACATCAATGGAAGCACTTTAACACATTGGTAGAAACACCAAGTAGGCAGTTTGAAGAAGCAAGAGGAATTTCAGCTTTCATCTCAGATGCTATCTGGTGATGTTTAACTCTCTGGTTTGGCAAAAAAACAAACAAACAAAAAAACCAACAACACTAAGGTTTTGTGGTTTTGTTAAGTTGATGCATCCCAAGAGGTTTTTATATGTTAGTCACAGGACATTAGGCCTGACACAGAGGTAGGCAAGGGATGACTATTTTGAAGGCTAAAGATAGCTCATGATAAGTTATGATTAACTGGACTGTGGGCCTGCAATGTTTTAACCTTTCCTCATCATCTGAAGCTCTGATGAGCCAATCAGCCTCTGCAGACACAGCTTCTTTCCAGGAATTCTCATGCACATCTCATGGCCAGAAGCATTGCGGATGACGTATTAGACACGGCATCATTCTGACAGTGTTCTCTTTCAAGTGTCTCATTTTTAAAGAGTCACCACTATTAGTATGACTCTAGCTGCTAGTCATTGAAAACTGACTAAAACTCTCATCCACAACTTACAAAAATGAGCCATTCAAACACCCAACCCTCCTGTTCCTGTGGTGCACCTGACTTTGCTCTTCACGCATGGGCTTCATCTTCCAGTCAGTAGCCAGATGGCCACAAGCAGCCTAAGCTCAATCCAGAGGTAGCAAAGTACACAAGAAGAGAATTATTACCTTTCCAGGTACCTCTTATTTAGCAATAAGGGTGTCTCAGATGCCTCTCCTCCCATAGCATTCTTCCCCTACATCCTATTAACCAGATGTGGACAACGACCCCACTTCTAAAGTAGTCACTGGAAAGAGGAATGGGACTCACTTTTCCAAAGACTAACCAGGAGCCCAGCTGTGTTATGGAATATTAGTTGGAGATGTGTTACATTTGTTTATGCTGTGGAACATTGGTTTAATGACGCAAAGATATGTTGCATTCTTTTATGTTGCATTTGTTTAACTCTGTGAAGCTGTGATACTGTGCCTGTCTAAAACACCTGATTGGTCTAATAAAGAGCTGAATGGCCAATAGCAAGGTAGGACTGGTTGGCAGAGAGAATAAGTAGGAGGAGAAATCTGGGAAGAGAGATCAGGGAGCAAAAGGAGAAGGAGAGGAAGACATCAGGGGCCAGCCACTCAACTACACAGCAAGCCATGAAGTAAGAAGAAAGGTATATAGAATAGAGAAAGGTAAAAGCCCAAAGACAAAAGATAGGTGGGATAAGTTTAAAAAAAAAAGCTGGCTAGAAACAAATCAAGCTAAGGCTAGGCATTCAGAAGTAAGAATAAGACTCCACATATTTATTTGGTAGCTTGGTAGCAAGCTCCCCAGATTAAAGAGTAATAAACAAAAAAACCAACAACACAGCTGAGGCTCAAGAGATTGGTCCTTGAACACTTGGACATGAAAAAAAGTGGGATGGCCGCATGAACAAATGCAGGCTCTGGAAGAAGGAGTGGGGGAGGAAGAATGGGGAGATGACTGCTGGGTTATAGCAGTGGCTGCTATGGATGCTCACCAATCCTCGGGATGGACAAGAGAAACATGTTCTGACATGTAGTTATAAACCCTTACTTCAACCAGTGCCCCCTTCGCAGAAACACTTGTAATTAAAGGCATCTGCAAGAGTCTGCTCATTAGATATTCCTAAGCAGACAGACCTCTAGACCATGGGAAAGTCTCCACCAGGAGCCGCCATGCTACCTCCTCCAAGGGAGTCAGAGTGAACACTTTCGGCTCCTTCAAATCCTCTAGAAGGAGCCTAGGAAGCTTCCTACAAGTTAAGTTGCATGAAGCAATGGGTATGCAAGTCCCTCTGAGGGAGAAAATAGAGTCCTGTGCATATATGCCCAGGAGTGGTATAGCTTGGTCCTGTGCAATATGGACATGCCATTTTCAGCTTTTTTATTTTTTGTTTTTTGAAAAACCTCCAGTATCCGTGCTTACTGCTTCTCTGTTCACAAAAGCAAGGAAATAGAATAAGTCTAGATGTCTATCAACAGATAAATGGAAAATGAAAATGTAGAAATACACAATGGCATTTTATTCAGCTGTTAAGAAAAATAAAATAATGAAATTTGCAGGGCAATGAGTGGATCTGGAAATTCTATTAAGTAAAGTAACCTAGACTCAAAAAGATAAATATTACATGTTTTTCCTCATGCATAAAGCCTAGCTATTAATTTTTGTGTCTGTGTGTTTATATATGTGTGTGTGTGTGGATGAACGTAAGTCATGAAAATGAAAAGGGGGTGTAATGAGAGAAGAAAAAGAAGTTTTAAGGAAAGAGGCAGAGGCAGAGCATACCTGTGACATGAAGTGGTGAAGGAGCTACTGTGGAAAGGGACAGTAGGGGGTTCAGTAGGAAGATGGGGGACAGGAATAGGAAGGAGGATCAATATAACCAAATACTACATGAAAATTCCTTGAGGAAACCTATTACTTTATATGCTAATTCTAAAACAAATTTTTAAAAAGCATTAAAAGATTCTCTTTCTCAGTCAGCACAAAAAGTACAAATTAAAATTAATAATTTTTTTAAATGGCTGATAGAAGCCAGGCGGTGGTGGCACATGCCTTTAATGCCAGCACTCGGGAGGCAGAAGCAGATGGATCTCTGTGAGTTCGAGACCTGCCTGGTCTACAAAGCGAGTTCCAGGACAGGCACCAAAACTACACGAAGAAACCCTGTCTCAAAAACAAAACAAAACAAAAATGGCTGGTAGAACAAGAGTTGTTTAGCTCACAGAAAAGAGGCAAGAGGGACCAGCTATTGCTTTCTAGACTGTAAAATACTGAATTGCCTCATATAGTCCTAGGCTTGAATTCTGGTACTATGAATAGAAGTTTCATGGAAACAACTTTTGATTAAATATAAAGCTGGGGTTAACTACTGTTCAAAAGCCGGGAAGGTCGTACGACCTGATGGGGAAGCCACTGCTGTGGTTTTGCTACATATACATGATGTGCCTGTCAAACTATCTTCCCAACATTTATGTGTATGTTCCTCGATTATTGCTGCTCTCAGCTTTGGTCAGAGAAATGTCCTTCTGCAGTGGACATTGTTGTTGAAGGCTCATAACTGATCAAAATGCTGAGAACAAGGGACTGCTGAATGCTTCCTTCCAGATAAGATTTCATAACACACCCTCCACAGCTCACTGAACATCATGAAAGAAGAGATAGAAAGAATGTAAGATCCTGAGGAAGTGGTAGGTGGGCATTGTGGAACACTGTTTTCTGAGCACATGACTGTTGGATGCACCCTTGGACTCCCAGCATCTGTAATTACCTACACTGATTGAGCTCTGGCAACTGTCTGTTGTGGTAGCAGGGTAGAGGAAGCTCAAGATGCCATACCCTTCCCAAAGTATTTATAGGCAATAAGCAATTACCAGAGAAGAGAGAGGAATTCAGCTCAACGGTTTATCCACTAATAAGGTGTCCATGGTCCTGTAAATAACCATGTTCTTGTAACCAACCCTAATTAAACTATCTAATTAAAGAACCCTAATTAAATTACGACATTAAAATAGAAGGGGGACAAGTTGAGAAATGAGATTACCAGGTGTAGAAGGGAGACAAAAAAAAAGGTAATGGGGGTATGATCAAACTATATTACATACAAGTATAAAACTGTGATAATAAAACTCATTATCACTGAGATTTTAGTATGTGCTAATAAAAACTTAGAATCCACGAGTAGTCAACAGTTCCCTGGGGAAGGGGAGGGTTCCATAAGCCCCTTCCCAATCCATGATTGGTTGTTGACAAGCCAATCTTGTGCAGACCCAGTTCGGTCAACCTCAGTTACTGAGGTCATATTTCCAATGGCTGCATCATGCCTTGAAGACATCATTTCACAGCCCTTTTTCTTGTTATCTGACTCTTAAATTCTTTCAGCTCCCTCTTCCCTGATGTTCTCTAAGCCTAGCAGGGGATGGTGTAAAAGTCCTTTTTCAGGCTGAGCACTCAACCATCACTTAATTTCAGCACCTTGGGCAGCCATGAGTCTCTGCATTCACTGCTATTCACTGCAAAGAAAAAGTTCTCTGGTTAAAGATGAGAGTAATGTTTGTCTATGGGTATAAACACAAATATTTAGAAGGCAGTTTGGCACCATGTCAGTTTAGTTAAACTTTCAATAGCAATTTTGCTCCTGGGGCCTAAGACCCCATTGGCCATAATTTTTCTTCCTCCTAGATTTACAATACAGACATTTAATCTGCTCCTATGAAACAGGCTCAAAATCCCATCTGAGAGTGATTGGTTAACCCCATGACAGTAGCGCTATTATTGCACCAGATCATAATGGACAAAATCACACCTTGCCTGGCAGGTTGACTTTGTCTTTTGTAGAGTTTACAATTTAAAAAGACCACTGATGCCTTGTCTCCTCCAGAAGACTGCATAGCACCTGTAATACTATGAAAGATGGTCAGCAGGGAGGAAGCTCTCATCTCAGTTCCAGGTTGATTTCTCTATATCTTACAACCAAAGTATGTGGTGTCTTCAGCAATAGGTTCTTATTCAGTTTTCCATGCTAAACTATTGGTTACAGATGGATTATTTGGGAAGGACATTATTTTCAGTTGTATACCCAATAGCGAGCCTACCCAGCTCCAACAAATAGTTCTAAACCCATGGTCACACAAACAATCCTGGTTAAAATTACAAAATAAAGCATAAAGGCATGGACATAGTAAAGAGGCCTATAGGGAGGAGGAAAGGAATAATAAGGGTAGGGATAAGAAAGAGTGGTGTGTAAGAGTAAATAGAGTGCACTGTATATGTATATAAAATGGCCAAAAATAATCTTTTTAAAAACATCCTTAAATTGAAGTTATTGACAAGCAGAATTTCCCAGTAATAGCTTTGCACCCAACATATGACAAAGAGCTCCCTACCACGAATGGGCTTCAAGTCCACTGTCAAGGAAGCCTCCCTAAGACGACACACTTAAGGCCTTTGGGACTTTTATCTTTTAATTGAGTCAAGCCTTTTCAATAACAATGTATCATTAATGCCATCAACCATACTGTTAGTAATTTGTACTGTTCAATGAATACTTTCATGCATAACATGCATTTATTTAAAGTTTCCCAAATAGAAAAAAACAATTCCTACAAACACTTAAGAGTTTGGAAGCTCCTGTTTAATAATGAAATTGGGGTATAGACTCAACTCACTCCTGTGTGTGAATACAACACAAAATAATGACCCAAACCAAAGTCATCTCCCCTCAAAGTCAGTGCCTACTGTTGACCTCCCACCATTCTCCTTAATCCTAGGAGTAAGGCTGGGACAGTCTTTAAGTCTTTCTTCTCAGTGTCCACCTGTCTATATCCACACGACAAGCTTTTGGAATTTGGCCTTCGATTCTATGGCCATAACACCATGGATGAGCTTGATCTCATCTGAATTTAGCCTCCAGCATGCTTTCATATCCATTTCTTCCCTCCCTCTCACTGCCTCCCACACTAGGGCACGGATTATCCACCTTTTAACCCTCTGCAATAAACTCCTTAACTTGTTTCTTTGACCCAAACGCAGGCTGCATACTGCAGAAGGCGTGAATTTCCCAAACTACAGCTCCAGCAACATTCCTCATCATCTCAAAAAGCTCCACCAGAGAAGCACAGCGAGAACAGCAGGGCCAACTTGAATGATTACCCCGTCTCTGTTAGCACCCTTGCCTTCACAGTCCTCAGTGTGGTTTGGGAATTGATATGGACCAGCATCACTCTGCCAATATTCCCTTTTCCAAACAGGAGCATAAAATGCCTCTGCAACTATATATGGCAAATGGTAATTAATATCTTGTTCCTTTCGTTCATAGGTACAAGAAGATTCTACTTGAACTAATAGAAACTGTTATAAATCTTCTGGAGAGCCTGGGCTTTGGGATGGGTAGAGTGACTGGATTGGTCTTGAGGCTGTCTCTTTTGAGGTGCTTGTGAGATGATTACTATAAAAGCAGATGGAGCAGAGACAATTTCATGTAATACCCAAATCTCCCCTCCAGTCCTTTTCCCTGACCATGTAAGAAGACCACACTTGTCAACAATTACTTGAAGGTGATTGGGACATTATGACTAGGTTCTAGCAAATAAGATGTTTGCAATAAATTGGGCATCTCTAACTCTCTCTCTTTTGAAACATCTTGCATGATTCTCAATCCCCCGTCCCAGCTTCTGCCAGGAAAGTCACAAGTTCATAGGCCCTCCAGGTCATGTGCTTCAAATGGCTACAGGAATGAAACACCCTACCTTCCCACTTTTTACTTTTGTTTGATGTATACTGTGTCAGTTTTAGGTCAACTGACACAAGGTAGAATCATTTAGAATGAGGGACTCTCAACTGAGAAAATGCCCCCCCCCATAGATTAGCCGACATGTGTATCTGTAGGATGTTTTCGTGACTTGTGATTGATGTGGGTGGACCTAGCCCACTGTGGTCCTAAGTTGTATCAGAAAGCAGGCTGTCCAATGTCTTTATCAAACCCCTCCCCTCAAGTTCAGGAATCTGTGGAAGAAGGTACAAAATAATTGTAAGAGCCAGAGGTAATAGATGAGTTTAAGGAAACAGCATCTTCCGGACACCACAGAGCTGATGCACTAGGAACTCAGAATGTGACAGCATGCACAAGGCCTGCTCAAGTTCAAGCCAGGCAAAGTCACAGCATGGAGAAGGGGAAGTAGGCACACAGCCCCACCTCTAATCATGAAGCTATTTACAACTGATACCTTCTGGAAGTGGGAAAATATATGTTTTCTCCAATAGAGAGACACTGAGTATATCAACCATGCTCCAGGGCAGGCCCCATGATCGAGAGTAGTTGATCAACACAAAATGGACTCCATTATATATATATCTTTTGCTTTGGTTTGGCAGTTTTGTTTTGGTGTTTGTTTGCTTCTGTTTTTTTCTTCAGGGTGTTTGTTTTAATTTGCTTGTTTTGTTTTATTTCCTAGAAAAAAAAATATGAAGTTGAATGGGTAGAGAAATGGGGAGGATCTGGGAAGAGTTGGGTGGAAAGAATATGACAAAAAAAGTACTATATGAAAAAAATATAAGCCAATAAGTATTTAAAAGAAGAAAAAGAAAGAAAGCAAGCAGGCTGAGCAAGTATGAGAGGCAAGCCAGCAAGCAGCACTCCCTGCGCTCCTGCTCCAGGCTCCTGCCCTGAGCGCCTGTGCTGACTTCCTTTGATGATAGACTGGGATGTGGAAATGTACGTGAAATAAACCCTTCCCTCCTCAAGTTGCTTTCGGCCAGAGTGTTTCATCGCCACAATAGAATACCTAAGACTCATAGCATGCTTGAGAAATTCACTTTTTGATATCTGATGTCAACTGGCATCCCATAGCCTGTGTAGCCTGTGCTGACGCTGTCCACACTTAGCACAGCTGGGGATCTCATAAAGTATTCTTTGGGTAGTAGGGGGTAGGAAGATAGGGAAGGCAGGGAGAGGAGGAGGGAAGGAGAGAAGGGGGGAAGAATAAAAGGATGGGAATGGGAACAAGGAAGGAAGAAGGAAGAGGGAGGGAGAGAGAGAAAAAACAGAGAGAGAGAAAGAAAGAGAGAGAGGGAGGGAGGGAGGGGGAGGAAGGGAGGGAAGGAGATGGTTGAAACAATGCAAATCTGCTCTGAGGTCTCAAAGTTCCTCTCAAAATTAAAAGCCCATGTTCACATAGCCAGCATATTTTACCTTACTCACCAACATCTCCCATTCTTAGCCAAAAATGAATTCCACCAAATATGAAAAAAAAGAAAAAATCACTTTTCCTCATAAATATCTGAGAAGTAGGTATTTTATTGAAAATCTAAAAGGCAGTTCAAGCTGATATGTTTAAGCTATTCAGATTTGAAACTCCAAGGTTACAGCTAAAAATTCAAAGACGCATCCATATATTGGGTTGTCTTTGATTTCTGGTTCAAAGTTTCAAGTGCTAAACTGCTGTTGTTTTGCAGTGAAGAAGATTAAACTCAGGGCCACTGAGTTGTAAAATATCCAATCCAATCATGAAAGGTAGAAAATCTTATTAACCTAAAAGATGGATGCAGCTTGAATCATAGCATCAATTTGTTCTCCTAGAAGGGAGATCATTAAACACTTTCAGATAAACCCTGAAAGTGACGGAAGAGCCATCTACTCTAGCTGAGATTCAAAACAAATTGGGCTAAAGTTTAGTGCACAGCTGTAATTTATGGCAACGTAACTGCCACCGCCCCCCCCCCAGTCATACTTGGTCCTATGTTGCCCCTGGGAATCTCAGACCCACGGACTCCCAGAACTGTACCATGGTTAGCCCACCAGTAAAGCTTCTCAGACTTTCAAGCAGACAGACTTCACATAGTCAAAGACTGATCAAAACAATTGCCATAGGAAATAAGAAATAAGTTAAGCAGAGAGAAAAACCACAAACTAGAGTGGTAGAAACAGGGAGGGGGCTTTCCCATGGATCCCCAGGCAAACCGTTACCAACATTCGTTCAGGTAAACCAGAGAAGAAAACAATAAACTACTTAGAAAGACCATGCTGTATCAGCTGGATCATAGTCTAACCTGAGTCTACCATGCGGTAAAAAGTTACCACTTCAGGCTGTTCAACTCCAGACTCGTTGAGCGGAAAGATCTCACACCCTGCCCCGCCCCTGTCTAATGCAAGATGCTTCTTCAATTTGCCTGAAGTGCCATGTTTTCCTCTGGAGCCCAAAAGTGGTCATGGCAGTACTATTAAGCTGATGATATTTCTGAGGAGCCAGGGTAAGACTGATGAGAACAGCTTAGTACATTTCCTCACTACTTTGCTTTGATGGGGCATGAATCTGAGATAACCAGGCAGTAAATACCGTGTGGGTCCATTTCTAGTGAGCTCTCACATTTCAAAGTAGACACTGGACATGATCAAAAAGGGAAGACTACCAGGTATGGTGCTAAACTCCTTTACTCCCAGCACTCAGGAGGCAGAGGCAAGCAGAGACCTGTGAGTTCAAGGCCAGTCTGAATATATGGTGAGTTCCAGGCCACCATGGTTATGTAGTGAGACTTTGTCTCAGAAAAAAAATTAAGTAAAATTAATATTTTTTAAAAGAGAGAATCAATAAAAAGAAGTGGAAAGTTTCAGAAAAATTCACTGGCAAGTGAAGGTACAAGATTGTTTCAATGGAAAATGAGGTGAAAAGGTGCTCTCCTTGTGGAGAGCCACTGCCAAGTTCTAGCTGCTAGTCATTCACAGGGAACACCTTGCCCATTGGCACCTCTCACCCCACACACTCTCTGTTGATGCTCAGGTAGCTATTCCTACTCCTCTGGGAAGGTTCAGCCCTTGTTAGCCGCAATGAGTCACAGGGAGATTCCAACTGCCACTATCTTACATCAGTTGGAAAAGAAAAAAAAACTGTTGCATCAGGAGGATTTTGACATCCTTTCATTCAGTGAAACAATGGTCACTGAGGAAAAAGACAAGGCAACACAGTTAAAAAATGCTAACTTCCCTCAGCAAGAGACGGGGACAGTACATACTAAGTTCTGAGAAGGAAAGCCCCAACCTTCACACTTGGCTTCCTATGAGAAGGACCTCACCCCTCTGACCTCACTCCGCCTGCCCCTCGTAAACCTTCCATATTCCACTCCAGACCCTTCTCCAAGACGATGCCTTGCAGCTTACCCTCCCTAATTAGTGTTTATTTCTATACACTGCTCATCTCATTATATCTTGTTGACAGCATCTAACCCTGCTACAGCAGCCCAGCAGGCGTTCTCTGCTCTATAATGAGATCTCTGATCTGTCTGCAACTACCCTAAGTGTGTCCATTACTTATCTTACCCTTAGAGTCATAAAAACACAAATACTCCTCAGCTTCCTATTCATTATCTTCATAAACTGAGCATTTCAACATATTTTTTCTAATTCTGGGTAATAAGTCATTAGGGCCCTACTTTTTAATCAAGCCCCTTTCCATGTACCAAACAGTAACTTCTATAGAAACACATGTGCTACTGTTTTTATTCTAATACAACCTCTATCATTCCCCATGGACAATCCCACCCAAGCACATTATCGCTATTATCTTTAGGTGGAGAGCTTCCAAGACTACAGCATGGATCTATCTTCTAAATGCCAGCCCATATTTTCAGTTATTTATCTGACATCCCCCTGAGACATGCCCCTTCCCTCAGATTCCATAGGAACTAATCAGACATCCATTAGGTTGAGAAGGTTATTAGGGTGTTCTTGGTTGCTGGTACCTATGAAGAAGCTGCAGAGCGGGGAAAAAGAGAGAGGTTGACCTATGAGGCAGCCACTGTAAAGAGTCAGCCCTGAAGGTAGCTAGAATGACCCTCCACACTGTCCCATTGAAGCAACAATCTCAAGCTTGGTACCCCTAGATTCGCATCCCTTGGATGGAGGTTGCCCCCAGGAGACATATCCTTAAGGGAGGCAGCAGCCTTTAGCTGCTGAACTTCGACAGTCATCTTCCCCAGGAGGAGGGAGAGATGAGTAGTTAATGGCTTTACCTTCTCATGATCAGAGGCCATCACCCTGCCAGGATATTGACAGCCATCATGCAACCTTGGCACAAGGAGGCTGAGCTAAGCACAGCCATTGCCGGTATAACATGCATTTTCTTTGAGTTCCTGGTAAAGGAATACTTTTATGAGAACAAAGACTTCCAAACCCAAAAGGCCTAGTGTTGCAGAAAACAGAAGCACGTGTTTCCCCCAAAGGACCACTAGAAATGATAAGACTGGCCACCTTCGCTTCTACCCTTCAGTGCCCAAGGCTCTTGGGATTTTCTCCTAGAAATATGCCCCATGTATTTAACATGTATTGCATCCTGTAATGGGATACCCACCTGGCAAGATATTATCTCCAAGCTGGAGTCCTATCTGCACTGTTGAAAGGTTTTTCCGCTGCTATATTTGACTGTAGCTTCCAGGTAGCATGTTTTATTAGGTTTAGAGGTGTGGCACATTAGTCCCCTGGCCATGGGCCTACTGTGACTTTTGGGTCTGTAAAACAGGTCTTGATGTCAAACACATCAGACCAATACATCCAAAACTGGAATTACCATCATTTCTCCATCTCATCTCACTACTCCCCCAACATTGTTTTTCTATTTTGTGATACATATCCTAATGTGCTGCTCAAATGAGACATCCTAAAAAGACAGTGTCACCACCTCTAGCAGCCCTGAAACTGCATCCTTCCTGGTACATGATTCTGTCACCCCAGAATATGCTACAGTATCCTGAAGTACCAATGCTACCCCAAGATACATAGTCTTCAATACCCATCTAGAAGTAACAAATATATTTTGCAGATCAAGAAATGCAACACATTTAAAAAATAAACAAATGCTTCAAAACAAATGCACTGTCTACAACACTAATGTGGACAAAATGCCCAGAATCCCAAGGGAAGATGTACACCATCCTCTGTTGTAGCTAGAAGTTTTCCTGTGTCCCGTAGCTGCTCAGTCCCAAATAAACACACAGAGGCTTATCTTAATTACAAACTCTATGGTCTATGGCTTATTATCTCATTTATTATTAACTAGTTTTTTCACCTTACATTAATCCATTTCTATTAATCTATGTATTGCCATGTGACTCGTGGCTTTACCTGTGTTCCATTACATCTTGTTCCCCTGGAGCTCTAAGCATCTGTGTTGACTCCACCTTTCTTCTCCCTGTATCACTCTTGCATTTCCTGCCTGGCTATAACCTGTGTTACCATAGGCCAAAGCACCTTTATTAACCAATGGCCACAAAACATTCACAGCATACAGAAAGACCATCCCACAGCACTCTGTCCTCTGAAATCAGTTGGTAGAGCATTGGTAGGACATGAGCAGTGGAGTAGCAGTCTGGAGTTCTGAAATCTAGATTGGGCATTTCATTTTCTACTGATAGTTAACAACATGAGTTGCCAGTTCTTCATTCCCACACCTCCTCTTGGATGTTTCAAAGGTACCTCAAGCCTACCTAGTCCTTAACTCCTCTTTTATCTTGTCCCACAATCTAGTCCTTTTCAAAAATTTCCTAATCAGTCAGGTGGTGGTGGCACATGCCTTTAATCCCAGCACTCAGGAGGCAGAGACAGGTGGATCTCTGTGAGTTTGAGGCCAGCCTGGTCTACAGAGCAAGTTCCAGGACAGGCTCTAAAGCTACATAAAGAAACCCCATCTCAGAAAAAAAAAATCCTAACTGTACAAGCAGCACTCACATCCTTTCAGTTGCTTTGGCCAAGAAATTATCTTTCTTACTTCTTAAGCCCTTACTAAATCCATAACCAAGTCCTACTGGGTTTCCTTTCTAAATGGCTCTAAAATCTACCATTGCTGTCCATCTCCATTCCTAACCACTTCCTCTACCCACCCCATTGTCCTGGGACTCTGGGCATTTTAATCCAATCCCTGTGTGTCTGTCTGTCGGTCTGCCTACCTGTCTCTCTATCTGTGTGTGTCTGTCTCTCTCTGTGTCTCTATCTCTCTGTATCTTTCTGTCTCTATCTTTCTGTCTCTATCTCTCTGTCTATGATAAATTAAAAAGAAAATTAGTAATGAAAAGCAAAAAATAATGGAGACTTACTCAATGTGACTACATTGAGAAGAGGAGAAAATAAAGAAATCCAAAGACCACCTCCCCTCCCCAAGTCCATCTTCAGGGTCCGGACATGAAGTTTATATTTAAATAAGGTCAAAGTTGGGTCCTACACATCACTGACACGTCATTGTCTGGGCTCCTGGTTCCAGGTTCATCCTGTAACTTGTCGCCACTGTGTGAAATCTTTCTATGAGACAAACGGTCCTTCTGGCTGACACTAGGTCCCCAGAATTTTTATTCTTTCAGCATGAGACTCCTGGGGATTCCTGTGGGTCCATTGACTTCACAGTCAGAGAGCTAAAGCAGGTGTGTGAAGGCACAAGTACTTCTACTTAGAATAGCTTCAGTCCTGCCAGTGCAGTTACATGAGGAGGTGGCAGGCTTTCGGGTGTTTATAGGTGAAGAGCAAGGCAAGGGGTAAATGCACAGAGTATAATGTGGGCAGAGGCTGTGAGGTGGGGTGTGGATGGGCAGAGTAATGATAGGCAAGTGTGATGTGGAGGAGAAAGAGGAGCCTTATTTCACATGAGATTGGTACAAGACAGGAGTTGGCTACAACCTGACTCACATGCTGTGTTTAACAGGGAGTGACAGAGTGGGGATGTCTTTCTAAAAAGGTTTCTTGTGGCTATTTAGGGGAAATAAATAGGGGTATTGGGGGGGAGGGAGAGAGAGGGGGAGGGGGGGGAGGGAGAGAGAGGGGGGGAGGGAGAGAGTGAGAGAGAGGGGGAGAGGGAGGGGGAGAGAGAGAGAGAGAGAGAGAGAGAGAGTTCTGATCCAACCGATTTCAATACATCCAGAGAAGCCTTGGTAACACCAAAGTAGATTGCTTTTTGTTTGTCTCTCTATGTAGCCCTGGCTGACTTGGAAGTCATGGAGATCTACATGCCTCTGCCTTCCAAGTGCTGGGATTAAAAATGCATACCTCCATATCCGGCTATTAACCTCAAAGTGTATAGAACCCTTGTGGCCTTCACAGTAGTAAATGACCTCCTTCCAACACTTCTCAAAGGCACACATTTGTATTTATCTAGGCAGTTGTTGATGGATACTCTTCTCTCAACTGAGATGACTACTTTCATGAGCGTATCAGTGATGTCCAGTGCTGCCACTGTCACTACCCCACTGCTGTGGAACAGCCCTAGAACAGGAAGGAGGGAAAGAGAAAAGGAAAGAAGGAATAAAGGAAGGGAGGCAAGAATGAAGGAAGGAAGAAAGAAAGGAGGAAGAAAGGAAGGAAGGAAGTTAGGCCATGTAATTTATTCCAAAGTCCTGTTTCCCCATCAACAACATTTTAAAAAACCATAATAACTTGTTACTTGGATGACACAAGGATTGAGTGAGATAATACATGCAAAGCCCTTACAAAATGTTTTATAGAGATCTTAGAGTTGTGTTCTTCTCCTATCCTTTCTTAGAGGTTTCAATCACAAGTCGTGAACATTGTAAGCACTCTACACATGAGAGGATGTTCTTGGCCTCCCTTAGGAGGAGAAAGAGCTACTAGAGCTGAAATCTCCAGAGACGCTGTCTGCTGATGCTGAACAATAGGGGAATGTGGGAAAACCCAGTTCTCTCTCTCTCTCGCTCTCTCTCTCGCTCTCTCTCTCTCTCTCTCTCACTCACTCTGTGTGTGTGTGTGTTTGTGTGTGTTAGATATGGATAAATTCTGAGGCATAACTCATACTCTGCTTCCCTTGTGGAATCAAACTGAGCATGAACATGCTCCTGAAGTGATGTCACACCTGTCCCCTGCATCCTGCCTTTCTACCTTTGTATGTGTCTACCAAGACTGCTTCCTTAATAACTCTTGCACAGATTCCTGTCTCAGGGACTGCTTCTGGGCAATGCATCCCAGGACCGATCTCATCTTCCTGGATACAGGGAGGAATAAAGGGTGTCTTGCTCAAAGCCCCTAAATAAAAAAGTTGTACAGAGCCTGATGAGATGAGGTCCTTGGGTTTAGGACCTGGATTTAGGACATGCATCATTCACCACATCTCTTCAGAGATTAAATGGGCCTGGGATCAAAGCCCACCCTTTTGGAGTCATCCTACCTGAAATTTGAAAAATATATGCTCTTACTTATCCAAATTCCTTTTCTGAGTCACAGTTCCTCCATCTGTAAAGCTTTCAAACTAACAAGTCCCACTGGGAGTTCATGGGAAAGGATACAAGAGCACCTTAGCCGTAAGATTTTAAAGTTAGTGTATTTTCTCTCTACAACATAATCTTCCCTGGATTTGCCAACCGGTATTAAAGCCATTTCAAAGGAAAAAGTCCTGACCAGCACAAAGGTAACCATAGCAGAGAGGCCATTGTGCCATGAGAGTGAGTCAAGTACATGGCATAAGTGTCTCCACCACCACAGGTGCTGTCACCATTCTTTATTCCTATTGGCCCATTAACATTCAGAAGATGCTTGGTAAACACATCCTGTGTGCCACCACCACCACCGCCCCCCACCCCCATCTCTCTCTCTCTCTCTCTCTCTCTCTCTCTCTCTCTCTCTCTCTCTCTCTCTCTCATGAGAACTGGCACAGTCTCTGGCTTCATGTAATTACAGACACACAAAAAAATTAATTTAAAAAAATTTTTTTAAAAAGAATCAACTATTCTACATAGCAAGAAGAAAAAACGTGCCTGGTGCTAGGGCATAAAAGAGGTGGACTTCCCTGTGGTGGCTAAGGTAAAGGCCTGTGGAGGGTAGGGTAAAGGAAAGTATCCAGCAAGAGCCAGAAGAAAAGTGGAAGGAGAGGAGGTCAGAGAATGTAGTGGAAATAACCATGGAAAGATACTGCGTGGAATATTCCTTTACACTGTGTGAATATATGTCACTGTGGTTGGTTTAATAAAGAAGCTGACTGGCCTATAGCTAGGTAGGATAAGGTTAGGTGGGAGAACCAGATTAATAGGATGCTGGGAAGAAGGAGGTTACCAGGAGATGCAGAGGAAGCATGAGATTAATATGCCATACTAAGAAAAGATACTGAGCCATGTAGCAGAGTGTAGATAAGAAATATGGGTTAATTTAAATTAGAAGAGCTAGTTAGTGACAAGCCTAAGCTATCAGCCGATCATTTATAATTAACAATAAGTTTTGGAAGCTGGAGGTATGGACAAAAAAACTCTACCTACAATATAGAGGCATTTAAGAGAATAGAAACACTAGAAATAAAAGGAAGGTGATTAAACTGCATGAGAAAGCCTCGTGAATGGGCTACAAAGTACCCTTGAGCTAATTTGGACCCAGTTCACACAGGGCTAAAGACCATCAAGTGATGTCTCTGCCCCTACATCCTGTTGGACTAGAACTTGCCACCATGGAGGAGCATGGCTCACCCTTCCCCAGCAGTTCAGCATGACCTTTGGAATCTGGATCTCTCCTCCTGGGCCCATCAGCCTCTACTGTGGTGTCATCTCAGTCTCTCCTAGTACTAACCAAAGAAGAATGAGGGGTGCTGTGCTCTGGTAACGAAGTGATGAATGTGCAGAGCTTGAACAGGGAGGTAAGGTCTGGCCATAGCTAGAAGCTGGGGACCATGTCCCCTCCTTTCCTAGAGTTAATCACATTAACAGTCCCAAAAGGCATTTCCGCTCTGCAGGCAGCTCTAGATTAGACTGTTAAGAAGTGATTTCCAAGCACTTGATTTTTGTTTTTTCTTAAATACACTAGTGGCATTCAGAGTAAGGCTAAAAAAGCTGCAGCTTTGCCAATAATAACCCAAGTAAATGTGAAGGACCCTCTTTCCACGGAGTGACGTGTACAATGCTGAAGAACAGTCGAGGGAAGGGCCTTGAGATTGTCCTCAAACATGAAAGACAGTGCGGGAAAGGTGAGGGCCTTGACTCAAGAGCTCCTGGGGCAATGTTATCTCTTCCCTTTAGACAGTTTTAAATCCTCTTGTGTGTTCCAGGGATAAGGATACTAGTGAGTCTAGTAAAGCACATTACAGGAGTTATAGGAACGGGAGCTATGTAGTCTTTATCTCCAGGGGTCAAATTCTCCCTGTCTCCAATTAGGACTTCATGGAAAGGAGCCCTCCTTCTGCTGAATCCTACCAGCAAAGATAGCTGACCTCAGACCACTGAGGGGTGAAGGTCCAAGTCAACAAAGTCTGCTGTTTTACAGAAAACTGTACCTTCTCAAGAAGTGGAAGTAACGCCCAGCAGTCGTGGTGCACACCTTTAATCCCAGCACTCTGTGAGTTTGAGGCCAGCCTGGGCTATAGAGTGAGTTCCAGGAAAAGTACAAAGCTACATAGAGAGACCCTGTCTTGAAAAAAAAAAAAGAAAAGAAAAGAAAAAAATGTGGAAGTAACAAAATGTACAACACAATCTACATAAAGATGTCACTTTATTGGACTCTTTACAAGTTAAAAGCAAAGTAAAATAAAATAAATGAAGGTAGAAGCCTGTTGAGTACCAAAATGCAAGGCTGTAGGGACTTTTAGATTCTTTTCTTGTTTGGTTGGTGGTTGTTTTTTTTGTTGTTGTTGGGGGAGGGGAAGGGGGTTGGTTGGTTGGTTGTTGTTGGGTGGGGGTTTTTTTGGTTTTGTTTTGTTTCTTTGTGTAACCCTGGCTGTCCTGGAACTCACTTTGTAGGCGAGGCTGGCCTTTAACTCCCTGAGATCTACCAGGCTCTGCCTCCCAAGTGCTGGGATTAAAGGCGTGGCCACCAGCGCCCAGCTTCATTTTAGATTCTTAAAGTTTAACTTTTATTTTGCAACATGGCTGTTCACTTTTCTATCAATAAAACAACGAGCTCATAAAAGGGGACAGACTCCAAGTACCCTTACCTCCTGGTATGTATGTTTCATGAGGCTTGCTCAAAGCGGAACATGGACATTGCAGATCACCCTCAATTGAGATAACCCAGCATAGGGGTTTCCTGGGCCCCTCGGCAATCCAGCTCACTCTCTAAAGCGAGGGACAAACCATGGGAGAGAAAAGTCATTTTCCAAATCACTCCTTCCAGAGAGCCCTGCTAAACAAGCAGATTGGAGTTTGCCTTCCCCTGACAGAATGCTCCCGAAGCACAGTGGGCATTGGGGAGAGTACCCACATAAAAATGTAGTACTGCATCTCCAGGCTTAAAGAAAATCAGGTCATGGAACAAAAATAAATTGTATCCATTCTCTTCCCTGTAATGCTCCAGCTTAACCGCACTCAGGAGAGGGAAATTGGGATGCATGTATGCTTTCTTGTCCTGACAACAGGGAACAGAACAGAAGAGAGGAAGCAATGGTCAGAAAGCAATGAACTAATAAAAGGTGTCAATTCAAACTTAGAAGGGGGAAGGAGCCCTGCTTACTCTAAGCAAGGCTTCTGAGCTCCAACTAGACCTCGTGGGGCTCACCCAAGGGCATTGAAAGCCAGGCTCTGGCTCATCACATTGACAATGCATTTCTCAAGTTCTACTCACAGACCAGGTAGTAGGTAAAATATTTTATCTTCACATTGTCATTTAGTAACCCTTACAGGACCCTTTCACTAGTCCCACAACACAACTGAGGAAATTGACCCTCAACAAGGTCAAATAAATTGCCCAAGGTCACACAGCTACAAAGAGCAGAACGTCAAACTCAGGATGGCCAGCCAACAGATGCCATGCCTTTTGTCTCTGTTCTTTGGGCCATGAAAGACTAGGACCATTTCTTCATCATCTCTCCAGTCCAGTCAGCATAGCAGAAGGTCAGTAAACAGCACTGAACTGGAATGATACAACCCAAGCCGCTCAGATTCATGTCAAGTTTACAGCTCCCATGAGGACACACGCTTTCTCTGTTGGAAGAGCAGGTAGACCTAGGCCTTACAACTCTTTGATGGAAAATAAAAAAGAATCACCAGGGAGGACCATTTTCCAGTTATCATATCCACCAGAGGGACACCTTCTGAAAGGCCAAGGCAGAAGTGACACCGTAAAACTGAGGGGACGTTTGGTGTCTATCTATAAAGCCCTCATGCCAGGGCTGTCTAAATCAAGAAAGGCACCTGAAGTAAACATGGCTATGCCCAAAAGGCGGACATTCAGCTGTGACCAGTTATTGCCAGCAGTGTGCCCACCTGGTAAACTCACAGGGTCAGAAGCACAAAGACAACCTTGAAGGCCAAGAGACATAACAGTGGTAGCAGAGGCCACAGTGTAGGAAGGATCCAACATGTACTGCACAATGGAGTAACAGGGCAGACCTCAGATCAGAACTGCTCAAACCAACTCTAATGTTTGTGGTTGTTTTATTTTCACTCTTTGGTGGCCTGCCACCCAGCTCCCAAATAAATACACTGAGACTTATTGTTAGTTACAAATGCCTGGCCTTAGCCTGACTTGTTTCTACCCAGCCTAACTTAAATTATCCTGCTTCTCTTTAACTACATTTTGCCTCTGGGCTTTTTACTTTCTTTATTCTATATATGTATCTTTCCTTCTTACTCTGTGGCTGCCTGTGTGGCTGTGTGGCTGGCCCCTGGAGTCCTCCTCTTCTCCTTTTCTCACTCTTCCCTAAATCTCTCTTCCTGTTTATTCTCTCCGCCTGCCAGCCCCATCTATTTCTCTCTCCTGCCTAGCTATTGGCCATTTAATTTTTTTTTTTTTTTGGTTTTTTGAGACAGGGTTTCTCCATGTAGCTTTGGAGCCTGTCCTGGGTCTCACTTTGTAGACCAGGCTGGCCTTGAACTCACAAAGATCCTCCGGCCTCTTCCTCCCAAGTGCTAGGATTAAAGACATGTGCCACCACTGCCCACCTTCAGCTCTTCATTAAACCCATCAGATGTTTTAGACAGGCAAAGTAACACAGCTTTACAGAGTTAAACAAATGCAACATAAAAGAATACAACACATCTTTGCATCATTGAACAAATACCCCACAGCATAAATAAATTAGTTTAACACATCTTAAACTATAATATTCCACAGCAAACTTTGACTATTCAAATTCTTTTGACCTACAGCAGGAATTTCAGGCTAGGTTTTTAAATGGAGATTGGGTCTAAAAAAAAAAAAATGACAATACTTTTAGCAAAATGAGAAAGCCTATCCAGATGACCCAAGCTTCAGACCAGTGAGAAAAATGTGATGTGAAGGACTTCCTTCCTTGAGATGCTTACTCCATATCCCCCACTGAATGGGATCTCCATGTTTGCCTAAGCATGGCGTCATCATCTAATAAGGATTCCTGAACCTCATTCTGCACTTACTGACTCCAGGTCTCCACGGGCCTGGGCAGGTGCTTTTTGTTTTGTTTTAGCAAGTATCACAGAGCTTTTTAGGATCAGATGAGCCTGGGAAACACAGATACACCACAGGCCTGTCTCACAACGTCCTCTCTAACAACCTGGCAACTTTAAAAATATTTACCTTTTCAAATTTGAACGGATATTTAGTGGTTTCAGGCTGTTTTAAAATAAAACATAGTGGAAAAACAACCTTTGAGAGACTAGAGACTAAATTAATACAGACCACTCAATTATTTTCAAAAGCAAGAAGATTTTTGAATAAAATGACCAGCACAGCATATACTAAAGGCTTGCTCCCTTGAAGCAAATGTGCTAATAGATGTGCTAATAGATGAGACATGCTTGGAATTCAAATAGAGGTAAACGAGAATCCTCACTGGAGACCCAGCTCTATTTTTAGAGAGCACATTCTTCGGAACTTTGCAGCTGAAATTAGGAAGAGTGAGTTTGTCCTCTGAGAGCATCATCTAAAGAGATCTTGATGCCAGCATACCTTGCCAGAGAGGCTACCCAGGCCCTGACTAGATGGAGGGTCGGAGACTCTTCTCTTTGTTTCTATTGGCTGGCTTAGAGGAGGTTAGATGGGGTAAAGGAGAGTGTGGGCTTTAATGGAGCTGCCCAAGGCCACTAATTCTGTAACCTTTGAACTCAGCCTGACTTCATCATCTATAAAGCAGGGTAATGATGAAACCTTATTCTCATAGTTGTCCAATACCGAGAACCAAAGTAGAACAACCTCTGTAAACAGTCGCTGCTCATAAGAAGTAAAGTTTGAGCTGTAATTGCTATAGTCAGGGGTAGGGCTGGGGGATTATGAGACTAGCCTGAGCTACACAGCAAGCTTGTGGCCAGTCTAAGCTAAGCAGTAAGATATAGTCTTGGTGCAGGGACGAGGGCACTGCACCTGCCTCAACTGAATGTACCAGGCTCTGCTGACTCCCCAGGGGAGACCTTGCCTTGGAGGAGGTGGGAATGGGGGGTGAGTTGAGGGGGGGGAGGCTGGGGGTGGGAGGAGGGAGAACAGAGGAATCCGTGGTTGATATGTAAAACAAATAGAAAATCTCTTAAGAAAAAAAAATAAGTGATAAATAAGTACTCTTAAGGTGGGTGTCATGGACTTTCCTGTGCTTTACCTGAAAGGCTAAATATGTAGATTTTTATGTCATGTGTTTCCTGCGACTGGTTTCCCACAGTCTCCATTAGCCAACTCCAATTTTCTTTGTCCCTCCTACACCAGGTCTTTCTTTCCTGGACTCAGCATATAAAAAGATCATACGTTACCAATGACCTTATTCTGCACTCACTGACTCACTACACAAAGATGTATCAAATACCATCCAGTCACCTAGCCTGTCCAGCATTTTCCTCCCAAGTGCTTTTCCACAACACTATGGTTTTCTCTCTACACTAAATTGCAACATTGCCCTCAAAGGTTGCACTGAATTCTTTCCTTACTCAGCATCGGGTAGTGCGTTCCACCCTGCAGATGGGCAACCTCCTTCCAGGACAAGAATAGCTTCCTAACCCACTGACCTATCTTGCTAGTTACTCCAGATCAAGTCACATTGTCTCTGACTTCCCTGAGCTTTAAGACTTGAAACAACTTAATACAGATTTCCGTGCTGATTTGTGCCATCCAGGGCCCAGAATCTCCATGGAGGATGGCCTCCCCCACTAAGAGTGTCAGCACAGAGGAGTGCATGGGGAACTGAATCCTTTCAGAATGGTTTCTGTATTTTCCCAGGGAAGCTAGGTTGGTTATGTAGGGGCTGTTTCTTTGTTTCACACAGGACCTTTCTTTGGTTGACCTGGAATTTGCTGTATAGACCAAGCTAGCCTCAAACCCAAAGCAATCAATCCTCTTGCCTAGTTCCCCCATACCCCTGAGCCCAAGTCCTAGGATAACAGGCCCATCTCACCGCACCCCACTGCATGTTTTATTTTGCTTTATTCAAAATTAAAATCCATTCTGATAAAATTCTCTATCTCCTGTCTTATCCTTTATCTTCTCCTTCCTCTCAGCAAAAGAGAAAATCGAGTTAATAGTCAGCACCAGTTCAGAATTCCGTGAAGCACGTTGCACTCAGTACTTGGCCAGCTACCAAAAATGAGAAAATTACGGAAGTTGAAAGACCAGTATCTGTCCAGAAACAGACTGAAATTTCTTGACCCATTTGACTTATTTTACACTTTCATCCAAGCATCAAGGAATACAATCTTTTACTGTGTTTACATCCTTCACCTTCAAAGGTGATTTATAAAAGGTTTTTGAGAAAGCAAACCAATATACATAAGTCTTGGGTGATGGGAGTTCCATTAAGTCTTATTTGTTACCTAGAGTTGGCATCATAAACCCTATTTGCGTCTGATGTTGAAATTGTCCATCAACTTCTCTATGCAGAAGTTTCTCCATGTTCCAGCAATGTTTTCAATTTCAGTACAAATTATTCTAACGTTCCTTGAACTGCATCGCCTGATGGGAACCAAAGCCTCAAGGCCAGGCTGTTCAGAGACACTGGTCTTCCAATGTCTGGACCGGTGATCCTGTTCTCAGACAAGTGGCTGGGAGTCCCTGGTCCAAAGCAAAGGGCAGGGTGTGGGTGAATCTGTGCAAAATCAGTACCATGGCAGGAGAATCAAACCATGAACTGTCCTCGACAGAATGATCTTTAGATGGTGAGCACACACAGCACACTTCACTTTCAGAAAATATTGGTAGGATGTTCCTAGCCTATCCTAACTTTCCCAAAAAGGCAGTGATGAGAGAATTTGGCAAGTAGCTCAGGTACACAAACCATAAGAAAAAGTCACTACTAGGTTGTATATGTTCTTCAACCCACTGGGTATTTTCACTCAGAAATACGAGAGTCAGTCTTGAATTTACGCAGATGGTGGTACAGTCAAAGTTTCGGGTTCTTGCTAGTGGGAGGACCTTGTTGCTTTAAAACCTCTTTCTGGTTCTCTTGGTTTAGCAGCTGGGTACAGGAGTGGGGAAAGGAGGTCAGAAGGCCGCATAGACCGTGATGGAAATGAGCACATAGAGACTATGAAAGGGACTCTCAGTAACTTTCTAAATCTAAGTGAGCACTGAGGCAGGAAGCAGGATTAATTGTCTTTATGGCTCTAGCCCAATCACTATGTTCTTGTCAGACCGGGGGTGCAGTGATGCAGCTTTAAAGCTATGAGCTCTGTCCATCATCTGTCTCCAAATCCGATAACTGGACTTCATAAGCAATAACAACAAAGAAAAACAAAGATCAATTCAAGTAATTACTCTATATTTAGAATCTGAACTTTTACCCTGTTCTCATTGGTTGGGAACAATCCTGGTTAGATTGGCTTCTTTTTTTTTAATGACCTTTAGCATTAAGTTTTCAAGAAACCAGAACAGCTCCCTGAGCCAAGAATTAGTTGGTTTGGTGAAAGGATTCCTCCAGCTCTTAGAATGTCGGAGTCATTCAAAACGTTTTCAGTCCCTTTCTGAAACAGAATGAGCTCAGCTGTCTCCATGAGGGGAGAAATGGTGGGTTAGAAGAGAAAAAGATCCACTTTGCTATGCTGCTCTTGATCTAATAGCCTCTTCTCTCATTTCTTTTGTTCCCCACAACTCTCTCTTGACCCATCTGTTTGCCATTCCTATGCACAAAAGAGGCAGAGTCCCTTAGAACTGAAGGATGTTTGTGAAGAAGAAGAATAAACTGCCCTATGTGAAAGCGGACAGCCACAAACCTCAGTTCCCCGGGCAGCCAAATTGTATAACTTCAATCCTACCCTGACCAACACAGAAGAGCACAAGATGAACACGGCTGAAATCAAGGAGCCATTTTTATCCAAACGAGAGTAATCTCATGAGTGTTCAGAATCAGCCAGCATTCACTGTGGCTTTTCTGACCCTCTCTCTGAAGAGCAAATAAAATCTGTCAAGGGAAGTGAGATTGCATCAGCCCTCTCTGGGAGAAAAGAATCTGTTACAGACTTCCAGTAAGGATGCTCAGACATTAGCCCTCAATGTCAGATCAGAGAACTGGAAAGCAATTACCAAACTTTGTATACAGATAAGGGAGAACACACAAAGTCGAACCTAAGTAACACTGCTGCTTCCTGCAGTTTTCATGGGAAAATAACATTAGATAGAAACCTCACTGCCACCTAAGGAAGAATGCAGTTGGTTATGACAATCCAGTTCCCACCACCAGGCTTTGGTTGGCTTGGCTGTGCTGACTTGGTAGACAGAGCTTCAGAGTCTGCAGAGAAATTAGATCCAGAAGCTAAGGAGGATGTTTACTACAAATGTCCAAGTGATGTTTGCCCTCTTTGCTCTCTTTAGAAAAATCTAAGCTCAGGGGTGAAGCATGTCCCTTTCATAGCCTGAGAGTGTCTCACACACAGGACTGGGTTCCACCTCTTCTTAAGAGGGAAAATAGAGGCTTAGTTACCTGCCTCCACCTCATAGTATTGTTATATTTCACTAGCATATGTAAAACAACCCAGTCTAGTATCTGGCACGTAGCAGATTCTCAATAATATGATCAACAATTATTGTTTTTAATAAATGAATGACAAGGCTGATGCTCAAAATTCTAGATTCTTTTTGAGAAAGGTTATCACTATATAGCCCAGGATGGTATCAAACTTACTATGTAGCTCCAATATGGTTTTGAACTGACAATTGTCACTCCTGCCTCAGCCTCTAGGATGCTAGGATTATAGGCATGTTCCACCATGCCCAGAAAGAGTCTAGAAATGTTGACATTTTTCATGAAAATCAAAGTTTTCTGCTGTAGGATGTCTTTCTGTATGCTGTGAATATGTGTTGCTATGATTGGTTAATAAATAAAGCTGCATTGGCCTATGGCAAGGCAGCTTAGAGGCAGGCAGGAAAGGAGAGAGACCAGAAAGAGAAAAGTGGAGTCTGGAGAGACACCAGCCGGCTGCCCAAGGATCCACATACCAGCAGACCAGTAAGCCATGGAACATGTGGCAACATATAGATTAATAGAAATGGGTTGTTATAATAGCTATCTGGCAAGAAACCTGACCCATAGGCCATACAGTTTGTAAATAATATTAAGCCTCTGAGTGATTATTTTATAAGCGGCTGTGGGACCTCAGAGCTGGGCAGGACCAGAGAAAACCTTCCAACTACAGTTTTCTAAGATTATATGTCCAAGAACTTTCAGAGTCATCTGACATTCAACTCTTATTTTATAGTCATTTGTCCAGAGTATTATTTTGGTAACTAGGTGTTTATTAATATTATTAGATACTGTAGGCTATTACAAATGGAGTCATGGGGGAGGAAGGACTTAGAGATTGGAGGATCCCACACTAAGGATGTTGTTTCTTTGCTAGAGAAAGCTCTCATTTTGTATACCCAAAATCTTAATAGATATCCTATCAATCATACAGCCTCAAAGATGCCAAAATATAATCAACACACTGGACAAGCTCAAGCTAGTGCTATTTTTCCTGAGTAGCTCCATATTCGGTCAAAGACATCGAAATAAATGGAAAATGAAATAAGTATTTTTATAAACAGTTTGCCATTGCAGTCATAGTGACCCAGTTAAGAAAGGGTAGTCAGAGGCAGAAAACTCGGACACCAGTGCCACAGACCAAGTACTACTAGACTGCAGGGGATTCTATGGCAGAGGTTAGAACAGCCAGCCAGGAATGTTCTAGTTTATCAAAAATTTGACATTTGGGTTTTTGATCCAAAGAACAAAGGAAATGTCGCCCTCATAAATCCTCTCCAGCCTTCTCTTACATCAAATCAGCAATTGCTTGCTTGCTTTTCAAACCATGAACTGATGTGAAGTGACATTTTCAGAGAAGTGGTTCAATATGGTCACATTTTATAAGTAAATAGGCAATGTAAAAGTACGTATTTTAACTGAGAGAGCTGGCCTTTGTATAAATAAATAACACCACTGACATATATTGAATGATATGATGGTTTTAAGAATTACTGTTCGGGGGCTGGTTGTGGTGACACATGCCTGTAATCCTCATACTTGGGAGTAGAAGAAGCAGGAGGATCAAGAGTTCAAGGTCATCCTCAGCCACATAGTGAGTTAAAGACTACTTTTAAGCACACAAGACTTTGTCTTAAAAAACAAAGTTACCTCCATGTTTTTAGCTTTCTACATCCCTATAATCAAAGCTCACATTTTGTCTGGTGCTAAGAGGGTCCTGGGGCTGTGATGAAGGTCCCTTCTGTGGAGCATAACTGCCCCACACTGATGGTAAAACACTCTATCTCAGCCTCACTGTGGCTGCCTGTTCTGTCAGCAAAGCTCCAACACAAGACTTAGAGGAGGGAAGTAAAGGAGCTCTTAAGTATGTGCACTTACCAGTTGCTCATCATTGTCTGCTCCTAGTTGAAGGTACTAGTAAGTTGTAGCACAGCAGAATTAGAGGGGTGAGACTTTTACAAGCATAATTTCCATATGTAATGACCTAAGGGTTGGTCACGACACAAAAGGAATTCTGTCCACTGAGCCCTCCCCACTTTCCGACAGCTCATACTCGTGTGTGGGCATGAGAGATGACACCATGTGTCTTTGAATGGAAGGTCTGGGAAGGAAGCCAAGAAGGGAGTTCCATCTCTTTTCCTTGTGTCTGATCTCCCTGATGTGGCTTCCTTATTTCGGTTTAAAGTATACCCATAAATGATCTTAACGTATTTCTCTATTTTCTTTCTTTCTAAATAAAGCTAGAACATGTATTGTGACTATTAGAATAGAAATAAAATGGGCATTAATAGCAACTATCAAAGAATGTTTACATACATGCACATACAACCATAGAAGTTAAGCCATGGCTTTCTTGCCACTTTTAAGCTATTCTGCACTTGGAACATTTGTATCCATTAATTTAGACTATGTACATGCTATGCCACTAAGATGGACTCAGAATATTTCTATCCACCACAAACAAAAATATATCATGTTGTACATGGATTGATGGCACTTACCCCCTAGGGTCAGCAAGACCTTCTAAATACTGTTTTCCCACATGTGCCTATAGATTAAACTTATGAGATACCAGTCCCATTATTGTTATGAGATGCCTCATAAGTATAATGTTTACCTATGAAGACTATTTCTCTTGTGACCAAAGATTGTTATAATGTTTACCTATGAAGACTATTTCTCTTGTGACCAAAGATTGTATTTGTGAAATGTCTTTCCTTGGTATTTTCCCTTTGTATTATTCATCATTAAGTAAGTAGTTTCCTAAAGTATATTATGTGTTAAGCAACTGTTTGATTGCAGTTACAAGAGTCCCTTGTATTTAACTTTGACAACAACCCTTGAGCTAAATGTTTATTTGGAAGATGAGCATCCAAGGCTCAGAAATATTATGTCATGTGCCAAATCATAGTTCTTAGAGCTCACAGAGCTGAAACTCAAACCTAGATCTCTCTGCCTCCAAAGTCTACACCCATAGGCTCTTCAATATGCAAAGAGGCCAAGAACAGACTTGCAGACCCAAGGCTGAGCTGGTTATGAGGCAGCTGGTACCTCTGTAACAACCGAAAATACACTCCTTGCTTCCCACTCATGTCTCTGAGACTGCTCACCTGCCTTTGTTGTGTCCTGAGTTAACTTTAATCTCTTTGCTTCTGACCTCTGTTGCTACTTGTTATTTGTCAATACTTCTGCTTTGTCCTAAATCCTGGTTTCTTGCTTGGATTCAATTAACCCTTTCACAGTTGTGTGTTGGTCAATCTGAAACCCCCATCTGGTGAACAGGGTGTCTGAAGACCTTGGCATGCAAGAAGAGCTAATGAACTTACTTTCATGATAAGAGTGTAAATGCATGTGAATATGTGTATGTGTTATACATAAATAAATATACATTGCAACTTTAAAAAGAAAAAAAATTGATTCAAAGATGACCCTATCTCCAGCCTGAGGCAAGTCTATAAGGAAAAGCTTTGCTTTCATCAAAGACTTCCGTGAGGCAGCCCTACAAGATATAAATTGACTTCATCAATCCTCTTGATCATGTTTTTCCCAGGCCTCTCTTGCCACCTACTGGCAAGAAGCAGGAGCAAGAATCTAGGATAAAGACACTGGAAAAGAGTTAAGTATTGAAGTATTGAAGTAAGTATTGCTAAATGTTACGGTCCAAGGCCCACATGGGCCACGCACTGCAGAAAGGCTGAGAGCAGCCAGAGGAAGAGGCTCTTGTACCTAAGCCACTGTCAGCATGTACATCTCCTTTAAGAAGTAGAAACAATGTAGTATTCTCTATGCCTGAGATTGACAGGAAAGCTTCAGCTATAGGAAGAATGCACTCTGGAAACCTAACGTACAGCATTAGGTGGCTGTAGTTGGTGATACTGTATGGGTAAACTTAAAATGTGCTAAGACCAGATCCCAAGTGTCTAATACACAACCCTGGGTGGATTAGTTAAACATCTTGTTGCTGTGATAAACAACTGAAGGGAGACAAGGCTATTTTGGCTTCTAGTTGGAGGGTACAGACCATCATGGCAGAGAAGCCACAGCAGCAGGAGCTTGAGGCGAGGCTCACATTGCATCTGCAGTCAGGAAGCAGAGAACTATGAACGCTCCTGCTCAGTTGTCCTCCTCTTTATGCAGCCCAGACCTGAAGGCCCTGGAATGGTACCACTCACATCAAGAGCAACCACCCAACCTCAATCAACCTAATCTAAATAACAACTCTCAGGCATGCCCAGAGGCTGGTCTCCTGGGAGATTCTAGAGTCTGACAAATGACAATCAATGTTAACGACCACAGTGGGTGTGCTAATTATCTGGTGGTGAGAATACTTTTTTACAAGGTATCTATCAAGACATTACATTGGACACTTAATAAATTTTTTTGTTAATCACAACAGTAAAGCTAGAAGAAAAAATAAGCCTGGGTTTGGAATTTTAAAAGTGGCTCAGAGTTAAGAACACTAGTTGCTCGTTCAGAGGATCCATGTTTGATCCACAGCACACTTGTACAGAGGCTCACAACTGTCTATAACTCCAGTTCTATGGAATCTGATGCCATCTACTGGTCTCCATGGGCATCAGGCACTCACATAGTACACAGACATACATGCAGGCAAAACACCCATATACATAAACAAAAATTTTAGTGAGCCTGGTGTGGTATAGTGTGTAAATCTAACCTTCAGGAGACTGAGGCAGGAGGATCACAAGTTTGAGACCTGCCTGGGCTACACAATGAGATCTTGTCAGAAGGGAAAGGAATGGAAAGGGGAAAGCAGAGGAAATGGGGGTGGAAAAGGGAGGAAGAAAAAGGTGAAGGAGGTAAAAACCTGGAACACATTAACTTTTTCAGAAAAGGAAAGAAAATGTGCTATTCAGAAACAAATTCAGGAGAAGCACAAAATGTAAACTTCCCAAAGAAACTTCCTAAAGGCACACGAAGGAATGCCACCATGAACACAAGAAGGGACAAGGATGCATTCCAGTGGTAGAGAACTTGTCTAGCTGCAGGAAGTCCAGGTACCAATTCCCAGCACTTGAAGAAAAAAATCTTAATTAAAAATTTAAAACCATGAGTCTACAGTGCCACCACTGTATCTGTGGACAAAGGCCACAGTGCCACATCTTGTCACTCCTTCCCAGGAGCCTGAACCCTGTAAGCCCAACTGAACAAATACCAACAGCAAGCAGACGCTGTCACTAAACCCTACTGATACGCAAACTGAAAGGTTTTCTTAAAAATAACAATGCCCCAATTGACACAAAGGCAGATTTGATTCCAATGTCTTTTTACTTCCTGTCCTACTTAGGATTTCTGTTGCTGCTGCCATGAAACACCGTGACCAAAAAAGCAAGGTGGGGAGGAAAGGGTTTATTTGGCTTACACTTCATATCACAGTTCATCATCAAAGGAAGTCAGGACAGGAACCTGGAAACTCCTGTCTCATCTCCTGATGATGCAGAGGCCCTGGAGGAGTGCTGCTTACTGTCTTGCTCCCCATTGCTCAGCCTGCTTTCTAATACAACCCAGGACCACCGGCCCAGGGATGGCAGCACCCACAATGGGCTGGGTCCCCTCCCCCATCAATCACTAAGAAAATGCATGACAGGTTTGTCTACAGTCGACTCTTCAGGAGACATTTTCTTAATTGAGGTTCCCTCCTCTCAAATGAGTGTAGCTTGTGTCAAGTTGACATAAAACTATCCAGGACAATTGACCCCTTGTCAACTTGACACACACATCACTGTTAAGCCACAAACCTTTCCTTTCTATTTCATTCCTGAGATCTCACTTTAAAAACATAAATAACTTTAAAAGTCCCCATCTTGACACATTAAAACTCCAATCTCTTTAAAAGTTCAAAGTCTTTCAGCTGTGGGCGCCTATAAAAGTCAAAATTAAGCTAAACACTTTCTTCAAGAACCGGGGCATAGTCACAATTGGAACAAAGCAAAATCAAACTCCGACACTGTAAATAATGCAATGTCCAATTACCTGGGGTTCACTCACGATCTTCTGGGCTCCCCCCAAGGAGCTTCAGTCACTTCTCCAGCTCTGCCCTCTGCAGCACACACATCTTCTAGGCTCCAGCTGGCTCCACTCCACTGCTGCTGTTCTTGGTGGTCTTCCCATCTCCAAATGGGGTCATCTGCTGCAACTGGGCTGCACTTTCACCAATAGCCTCTCCTGGCCTCTCCCAGGGCCAAGCCTCAGCTGCTCTCCATGACCCCTTCATGCCTTCAAAACCAGTACCACCTGGGTGAGTCTTCTATATTATCAAGTTCAGCTGCCAGCACAAGGTACAACTTTGACCACCTCTGGAACACAGCTTCTGTGTTTCCAGGAAGCACTTTCCAGATTTCACCCCACAGATGCTAGTCTCTTCTCTTTTTTTTCTTTTTTCTTTTTCTAACTTTGAGTTGAACCGCACTGTTCACAGCTCTACTTGTTCATTATTTTTTCTTTTCTTCATTCATCTATTTTTTACATCCTGGCTGCTGCCTCTCCCCTCAGTCTCCCCTCTCCCAGTCCCTCTCCCCATTCCCCTTCCCACCTCCCAGTCCCCTCCTCTTCCCTCATCATCCAGGAAAGGACAGGTCTCCTATGAGTATCAATAAAACATGGCATATCAAGTTGCAGTAAGATTAAACACCTCCCCATGTGTTAAAGCTAGGCAAGGCGACCCAGTTTGAGGAGTAGAGTCCCAAAAAAGCCAGTAAAAGACTCAGAAACGGCCCCAGTTTCTGCTGTTAGGAGTCCCATAAGAGGACCAAGCTACACAACTGTAACATATATGCAGAGTGCCTAGGTCAGTCTCATGCAGGTTCCCTGGTTGTCGGTTCAGTCTCTGCGAGCCCCTGTGAGCCCAGGTTAGTTGATTCTGTGAGCCTCCAGTAGTGTCCTTGACCCCTCTGGCTCCTACACGCCTTTCTCCTCCTCCACAGGATTCCTGAACACTACCTAATGTTTGGCTGTGGGCCTCTGCATCTGCCTCCATCAGTTGCTGGATGGTGCCTCTCTGATAACAATTGGGCCGGGCACCAATCTGGTCACAGGAGATGGCCAGTTCAGGCTACTTATCTGCTATTGCTGGGAGTCTAAACTGGGGTTCTCCTCATAGGTTCCTGAGAGATTCCCCTGTGCCAGGCTTCCACCCAACCCTGAAATGCCACCCCCACCCCAGCAGTCCCCCTGAGCACTCTTCCCCTCCGTGTCCCACCAACCTGCTGGTCTCAATCACAACTAACTTCTGAGCTCCAGCTAACCAGCATCAACTGCCCCAGTACTGCAAAATGTTGGTCTCTTGTTAATCACGGGTGGCTCTTCAGCCCCAGATGACTGGACTCAAAACTCTGGGATATCAATCATACTAGAGGTCCCAAAGAGGCTGCAGACAAAAGTAAACAAGGAGGGTCAGTGTGAACCGTTTTACCTGTCCCAGAACACCAGCGGCCAGGTTTACACAGAGTGTGAACTCCAACAGGTTAGCAACCGATGTCACCGTCACGGCTGATGTAACCGATTGTAGAATAAGTATAAAGGAAAGTGGGAGTCTGGAGGTAGGGAAGAGAGGGATGGGGGAGCAGTACCCTAAAGTTCTATTGCAGAAGTCTGTGGATAACATTACGTTGTTACACATAAAAACACCATTGACAGCAACAGGGACCAAGTCACATCTGCCACCATGATGGGCTATCAGCCTCTGAACCGTGAGTCAGAATAAATCCTTAACTGGTCTGTTGTCCACTATTTGGTTAGGACAACAGAAAAGAAACAAATTCAAAGAAAATTCTCAGTTGTGACCTATGCTGACTCTCCAAGAGAATCTCACCAAGACAAGCTCAGTCTCCCACAGACCGTAGCCTGGATGTGCTCCCTTCCCTCTCTCTCGTCTCCACTCCCTCGCGTCACTACCCAGAATCACCTCCTCCATCAACTTCTTTCATTCTAATGTCTATTAGAAGGAGGCTGGGCTAAGATAAAAAGGCTCGATTAACTCTAGCTCAGGTTGAGATAAAAAGATTCTGCCAAGTTCAGTTAATAGAACACTATGTCACCAATCAAAGTGGTAAGTACATAGAATTGGGGGAAACGCACACAATGCAACGTCTAGGACAATTGCTTGTCTGTTCTGATCACAACCTCAAACAAAGAAATGAGAATATATGGAAAATCATTGCTGCCTAATTGGGCTGAGGAAGAAAGCTTTTGAAGAGGAAGAAATCCACGTGAAAATGCCAAGGGTTCAACTAAAATGGGTGACATTTACTCACTGTTCTGACTTTTGTGCACAGCGTGGCTCCATTCTTAGTAGGCACAAGTTCTGCTGGTACTGAGATAACACAGCCCTGGGCACTGCCAGGCCTTTCCCAGAGCTGCTTATTTGCTCCCAAAGAGAAGGCTGGGAAACCCCTAGATGACCCCGCTTCTGAGAATGTGCAGCTTCTAGGCTGGAAAAGCCAGAATAGCCAGACCTCACGAAGTCTGAGGGAAGGCTTTACTTATATATGTCAAGATACTCAACCTTGAAAGTTGTTACCCTGAAGAATCCCAGTCTGACATGTGTTCCCAGATGCCGAGGCCACGTGACTGACCTCAACCAGCCATCATCACAGGAAGTGTTCCTTTTTAGTTGGGGAAAACAATTTAGCATATGTCAGAGGCAAAATCATAAGCAGAAAAATTTACTGAATTCACTATGCAGAAACTTAGCACACTTGAGGAATGAAATATATCCTAAGAAGAAAATCAAACATTATAAGCTGGAAACAACACTTGCAATATACATGGCAAGGGTTAAAGATCAGAGTAAGAGGCAGATGTGGAATAATCTTTATTCATAACCACCGCCAGCATATCTGCCGTGAAAGGGGTTGTCAGCTCCAAGCAGACATTTGAAGCTGTGCTGATGGAAGAGGAAGATTTAAATGCTCTACTTGTAACAAGAAGTCAGCATTTATCAATGGCAGTGCAACTACTGGGAGTGTGGAGAAATCCATGAAGACCCACCTCCGCCCTGCCTCCACCCTCTCCACCTCCCACCCCCACCCCTGTAGACATGGTTTCCACACTGAGCAAAGCCAGGGAAGGGAAGTGTCAGTGAGGCTGAGCTGGCAAATATGACGAGATGGAAAACAACTTTCAGTTGGTGACTTGGGCCTCCCTAAAGTTAACCACATCCCAGCAAGGTACAGAGAAAACAGTTAATTTTTTGACGACTCCAGGCAGCAGTATGCTTCCGTTTTTTGAATGGCTTTTTTTTTTTTCCTGGCTTTGTTGTTTGGGGTTTGGGTAAGCTTAGAAATAATAAGAAAATGAAATCTGAAATAACTATTTTGAAAAAAATAAAAACAACAAAGTCTGTACATTTCACTAAGAGCAAAGGAAGCCTTGTACAGAGGTTTCCAACGGATCTCCACTGAAACTCAGCCTTTAACTTGCTCAGACCTCAAAGGCCTTCGGTTTCTAACACAAATAGAAGCACGTATGCTGTTCATTTAGAGCTATTACCTTCAGGACAGAGTGTTTTGAAGTCCCAAGAAGGAACTGAGACAGAAGTGGGCACCCTAAAAGGAGCCGAGAGCTGGGGAAGCCACTGAGCATTTCTAGTCTTTCCAGTGGTGTCCAGGCAGCTGCTCCCCTGGGCTCCCACACCCACAGGGACCTGTGACCAGCCGGGAAGAACTGGCCTGTATTCTAGAGTAGGTGGCATTGCCCCCTGGCCTGGAAGGAAGCCACCTGAGGAGGCCGGCTGAGAACGGACAGTCACAGACAGACGCGAGTTTCCCCCCACTCACTGCCCCAGCCTTCAGACCTTTTGCAGAATTTTACAATTCCACCTCAAAGAAGCTTCCCACAAAGTTGTTTCAATACTAAAAAAGAAGAGGAAGAGGGAGGAGGAAGAAGAGGAAGAGGAGGAGGAGGAAGAAAGAGGAGGAGGAGGAGGAGGAGGAGGAGGAGAAGAAGCATGCCAGCCCCACCCCACTCCCCACACAACAGGTTAATGACCCCCTTTCTATATTCCACCGCAGCAATAGACATGCACATTTTCCTGAAGGGAAAAAAAGCACTTGAAAAACCCTAAGTGTTCGGCACCTTGGGAGAAGAAGATCTTTGGAGAGAGCTCTAAGCCTAGATGTCTATCAACTGATAATGCATAAAGAAAATGTGGAGCATAAACACAATGGAAATTCATTCAGACATGAAGAACAGAGAAACCACGGTGTTCGTAGGTCCCAGTGACCCAGACTCCAACAAATACCGTATGTTTTCTCATAGGGGCCGCTACTACATTCTCATTTTATACATGTGGGTGTGGGAACGGTCATGGAACTAGAAAGGGGTCCATGGGCAGTGCTAAAGAAGAAGAAGGTAGCAGAAGACATGTGACACAAAAGCAGAATGCTGACTACTGGGGAGGAGGAAAGAGGGGGTGCAGGAGGGAGCAGGGGAGACTGTTGGAAGAATTTCACCCTGATGGCAGCACTGCACAGCCTTTGCCTCCCTCCTCAGGAGGTGACAATGACAAACCAAAGTTCACCCTGAGGAACCAATGGGTTTATTAGGGTCACTGACCAAGCATAGGTCTGGGGTTACTGGCAGGAACATGGGTGAACCCCAAACAGCCCCACCAGACAGCCTGTGTCCAGCCTGTGTACTCTAGCGTCTCCCCAGAGTCAAAAACATGGTGGAAATAGAGCAAAATGGCCTGAAAATTGACGGCCAGGGGTGGCTGGATACTCCTTTGAGGGGCCAGTGACCTGCAGCCCACTTCTTCCACGAGGGAGCGAGAGTCAGCAAGCACAGCTGTGGTGATCTTTCACAAGCAAGCAGGCACTGTTAAACTCTAAGATGGGGGCTGACTGGTTCCTGAGGATAGTGCTATGCCATGGGATTCCACAAGGACAAAACCTATAAAGAAGTGCGGTCATGAAATCCACTATTTTTGCGTGCTAAAGTTAAAACCATGCTAAAGTAAAAACCAACTAAAAATTAAGAAAAAAAAAAAAGTACATGGAGTGAGAAAGTAGTCTACGCAAAATCCGTAATTCTAAGTAGAGCATTTCAAGTTCATCAACACACTGCCAAAATTGAAGTTCTCACCTGTCGAGAATATACTTGACAGATCAGTGAAGGCGATTATTAATACATGTCTGTTTTCCCTTTATATGGGAATCAGGTGAGACACAGATGACCAATATTCTTTCCTTCTAGCAGCAGTTTTGTAAATAAGGATAGCTTTGTTAAAAGGTGTATATCATATGTATGTCAATCATCCACGATTAAAAATAAATTTTGATAACCTATGCTAGGGGATAAATTATATGTTTATTCTCTATGTAGATTACATTATAGAATTTTTATCATATAAAGAAACAAAGTTCATGCAGTACAGAAGAGGAAGGGAAAAGTTGTATGCTAGAACCTCGATAAAATATTACTTTTCTAATTTTATAGCACAGCATTTATCAGCTTATATAATTTGTTGTAACTTATTTTCTTGACTACACACACACACACACACACACTTAAACAAAGGCCTCTGTGCTGGCTAGTTTTATGTCAACTTGACACAAGCTGGAGTAATCTGAAAGCAGGGAACCTCCATTGAGAAATGCCTTCATATTATTGTTGGGTTTTTTGGCTCTTTTTGGGGGGAGCCCGCCACCCAGCTCCCAAAAGAATTCACACACAGAGGCTTATTCTTAATTATGAATGCCCCAGCCTTAGCTTGGCTTAGTTTCTTGTCAGCTTTTCTTAACTTATCCCGTCTACCTTTTGCCTCTGGGCTTTTCCCGTTCTCTTCTGTCTTACTCCATGGCTTGCTGTGTGGCTGACTGGCTGACCCTGGAGTCCTCCTCCTTCTCTGGCTCCTCGCTCTCAGATCCCGCTTCCCAGACTTTTCCTTCTATTTATACTCTCTGCCAGCCCTGCCTATCCTTTCTCCTGCCTTGCTATTGGCCAATTCCCTATTAGCCCATCAGGTGTGTTAGACAGGCACAGTAACACAGCTTCACAGAGTTAAACAAATGCAGCATAAACAAAAGTAACACACCTTAAAATAATAGTCTACTACAGCTCCTAAGATCAGGTTGTTGGCAAACCTATAGGGCATTTTCTTAATTAATGATTGATTGGTGGAGAGGACCAGATCACTGTGGGCGGTGCTACCCCTGGGCTGGTGGTCTTGGATGCTGTAAGAAAACAAGCTAGGCAAGCCATGAGGATCAAGTCAGTAAGTCGCACCCCTCCATCAGCTTCTGCCTCCAGGTTCCTGCCCTGCTTGAGTTCATGCCCTCACTCCCCTCAGTGATGGACTGTTACCTGGAAGTGTAAGCTCAAACCAACCCTGTCCTCCCCAGGTTGTTCATGGTGTTTCATCACAGCAATGGTAATTAAATCAGCCTCCCTACCCTCAATATAATTGTACTATAACAGATAGAGGCCAACAAACAAGGAACTAACTCAGAGTTGACTATGTTCAAGACATGGTGGAAGGAAGGAAAATAGAAAGAAATAAGTAGCTAAAGCTCTTCAGGGGCGTAGTACAGGAGTAAGAGTCAGAAGTAGAGAGGGATTGAAGAAGAAAATATAAGGCAAAGGAGAAATGGTAAGGAAAAGGTTATTGGCATGGTCCATGGCTATCACATCTTCCAGAGATTTCCATGAAGCACATGCATGAGCTGGGACTTAGAAAAGGAAACAAAGCATTCAGATAGACCTGGAACTCTACACTCGCTCCAGAACCAGCTTCCCTTACACTCTGCTCTTGTGTACATGAGAAAGGGCGGTTGACCAAGGACAGTGCTTTAATTAGCTACAGCACAGGCTTTTACATTTGTTACTACGGTCCTTGCAGTTGGTATCTAGTTTGCTTGCTTTTTTTTTTTTTTTAAATCAAAATCTTTCAGAGCTGCCCAGTAACAGCAGACATTCAACCCAAGAATATTTAATTCATGGTGCTGTCCTCAGCAACAGGCACCTATGGGTACCCGTGCCTCAGCTGGTACAGTGAGAAGGATGGGGAGGGGTTTCATTACCAGAATACCCAAGAGACCCAAACAGATTCTTCAAAATGGCGGGATTGCTAATATATATTGTATCTGGTATTTATTGACTCCCAGGCCCAAATCCACCCTTTGTTGGACTCACAAGGAATTTATTTTTCTTTTGCTAACTGGCACAATGATACACTTATTAGGGTGCATAGGATGGACACCAGAAAAGAAAGAGGAAGAAGGAGTTTCTTCTGGTGCACTCCTCTCCCAAGTCTTCCGACTACTCAATCTCCATGACTCACAGCTTACACCACAGGGTGGGCAGCAGTGGGCAGCCTGCAGTCCCCAGTAGCTCCCTGTGGGTGCTTTTCCACCCCGAAGGCAGAACGCCTCAGTCTACACAGTTTCAACTGTGAACTCTCTGCACTTTCTGCTTCTCTGAGGGGGCTAGGACTGGACACTCTCCAGGAGGTTTGAATCTCAGTGAAGAGACCCGACAGGGATCCGGATGTGGGTTGGTGGGTATTTCTTTGAAAGTCTCTTCTTCCTTGCTAGTTCTTGGGCTTTCTCAGGCCCCAGGTGGTGGCTGTTCTTTGCAAATGCTATTCCTTAAAGTTGTCTTTACCTCTTAGTAACCAGGTCCCAGCTACTTCCTGGTAATAGTTAATGCTTTAACTTTAACTTTCTAACTGACTGCTCTTTACTTCCTGGTTGGGCCAACAAGTACTCCAGGGAAGCAATTTGAACACACTTCCTCTCCCTGATAACAAAACCTTAAAAAGCCTTTGGCCTGGCAGGCAGGACCAATTCACACATTTGTTGAATTTAAAAGCCAAACCCAATTATTCTGACACTGTATACAGCACTTAACACCTGTGACATTTAAGACAAGAGAAATAAAAAGTATATGAAGATTGTGATCCAGGAAAGACAGTAGAATCTACCTCCTCTTGGCAAGACCCACACAGATAAAATAAGGAACCACTTACTCCCTGAAAGAAACCTCGGTGAGCTTCTCTGAAAGGCCGGCTACTCAGAAGTTGCCAGCCCCCCACCTCACTTAAAGGCACAGTCTCAAGCGGTAATCGAAAGGTAAATAGTTATTTGTGGTCATGAGTTTATCTAACAGTAATAATACCATTAGCTCTTTTCAGATCCCACAAGTCTCCGGGACCAGTGTTAGAAACTTTATTTTACTCAGTTTTGACTTCGGGGTGCTCCCAGCTAGGTCACTTTTCAGCACTAGGGGGCAATATCCTCATTCAGAACTTACTCTCCACTGACACGCATAAATATTTCTTAGTCTTATATCCTTCCCAATTAGAAGATTAGCCCAAGTCAAAAGAAGAAATTAAGTGTCATCCAGAATTCATTTGGGAGCCACAGAGGACGGTTCTCCACTAGTTTGCGTTCTTATTTTCACTTGGGCCGTTAGAGCTTTGAAGTTCCAATGTGAATGATTCTTGAAAGAAAGCCCAAGTTTCCCAGCAGTCTCTGCTGTTCTTCACCTATCAACTAATCATCAGAAAAGAAAAAAAAAGAAAGAAAGAAAGAAAAAAAATTCCACTTTTATGTTCAAGAGTGGGTTTCAGGTTTATGGGTACAGTCAATGTGGGCTCAATTCCCAGCACAGAAAGGGGGAAAGTAAAATAAGAAAAGCAGAGTGAATTTTACCCCAACATTATGAACTTCAAAGCGAGGAGCCCCATTCCTGGCATTTCTGTCCGTGGCTGATCACAGTGTGGTCCTACAGTACGGGAGGAAGGACTCCTAGTTTGCCCTTTGTTGTATCCGTGAAACAAGAGCCGCTTACAAGAGGAAAGTGTTTGCCTGGTTTGCAGGTCACAGTCTATCTACCGTGAAGAGAAAAGTCAGAGTGGGAACTTAAGGCAGAACGGAAGCAAATACCATGGAGGAAGACTTCTGACTGGCTAGCTCCCTGGCTGATGCTCAGCTACCTTTCATATACAGCCCAGGCCCAATAGCCTAGGGATGGTATCACCCATGGTGGGCTGGGCACTCTTATACTAATTAACAATAAAATGTGCCACTTATATGCCAATCTGATGCAGACAGTTCTTCAGTTGAGACTCCCTCAAGTCAACAACCAAGATTAGGCATCACAAAGAGAAGACTTGGCTAATTAAGCGTCGATGGGGAACAAAGTCCTGGTTTGCCAGTGTTAGGTGATGCATAATCTCATTTTATCAGAGTGATCAGGTCAATCCAGGTTGGAGCATGTTATGTTCTTAGTTGAAAAGATCAGAGGAGTCCTCAGATCACCATCAGAACACCCTGCCCCATCACATCTTGTTCTGTTAACCCTGAAACATACATGCTTCACCAGGCAAGGAATAGGAACCAATGACACAGGGACAGTCCAGAAGCTGAGGAAAGTGACCTTGGGAAGGAACTGATTAGATCTATCTCAAAAACCAGAAATGAAGATTTCCAACACATTGCTTTAACCAGTGAAGCTATAATAAAGGCTCAACAATAATATGAAAAGCTAGACCCCTCCAACAGAATGAACTGAGTCTCTATTTCCACCTAAGCCCCTTAGCTGATTCCCAGTATACATCCTGTCTTCCAAGTGGCTAAGAATTGGATTCTATGTGCTGGCAATGACGTTGCCCATTTGTCAACTTGCCAACACTGAGGCTGCTGAATGGCTCTGCATTGCATTTACCACACAGCAGTCAGCTCTGTACAGTGAGGTGGAGTCCAAACCTTCTCAGCCCAGAAGAGGTGGAGTCATCGTCTCCTGATGCTGTTTCTGTGTCCAGCCAGTCTCCTCCTCTAGCAGGAGGAAGGTGCCTTTTACAGTTCACACAAAGGCACCGAAGGTGAGCTCTGGCAGGAAAAATGCCTTTTGGTGGTGTGTCTTATTTAATCCCTGCATCGGTCTGAGGGAACACCAATGAGTCTCATTCCACAGTTCTGTTTCCTGTGTCACACATATTGTAAGTGGAAAAGGAAGAAACTGAACCCACAGCTCTGTTCAGAGCCACAACCAAGAGATCTGGTACAAACAAGTGAAAAGCTCTGTGGTCATGTTTCAGTTTCCTTTCCTGTTACTGTGACAAAATGCTCTGACAAAAGCAACTTAAGGGAGAATGGGTTTGTTTGGCTCACAATTCCAAGTTACAGCCCTTCATAGCTAGGGAGTTGTGGTGGCAGGACATCAAGAGAACACATTACATCCACAGTCAAGGGCAGAAAGCAATGAATTAATGCCTTCTACCGCTCAGCTTCCCCCTCCATTTTTTACAGCCCAGGAGCTCCACCCAGGGAATGGCCCCACCCACAATTAAGACTGACCTTCACACATCAACAACATAATCCAGACAATCCCCCACAGACACTCTCCAAGGCTAACCTCAGATCATCCCACACAGGTGTGCCCAGAGCTTTGCCTCCTGGCTGTTGATAATCAACACCTACCACCACACTGACCAACGTCACAGAGAAGAGTTGCCATGTGATTTTTTTCAAAGTCCCCAGTGTGCCTTCTTCTCTCCCCATGCTCCAAAGGAAGTGTATAAAAGGAGACCAAACAAACTAGAAATCTGCACATTAGCTATTTCATTATGTGAAATACCACCCACATAAAAACACATAAAACAAATTATATTGTATAATAAAGTCCCCACATAGGTCAAGAGATTACCCTCACCCCAGAAGACAGGACACCTCATCCGTAGGGCCTGCCCAGCCACAACCTCCCCATTCTTCCTAGAGATAACCCTATTCTGACCTTCATGCTAATGCTGTTTAAAAATATTTATATTCCCACATATTTAACCTTAAACAGTATAACTATGGTCATTGAATTAATATTTCTTGAGCATTTAATAAGTACTCAGAAAACAACAATAATGATAACATAAAGATCTTTCCCTTCATGAGATTTACATTCTAGCAAATTTTTATTTTGTCCTTTTCTGGGACCTGACTAATTAACATACAGACATTTAACACTTTACTTCTTCCATTCAACATAGTGAGACCCATATGTGTTGTTGCATGGAGTTGCAGTTTGTTTCTCTCTATAAATGTTTCAGGGCTTATTTTTTTATTCTGTTTCTGATGGACTCTATGTTATTTCTCAGTCGGGACTATGAGCTTTCTCATACAAGTATTCAGAAGCATGTGAGCATAAACTTTCTGAAATGTACACCTATGAGTAGAATTATTGGGTCATTAGGGATGCACCTTTTCAAATTACTAGATTACAGACTATTTTCCCAAAATGGTTGTAGTAATCCACAGTCCCATGAGCAAAGATGAGTTTCCATTGATCTGTGTCCTTGCAAGCTCTTAGCAATGACAGACATCAAAGTGGTCAATATTGTTTCTTTGATTTGTCTTTGAACTTGTGTTGGTCTTTGGGATTTTCTTTCGTGATGTACCTATTCATGTCTTTTGCTCCTTACTCTATAGGGCAACTTATGTTTACAGCTTTGATACAAGCTAAACAAAATGTCTATACAAGCCAGAAAAAAACAACTCCATCTCATCAGCAATACAGTTCTTGACTGACATGTTTAATAAATATTTTTGTGGCATAATTATCCTTGTATTCTTGGGTCTTATCAATGAGTTGGATGGCAAGAAGTGAAGTCATTCAAGCTTGATGATGCCACGTTGAGTGACTGTTCAGCAATGTTTATTTGAAAACAAAAATGGTCCCAAATATTTCCAAGCAATAAGTGCTTGGGTTTTCACTCCCCCACTTAGTAACTGAGAAGGAAGTAGTCTATGAATCCTGGCCACTGTTGCGTATAGAATCTACACTAAAGGAATAAAAGACTTCCAGAGACTTCTTACCACTCTACCCATGGAACAAGATAATAGTTCTGAGGCTGCTTATTCTTGTATCGTGGTTTTAGAGACATCTGAAACTTACCAGATAATAAGAGCTGCAATCAGAAAATCAGAGTGTATTCCAAAAAGATTAGTGCATGTAAATTCTATGTAGTCTTTATCTCTAGTTTATTTACTGCAAATACATTCACACATGTGGAATAATACTGGTTTTCAATCCAAAGGAACTAATTTTAAATCTCTTAAAACCTTTTAGGAAGGCAGATGACTAGGCATTTTAAATGAGAGTCGCCATTTTTAAAACCTGTGATTGACACTGCTAACTGAGTTTAGTCTTCTACTAATCCATTTAAATGTGCTAACAGGGCTCAAACGAAGCTTCTGAGTACCGATGTGAGAAGTGCTTCTTTGGAACTCCTCCAAGAATGTGCTGAAGTGTATGGGACTGTCATGTGTTGAATTGTTGTTTCCCAAAAATATGGCATCCTAACGTCCAGAGAATGTGCCATATTTGGGAATTCAAGACTAAAGGTCATTAGGGTAGGCCCTAATCACTGACTGTTGTCCCTATAAAAGGGGACACTTTGAGCTCAGGGATACGCACAGAATACAATGCACACACTTGAAGAAAATGGCCATGCTGCCACAACTATAGAACACCCGGGGCTGCCAGGGGGTGGAAGGGGGTGGAAGGTGCAAAGAAGAGTTCTTTCCCTAGAGACTTCAGAGCACAAGGGCCTGCTGACACTCTGATTTTAACAGATTTCTGTTCTAAGTCACCTCACTTGTTACTTTATCACAACAGCTCTGGGAAATTAAGATAGGGATTTGAGACTTTGGGAAGACTGAGAAAGGAAGTGATTACTGGTAGAGTAGGGAGGAGACTGGTATGAATGCACTTCTACAGTATCTTTCCTGGACACAAGAGACGACAATTCTGGAGCCGGGCAACAAAACATGGCAAAAGTTGGAGAGAGGTCCACTCTAGCTGCATGAGCCATATGCACCACGGTGCTGGTGCAATCTAGAAGCATTTTTTCCGAGAGCCACTGAGAAAAGAGGTGGTTGAAGAAAGTAGAGGAAGCAGACAACCTAACCTGACCCTGAGGCCAGATCAGACACATCAGATGCTGCTGGGACCCCAGTTCAAGACACAGAGTTATTATCATTTGATTATAAATGTTGCATCACAAGCTGATCTGGCCAGGTATTGACTGAGCACCCATACACATTAGACATGATGGCAGGCAAGCTACCAAGAAAATGCACATCAAAAGGCAGCCCCTGGATCATTGTTACTAAAAGCAAGCTAATGATGTAAGGGCAGCCTTTTCTCATCCAATCTAAGAGAATGATGTAGCTCTATGATCAAACTGTTAATAGTCGCCGGGCGGTGGTGGTGGCGCACGCCTTTAATCCCAGCACTTGGGAGGCAGAGCCAGGTGGATCTCTGTGAGTTCGAGGCCAGCCTGGACTACCAAGTGAGTTCCAGGAAAGGCGCAAAACTACACAGAGAAACCCTGTCTCGAAAAAAAAAAAAAAAAAAAAGTCAAAAAACTGTTAATAGTCAAGGGGTGTAGTTCCATGTGCACAAGGTGAGTTCAATCTACTACACTGAAGCAAACATACCAAAATAAATAACCTGTTAAATTACCAGGAAACCTCCCCCTTTTTTTTTTTACTTCAAGTATATTCTATATTAATAGAATTCAAAAAAACAAAAGGGGAAATAAGTATTTCCCCAACCTAGCAAGATCAGAGGAAATGCTCGTTATAGAAGGGGACTAGGGATAAATTCCATCTGGTGAGAGATAAAAACTCATGGGCGTATAAGGAAGCTGCTGCCCTGTGCCCTCGGGGTATAACTCAGCAGAGTGCTCACCTAGTAAGAAGCCCTGGCTTTATCTCGGGCACTGTATAAATCATGTGTGATGACAGGTACCACTTGGGAGGTAGAGACAAGAGTAGTTAAAGGTCCTCTGTAGCTACACACCAAGTTTGAGATCAGGCTGGAATACTGGAGACCCTGTCCCAAGCTGGGGCCAGAGACACTGGTAACTTTGTGAAATGTATTCCCAGTTTTTGGAGGTGGGAAAAGTTAACATTTGTTGTGTTCTCATATGCCTCTTAGCTATTAATTTCTATAATCCACAAGAACTCTGCAAGTTCATAGGTATTTTATTTTCCTTTTTACAGATGAAAAAAAAAAATGTTCTGAGAGGTCAGAGCTTCCAGAAGGTTACTCCTTAGTATAAAGAAGAGGTGTGGTTTGAGCACAAATATATCCATCCAGTTCTTTCCATGTACAGGAAGGAGTCTGTAGACGGTGGATCTCAAAGCATGCCGAATGAGAACCCAGCTGGCACCAAGCCAGAATGCAAATGACATTGACATGGGACCTCACCATTACTCTCTCTGTCTTCTCAGCCTTTCAGAAGTGAGACGGCGGACCGTTGACAACTTGCTGGCACCATTTGATGAGCTGCTGAGGACACTGAAAGGACCCTCTGTCAATATTACCTCTTCAGCCACTTGTCCTACTCGTAAGATTTTTTTTTTTTTTTTTTTTTTTTTTTTTTTGGTTTTTCGAGGCAGGGTTTCTCTGTGTAGCTTTGTGCCTTTCCTGGGACTCACTTGGTAGCCCAGGCTGGCCTCGAACTCACAGAGATCCGCCTGGCTCTGCCTCCCGAGTGCTGGGACTAAAGGCGTGCGCCACCACCGCCCGGCTCTCGTAAGATTTTTAACAGCTCTTCTTTCTGAATGAATTGCCTGGTTGGGAAGAGCATCTGGCGTGCAGAAGCTTCATTTTCAGTTACTCGTAAGACACCCAAAAGGAGGTGGCTGTGTCAGTAGGTTTGGGGATCTGAGGGGTCAATACTGCAGTCAACACACTGTGGAATCACTGGCACGTGAGTACTTACCAAAGTCATGTACAAAGAGACCGTCTAAGAAGTTAGAGTAATTTGAGAGTTAGGGCTCCACAGTGCTGGCAGTACTAGCCAGTTAATACCCAGAATCCTCTATAAAACCTCCAAAGCAAAGCCAGATGGTCTAAGATACTCAAACTTCTCTCCATGTCATATGAGAAAAAAAAATGTAACAATCTACATTGTTACTATGTAGTCTTCCTCATGTTTATGAGACTTGATCATTAAATAACGTAAGATGAATTGCTAAATGGCCTTATTAATAAAAAACCTGGAGCCAGATATAGGGGTAAAAACTAAGAGATCGGGGAAGCAGAAAGAAGCCAGCCACATTCTTACTGCTAGAAATACTCAGCCAAAGAGAGAGCTACTTCGTGTATACCCACACCTATGTGCCTTTCTGTCCCTGTCATCTGACTTCCTCTCTCCACCCAGCTACATCACTTCCTCTTCCTGCCCAGCTCTGTCACTTCCTGTCTGTCTGTACAGACCTCCAGACCTTGATGGTTAACTAGTGTTGGAATTAAAGGCATGTGCCACCATACCTGGCTCGGTTCCCAGTGTGGCCTTGAACTCAGGAGATCTGGATGAATCTCTACCTCCGGAATGCTAGGATTAAAGGCGTGTGCCACCACCGCCTGACCTCTATGTTTACTACAGTGGCTGGCTTTTCCTTCTGATCCTCAGATAAACTTTATTAGGATGCACAAATAAAATATCACCACAAAATAGTTTCTTTTATTAGCACCCCACTGGTGAGGCAGCTTCACTTCAGGGAAAGTAAGAACCTTCACTCTACTTGGTTTTAAAGCTCCCACCCCTGCTGCTAACGCTAATTAGATCCCTCAGATGTCTAACCTCGAGTCAACATCAACCAAATGCCAAAGTTTGCCTCATGTTTTTATTTACAAAGAATAATCCAGATTGGAAAGACATAGAAATGTCACTGAGGAAACACACACACACACAGAGAGAGAGAGAGAGAGAGAGAGAGAGAGAGAGAGAGAGAGAGAGAGAGACATATGAGAAAAAAATTTTTAAAGAGAATATTGTTACAAAAATGGCCCTAAAGAATAAATGTCAACCTCGTGGATTTTCATAATCTCACAATAACAAATAAAAATCATTAACTAGATCTAGATGAATGTATTTCATTCCTAATATAGAATATGAAATAATTTAAGTAATTGAATTGAACCTTACCATTTACCTCTATCAGCCAAATTCTTTGAACTGTATTCAAAGTAATTTTTTGTTGTTTTTGAGATAGGATTTCTCTGTGTAGCCCTGGCTGTCCTTGAACTCCCTCTGTAGACCAGGCTGGCCTCTTAACTCAGAGAGTTTCCTGTCTCTGCCTCCTGAGTACTGGGATTAAAGGCATGTGCCACCCTGCCCAGCTTTGTTCAAGGTAATTTTTAAAATCAGTTTATAACACCTCCAAATAAGACTATATATAAGTGGAAGATGGATGTATGAAAGAAAAGAAAGTTTGGGATGGAAGAGGAAGAGGAAACATGCACAGGAATGGGACCTTGCAAAGCATAACTTGCCTCTGCCCCTACTTGCCCTCCTTGCCAGGCCAGTGAGAAGGTTGGCACCACTACCACCTGGTACAGTCTGCGATGTGACTGGGCACTTATTTTAACAGCTGGTGAGTTCAGCCAAGTGACCTGGCCAGATGGGAATTTTTGCTGATGTATTTCATAATTAGGTGGTGACAGTGATTGAGGGGATGTTGAGAATTTCCACATCTTGTGAAAGGTAAAACCTCATGATTTCTTTCTCAACTCCACAGCATTCCCTTCCTTAAAGTCTTAATTTTTACTTTTGTCAGGGGGAAAAGAAAGAAAGTCAATATATCCTATCCTGGAGACCTTTCCAGTTCCATAAAGAGCCTTTGAAAGCATAAAATAATTTTAGCTCTCAAGCTGCATATCAACTAAGTATGTATCGGTTAAACCAGCTTTGGAGGATGTGTCTAAGAATTCTGGAAAGAATCTATTGTGTGTAGTCAGAAGTCATATGGCAGGCTTCTTGCTAGCTAGCTCTTATATCAGAAATTCACCCATTTCTATTGATCTATATGTCGCCAGGTGTTCCACGGCTTTACCAGTCTGCTGGCATCTTGCTCCTTGGGCGGCTGGCCGGCGTCTCATCTTTTCTGCCTTTCTTCTTCCTGTCTATCTGCTTGCATTTCCTGCCTGCCTCTGAGCTGCCTTGCCATAGGCCAATGCAGCATTATCTACGAACCAGTCAGAGCCACACATATTCACAGCATACAGAAAGACATCCCACAGCAATTGTGGTTCTTGGTTGAATTAAAACTAGTGATTAAAAAAAAAAAAGGAATGATAGAAGTGATCCCGAATGGAACTTAAATGAGACTATGCACACATTTGAAAATTTTGAGGACCTGCCACTCAGGCCAGGATGTCTTCCTGACAGCCTGGGCCCTCAAGGCCTGCCCAATGCCTTGTGGCAAGTGACTCCTAACTGATGAGCAAATATATGGTGGAGAAATGGGAGAGAAAAAGAAGCACAATGGTTCATGTGCTGTGGAAGGAGGCAGACCAGGAGAAATGAGGACGGTGCGGAGTAGGATGATGTAGGATGATGCTTGCCACCCGAGGTCGTGGTGACATCCAGGCCCCAGCTGCTGCCGAGGTCCATGGTCCTACCACATCCAGAGTCTATGTGGATATCCATGGTCCATGTTGCCATCAAAGGACACAAGGATCCCAGTGCCTGGGCTGCCACCTGTGGCCATGTAGGTGTCCAAGGGTCGCCCCCAGATCCATGCTGATCTGGTTGACCTGTGCTGCCACCTGGGGCCATAATGTCATCCAGGCCTCAGCTGCTGCCCAGGGCCATGTCTGGTTCCATGACCCTACAGCAGCCAGGGTCTACGTAAACGTCCACGGCACATGTTGCCACCAAAGGCCACACAGAAGCCTGGGATCTGGGCTGCAATCTGTGGCCTTGTTGGTGTCCAAGAGCTGTGCTGCCACCAGAGCCACATTGGTCTGGATGGCCTGTGCTGTCACCTGGGACCATGGGGTCATCTGGGCTTGGGCTGCTGCCAAGAGCCTTGTCTGGGTCCACAGCCCTATAGTGCAATCAGGGTCTGGGTTCACGTACATGGGCCACCAAGGGCCATGTGGATATCCAGGGTCAAGTCAGCCGCCTGAGTCCATGTTGGTGTCCAAGGGCCATGCTGCAGCTGGGGACAGATCTGAGTAGCCTACGTTGCTACCCAATGCCATGATGATGTCCGGGCCAAGGCTGCAGCTGAGGGCCTGTTTGGGTCTATGGCCCTACTGCAGCCAGGGTCTGTGTTGATGTCTGAGGTTCCTGTTACCCTCGAAGGTCATGTGGATGACTGAGGTCCAGGGCCATTTTAGTGTCCAAGGGCTAAGCTGCTGCTGGGGCCTATGCCGAGCTAAGTGGCCTGCACTGCCTCCTGGAGCCGGGATGTTGTCTGGGCCCAAGTTTCTGCCAATGGCCAGGTCTGGGTCCGTGGTCTAGCTGGAGCTGGGGTCTGTGTTGATGTCTGTGACTTGTGTCACCTCAGGGAGCCATAGGAGCCATGCCTGATGAAATCAGAGGGCCATGCTGAGCTGGCCCTGCCCTCTGCTAGCCTTAGGAAAACTGGCCCTGACTCTCAAGGGACACTGCAGAGAGTTGGTCTTGCCCTCATGGGAGAGCTGGCCCCTGCACTCAGGAAAGATGGCCCCATCCCTCACTACAGGTGAGGGAGAACTGTCCCAGATGGCATGGGCATAGGGGAGCCGGCTCTGCCCCCTCACCTGAGGGAGGTGGCCCAGTGGTCTGGACTGACAGGCTCAGCTACCACCCAGGCCCACAGCCGGCTCTTGGGTTGGCCTACCCTAACATCTACCCCATCTAGGACCTGCTGGAGCTCATGAAGGGACTGGTCCTGTAGAATGATACCCAAAGGATCTCCATGATTCAGGGCAGCCACCTGATATCCCAGAGGAGTTTCTGTGAGGATCCAGTGATGATGGTGTACCAGAAACCAGAAGCCTTGAACCAGACCAATGACTCATTGTAATGAACATTTGCTAGTAAGGCTGATTTGACAAAAGGGTCTATGGCGGCTCCCAGTGCCACCAGGACAAATGAAGAGGTGGGAATGATGGAGGAGTGAAGAGGTTTTTTTGTTTCGTTTTGTTCTTGTTTTTGTTTGCTTGCTTGCTTGGTTTTGTTTGTTTTTATTTTCTTTGGGAGGGGTGCTGTAGGGACAAGGTGAGGAAATGGGGGTACTGGGAGGTGAGTGGAATTGGGGTGAATGATGTGAAATTCCCAAAGAATCAATACAGAAATTATCTTTAAAAAAAGAAGAAAATATTGAGCTGGAGATGTCGCTAAATGGCAGTGTGTTTGCCTGGCTTGCACAAGTTCATGGCTTCAATGCCCAGCACCATGGAAAAAAAGAACACCTTTAAGTAATTTATAATTTATGGTTAAGGAAGAGTGTAATAGAATAAGCCAACAATAAATAGTCTGCTCTGGTGACTCAGCTACAAATGCATATCCATCTCCACTAATGACTAGACAAAGTGCTACTGGGAATAAATCCTGCACATTGAAGGCAGTGGAGTTCTTTGCTGGGATCTAAAAACTCCCTGATTTGAGAATTGCTCATCTAGATGGAACATGCTGAGTAGCTGTGTTTTGGAGAAGAGAATGGTTCCTCTGTGGAGGTATAGAAGGAAAGCTGACAATGTGTATTTGGCTGCAGTTAAAACTTAGCAAATGCAGCTGAAGGGGGAAATAGCCTTGAAGTAGACCTTGTGATCTTTACAAGGAAGGTCAAACTTGGCACTTCAAGAAGTTTTGAATTGCCTTGTGCTTTGAGCAAAGATTTGATTCTCCCAATGTATCCAATATGGAAGAAAGTTGGGACGTTCCAAGTTTAGTGTAGGGATTACAGGGCACCTGGCTATTTAAAATAAGAACTTGAATGAAAAAAAATAAGGAAAGGACATGGCTGCTCCTAGGTATGGTGGAGGAGAAAGTTTATTATAGACATGTGGGAGAGCATAGTCAGAGGCAGGGACATCTGGGAGAGTCCACAGTGGACATGACCAGGCTGAGCTGGGCCATAATGTGAGAGGAGGAAGGTGAGGGGGAGGAAGGAGGAGGGGAGAGATGGGAAAGAGGTGCAGCAGCCAGGAGGCCAAAGGTACAACGGGAGTTGGGGGGAGGGGAGTAACCAAAATGTCTGGATTATACAGGGAGGAGCCTCTGGGGGAGGGGCAGCTCAGCCCCTGGCCTGGAGAACTCAGGATAGAGGGCAGGATATGCCAGCCATACTATGTAACAGGTACGGACTGGGGGTTACTGGGAGAACCTGGAGGCCTGGTCCAATTTGATATGTTAAATAGGCACCTCAGCCATTTGTCCTGGGTTTGAAACTTAGTGGGACTCAGCTCAGGTCTTCTACCATGTGTGTTTGCTTGGCTCTGACTCTTCTCCATGAACTAGAGTGGGTTATTTGCAACATATATCCACAATTGGCTGAAAGAGTTATCTGGTAGGATTAATCATTTCAAAAGCCTATTTTGTTAAGAGTCCATTCCGGGCTTTACGCTAAATGCTTTATGTAGATACTATTTTAATTCTGGTAGCAATCTACAAGACGTGTGTCAGTTGTCCATCTTAAAGAACAGAAGGTTGAGAGTCATTGAAACCAGCTTTCAATGAGCTCTCCAGGTGACCCGAGTGCTCTGGGAACACCGTGCTGCAGAACGTGACACATCTCATTAACTAGGCCCTCAATAGGTGTCACAAGCCACTAGGTTTCCTCTACATCCTTTCCTTTCACACTACATGAGCTTCTTACCAGTTCTGTAATAACAAATACACCAGAACCCTCCCATCCTGATTTTCCAGAAAACAGATCGAGTGGTTTTCTTGTTTATTTGTTTTTGTTTGTTTGTTGACATACTAAATTAACCTCAAATTAATTATTAATTCAACTCTCCGATGGAGAGTGGATGAGCAGGCATTATGGAAAAGCTCAGTCCTCGTCTATGAAAACCAGCTACAGGTTGAATCAGAAGACAGAGACAGGTAGATCCAGGATTGCTCAAGGTTCTGTTTATTAAAATGTTATGGACAGACGCATGTCCTAGGTGGTAGCAAGTGGGTCTCTACACTCCAGGTTTAGGAGGAAGATATTTATGGTAAACAAGACAAAGGTGAGTGGAAGCTAAACAGTTAAAAACTAGTCTAGAGTCAGCTAGATGGCTCTGAGGGTTAAGGTACTTGCTGCCAATCTGGAGATCAGACTCCCCACAGCTTATCATCTGACTTACACACACACACACACACACACACACACACACACACACACACACACAAAAAAAAAAAAAAAAAAAAAAAAGAAGAAGAAAAGTTTGGCCATCAGTTGTAGGTGGAGTTTTCCATCTAGACCTCCAGTTCTGTCCTGCCTGCGCTCCCCAAATAACCAACACAGAGCTCAGGCTTATGACTAACTAGCTCTTACAACTTAAATTAACCCATTTCTATTCATCTGTGTGCTGCCCCAAGGCTCATTTACCTCATCTATGAACTTTTCATCGAGACTCCTGACTCCGCCCTCCTTCCCAGCATTCTCTCTGCCCCTAAGACCCTGCCTAGTCATTGGCCAATAGACTTTTTATTAACAATAGGAGCAATACATATTTACAGTGTACAAAGATTGCTCCACAGCAATCAGTGGCCAGTACAACACTGCTTGGCTGACTAACTTTTTTGCCCTGTAGGGTTTGAGATGCATATCGGGGTCATCAGCAGACAATATGATAACAACAACAAAAACAGCTGTAGTCATATCAAGCTTGATCCTTTAATTAAAAAAAAAGTTTAATTTGTTACTTAGGACATCCCCAGTATAATCATTCATTCTACTCAAATGTATGAGGTTAAATCCTATTTTTAGAAATTATTTTTATTTAACACTTATTTTTTTGAGAATCTCACGGTTTCTGTATTTTATAATTTCTATCACCCCCTCTCCTCCCTCTGGCTCCTTTCATGTTTTAACTCCCTTTCAAATCATGACATTATCTCTGATTACTGTTGTGATTATTACTGTGAGGCACTGGAAGCATCTTCTCAACTACATCCCATGAAAACAGGACACCAGATAGGTTGTCTTGTTCTCTTTAGATCTAGTACATACAATGTCTCAAATATAACAGGAGTTGGCAACTTTCTGTGAAATAAGTAACTGTAAACCAAACTTAACTAAATTCCTTGAAGTTTCTTTTATTAGGTGAAAGAATCCCATTGTCAAGACATTTTCATAAATAAGCAGATAAAATGTCTTTTTAAATGAATGCAAATCAACCGGATACAATGTAATGTCTTAAAGCATTGCTGTTGTGACACTCGTTCTCAGTCATTCTCTGCATCAGTAAAACAATATATTCTCACATAAGACATACTCACAGGGTATAACCAGATTACTGGCCTGACAAAAAATGCTTTATTCCACAGGAGATAGCTCTAACTATTACTATTTTCAGAAAGCAACTGTGAATGTGTGAATTATTGTTTAGCTCTATAAGAAAGGTCTTATATCTTTTTCTTTCTTTTTTTTTTTTTTTTGTGGTGATGTGGCTCAAGCCTGGGGCCACCCCAGGCATTATATTTTACCTTAAAAGTTGGAACAGGGTCTTATTTACCCAGGCTGGAACTCAGTCTGTGTAAGCTCAGACAAGCCTTGAACTTGAGATTTCCTTACCTTACCCACCAGAGCAGCTGCGCAGGACTACGGGTCTGTACTACCAGTCCCAATGAAACTCTTGTTAATTATACAAATGTATTAGGACCCACCCACTGATTCTGTTGTTAATTTAAAAAAAAAAAAGAGTCTCATTAGCAAAAACTCTATGACCCACTACTGACAACAACTAACAGCATCATAACTCAAAATGATGCACATGAATGAAAGGACCACTCACCTGGTCAAATGTAATCTACTGCAGACTGCAGATGAGAAATGTTAAGACAATATAAGCAGACAATTGAAATAAATTAACTTCATCATATTAATCTTTTCTACTGATAACATCCACAAGAATTCAATAAATGTTCAAAACAATTCTGTATAAAACTAACATGTGAGGGCTGGAGGCATAGCTCAGTGGTTAAGACTGAGCACTGACTGCTCTTCCAAGAGACCTAAGTCAGATTCCCAGACTCACGCTGGATGGCTCAAACCACCCAGAACTCTAGCTCCAAGGCATCAGATATTTCTGGACTCCATGGGTGCTCACATTCACGCGTACATGCACAGTCACATACATGGAATTAAAAATAAAATAAATCTTTTTTTTAATTAAAAAAAAAAACTAACATGTGCCACAAAGCATCTTTTAATAAGTATTTTGTTTCAGTTTTCCACAGAGCACAGTAAAAGTCCCTGGAGTGCAGATGTGAATAACTACACTTGACTTTCCTTGTATTTATTTATTTTTATTAAAAATGAAATTCCACCGAGCAATCTCTGTACAGTGATACAGTGTTTGAAACAGCTTCCTTTTCTGATTCCTGTTAAAGCTTTATATTTTCAGATGTCTACAGGACATGTGCTTACACGAGTACTAAGTATCACACTAAACCACACGCACGTGACTTTAGCAGCTTTATTGCACAATGATCCAGGTAACACTGCCCATTCTCTTTGTTTCCTATGTTATAAAGTGCTAGATACATGGGAGAGGAAAGACAGCCACTAAACACAGGTTCTCTAGATCTACCTACACGAGTGGGGAGTGTGTGTCAGTGGTGGGTCTGGTGCAGTGTGATTGGCCTAAAAGACTTCCGTTAAAAGTAATTTTTAAAAAATAAGATAAACAGCTTCCAAAAATTTTGTTTGCTCCACTAAAATGTTAACATTCCCTACGTGATCAGTGTAAGTCTTAGTGTCAAGAAAGACATTTTAACTTTTAAAAAGGCAGTTCAAATAAAAATCATCTGCTTAACAGATGATTTTGGTACCTAGAAGATAATCTTGCAGAAACCAACATCCAATTTAGAAAAGGTGTCATTCTTCAAACCGAGTATGCACAATCCTTTTCATTTTAGTTACTATTTCTAAATAATTTTATATTTTACTGATTCACACTATAAATGTTTATGACCATGCAGTGAGCCACGGACAATGCCACCCAACTAGACAGTAGGAACATGTAATATGTCTGGTATTTTAATGCTGTTAAGACGGACAGTGAACTTCTCAAATTTGTAAACACAAGCCAGAGGAACCTGATGTGTAACATCTGTGCCAAAAACACAAAATCACAAGACAGGCGGTTACTATCAGTCTATCTTCAATAGCAGTTCTGAAAAATAAGTCTTTGCTATAAATACAAGTATTTTCTGAAGTAAGAAAATTTGAAGATAAAATTTTCTGGGAAAAAAATTATATTGCGGTGAAAAGTTGCATGGGTTCAAGAACCTTGGGTTTCCTATAAGAGACCATGCTTGCTACATATGCCAAAGAAGGAGCATTACGGCCCAGGCCACTCTTAGAGATGTCCTTATCAATAAATACAGTCTGTGGTCTACACAAAAAAAGAGCAGTATTGATTTGCCAGGCAACATACACTCAGTAGTTACACACTTTAAAATACATAATTTTCTACTTAAATATACTACCATTTTATGGCCTTTGTCATTTTACCTGTCTATAACATCATTTTCCTATTGACAATAAATCAAGACACATGACTTAGGGCCAATTTATATCAACAGGCATTTAAAAATATCTTCTCTTTGGACATGATATAAAAATGGAAAGGAAAGAAAAAATAACAAGCATAAAAACCACAATAAATACTTTGTATGCCACCCCAACCCCAAAACAAAAGGAATGTACATAGTAACACCAGCTGACTTAAATAAATTAGAGTCCCTGTGCCCAAAGAGAAGGACAAGCTGTAAATTTAGCTATCTTGGACTAGTTGTGACAAAATGTTTTCACTACCACCATTTGTAAAAGGCAGAATAATGACATGGACAAGACAAGGCTGTGAAGGCCTTCTGAGTTTTCAGAATCATACATTAGCTGGGTCTGGTGGTGCCCACATATAATCTCAGCCCTCTGGAGCCTATCACGGGAGAACAAAGTTTGAGGCCAGCCTGGGCTACATAGCAAGACCCTGTGTGTCAAAGCAAAACAAGATAAAACAAAACAACCGTACACTACAAACAGGTGTGGTGACAGAAGACGTAAACAATATGTAATTAGTTACGAAGACTAACACCAAGGCATGGCTTTGTTCACAGTTTTCATTCTCGCCACATGGGGTGTCCGAGCTACACGTCCTCTTCATATTCCAGATACTTGGCTGTGATGGGTTCTTCAAGCTGAATTCCTCCACTGCCCATTAAGGCAAATGCTGGATACATCGTATGTGAACAGTCCACCTGGCGCTCATACAGGCATTTCATGTGATCCATATCATAGAAGCTGACTTTGCCTTTATCACAGTCAAGGAAAATCCCTATACTTGTTGGCATGGGAAGAACTCTATTTTCGGGTTCATTAGAAGAAGTAGGTGACTTGGGTATAAAAAATTTCTTCATGCCTATAGTAACTAATGTAAACGGTTGTGAAGAATCGAAACAGGCCTCTTCGCTGCCACTGTCATGCCCGCTGTCTTGTTCATATCTACAACATAGTAAACACAGTGAACAAAACAATCTTACTTAGCTCTAGCCACAGTCTCCCAGTATCTCCAACACACTCCCCAAAACTAACATATACTGTTCTAAAGTTAACCTACACAAAAATGTGCTATTAACACACATTAAGCATGCACTGCAAATTGCCATTTAGAGTTGTGCTATTTACTCAGTACCAAATTCCCTATAGTGCCATCCATTTTTACCTAGATGTATACACAAATGGAAACCTTAAAATGCATTTCTACTAAAAAAAATCAGGAGGGTGAAGGGCTTAATTTAAGATTAAATATTTATGGTACACAATGCTATGTCATAAAATACAAAGACTTACGCCCTCATGCATGGGATTAACAGACTAAAGTAATAACTTTCAAAAGAATACAAGATAAGAGCATGGTCATTCTCCTCCATACAACCCTATTTCCTGACTGTGTTCCCACATCAAGAAAGAGTAATGAAGTTGTTTTTCCCTCTGTGAAACATGAAAAGTTATAGAAAATTCTAGTGCTGTGAAAGAAGCAGTTAAAGGCATTTCACTGCATGGGTAGATTTAACATACCCTTTAGAAACTACGGGAAACTTGGAAACTTTAAGTTCTGAAGCTGAATCATAATCAAGAGGAATTCAAAAAAGACTAATTCCCTCATGGCAGCAAAAATTAAATGTTATTCTGTGAATGAATACAAGACAACCTGACTCCTTTTCTAAAGCAGCCACATGACAGAGCCAATCACTCGAATCTAAGAAAGGTATGTTCCAAACATAATGAAAGAGTCCCAGACTGTTCAGGGCGATCTTGTGCAACACTGCTATTTACTTTTAAAGCCGTTATCAAGTTCTCCATCAAGGAAAGAACCTACCTTGGACTAGCCGCGTCCCGGGGAGACCGCAGCCACTCTTGCAGTTTGTCACTGGAGGCAACGCCCACTTTGACCAGGTATGAATATGGTTCCACACGGCAGGCCCAAAAGTGTTTCCCTTTGGTTATTCCAACGTCTCCGATGATGTAGTCGAGGCTTGTGTAATAGCCCACTTGGATGCGTTCTGCCGCCAGAAGGACATTAAATCCAGCCCTACTCTCCACCCGGTCTCTCTTCAGGTTTAGCAACAGGTGCTCGTTATTATAGCCACACTTTTCATCAAACAGGAAACTGAAAACTGAATGGAGGTTAAAATTATTCTTAAGTAATCTGAGCAACATCTACAAGCATTTCTGTAATTTAAGGCTGAATCTGATGGTTTTCAAATAGAAATTAATTACTGAAGATATGCAAAGATGATGCCATTCTCTGCCAGATAGCTGCATCAATCCAGATTCCAATGCAGTGGTAAAGTTCCAGTATATTCCCTATACATGAAGAGCTTCAGAAATATCCAAAGCAGAAGCAAATATTCTAGATACTTGCAAACACTTCTGAGTGCATACCTTGGAATCAGCAATGTTAATTACTATACATAGAACATACTTAATCACTCATCTTTAAAAATATTCATTTTATTATTTTTAATTATTGGAGGGGGGGTTATGTGCACATGAGTGCAGGTGCCCATGGAAGTCAATTAAGCTCCCTAGGAGCTTAATCTAAGAGGTGGTATATGTTTATAAATATTCCAAATTTTATAAATTTGAAAATTTAAGATCTTTCCTTTATCAGTCAGCACAGCAGATATGAGAAAGGTGGTACTATCTAAGAAGAGAACCATGGACTTTCAGTTCAGAGAGGTTGGCATTCAGCTCAAACATTTAAGAAAAGACTGATCTAAACTCTAAACTTCCTCATTTACAGAATAGAGCTAACTCAACTACTGTATGCATAACATTTATTGTTAGCCAATGCTGACACAACAAAAATTCAATCAACAAAATAATGGATAAAGAAAATGTAGAAGATGTACAGTGGAGTGTTAGCAAGCTCTGAAAAAGGAAATCCTGAAACACACTACAATGTGAACACCACAAAATAAACCAGATGCAAAAAGACAAATACTGCCCAGTTCTGCTCTTGTGCAGTACCCAGATAGTCACACCCTCATAAAAAAAAAAAAAAAAAAAAGAATAGAGGCTTCCAGTGTCTATGGGGAGAGGGGTGAAGAGTGGTTTAATGGGTACAGATTTTCAGGTGAGGTTTAAAATTTTTTTCTGGAGATGTGAATGATGATACTTTCTATAACTAAACTATGTGCTTACAATGGTAAATCTTATCTGTATTCTATGACATTAAAAAAAAATGGCTACCAGCAAGCTAAGCCCAGGCCCCTATAGAGGCAGATCTTTCTGTTTGGTGACGGGTAATGTCCTAGCATAGTTGTTCGAGATTCTTTTCCATCTCCAGTATCTCCTACTTTGTACAGTCATCTAAACAGCCCAGTATTTATATAGTCTCTCTTGGAGAGGAAGATAAAACTCTTCGCATGCCCTCACCCCTCCTATACAGCTGCTATTCAGGACAGCGGCCATGTCCAGATCCATCCATTCTACTTTCAGAGGCCAGAAGTTAAAGACAGCGTTCAGTGTTAAATGTCTACGGAATACTTACACGTTCAACTTATCTATTGGCTTCAGCAAATCAAGAAAAATCATTTCAGCCAACTCTATATATTTTTATATTCTAATATTTTTTAAAAGCCACAATATACCTGGAAAGCGCGCGCGCACACACGCACACACACACACACACACACACACACACACACACGCGCGCACACACATACACTGCTTCTTTACACTGGACAAGAGAAGAGAGGAAAGACAGAATTCAGAAAATATGGATACATAAGACACTAAACAGGAGTGGAGTCTGTGGTCTAAAACATTACTGAGTGGCAGGGAGGGCGAAATGCTTTCCCACTATAGTGACCGAGAACAACTGTAGTTCTAAGTATCCCTCATCTATGAAGACACTGTAGCAGACACCAACTAATCTGCATGTCCTGCCTATCCAGTAAAGCCCTTCAACCCCTCTAAAGAGGCAGGGTAGCAGGGAACGGGAAGCTCTCTGTGTGGAGGGAAAGCTTGCCGCGTGGTCCCAATACATGCCTCCCACTCCCGTGTGCAGGGAATCACACGGGACAGAAAACTTAGGCAAGTGAGACCTAGATTAAATCACACCACTGAATTTTAAAAATAACTACCAACAACCTGTATTTTAGATCTTGTCATTAACTGACCTTTTAAAAAGTCCCAGAACCATGCTATTGTTTTATGTTTGGAGTTTTTTGCTTTGAGACAGGGTCTTATCATTTTGCCCTTGGCTGGCCGAGTACTCACTATGCAGACCAGGCTGGCCTCAGATTCAGAGATCTGCCTGCCCCTGACTCCTAAGTGCTGAGATTAAAGGCATGGTCCACCAAGCACATGCAGTTATGCAATTTTAAGTGTTTAAAGTAGCATTCATGTCATTTTTATACTAAGTTAGCCCCAAGCATTAAAAAGCCTTTTTTTTTTTTTTTTTTTTGGTCTGATATCAGTCACAATCTAATACAGCTTCTGAGGTGACATTTGGGGATTCAGGTCACTTCTAAATCTCAGCCAAGTATGAAATCTACTTGTCCAGAGTCTTTTAAAAGCACAAAGCTGGTTCCAGTGTTGGTCTGTCTGCATGAAGACACTGCCCGTTCACATTCCAGACCTCTCCCACTCAGCCTCTCCGACCGCACTGTTCCCCGTACCTGGAGCTGGAGGCGTGTGCAGAACCAGCTCTCTGCTGCAGGGGCTGCAGATGGATCCTCGGTAAGCTCTCACTCGGAAAGCATAATGACTGTTGCTTTCCAGGTTGGAGACAACTTTACTTGTGCCATGCACCTCTATCTCATTCCACGGCATCATCTCTTCATCTCTATTAATCTTCCGGTATTCAAGAACGTAGCTGTCGGCCTTGTCCTTTTCTGGCTGGTGCCAGTTTATCAGGGCGTTATTATACACTTTACTCTGTTCCTCGTTGATCTCAGGAATGTCTATGCCTGAGAGAATTAAGACACAGAACACGACATTAAGATAGAATTTCCCTCAGCAAAAATGAAGTACTGACAGTTTTTGTGGTATCCAAGAAATTCCTAAATTTATAATACTATGCATAAGAAAGATAGTAAATATAAAATACAGTAAATTTGTAATTATAATTGAAGTGGGGAAAGTAAGTGAAAAATAATACAAAAATTAAGCCATAATTACAGCATTAAGTGGTATCATTATTAATTCTAAAACACTGGAAATTCTATTTTTAAAAACAGACTTTCGCTGAGCAGCGGTGGCACACGCCTTTAATCCCAGCACTCGGGAGGCAGAGCCAGGAGGATCTCTGTGAGTTCTAGGCCAGTCTGGTCTACAGAGCGAGATCCAGGAAAGGCACCAAAACTACACAGAGAAACCCTGTCTCAAAAACCAAAAAATAAAAAGAATTTCTTAGAAAAAAAACATAGACTTTCCCCATAGTGAGTTGTGACTCTGGAGTTGAAATTTTTATTTATATTTACATAAATCATTTCAATACTTAAAAGATTAAGTAATTCTATTGCGCATTTCCTTTAATATTTTCTAATGCAGACTTGCAAAGCCAAATACTTTTTCTTAGTACAAGCGTGAAGTATAAATCAGCTGGCGGGGTGGCTCAGCTGATGACGTGCTTGCTACCCAAGCCTGAGTCCCCGAGTTCGTGTCTCCAGCACCCACAGAAAGGCTGGCTGCAGTGGCCCCTAACATAGGCTCCAGGGAGGCAGCACAGATCTGTCAAGCTCACTGGCCAGCTAGTCTAGCCATGTCAGTGAGCTCCAGGTCAAATGAGGGACCCTGCCTCAAAAGAATAAGACAGATAACCGAGGGAGGCACATGGTACTAACCTCTGGCCTCTGGTCTACACACACACACACACACACACATGCACACACACACATACGTACAACACACACACCAAAACAATAAGAAAACCAGAAACTGAAGTAGGGAAAACCCACAAAAATATTTAGACAATTTCAAGGTAACCACTGCACCAATTTCATTTAGATCCCATCAATATTTTTCTGTAATATTTCACTGTACGGATCAATCAAGATTTATGTATTTGGGAGAAATAGGTTTCTAATATTTTGCTAAAAGTACAGTGTTTAAAGCCAGCCATGGTAGATCACACTTGTAAGCTCCAGCTTAGGAAGCAGGAAGATGACTGTAAATACAAGGCCAGCCTGGGCTACATAATGAGTTGCAGATTAGGCTATAGCTTCTCAAAAAAACAAAAAGCAGGCCAAAGTCACAACTTAGTCCATGTGCACTCACGTATCCTTTCCTCTACACTAAACTCATAAACTTGGCATGCAGTAAGGTCTCAAAGTCACATGTATGCTGGGCATAACAGCACATGCCTATAATCCCAGGAGAGTAAAATTCAAGGTCATCCTCCACTCCATACTTTTTGTTCAGCTTGTATAAATTATATATCCACAAACATACACTCCCACACACACCCCATTTACATCAAACCACAGAGGAGGAAATGAACTAAGGGAGGTGCCCTGCTTCTTTTCACTTATCCCGCAGCCTGTCATAGGCATATAAGGAAGTCTGACAGTGCATTAACACACCTGGAGACTATACAGCCACAATACGATCTGAAAACACATCCAAAGTTTACTTTAAAGTTACAACGTGCAACAGGACCAGTCACAGAGTATGTCGGTCGCATGTTCTAAGAGTGAGCATGGAGGAAAAGTGAAATACATCCACAGGCAGGAAATGGGAGCTTCCTCTCTCCTCTACCTACCATTCATTTTCTTGGTCCTTTGCTGTGTACTGAGCACAGCCCATGATTGTCCATGGTCAGTCTTACCCTTCCAGGGACAATGTTTGGATCCATGCTTAAGACTCCAAAGTAAGCTAACATATATCTAAAAAAAACAACTGAGTATGCAGAATCAACAGTCTAGGAAAAAAAGTCTGCATTTGAAATAACACCTAACACCTACTTGGAAAATTTAAAGTCGTAATAAGTCATACCAGATTGGGATATAAATTTAAAAAGAAAAGATGCCACAAACCCACAGTTTTTAACTTTTAAGAAGAGAGATTTCCTTTTTCAAAAAAGATCTTTTTTTTATATATATAGGTTTTAAAGGTCATATGTTTGGGGGCCAGGTATGTGTGCAGGTGCCCTCAGACCTCCTGGAGCTGGTACAACTGACTGGCATTGTAAGTCACCCTATAGAGGCACAGGCAATCAAACTCAGGTCCACAGCAAGAGCAGCCCCTGCTCTTAACTCCTGAGCAGCTCTCCAGCACCAAGCCTGTGCTGCCTCAACTTCACGAGAAGAGAACCTTCAGCAAGGCAAATGTGGTGAGATGTAAGAACAGAGGGAAGCCCCCCCCCCCATGAGGGTGTTCCCTAAAAGTTTATGTGCTGAAGTCATAACCCTGATTGTGACAGCAGTCAGTCCTCAGAAGATGACTGTATTTAGAGACTCGGTCTTCAGAAGGATATCAAATTAAGCTGGGGCCCTCACAGCGAGTCCTAATTCAATATGGCTGGAAATATAGAATATACCTTAACCCAGATTTCATGTACTAAAAAATAGCATAAGCTTATAATTCAAAAAAATGTGATGCCATGCACACAACATTTAAAAAGCCAGGGGTACAGTTTAATGCCCAGAAACACAGGCACAAAAACCAGTCTAAGGCTCCAGGATAGATGATCACGAGCATCGTATGTCAAAGGGGAGGGGGTGTGTTTCTGCAGCATGCAGGCAGGTTGGGGAGGAGGCACGGCCTTCACTTACCACTAGAGAAAAAGGACAGTTCTGCAAGCACCTCTGTCTGTTTGGATGTGTTAACCACATAGTCTTCGAAAGAAGCCTGGGCTGCGGGTCTAAAGCTCTTCAGAGATTCCGTAGCTTTCTGTATTCTGTGGGCAGACACATTTCATATAAAAGCCATTCTTTAAAAAGACAAGTCAGTCTAAACACCTGCAATGTGGCATACTAAAGAAATGAGCATTGCATTCAGCACCCAGGATGAAGCAGGCCCAGACTGCTCGTGAACACCAGGAACTATCTGGTGGGGCCTTTCAAAGGCTGAGGAGCCCAGCGAGTACCTGAGATGGAGCTGCTTTGCTGTCTGCACGAAGCAAGACTGATCTGTCTCCTTCAGCACTTCCTGCGCATATCCAACAAGCCCGTTGTTCTCCAGAAGGCCTTGGTACTCTTCCACTTGCGTGTGAAATTTGTCTAGTCTTAGTTTCTTAGAGGCATCTATGGCTTTCAGAACAGATGACTTCCTGTCCTCTAGGATGTCAAAGAGCTTTTCAAAATGGGCCAGCGCTTCTTCCTTGGCCCTCTCTCCATTGCACTAGTGTGAAACACACAAGTGTTACCGCACGTGTGAACCCCACCTCTCCATCGCACGAGGAGAGCATGCAAGCATTACCTCGTCCATAAACCCAAAGGTCTTCTCATGATGTCCTATGTGATATCAAACTCAACAAAACAAGGCTAGAGGTTGCAAAGAAAAACTTCTATCTGATCCTAAAATCTTCAAAATCATAGTTTGGCATCAAACAAAGAACTGTCAGTTTCCATTTAGATTTGCTTCATAATCTCAAAACTTCGTATTTTCAAAGTCCAGTAACAGACAAATTGTTCAATTAAATGAGAATTTCAGTGATAAAATAAACCTATGGCAGAATTAAACTGATTTAACCATAAATAATAGCAAAAGCACAATTCTAGAGAGGTTGCAACTCACCCCAAATTTGGAAGTCTTTTTAAATACAGGAAGCTATTCTAAAGTTAATAGAACTTTTAAAAAACAACATTTTCAATATTCTTTCTAAGGTATTTAAGATTCATTTGCTTTCATCCTTACTCAGCCATGTACTATAGGCTAAACTGAGGCTAAGCATAAGCTCCAGGTTCAGTGCCTACCCCTCTCTGTCTCCCACAAAAAGCTCTTGGATAACAGAAATTATTCAAGTTCTTATGAAGATTAAGAAGGGTTATTTACATAAAAATCAGACCATATTGCCACATAAACATTCTTATTATGTAATTTTTTTTCTTTTTTATAGAACAATCCTGTCTGTAATGTGTATTAAACATGTTCATTTGGGTTTTTGTTGTTTGAAGCAGTCTCTTTATATAGCCTGTGCTAGCCCCAAGGGCAATCCTCCTGCCTCACCCTCCCTAGTGCTGGGATTACAAGTCTATGTCACCCTGCCTGGCCCAAATGATTTGAATTTTTATAAAACCAGAGCTCAGTATGATTTTGAAAAGAAGAGTCCAGTGAGCAGTGATGAGTGCTTATCCTAACAGACCTAACAGCATGTCTGCAGGAACACGCATGGCAAAAGGATGCTTCAAAATCCCCAGCGGCTTCTGGACCACATGAGAAAGGGATGTGGCTCAGATTCCCTTGCCCATTACTAACCCTAAAAATCCCACTTTCGTCTCTGAAGGTTTTTTTTTTTTAAGTAACATACAAAGTGATAGGTTTTATCAGGATATTTTCATATTTACCACAATACTTTGTTCCAGTTCAATTTTTAAAGGAAAAAGTCAGAGGACAGCAAAATTCAGTTAGAATTTCATGATAGTTTCCAGATTGAGCACAGAAATACTATACATAATTAACAATTATAATTGCAGACACAAAAACTATCCCATCATCACTGAGGAAGAATTGAGGATGGAGACAAATTTGGTGTTAATTTTTTTTTTATTTCTTCTGCAATGTTGGCGATGAAGATCGGGATCCAGACCTACATGTCTTGTACACATGATGCAAATTTCCTACCACTAAGATACATCCTTGGCCCCTGTTGTTTCTTAACTATTTCGCTTCTTACTGGGAAAAAAAAATTTCAAGAAATAACAGTCTTGTGCTAGCCTAGATCATCTATATTTAATTATAAATTGTAAAGTGATCAAGAGGAAAAGAAAAAAGAAAAAGAAACTCCACTCCACATATTAAGGCCTATTTAAAGTACTTGAACTGTCAAATAACCTAACCCTGCTCATATTTACTATATTTCAAAAGTGCTATTATTTATTATGAATTTTTTTGTTTTTATTTTTTACATTGTATTTACCATGTCTCTCCTCTCCCCTCTGCCTCTCTCTCTCCCTCTCTCTCCCTCTCTCCTCTCTCTCCTTTCTCTCTCTCTCCTCTCTCTCTCTCTCTCTCTCTCTCTCTCTCTTTCTCTCTCTCTGTGTCTATGTGTGTAGGTCAGAGAACTCAGGTAAATCAGGCTTCGCAGCAAGTACCTTTACCCAATGGGTCATCCAGCCTGCCCCCCTTTTTAAGACACTCTTATGCAGTTCTTTAATTTTTATGTAACCACAATTTTTATGGCCTTGAACTCATGATCTCTCTGCTTCCATTTTCCAAGTGCCAGGATGCTAGCTTACTTCCCCTATTTTTTTTTAATTGAAGTAGAATATAATGCACATGTAAGTGTAAAGGTGAGGACTCATTAAATAACAGCCAACCAGCAATTCAGATAAAAGAACATTACTGGTACACCAGAAGTCATCCTCATAAGCTCTACAGCACTGATTTGCCCTCTTCAAGGATCGCTTCATGAAATTTTAAGATATAATCTGGTTTCACTGTTCAGCTACTTAAAAAATATTTATTTAATGTATTTAATGTGTTTTGCTTACATATATGTCTGTGCACTGTGTAGATGCCTGGTGCACATGGAAGTTAGAAAAGGGCATTGGAGCCGGGCGGTGGTGTGGTAGCGCACACCTTTAATCCCAATATTCGGAGAAGACAGAAGCAGATGGATCTCTGTGAGTTCGAGGCCAGCCTGGTCTACAGAGTGAGTTCCAGGAAAGGCGCAAAGCTACACAGAGAAACCTTGTCTCAAAAAACCAAAAAAGAGCCGGGCGGTGGTGGCGCACGCCTTTAATCCCAGCACTCGGGAGGCAGAGCCAGGCGGATCTCTGTGAGTTCGAGGCCAGCCTGGGCTACCAAGTGAGTTCTAGGAAAGGCGCAAAGCTACACAGAGAAACCCTGTCTCGAAAAAACAAAAAAAAAAAAACAAAAAACAAAAAAAAAAAAAAAAAAACCAAAAAAAAAAAAAAAAAACCAAAAAAGAGGCCGGGCGGTGGTGGCGCACGCCTTTAATCCCAGCACTCGGGAGGCAGAGGCAGGCGGATCTCTGTGAGTTCGAGGCAAGCCTGGTCTACAGAGCGAGATCCAGGAAAGGCGCAAAGCTACACAGAGAAACCCTGTCTCGAAAAACCAAAAGATAAATAAAAAAAATAAAAAAAAAACAAAAAAGAAGAAGAAGGAGGAGGAGGAGGAGGAGGAGGAGGAGGAGGAGGAGGAGGAGGAAGAAGAAGAAGAAGAAGAAGAAGAAGAAGAAGAAGAAGAAGAAGAAGAAGAAGAAAAAGAAGAAGAAAAGGGCATTGGATCCCCTGGAACTGGAATTACAGATGGTTGTGAACCACAATGGGGGAGTTGGGAATTGAACCTGAGTTCTCCAGAAGGCCAGCCAGTGCTCTCAACCATTGCTAAACCATCTCCCATCCTGGTCTGGATACTTTCTATAAATGTCATTACAGCATCACAGCATTACAGCAGGATATACCTAAGCTATGTGTACATGTAGCTCCAATAGTCTCATTGCTATCTGTACTCCTCTGTTGATGGACCTTGTGGCTATTACAAAAAGGCAAGCATTACCACTCATTTCTATGTGAGCAAGCAAAGCAGAACATGTATTCAGCCATATCTGGAATTTTAGATAACCCTGGGCCTGTCACATACAGTAACTTTCCAAAGGCTATCTGTCACTTATTCACACGCAGGTCACTGTTGAAAGCTACCCTTTCCTTACGACTTCTGGGCCCTTGTAACTATCACATCCCAATGACATCTGGGCACTGAGCACACAGGAATCTATGCTGCATATGCTTCCACAAGTTCTAGGAAAGCAGAGGTGTGAGGTCACACAATCCCCAGCTCGGGGAACACATTCAGGATTATGAACAAATAAGCTATCGTCTGGACAGGTAAATGAAAAACTATGCTGACCACTTCGGAACTTACTTCTGTTTCCTTCATTAACAAGTTGAGTTCAGAAATCTGACTCTTCACTTGGCCTTCCTTACCAATAAGGAAATCGATGTCCTTTGAAAGCTTCTCCTGTGGAAACACACAGATACAAGTACATAAACAAATCAACAAAGACTTCATGCAATTTTGCAAATTACACAGTATCCATCCTTCTTCCTTCCTGATGAAGGAACAGCAAAATCAGCTAAAGTAATTACCTTGAGGTACATATTTGCTGGCCTGAAGCGTATAGGCCCAAGGTCATAGGACAGATTAAGTTAAGGCTGGAGAAAGAGAGTACGTGCTAATCAGCCAAAAATTCCAAATGCTCAAGCAGTACATTTGTGTTTAATTACCACTCTCAGAACCCTTGCTTCTAATGCTTCTAAGCAAATTGAAGTTGGCAGCTCAAATAGTTTAGCCTTCCATTACATTTCACAATTTAAACACACACACACACACACACACACACACACACACACACACACACACACGGCAGGAAAAACACCAAGGACTAGCCCAAAATAATCCCAGCTCATCCCAGCCTCGCTATTGATTCACTATACATAAGTGAAAACAGATTTTTGAGTAATTTGTTTGTAAATTAGCTCTTCTGAACACTATAATTCCTCATAGAAATTACATTGTAGGGTTCGGTAAAAATCTCTTGGTCTAAAATGAATCTGAAGTACATTTTTAATGCCCCTTCAGAGCACCATGGACTACCAAGTCACGAGGGATAAATGTATTAGAGTCTAAATGAAAAGTGAGAAGACCCAGGAAACCCCTCCCTGAATGAGAACATGCCAGGATCCTGCTGACTGCTGAGCACCTGAAATGCAAAATGTGGGCAGGAATAGAGACAGCGGCTTGGTGTTGAGGAGTCAGGAAGTAAGTCTGCCATCTATTCATCTTCCTCTTTTTTTCATCTTACACTACATGAGAGGCAAAGAGGATGTGTGCAGAAATAGACATGATTGGCTCTGCAGGACGCATCTCAGGCTCAGAAGCCACCAGATACAGTAAACCCCCTGGGAGGGCTCCCTGGAGAAACAGGAAGCCGCTGGCTGGAAAGGAACAAGACTTCTGGACACAAAAGACAGAATGGGTTGAGGATCTAGCTCAGGGGGAGAGCACTTGCCCAGCACGTATGTACAAGGCCCTAGGTTTAATCCCCATCACCTGCATCAACCAATCAGTCAGTCAATTAAAAACAAGAACCAGACAGAGTTGTACAATCCTGAAATCCTAGCACTTGGGATGTAGAGGTGAGAGGGTCAGGAGCAAGGCCTGGGCTCCATTAAATCCTTGAGAGAGACAGAGACAGACAGACACACAGAGACAGAGACACAGAGACAGGGACAGAAAGAAAATTGGACCTTACAAGATATTAATGCTGCGAGGAGACAGAAAGTCTTTTGTTTTGACCTAGCATTTTACCCACCTAAGGAACCCAAAGCTCATGAGGTACAAATACTACACAGTCAACGGCTGAACCAGAAACCTAGTCACAATTGAATAACGTAACCACTGTCCAGGGTAAGGGGTGTTTAACACCACACAGCAAGCCGAATGACAAGTCTAGCACTGTCCCTATGAGCCCACACTGGGACCACAAGCAAGAAACAGCACCACTGTTTCTTCTTAACTACAGTGACAGAGCTGCATTCAGCCACTAAAACTGATACAGGTATTCTAAAACAGTTTGAACTAAACGTAGAGAACCTAAGATAAACGGGGTGACCCAGTGGTCACTAGAGAAGAACAGAAGGTGGAATTGAGAAATAGGGACCAAGGCATCATCAGTCACTCACAGGACTGTTAACACTCAAAGTCTCTGGCCAGTCTTCTCTGGCTCCTGGCCAGACCCTGGCAATCTGTTTTTAAGGACTGGAGGTGTCTTAATAGTCAGAATGTCTGCTCATAAGCTTGCAAAAACTGTAAGCACTGGATAGCGACACTAGGCATTAGTAACAGAGGTAAAATGTGAGAGTCAAGGCTCAGCCTGTAAGAAGTTCACCTAACAGGGCAAGGAGGTTTAAATAAATCTAGACTTGAGTGCTTTAGAAACTCATCAGAGGCCACACTCCCCAAAGCTACCCAAGCCATAACTCTCCCACCGGCCAAGCTGCCTGCAACCCCAACAGAGGGCTTAGGGAGGCAGCTGGGGTGGGCTTTTTAGTGGTACAGCTGCCCGGGAACCACCTGTAACCACAATAGACTCATTAATTCACCCAGTTGGACTCAGCTGGGTCTGGGGTAAGAAGATGCTTGTTCACATCTCCCCAAGAAAAGCCGCACAACAAAGCTAAGACCCCTTGAAGTAGGACAAGGCTGGCCTCTGTAACTGTACCAATGAGAGGCTAATCCCCAGCCAAGTTTGAGAATCATTTTGAGAACCATTCCCTCTATATATCACATCTCCAATAAAAGGTACCAAAGAAACACTAGTAAACAAAAGAAAGGTCATTCAACAACTGTGTCAAAGTATCTTTCATGCAAGCAGTCTAGGAGAATAATGTATAACTAGCCTGGCCCCTGTGCTCAGTTGATACCAAGTTTAAAGGTGATATCAACTTTGCTTCATCTCCAGAGATGTTCAGAATAAAATCTTGGGAAGAACAAATATGTGATATTTTCTGTGAAGGTTTATTTTGGTCCAGTTTGAGAGGACACAAGTGCATCACTGCAGGTAAGGGCGCAGCAGCCAGGGCATTCAGGGCTGTGGCGACAGGAGCCTGGCACTGTGTTGATGGACATGAAGTAAAGAGCTCTGCTAGAACCCACATGGGCTATAACTGTGAGGCTCCACACTTCCTCTAGTTCGGCCTCATCTCCTAAAGGTTCCACAGCCTTCCCAACCGGGGGAACAAATGTTCAAACACATGAGCCTATAGGGGCATTTTACAAGCAAGCCATAAGCACCACCATGTTGGGAAAGACCTTCGCTACCAGCACTTACAATAACGATGAGCACTATTCTACTTCAGCAACTATGACAACAATGTTCACCACAAACTGCCCCCACAAAAGGCATAAACTGTGTCTCACACTCCCTAAAATACAAATGCTATCCCCAAGTACTTCCCTATGCAGTGGGGACTACTTACAGGGATGCTTGCATTCTATAAGTTCTCACTGTTAACAAGCTGTCTGACAAGACGTCCTTAGGAATCTATGGAAATAATAAATGGAAAACTATCAAAAATTCCTCAGGAAACCTCCTTCAGTGACATGCTCACAGACTTCTGTAGCTGTGGTTGTAGAGTGATCAAGCTAAAGTAGGAATAAGCCACATCAAAAGCTTAACAAGAAAACTGTACAGTGAGACAAGAAGCTGAGAAAGCTCTAGAAAGGTCTTGACTTCCCAACAATGGACAGGCTTGGTGACTGAGGTATGGCCAGACTAGGAGACAGGCAGGGAACATGTGTCTTTTCAGGACACACCAGAATCAAAAAGCCTTGTGGACCAAAACAGTGACAGGAAACAGCGAATAGGAATCCCTGTGGACTCTCTGGAGTCCCCATTCTGGAAGACTAAGAACAGGCAGCCACAGCCTGCTGTGGGGAAGAGGGGCTCTACTTTGAGCTCATGCACATGTCAATGTCAATATTAACAGAAGTCAATCGAGTCACAGGAGGGAAAATACCCTAGCCTCACCTAACAAAACTGCTAAGAGTAGATTATTCTCAGATCCAGGTATTAACTGGTTAAGCCAGTTTCTCCAAAAGTGCAAGCTGTTTCCAGAATTCAGAACACACCTTCCCAAACAACCTGACACACACTATAACACAGATAAGGAACCTGGTGTTTACCTCAGCAGATTCGGCAAACAGCAGACACAAGACGAATGCAATGTTACCCTTCTTCTATGATGTTTATTTCTCTAATTGTAATACCCAGCTGGCCCCAAATAAGAAATGATGCTGTGTCTTTGCATCATGTAGCCAGTCCCCTTCAGCTTAAATCTAAAACCAGGTGCGAAGGAGACTTGTTACTCTTAGCAAGTGACAAATTTAGACAATTAGTTTTTTACTAAAAAGTAAACAAATTGGAAAGTATTATGGAGTATCTTTCTGAAAAGTCTAACTATGTAAGAAAGAAATTAACATAAATTGTAAAAGATAGCTATGTTATTATTGTGTGTTCTTCATCCAGTTTCCTGACATACCTCTTCTAAAGTCCTTGGTTTCTAAAATGATTGGGTTTTTTTGTTTTTTTTTTTTTTAATATATAAGCTAATGAGTCAAGAGGCAGCTGGCTTCAGGGTAAGAGCTGGTCACCAAGAACACAGAGGCATGATTAGACAGCTAAGATTCAGTCCTACCTCACAACTTTCAGGGACAAGAAGCCCAAAGTGGAGGATCAGTAACTGCCAATGACTTAATCAACTGTGTCTATCGATGAGGCTTCCATAAAAACTCAGAAAGAGTTCAGAACTTCCATACAGCAGAGCCCTTGGAGGTTCTCAGAGTGCCAGAGGGCAATGGCAGCTTGTGCCCTTCCCAAATTCCTCACCCTGTGCATCTCTTTATCAGCACCTGTTGCAATATCCTGTATGATAAATTACTGTTTGTGTTTTCCTGAGTTCTGTGAGCCTCACAAACAAAATAATTAGACCCAAGAAGGGTGAGCTAAACTTCTTTTACAGTCATGTGATCAAAGGCAAAAAATAAAAATTAAAAAAAAAACAAATGGAGCTTGTAGCTGGCATGTACAGTGGGGCAGAGAGAGGCACAGGCAGCCCTGGGACCGGCCCTTCACCTGCAGGGCCTGAGAGCACATTCAGTACCGTGTCAGAACTAACTGAATTAGAGGATCCCCAGCTCACATCTGCTGCTATAATCCAGTGCCTGCTTGCTGACGTCATGTGAGGTCACGGAAGCCTTCTGCCTAGGCACGGTAACACACACCTGTAAATGATCACTTGGAAAGTGGAGGCAGGAGCATCACGGCAAATTTGAGGCCAGCCTGGTTTACACAGTAAGACCCTGTCTCAAACAAACAAACAAACAAACAAACAAACAAACAGTCTTCTGCGTTGATTGCTGTGGGTTCTGAGAGCAGAGAAGAAACATGGATTCATGGGTAGTTTTTCCAACACTTTACTCTAGTGTCAAAGACAGTAAGTACAAGTAATAAAAACTGGTACAGATTACACGAAATTAAACCAATTAGAAATCAAAACTCCTATACATGTGATAAATTATAAATTGTGCTATGTGAAGCTGACCGACTACAGAGGCATGATAAAGTGACAATAACGGATTTGGCTTCCCACTTGAAACATCTGGAATCTCTCTTGTTACGCGCCAGATCCCAAAGAGACATTTCCTAGATGGTGGGAAACAAGAGACGCCAGAGTAGCCTAGCCTGTTGTCTGCAGTTGCTAGGGCTGGAGGCAGAGAACTCAAAAGGACCTCAGCGGCTCCTGTGAGCGTAAGTGTGAAGCTGGGAGTTAAGGAGGTCGGGGTTTCTAAAGCCTAAAACCACAGAGACAAGCAGAAAGTGAAAAACCTGCAGAGAGGTGTACAAGACTGAACACCGGTCAACCATGCCTGAGGTCAAGGGAAGTTCCAGAGAGGATTAAAGTTCACACAAGCTGGGAGTAACGTGCTCCCCACCCTCCAGACTTCCAACCCTGGAAAACAGAGCTTCTAAATCACCAGGGACGGAGAAGAATCATCAAAGGTTTTTACCTCCAGAGTCAGGCTGATTAACCTAAAAGCAAATGCTTCCCTGCCCTGCCAGGCAAAGCTGAAAACAGGGCATAACTAATAATACCTGATAGCCAATCAAAAACTTCCAGCTGGCTAGTTTCATGTCAACTTGGCACAAGCTAGAGTCATCTAGGAAGAGGGAACCTCAGTTAAAAAGATGCCCCCACCAGCTTGGACTGTGGGGAAGCCTGTGGGAGCATTTTCTTGATTAATGATTGGTGTGGGAGGGCCCAGCACACTGTGGGTGGTGCCATCCTCAGGCAGGTGGTCCTGGGTGCTAAAAAAACAGGCTGAGCAAGTCAGTAAGCAGGGTTCCTCCATGGCTTCTGTTCCAGCTCCTGCCTCCAGCTTCCTGTCCTTGAGTTCCTGACTCCTTCACTGATGGACTGTTTATCTGGAAGTATAAGATGAAACAAACCCTTTCCTCCTCAAGTTGCTTTTGGCCATGGTGTTTTACCACAGCAATAGAAAGCCTAACTAAGACACCAGGCAAGCAAAGGAGCAGAGAAATAGAAGGTACAGTGGCCAAACCTGTCCATGACACAGACATGTGACACTATTTATGTATGCGGCTACACACATAATCTGCACATACACTGTTAAGAAAGGGAGCAATAAAATAAAAGGGAAGCTTGAGGATGAATGAATTCCTTTAAGACGACCGCTTACAGCAAAAAAGGAGCGGAATAAAGCGAGCACCACAGCGCTGCCTCCCCTGATACTGAGGACCAGATCTGAGCATGTTCTGAGTCCTTCTACCTCTGCACCCAGGGCAGTAATGAACACCGAGCTCTCTGCAGGATCCTAGCAGTGGCCCGCATTCCTTCACACTTCCAACCAGCTGTGCAAGGCTTTAACACACTCAGAAAAACTAACAATCTTAAGTTACAGATTTTTTTAAAAATAATTTGTAATTATTTTAAATATGCGGAGTTTTTTTATGATTATTATACAGAATTATGTAATAATTATATATTTATATTTACACATTTATATATTTTATATTTTAAATATATAATAAATTTATTATGCATAATAACACATTATATGTTATATATGATAATATAGTTTATGTAGTATATATATTTAAATAATTTTATATATTATAAATATATATTTATTCTTATATATTATGACTACATACTTTTTAATAATTACACATTAAGGTTTACCTCATACTGTTAACTCCTTTCAGTAAAACAGACCACATTATAAAAACTTAAGAATCATGAAATCACCAGGTATCAGAACCTACTTCCAGGGCTGGCTCAGCAGTTAAGAGCACTGGCTGCTCTTCCAAAAGACCTGGTTTTAATTCCCAGCACCCATAGTGAGGGTGACAACCTTCTGTAACTCCAGTCCCAGGCATCCAACGCCCTCTTCTGGCCCTCTGCAGACACCGCACACACGGTGCACAGACATACTTTCCGGTAAAACATCCATAAACATTAAATAAAACAGACAAATTGAACCCACTCCAATATCCTAAGTCATACCTTTAAGGTTTTGTAGGCACTGCTCATGGTGGTCACTCGGTGATTGGAATGATTCCCACCCAACTTACAGAGGTGGCAAACCGGCCTTCTGCACAGCTCACAGTACATGTTTATCCTCTCTGTCTCGTGTTCAGGGCACATTAAAATCTATTGAATGAAAGCATACGGACAGTTAAAGATCCAGGTTCACGTAACCTCGGTCCCCCAGCACAAATATTTGCTGTATAAAATCAAGAGCCATATAGGTGAATAAAAGTATAAAAAATAAAAACATGTCACATGAAAACTGTAGAATTACCATTTTTAAATCTTTGGGTTCAAACCGCTAATACATAGATGTTATTTCCCCTAAACTTGGTGAGAAGAACATTCATTCCAACAGGACTCAAGTAGAGAGAATGCTTAAACAGGCTAGAGAGGTCCTCTCACCACACACATTAGGCACTTCTTACTGAACATCTCTGTAAGGTATCAGAAAACCTTCAGAGAATCTCTGGCCTGACTCCCCATACAAGCCTGTTGCCAAGAGACCTCTGGAGGGCTTTGTGATGTAAGCACCCAGCAGGCCAGCTCCACAAGCCACACTCACTGCCCAGCAGCATCTCCCGAGGAAACACCACATTTGGACTTACTAGTCTATGAACTAGCATCATAGATGCATCTGAAATTGTACATAAAATACTGTTTCAGAAACAAACATTTAGGTAGTATGCTGATGAAATCACATAGTTGTCCATGGTTTCAAGAGACTGGATGAAAGGCAACTTTTACTGGTCTGAAATATGAGGGGGGGAAAAAGACCAATATGCAAAGTTTACGCTATATCTTCAGGGGGACAAAAGTGGAAAAAATTTACAATGTTTCAGAATGTCTAAGTTCCTAATTCTCAGAAGAATGCGTACTTTTTTTAAAGTAGAAAAACTTCAGCTTTCCATAGGAAGGGGTACAATGAGTTCAGTTGTAGGTGAGTATTCTCTAGCAAAAGGGACAGCTTTGAGGCGCTACACTATACTGGCTGACACAAATGCTTGAAGGGAACTATTTGCCCTGTTTCTGTGGTTTCCTCAGCTGTATTTTATGACTGATTTGCATTCCAAATCCTAAGAAATACTTATAAGAACCTAGCCCTGATATAGCTCATTATCATGTGTCCTTTCATGATAGAATAGTATGAATGCAACCTTGTAAACAAAACACTAAAAAAGCCATACATTTTTAAAAATCAATGGCCTTGAGCAGTTCGGGTGAGACAAACATGATAACAGGGAATTCAAAGGTTGATAAATGTTATGAGACTAACAGTTTTGAGAAAAAGGGTCTTTCAGAATGTAGGGACAAAGAAATACCTTTGTTTTCATCTTTCAGACCCGTGTTATGTAAGAAATGTTTGGTGAGTATTGTGTAATGACTTCTCTAAGATTTATTTACATTTTATTTTAAATTATGGGCACGTCTGTGTCTGTGCTGGGTATGTGAACACTAGTGTTCACAGTAGGAGGACAGAAGAGAGGACTGGATCCCCTGGAGCTGCAACTACTTACTGCTGGCTGTGAGCAACTCCACGTGGGGGGTGGGAACCAACCCTGGGTCCTCTGTTAAGGGTAGCAGGCAAGGGGCTGGAGAGATGGCTCAGCGGGTAAGAGCACTGGCTGCTCCACTAGAGGACCCGGGTTCCATTCCCAGCACCCACATGGCAGCTCTCAACTGTCTGTAACTCCCGTTCCAGTGGATTCAACTCACAGAGATATGCAGGTCAAACACCAATGCATATAGAAGTAAAAAAAATTAAATTAAAAAAAATAGTAGGCATTCCTAACAACTGAGCCATCTTTCCAGTTCCAAATAGTTTTTAAGATTTACATATGAAATTATTACAAATTAAAGACTTTATGATTAAGAATACTGTTATATTTAGTAACTGGCACTATTCATACGAGTTACTAAATTATAAGAAAAACAGCTTTATGCCAGGTGGTGGTGGTGCACACCTTTAATCCCAGCACTTAGGAGGCAGAGGCAGGCGGATCTCTGAGAGTTCAAGGGCAGCCTGGTCTACAGAGAGAGTTTCAGAACAGCCAAGCCTACACAGAAACCCTGTCGCAAACAAACAAACAAAAAAAAAAAAAACAACTTTATAAGTATCCATGCTGGGTGGTGGTGACACACAAATGATTTTACTCATCATAGACCATAGAACATGAAGTTCTTGTGAGATTAATTACACAAATTACCCACAATACCTGAGAAATGTCAAGTCCACCTAACAGATGATATAAGCACTATGTCTCACACTTTAAAGTTATTCTTAACCTACAGTACAGTTTTAGCTAACTAAAAATATCACAATTGTGTTATCCAATCAAACCTTCCCGTCTCTAGACTCCTGGCAATTTCTCCCACGATGTCTGGTACCCTAACTTACCTTGGGTCTGAAATTAGTGGTGGGGCCCACATACTCATGCTGGGCTTTGACAGTCCCCCAAGGGTGATAAATTTTGAAGCATTCGTTGCAGTAGCTTGCACTACAGTCCATGCAGCTCTTCGTAGATTCCTGGGGTGGTGGTTTACACAGGTCACACATAATGGCTGTGGCTGCCCTGGCCGCCTGCCGGTATCTCTCGACAATCGTTTCCAAAGTGAAATTTCGAAACAGACCGCTGACTCCTCGCTCTCCAAGATCCACATCATGCTCACAGCCAGGACAAGGAAACATAGTCGGCCTTGGGGTCAGGGAATTACGCTTCCAGCCTGTGTAGTTAGTAAGGCTTCATTTAGTAACATCGTAAGTGATTAAAATGAAGAGTCACAGCTGGGCGGTGGTGGCGCATGCCTTTAATCCCAGCACTCAAGGAGGCAGAGCCAGGTGGATCTCTGTGAGTTTGAGGCCAGCCTGGTCTACAGAGTGAGATCCAGGACAGGCTCCAAAACTACACAGAGAAGCCCTGTCTCGAAAAACTAATAATAATAATAAAGAAGAGTCATGTTTTTAGAAAGTTTCTACAATCACAAATATTCCAAGTGGCTCCATCTGCATTCTGAAAATGCTTTTCTAAACAAATATTTTTACTTGGTATATAAAAGACAAGTTCAAGTTATTAAAAGTTATAGAGAAAAGAAAAATAATCTATAATAAATTACACATAAACCTGTATTAAGCTAAACACAGACATGAAGACAAACCATTGTAATACAGTACTTCATAGAGTATTTTATATAACTAAACTTCTAGTTAATTTTATATGTCATACCCAAAGTCATAAAGTGAATACCACCACATAGCTGACTGGGAGGAAACGGGTACATAACAGAGCAGGAGCCCTTGAGCACGGCCCACGCTCAGCAGGCTCAGTACAGTCCCAGCGACTGCAAGCTGTCCACATACACACACATGTGTCTTCTGGGTAGTCTGGACTTTTCATCATATGCTTGGGGGAATAGGTGCTCACAGTTTTAAGAACCATCACAATGGACTGTTTCCCATGTAGTACTGTTTATCTGGGAAAGTTCAGTGGGAAAGACCAGAAGGTAACTGAATGCAAGCTAAAGAAGAGCAAAGAACTCATTCATGGACCTGGAACTTAGTAACTTTAAAAGGGCCAACCATGGGACCTGAAACAAAGAACCATTAAGATTATTTACTTCAGTGCCAAGATGCATTCCATGTGATTTTGTAATATACAAAATACAAGTAATGACCTTAAACATTAGATTTTTCTGTTCAGTGTTGTCTCTCTGATCTTCATAAGTCAGGAAACCAAAGTCTGCCATACTCACCTGCTGGTTTGGACAAATGCACAGCTGTCTGTCTGTTCAACGCAGGTGGATGGATACTTACTTCAACCTTTCTTAGAGTATGAAAGCTCAGTTGCACACAAAATAGCTTCCATAACACACAAAGAAACTTCTTAATCTCCAGCCTTCTTTCATAGTATTATATCCAATACCAAAAATTAATGGGTAAATTCAGTATATTCTATTTGAATATACAAAGGACTTTAAGTAACTACCTTAGTATTGCCCTTGAAATGACTGTCATCTAAAAAAAATATATCTTAAAACATGCCCGGTATGACATCACAACAGGTGAAACTTAACAGATAGCCCAAAGTATTATTTATTTATTTATTTATTTATTTATTTATTTTTTTATTTTTATTTATTTTTTTTTTTTTTGGTTTTTCGAGACAGGGTTTCTCTGTGTAGCTTTGCGCCTTTCCTGGAACTCGCTTTGGAGACCAGGCTGGCCTTGAACTCACAGAGATCCGCCTGGCTCTGCCTCCCGAGTGCTGGGATTAAAGGCGTGCGCCACCACCGCCCGGCCAAAAGTATTATTTATAATAATGACTTTATAGCATGCAAAGTGCCACTGAACTCCAAAAGCACCTTATGTAACAAACATGCACAGTATTTTTAATATTTAATACTTAATATTTCCATTTAATGACATTTTAGCCTTAATATTTTAAACATGAATCATATAAAAAGAAACTTCTCACAAACTTGAAAATCCTACTCCATGTTTTCCTGTAGTGATTTTAAAAACATGCAATCCAGTCCAAAATGTTTCACACCACAGCAGGCATATAATAAAATAAGCGCAAGGCTAATTAAAAAATAAAACAAAACACACACATGCCAATGAAAATGTTTTTATCAAAAAACCAAGCCAAACAATTCCAGAAGTCAAATGATGCAGTGGTCAAGTTTAAACAAATGGAAATTCGCATGTAATTACATCTATCTACAGTTAACTAGATGATGGACCTTTAAATGAATGAATAACCAATCTCAGTTGTCTATGTGAAAAACAATGACCTATTATAGATTTTGTGAAGGTTGTGGCCAATTAAATAGTGATTTGAAACAAAATTAATCATGAAAACTAAATCATGCTTTAACATGTATGCTGGTGACACCCAAACTTTGGTTGTTTTCATGTTTAGAAATGTCCAAAAAAAAATGTTCCCTTTCCTTTTCTGTATTCCTCTGTTGTCTTAATTTTATGGTGAAAATAAAAGTTTTTATGAAACATCACACTAGACCTCTGTTGTTGTTGTTGTTGTTGTTGGTTTTTTTTTCTGGAGCTGAGGACGGAACCCAGGGCCTTGCATTTGCTAGGCAAGTGCTCTACCACTGAGCTAAATCCCCAATCCCAACACACTAGACCTCTTAAATGAGATCAAATGTGGAATTTAAGACCTGAGTAGTTTTCAGGGAACTTATTCAAATTGGTATCCTGGCTGTTTTTCTAAACTGATCCCATGAGGCTCTCAAATCTTTCGAATGCTAACTTTCATTTCATCTGTCATATGCCTTTACCGTGATTTTCATAAAATATTATATTCAGAGAAACAAAGAAAGCATGACAGCTCTAAGGCCATCCTGGAAAGTAAGCCTCATGAAAAAAAAAAAAAATGCAACACTGGACTAAAAGGAAAATGTAATAGAGTCCACTTTCAATGTTGGTGCTATCTAAAGGGCCATGAGGCCAAATGGCTGTTGAAATTTAAATTTAAGATAATTAAATTTTCACTTTTTTGGTTGCAATAGCTATAGTTCAGATTCTCAAGATGGATACCACACCGTATAGTGAAGGGTTGAATATCTCCATTAGAGAAAGTTCTATTTACATAGTCTTTCTCTACCACATGATAGAATCTGGGGAGAGGGGAACTAGCCAGATGATGACTGGGAAGACTAAGGAAGTAATGCCAGCCAAGCAGCAGCCACACAACTGTGGAGTCCGTATCTGTGAACTAGCAAATACTCTCAGCTCACACATCTTTGCTTCAAAGGTACAGTAAGCAAATATCAAGGCACAATTTTAAAATATTTAAAGTATTTTCAAAGTGGTTTGTATCCACCAAAAGAGCTATTTCTGTCTATGTTTTATCATCCAACTATCAAGGAGAAAAAATAAATGCAAAGACAAATTTAAATATTAAAAATATTTCTAAATATTTTTAAAATATTAAATATTTAAAAACAAATGCAAGAGAATCAGCTCGCAGCACATTCCAAACTGCTGCAATTGTACCCTCTCCCATATTCCGGCCATAACAACTTCCTGTTCTTACTGCTTGTCAACTGGTGGGATGCCACCAGTTGAACTTCCCAGAAAGTGAGGGGAACAGAAAAGGGGTAACATTTCTCTAACCAAAGAGTATCACCAGAATTTGACCCAAAAGTAGTCAGTTTTACTTTAAAGGTCAACTGGAGTGAAAAGAAAAAAAAAAAAAAACAAGGTAGGCTGGAATGCTTCACACAGAATCACATATTCCAAAAGCCTAAAATGGGTAAGACCTGCATGTTAAAACTCTGATGGGAAAGAAACACTTTAAAACATGGCCAACAAAGACAAGACATTATATCATAAAACATGCAGAGAGTGTGCTAGCTACAAAAATGGACAGCTTTAGACAAGACTTTTAATATTTAGTTAACCTTACCAATGCAGCATGTAAGTTACATTATAGTCTACACAAATGTAAAAAGACTTTTCAGGTACCAGATACGAAAAAAACAAAATTGTGTTGTGTACGGGAATCATTTGGACACACGCCCCTTAAAAACATCACAAGTTTCATCCTGTTGACCTTTAAGTCATGTCAATACAATTTGTTTACTTTTTGTATAATTTGAAAGACTTGACCACTGGTGTTAGAGAATCTCTAGACACATAAGAGAATTGAAATCTAACACCACGCTGCCCGCGGCCACAAAAGCAATAAAGCGCTTTTTCTACCTCTCCACCCCAAAGATCTCCGCTGTGATGCTGTGAACAATGAACAGAAAGCTGGATTTAGAATTCCATTCTAAAGAGAATACTCACAACTTGTTAACAAAAGATAAAGCACTGACTATGTCCTGCAGAGAATACGATTATTGAATCAACAGTAAACATGTATTCTTCCCGACACACAGGGTGTTTACAAAGCCAGCAATATAGGACAGTCCATCAATCTTACAGAATTTGGCTGCACCACTGTTAGGCAGGACTAGAGTGACACACACTTTGTCCTATAAATTTGTGTTTTTAAACAACCTCATCTCCAGCAACTGTTAGAAAAACGAAGTAAATTCAAGTATCTTTTGACTTTTTGCTGAACTAAAAAAAAAAGTAAGTTATAAAAAAATATTAAAATTCAAAATCTCTGATAAAAGGAAAATACAAATTGGAGGGAAAGATTACACACATATGATCAGAAATATACAACACAACAGCTTTTCTATTTACATACCTGAACATGTAATTGACATACACACAGAAACCTTATTCTTTCAAAGTACCCTTTCACTAAAAAGTCTATTAAATGTGTATGGCAATATCATCCCAATGAAATAAATGAGCCACAGCACAATGTATTTTTAAATTTTCTAGTAGCCACAATAAAAGTTAAGAAACAAGTAAAATTAGTTCTGATATTATTTAACCTACTATATCCAAGATATCACCTCAAAATGTAATAAATACAAAAAGCCTTAAATCTCTACTTGTGCTATCCTAAAGCCTCTGAAATCTAATAAGCATTTCATATTTACAGAATATCACTCAGAAAAGTCCTATTTCAAGCATTTCACAGCTAGTGTCTACTATACTGGACAGCCTAGGGTCTAATCCTTTAGTAAAAATCAATAGCTTAGTAAAAATCAAAGGTAAAAAGTAATTTTTAGAAATATATTCCTTCCACATCCATTGCTATGAACAGGGTTTTGGACTTCCTTTTTAAGTGTGCCTTATCATTTTTGCCCATAAATGAAAGGGATATCTGTAATTCAGGGACACCAGGCTGTTTAAAACTTGTGACCATACAGAAGATGGCCTTTAAATCTGTGATCACCGATTCACAAACAAAGCTTTTAGAAACTGCCACATCTGGGACAGTCTCACCTGCCAAGCCTAAGGTTGATTTTTATTTATATGGATGTGGGGAGGCTGCCTGCCCAGGGAGCTAGTGTAAGTAAGGTGTCGGGTCCACTGGTACTGAAGTTACAGGTGGCTGAGTCACCTGCCACGGCGCTAGGAAGCTTTCTGTAGTCATCCTTCTCCATGTTAGACACTCTCAGCACCTGTAGCTATCCTCCACAGAGAAGTTTTCAAACACTCTCAACTCCCTGCTCAGGACATGATCCAACGGCAGAGTGATCTTACAGAATGGGGAGGGTGCATATTTTAGTCGTTTCCTGTCTACTCTAGACAGTGGGGTATAAAGTGAAATGGAATTCTTGTTCTCAAAACGAAACAAAAGTTTAACCACACTACACTTCAGTCCTGGTGGCATGCTCTGTTTATCCTAGTACCAGAAGGTTTTCATTCAACATCCATTCAACAAGTATGCACCAAGCACAGACAGAGTACTATGGGAAGCTCCTAACGCACTGGCAGTTCTAATTTCATATGAACCGCGCATGAGAATCAGTCAAATCCAGAGATGAAAAGACTACCTAAGACACAGAACTTCATGAAAAGTGTATGTGAACACAACCCAATCATAAGCAGAGATATTCCACTAATTGTCTGTGTTGAATATTAATACACAGAAAGTAAATTTTCCTCAATCAGCCAAGAAGGGTATTCCCAACTGGCCAACGAAGACCCAACAATAGATCATCAAGTTTTATCTGGTAAGAATGACTTCAACTCATTATTGTCTTTCTGTTCCTCAAGGTGCCAGATTCCTAGTGAAGAGGAAAACATAAAAGTTATGACCTCACTATGAGCATAACCCTCTCTGTCCTCAAACTCTCTCAATTTGTCCAATCGACTTCACTGGCACGCACACGCACACACACACACACACACACACACATATTTTATATGTGCAAGTAATCTTTTAATAATTAGTGACTGGCATTCAAAGAAAAACCCATGGCCCAGCGGTTAAGAGTACTTATTGTTCTTGCAGAAGACCCAGGTTCGATTCTCAGCATCCACATGGCAGTTCACAACCATCTGTAGCTCTAGTCCTAGAGACTGCAAACACTCTTTTCAGACCTCCTCAAACACCAGGCACACACGTGGTACACAGATATAACATGCAGCACACACGTGGTACACAGATATAACATGCAACACACACATGGCATACATACATAACACACAGGCAAAATACTCATCCATATAAAATGGTATACACATATATATGTGTGTGTAAAAGAAGTGTGCTATATAAAACATATAACTCATGAAAGTACTCTGATGCAGTAGGTACATGGACATAAATACTGAACAAAGAGACTCCATTGCGTAAGTCAGGCCACAAAGATAATACTCTTTAAATGCAGCTTAGAAAGAGATGCTTTTCTGAAAAACTCACAAGATTAAAAAGTGACCCCTGTCCTATCAGTGGGAGAAACTGAGGAGAGCACACAAGAGGTTTAAAGATGAAACCTCAAAGCCCAAACTGCTCAGAGTGGACACTCTGAAGCCTGGGACTTCTGGACACTCACACACACTCCTTAGTATAAAGGCTATGCTTAATGCGAGGCTGTGGTCACCACTGATTTTATTTTTTTTTATTTTTTTTTTATTTTTTTTTTTTTGTTGTTGTTTTTTGAGACAGGGTTTCTCTGTGTAGCTTTGTGCCTTTCCTGGAACTCACTTGGTAGCCCAGGCTGGCCTCGAACTCACAGAGATCCGACTGGCTCTGCCTCCCGAGCAGGCACCACCGCCCGGCCACCACTGATTTTAAAAGAATTTCAGCAGCTTCTGTAATTTTAAGTTAATTTTGATCTACATCATCCCTGCAATAACTGTTCAGAGGCAATGCTATCTTGGTAGGAAACAAGGTAAATGCTGAGCTGCAATACAGCAAAATACATGCTATGTGTCATTCGATTTACTTGCATACATTGCTGCGGAATTCTAGTACTCATGAGAGTCAGAACCCTTATTTTGGGGAGTAGACAGGTTCTCATGCATCCCCAGGGTGTCCTTGAAATCATAGATCCTTCTTCCTCCGCCCACCATGGGCTGGTATACAGACATGTGCCAACATGCCCTGCCAAAACACTTATTTAAAAAAGAGAATTTCAAGTGATTGAAGAAAATAAAATTCTCAAGTAGAGTGATACCACATGATCTGATCTGATCTAAAAGTTCTCTAAGGACTGGAGAGATGACTCAGCAGTTAAGAGCACTGGCTGCTCCTCCAGAGGACCTGCGTTTTGATTCCCAGCTTCCACATGATGGTTCACAACCAACTATAACTCCAGACCCAGGGGATCTGACACCACCTTCTGGCTTTAACAGATACTGCAGACACATGGTGCACGACACACATTGAAACACACACATAAAATAAAACTAAGTAAACTCAAAAGATAAAAAAGTTTTTAGGGGTTGGGGATTTAGCTCAGTGGTAGAGCGCTTGCCTAGCAAGCACAAGGCCCTGGGTTTGATCCTCAGCTCAAAAACAAAAAAAGTTTTTAGAAGTAACCATTATGCAGTCCCTCCCATTCTTAATTCTGCACTATTTATTTGCGCATTAACTTTATAGATGCTTCCCTAGTAGTTCAATTGTTCATTATTCTACCATTATCAAGGACATTACAGAGTCAGAATATCACCTAAAACAAAGACACAGTTAATAAGCAGTTTAGCACAAAATTAGTATTCGATATCCATCTTGAGTGCCTATCAAAAAAACAACAGTTCATTTTGACATTTTAAATGGGGACTAGTCTTCACTTGTTCACTTGGGGAAAAAATACCAGCAATTTCCCTCCACAGTTATAGCTGAACCTTTATCTACACACTCCCCCTGCCCAACCAAGGGTGCAGCACCCAAGCTTTCCCCACATACCTGGTCTGCTAATTTTGTCAATTTTATCCATGCTAGGGGAGGTGAGCCGAAGTCGAGGGCTGCTCTGATTGGAGTTGTCTGACGCCACATCATTGAATGAATCATCGAGAGACAGTAAGAGTTCTTTCACACACTTATGACAGACGCTGTGCTGGCAAGGGAGGATCAACGGGTGTGTAAACAGCTCCTTGCATGCTGGGCAAATAAGCTCCTTTTCGATATTCTTAATAGTCACCTTAAGATGAAAAGCAAAAGCCAGGGTCAAAAACTCTTAGCGGGTAAGTGTGTCAGCATGTCTTGTGTACGTATATGTGTTTGCTTTTCCAAAAAAGAATTAAGAAACAGACCCTGAAATCTAAGCTTGCCTATGACTTCTGCCTTAGTTAGGGTATTGCTCTGGGAAGAGACACCATGACCATGACAATTCTTATAAAGGAAAATATTTAATTGGGCCTGGCTTACAGTTTCAGAGGGGTAGTCCATGGTCTTGATGGCAGGGTGCAGACAGACACAGTGCTGAAGAAGGAAATGAGAATTCTACATCTAGATCAGCTGGCAACAGGAAGTGAACTTTCACACTGGGCGTGACTTGAGCACATATGAGACATCAAAGCCTGCCTCCACGGTGACATACTTCCTCCAACAAGGCCACACCTATTAGTGTGCCACTCCCTATAGGCCAACCATTCAAACACGTGGTTCTATGGGGGCCATATCTATTCAAACTACCACAGCTATGAAATTCTATACCACCAGACTCCCTTGAATATACATGGCATGGGGTTAAAAACTGATGTTACCAGACAAAAGAAAGTAAAATGGAAGAGAAAAGATTAATATAAAAATATTAGAGGACGATGCTCTATCAAAACTGCAGGCTGTTCAAATCATCAGGAGCAAGTCCCTGACTTAGGACTCCAGTAAAATTCTAAATGTGGTAAGTTTCAGTTCAAAAAAGTTTCACTATGACACCAACCATTCTTACTTAATGCATTAACTCCAAGATTGTCAACTAGCAAGTGCTGACAAAAATAAACACCCAGGCTAAGCCAGTGTGTTCAGGAAATCCTAACTGAATTCTATTTACAAGCTGAGTATCAGAAAATTTCTACATTAAATTTAACCATGTTTCATGTGCTTTCCTGCCATGCTGCTAAAATGCTTCAGGCTCTATGCTCCACATCAAAGCAGTTATCACGAAAGCACAATATTAAAAGGGTGGAGAGGACTAAGAGACACCATCCTAAGAGCTTCCTTCAAACCTATAGGAACTCATTATTTCACCATTGTAAGTGAGAAACACTTCAGGCTCACAGATAAAAAGGGTTGATGACTTCATACAGTTTTCCCATCTATCACCTATAAGGTTTTTTTAAACTGGAGGGGTGGGGGTGGGCTTTTCAATTTCTATAGGTTACTGTTGGCACCCTGAAATTTTAATGACAAGCCAATATTTTAAAAAAAAATCTTATACAATCATTTCATCTATTAGAAATATACAAAAGGTTTTGGTTGTTTGGTTTTGGTTTTGGTTTTTCATGACAGTTTCCCCGTGTGGCCCTGACTGTCCTCGAACTCGGAGCCCCACCTGGCTCTGACTCCCGAGTGCTGGGTTAAAAAGTGCTCAGAAAGTAAAATTTAATTCACTTGTTTTAATGAAATAAAAGTGTATGCTAATCTACTTCCCCGCTGGTGACACAAAGGGCTTTAATAAGCCCTGATAATCGCACCACAAACAACTGGCTTCCTCACTGACAGATCTTTAATGCAGTGTCTCTTTTTAAAAAGGCCCACAGCACGCTCCGACTTTAACGAGCCTGGAAATAAGACGGCCACACCTACAACGCACACCAAAGATTACTCCCATTTTATCTTACTTTACCCAGTATCACGCTAATTCAAAGGGGAAAAAAAAAAACTGTCCTGACTGCCCAAATTAGATTCTTGTCCCGTTTAACGTATAAACAATACCCTCAGTAAAGCTGCACCTCCTAGAGGAATATCTAAAATTCATTTCCATTTTTTTTCTTGCGCCTAAATCATTTGATTACACTGGATATAAAGTAATTCTTTCTTAAAAAGAAAAATCAATGTCTTTTTTTTTTTTTTTTTAATGTCCTTCGAGCTAAAACCAGGAGCAATGTGATTTGATAGCTCACTCAAGCAGAGGAAACTTAGGAGACGTGCCTACCCGACCTCCGCAAAGAAAAGGCTGGGACCGCGCCGCCGCAGGGGCCCCGTCCCCGCCCAGCGAGCCGGAGACTCCGCTCCCAGCGGGCTTCAGGCACAGCCGGGGTCCAGGAGGGACTCGAGCGCCCCTCGGGGCTCCAGACAAAGGGCGGCACGCTGGGGACACGCGCCCTACTCTCTAGCGCACAAGACACCCCAGAGCGACTACTTCTGCGGACTGAACCCCACGGAAGAGCCCGCCGTGGGGAGTCCACCGCGTGGCCAGGTGCGCCGTACCCGGACCCGCCCGTGGGACCCCAAGCTCGACCCTCTCAAGGGCAGAAAAAGGCGCGGGACGGTGGGACCGGCCCGGAGAGACGGCGGAGAGGAAGCGGGGCCGCTGCGCACCTGAGAGTCTGAGGCATCCCCTTCCATCGCAGCCCTCCGCCGGGTGTCATCAACCGTGGAGTCCCCACAGGCACAGCGGGCCCCGGCAGGGACTGGTGGGCGGGTCCCCGCGGCGGCCGGGGAGCCTCAGGTCCGACCGGAGGGCAAGCTGGTCAGCCAGATCCGGTCAGCGGCGAGGGAACGGGCCGGCTCGGGCGAAAGCACGGGCGCGGGAGAGTGCGGTTGTTCCCTCCGAGGGCCCCGGGAGCCGCGAATCTCGCCCGGCTGCCGGCTGCGGCGGCGGCTCGCGCGGACTGCAGCTGGACCGGCGGCCGGGCGGAGACAGGGGCGGCGGCGAGGGGCGGGGCCGGGAGGGGCGGGGCCGTCGCCCGGGCAACGGCGCGGCCGCACAAAGGAGGCGGGGCTAACCGAGGCGTGGCCAGTGAGGGGAGGGGCGGGGCAGACGCTCGTAGCCGCCCCCTCCCATGCTCTCTCTAGGGCGCCGGGTCCTTAAATCCTCCGGGGTAGGAGGGCGGCTCCGGGGCTGCGAGGGGCGCGTCCTGGTTCTGCGGCGCTTCTGTCCATTTTACTTTTTCTGTGGACGTTCGCAAAAGCGCGCGCGAAAACCCACAGACCAGCGACGCTCCGACGCCCCGAACTGAACGGTGGAGATCAGGGCAAGGCAGTCCCGCCCCAAGGCCAGCGCGAGGTCCCTCCCGACTCCTGCCGCCACCCCTTAGCCAGGCAGCCCTAAGGGGAAGTTCCCGAGGGGGGTCTCCCCCCAGTCTCCTCAACTGTCTCTTCAACCTACTCTCCCCGCTAGATTTGTTTTTTCGTGACGTCACATTCCCTGGTCACTGAGCACTTGAGAGAGGTTCCGTTTTCGGCTCAACCAGGGCTGGGTGCCGCACGCAACCAAGGAGCCCAGGGTCACGAGGACAGCCCGAGGGGCAGGGATTCCATCCCTGGGTCCTGGCCAAGGACTGAAGTCGAGAGACTGCGGCAAAGACCCCGCCCTAGCCCAGATCACCACCACCCTGCAGTTTCGCATCTGAAGACCGAGGACTGGGGGTCCAGAGATGCCCCGGCAGCCACGCCTCGAATGCACCGGCCAAGGGTCTAGATGGGCGCATTTCATCGGCTTCCTTCGCACTTGCTAAACAAGGCAGCCTGCCGCTGTCGGAGGCTATTTCACTAGGTATTTAACACCACTGCTTTCCCGATGGCTAATTTCATCTCTAGATATTAGATTGAAAGAACCTGTGTCCTAACTCCCGGTCAAGGGAGCACGAAGCTGCAGAGCGACATCTCTATTAGGTTTTGAAATGCGTCTTTCTTTTGATTATCCTGCTTGGAAGAAGAATGTCTTCTGCAGCAAATTCCGCATCTTCCTACAGCCCTGACAACTGCGGTGGCCTCTTCGCCAACCCAGAAGTTAAATGACCATAGCAGTGTAGAATTAGAACGGCAGCAAGGGACTCGACCCTCTAACAGAGTGCCCTCAATCTCCAGATGGTAAAACTAAGAGGATTCACATCTTGTGGGGGGAATGACTGAGCAGTTCCTATCCAGATAGGCGGCTCTGTACGCTTCCCTGGATCTGGAAAGTGTGTCTTAAGCAAGAGGGAAAAGGGAGCCGCAAATGTCTGCACCGCACACCACATTCCAATGTATTTCTCTAAAATCTAAACCCTCACAAAGTATTCTAAGTCTATTTTTGTTTCTCATATTGACTTTTCTTTGAAGAATTCACATTAGCATGCCTAGATAGGCCTCTGGGCCAAAACTTAATAGATGGTAGAGTAAGAGAAATCAGGAGGTTTCATTAGCACAAACTAAGGATAAATTTTATAGACAATATCTCGGTGAAAATAAATTTTAAGAGCCTTCCATTATACAAAGCAAACTTCACTGAGGTATTTCACACCTGGCCAGCAAAGTTCAAAACTTATATTACACACTTGACAAAATACGGGATTTTAGGCACTCTCAAAAATATTTGAAAGGAAATTTATAAATTCCTATTTTTAAATTTGCAATACAATAAGCCTTGTGAGTGATCCATGGCTAAAAATGGCCCTACTTTAATACTTGAAAATATATTACAGAACAATACAAAATCTTAATTGGACTTACAGTGACTAAATACTTTCCATAATGTATTTTATGCCACAAAATACTTTGTAGCAGATCCATGTGATGAGATAGAATGTCTGACTCAGGGAACATGCAGAAGAGGGGACCAAGGAATATGAGAGCTGGAAGATGGGGAGGAGTACTGTAAAATGCTATCTGGGGACAAGACCTGGCCACTATGCCTGTGAACTCTCTGTAGCTATGGTTACCTGTGCAAGATAAGTCACCAAGATCAGTCAGCATTTCAGCAGGCAGAACTAATTGGGTTATTAAAAACCAAGGACATAATAGAGGCAAGGGGACATGTTGGGGGCCCCTGGGGGAGGGGGAAGTTGGAGGAACATATGTCAAGATTCATTGTTTATGTATATGAAATTATCAAAGAATAAATAAAAATATTTTATTTAAGTATTAAAGATGTCTAAAATACAGTGAGGGTTTTTTTAATTGTTAAATCTGCCAAGCATTTATAGCACAGGCTTTTTAGTCCCCTCACTGTTGCTGCCTCTGTGTGTGTGTGTGTGTGTGTGTGTGTGTGTGTGTGTGTGCAAGTGTTTATTTAGGTAAATAATAAAAATGATTATTTCTCTGGAATAGAGCACAACAATAGATGAGCAGAGATAATAGGATGTGCTCAGGAATGTAAGGCTTACTTTCCGTTCACATTGTATTGCTTGCACTTTTTAAATGTGTGTGCGTGTTAATTCTAAAACAGTTTATGGCAAATCCTATTGATCTAGAAACTATTAGAAACAGAGAGGGGGTGATGTTAACAGCAAGTATAAAGTCCGCTGCTTTAAACCACCAGCTCCCCATTTCCATCAGCACCAGCATCCTCTTCATCCGCTAAGCTCCACCAACTCCCCATTCTTGGCACCCATTCACTCCCAGTCTCCCACTTATCAAAGGCACCAAGATCCTTCCGGGGTCCTCAGTTAAAATTCTCGGGTGGGGTTTTGTTATTCACATTGGTGTGTGTGCTTTGAGACAGGCCTGTTGCCGAGGTTGGCCTCAAACCCGTGTTTCTGCCTCACCTCCCTGAATGCTGGGATTACGGGCATGTGCTACTTTGCCTGACTTTTGTGGATTTGTTATTGTTTGGGTTTTTAATACATTTTACGTCTTCTTTACCCAGATCATAGTGTTTCTTTTCAGATGCTGTCCTTTCGTCTCAGGATGCCCCTCTGCCTGCCTCCTTTGCATGGGCAGTCTGATGGGTAGTTAAGGGTGACTTGCCCGAAATGGAGCACTGTCTGGTGGCTCCATTTGCAAAGGGAACAGAATGAGCTATGTGCTGCAACACAGCATCTTGTTCTTGGAAATTATGGCGGGGTTGGGGGGAAGGGAAGTTGTGCATGAGTGTGTGTTTCAGTGTAAGTGTTGGAAGACAGGAGTTACAGGAGGGTGGTAAACTTGCCATGACACAAAATGAGTCTGTGAATGTACTGAGGACTTGGAATACTAGCATTTATATATATGGACTTTTTGAAGGTTTTAAATCAAAAGTGTCAAGGCAGGACTGGAGAGATGGCTCAGTGATTAAGAACACTGGTTGCTCTTCTAGGGGACCAGGGTTCCATTCCCAGCACCCACATGGTAGCTCGCAACCATTTCTAACTCGAGTTCCAGGGGAGCTGGTAACCTCTTCTCACCTCTGCAGGCACCAGGCACACACATGGTGCACAGACATACATGCAGACAAAAATAGGAGTGAATTTTTTAAAATCTTTATCCCATTTTGTATTTTATAAGCTATCCTTTGCTCCTCCTCAGTTCAGTGTATCCTGCCACCCCACCCCCAATAATGTCTGTGAAAATGTGAGCCCAAATTCAGGACCTGGAAACTTAGTCCGTTCCTGTCATCTCCTGTAGGCCTATAGACTTTCAGCTCTCTTGGCTCTCTCTCTCTCTCTCTCTCTCTCTCTCTCTCTCTCTCTCTCTCTCTCTCTGTGTGTGTGTGTGTGTGTGTGTGTGTGTGTGTGTGTGTTCAGCTCTCTTAGCTTTCTCTCTGTCTCTCTGTCTATCTCTCTCTGTCTCTCTCTGCCTCTCTCTCTGTCTCTCTCTCTGTCTCTGTCTCTCTGTCTCTCTGTCTCTCTCTCTCTCTCTCTCTCTCTCTCTCTCTCTCTCTCTCGTGTGTGTTGGGGGGGGCTAGGAAAGTGCTCTATCAGAGTTGAATCTCCAGCCTACCTACCTGTTTCTCCTACCACAGACATGTGAGCTATGCCAATGTGAACCTATCCATGGAACCCAAAAACTCGACAAACCCTTAGCACTACTCACCCAGCTCACCTGGTGTCTTTGTTAGGGTTCCTATTGCCATGAAGAGACACCATGACCATGTCAACTCTTAAAAAGAAAAACATTTCATTGGGGCAGGCTTACAGTTCAGAGATTTAGTCCATTATTGTCATGGCAGGAATCATGGAGGCAGACATGGTGCTGGAGAGGTAGCTGAGAGTTCTGTGTCCACAGGCAGCAGGAAGTGACAGTGACAGACTTGCCAGGCTTGAGCTTCTGAGACCTCAAAGCTCATCCCCTAGTGACACACTTCCTCCAACAAAGCCACATCTACTTCCAACAAGGCCACTCTTTCTAATAGTGCCACTCCCTATGGGCATATGGGAGCTATTTTTATTCAAACCACCAGACCTGGTCTCATCCCACATTGACTCCTGGTCACCAGAAAGAGATGAAATTCCTGACTGGGTTGGATCGTAGTGACCACGGTGCTTTTTTTTTTTTTTTTTTTTTTTTTATGCCCTGAAACACTAGGCTTTACCTCTGGTCTGCAGATGTTGTAACATTCTGCAACATCCTAACAAAAAGTAGAAGCAAGGTGATGTGAGTACTAAACCACGCCCATTCAGGAGAATCCCCACCATCTTTTAGCATCCCTAGAAGAAAATACAGACAGCTCCTAGACTTAAGGGAAATAAAGCTAAAAATGGCAGAAACCATGAGGTTTCTGCAAATCCATACTGCCAGGTATCAGAAGTCCCAGGGGAAAGGCAGTAAATTGCCCTGTCTACCAGTTATACCCAAGCCTTGGCACAGGGCAGGTTGCCCAGTCATAAACCATTGCTATGGGAATAAAGGCAGGAGAGAGGTATTCAGAGATCACCTTACCAGGTCCCACTCATCTTTCAAGCCTGCCATTTCAAACCATTAACTGTAAGAACGAGAAAGGACTGAACCTGAAAAGTAGAAACAGTATGATGTGAAGGGTAACCAAGGGTAGAGAAGAAACCCGAACGGTAACAACCCCACGAAAGCCAGGCATGGTAACACATGCATGTAATCCTAACATTCAAAAAGCCAAGGCAGAAAGACCATGGGTTTGAGGCCAGCTACCCCTGACGCATGTTTGTCTCAAAGCAAACAAACAAATATGAATAATAAACCCCACAGAGGATTCATTAGTCTAAAATCATTGACCATATCCCCTAACTCTGACCCCATTTGCACTTGAGTTTATGATGCTCCATTTAACTAAATTACATACTTTCATTTCTACAGTGATGTTTGATGTTTGGATGCCCTACTCCAAAATGATTTAAGCTCTTATGTGCTTAAGATAAAATCTTGTAGGCACTTAACACAGTAGCACCCAGCCAACAATTCCACATTGGGAAGTCGATTGAGGTACTGTGATTCTGTGGTGGGTATTTCTGGTGAATGTCAGGATTACACAGTCTACATGGTCAGTGGGCAAAGGGCTCTTGGGCAAGTTAAGGTGGATAATATTGGTAATGCTTACAGGTTGTCTACTTTTCCTTTGACCACATCTTACTATTCTCCTTAGGATTGCTAGCATTAACACACCCAGTTAAAAGTGAACGTTAGATCTCTAATAACATTTTAGTATATGTCTCAAATATTGTACATACTTATATTAAAGTGTTTTTATATGAATTTCAAATTTAATTCTATATCCCACATTTGTAGATGAGTGTGTCCATGTATATAAAAGCATGTGTGTGTGTGTACACATGTGTGGCATGTAGAGGCTAGAGGACAATCTTAGGTGGTGTTCCTTAGGTGTCATCTACCTTTTTAAGTATTTTTAAATTTTTATTTTACAGAGGTCACATGTGCATGCTTGTGCGTGTGCACACACACACACACACACACACACACACAGGCACACACACGCACAATGGTACACATGTGGAGGATAGAGGACAACTTGAGAAGTCAGTTCTCTCTTTACTAATATGTGGGGCCTGGAGGTCCAAACTAAGTTGTCAAGTTTGGCAGCAAGTGCTTTACCTTCTGAGCCATCTCTCAGCCCTTTTCAATTGTGGTTTTTATTTATTTATTTTATTTTTTTCAAGACAGGGTTTCTCTGTGTAGCTTTGCGCCTTTCCTGGAACTCACTTGGTAGCCCAGGCTGGCCTCGAACTCACAGAGATCTGCCTGGCTCTGCCTCCCGAGTGCTGGGACTAAAGGCGTGCGCCACCACCGCCCGGCTTATTTATTTATTTATCTGGTTTTTCCAGACAGGGTTTCTCTCTGTGGCTTTGGAGCCTGTCCTGAAACTAGCTCTGTAGACCAGGCTGGCCTCACAGAGATCCACCTGCCTCTGCCTCCCCAGTGTTGAGATTAAAGGCATGCGCCACCACGGCCCAGCTATTTTTTTTTTTTTTTTTAATTTAAGACAGGTTCTTTCACTGGCGTAGAACTCTCCTTCTGGTCTAGGCAAGGCTGGATGGCCAGTGAACCCAAGACATCTGCCTCTCTCCACCTCCTCCTCACTGAGATTACAAGCGCATGCCGCCATGACTAGCATTCTTTTCAGTGGGAGTTCTGGAGAACCTAATACAGACCTTTTCCTGCAAGCACTTTATGGACTGAGCTATCTCTGCACTCCTATGTCATGTATTTTTTAAACATTACTTTTATTTATTTATGTGGAGGGCATGCATGCCTCTATGCACATGTAGAAGTCAGCACAAATTGTAGGAGTAAGTTCTCTCCTTGTACCATGAGGGTCGTGTTTGGAAGCAAGTGCCTTTACCCATGGAGCCATTTCATGTATTTTATCTGAACATCCAATTTTTTGCTTTTGTTTAGATGGCAATATTCCTAGAGTAAAATAGCCATGCTCCCAGCCTTCTCTCCAGCTAGGAGTAGACACAGGACCAGTTCTCCCAGAGGGAATGTGAGCCTAGGCTTTGAGGAGAGTTGTGGGGAAAGGTTACAAAGCCCTAACATTTGGCTTGTGTGCTTTTTCCCTTCCCCCACTGAAATGTAGACATATATTAGCTGTTCACCTTTCACACAGTTTTTTTTTTTTTTAATGTGTCAGATTCCATTTTGGGTTTAAAAGACTTTGATTTCTAGAGTGAAATCTCAATCCATCAGGTATTGCTAATACTGAAAAGGAATCCATTGCTGGGTGCTACTGGCTTTCTTTGCCATCTACTTTCTCTCATGGAAGCAAAGAGAGACAAGATCCTAGACAACTGGGGAGGATCAAGCTGCTGCGCTGTGCTCTAGAAGCCCTGGCATCCTGTTCTGCCTCAGCAAAGCCCTGACTGAACATCCCGTCCATACTCCTGCTGCTGGTTCTGAGGCTATCAGTAGCCAGACAATAACACATCCTACATCCACTTGTTAAGGATCTCACAGTCATGATATAAAGTGTCTCAAGACCTAGTTCTAGTGTCAGAGTGCCTAGCTTATCCATTGAAGGTCTATGGTGTATCAATAACTGTAGTGGGTAGCTGGTCCAGCTTTGACCTGGAAGTACTACCCTCATTGAGGCTTCTGGTAACTGTCACACCTATGAGGCGGGGCCAAGACAGGAGTCCTTAAGACCTGAGATCCAGATGTACCAGCTCTCTTGGTTCCTGGATCCTGAATGCTGGATGTAGACCGAGCAGAATTCTCCAGAGAACACCACTGGACTGCACTTCACCTCTCCCGGACTCTGTAACCTATCCCTTTACTTGTAAGTTACCCCACAAAATAAACCGTCCTTTTAACCTACATGGAGTTGCCTTAATACTTCCACCAATAAATAACACTACCAAGAAGCTGTATAAAATCCTTGCAGTAATCCTGTGAAATGGGTATAATTCTCTACAAAGGGGATACGTACCAGTCTCTGCTCTTCCCTACCTCCATCCTGAGATTAACTACTACTGCGCTAGTTATCCATCAGCCAGAATGCAAACCTGGGTGTGATGTCACCATCCCTCCTGCACTGCCCACAGGTAAGGACAAAGCATGTAGTTAATAATTCCATGACGATACCTCACTTACCCTTCCAAGTGGTATTTAGGAGATGCCATCTTCAAATTACTTCTGCAACAATGTAATAAAGAAATTTAGGGTATTTGTGAGACTAGCTATTTTCAAATGATACCACAAATCTCTGTTTTCTTCCCTTTTCCCCACAGCACATACATTTGACTCAACCCCAACATACAAAAAATATATATATTTGTAAGTTTCCTTTGTAGTGGGCCCAACCTCACCATTATTACCCCAGTTTGGATTTCAGTTGTGTGAAATCCTATTCAGCCATCTGAAACATCCTTTGGTGGGATTTTGTTTCTGTCCCAGGAGATGTTAACATTTCACATTGCTCTGTTTGAGGATTTTCTAAACCTAATTTTTTTTTGTCATTTCAGGGCATTCTTTGTTTCAAAGTCAATTTTATATTGAAAAAGTTGGAGCTGGAGAGATGCTACAGTGGTTAAGATTGTTAAGGCTGCTCTTCCAGAGCTGTGTGGGAGGTCACAACCATCCACAACTCTAGTTCCAGGGGACTGGATGCCCTCTTCTGGCCTCTTCAGACACCAGGTACCCAGGGGGTGCACAGACATATGCAGGCAAAATACACAGAGATAAATTTTTTTAATTAAAGTTTCTTTAACATTCTCGAGTGTTTTGTATCTCGCACATAGTCAAAGTTCCAATAATGATCAAGTAATGGTTTCATTGCCTGTTTATCAAAATGAAATGTTAATCTCTCCAAAATGCCTTTTATTTTGCTCAAATTATTGTTCTTCTAGGATGTACCTGAGTGGCAACTGATAAGAATCACTGTCTGGGTATTGATACTTAGGTATAATTCTGTCAAATGCAGGATAGATGAAGAAATGTAATAAACTTAAAGATTCCATTCTATGCTATAGCTTCATTTTGCCAGTCCAGAAAAGTACATGATGATCTAAAGACGTGTATGAAGATGATAAAAAATTAACGAGGAAAAGCTTTCAAGAGACCAAAAGCATTTGAGAACATTGCTTTGAGTATATCTAGATATTGACCACAGATTTGAAAAGCTCTCTTTTAGTCCAAAGGTACGTTGCAAAAGAAACAAAAAGCTTTCAGAAATGGCAGAAGTTTTACTGACAGTGAAATAAAAGGGGAAACATTTATATTGATTTTTTGGAGCTCTTGGGAATTCGCCTATGTATTAACAACTGTGTGCTTCCAGGGTAATGTTTGATGAAGATCACAATGCTGGGGATCGCTGTGTACTTTAAATATTAAAGCAAGCTCCACAAGAGAGTATTATAAGCTGCTCAAGCTAGGTATGTGGGTTTTAGGTTACCCTAAGATTAAAGGCTCACTCACCTCTCCAGGTGGAGAATACACTACATCGGTTTAATTTGAAGTAGGCACATAGCCTGATGTTGCCGGGCAATGGAATGGAGGTGGGAATGAATTCCCATAGTTTCTTCTGTGAAATCTCAAAAGTTTTAGTATTTTGCAACAAGCATGTATTCATGTATTCGGCAAGACTTTAAAAACCATGCATTTTATTCTATTTTACTTTTGTGGTGCTGGCAACTGAATCCATGGCCTAGTGTATGTTCATCAAATGTTATAATACTGAGCTACATATAGCCCCCAAAGCTATGTATTTTAAATTGACATTTTTTTTGTTTTAGCAGTTCTAGAGATCAAACCTGGGGCCGTGTGCGTGTTACCCAAGAATATTTGCTAATACCCAAGTATTCTTGTCCGGTAACATCCCTGGCATTTGAATTAATTCATGCACAGAGTCTGAAAAGTGTTGAAAGGACAAAACTGTATCCAGAGGGAAAGAAAGTGAAAGTGATCGGGATGATGGTCAACTCATTCAACCCAACTTTGAAGGACGCAGGGAGAGGGCTGGCTGACGACAGGCCTCCCCTCTGCATTTACTCTCATGATTAGACCAGTTTCCCATCATTCACTATGCTGTAAACCCAAGCTGCCAAGTGAACCCTAAAATCCCCAGGGAAAAGGGAAGAAGTCAGTCTCAAAAATCTGCTATTCCATGGCTAACCCTAAGTGTTTAAAGCACTTATAACCATGTAAAGAGAGGGGATTTTACATGGAGTTGGAAATTTTCAAGAGTGGATAAGAAGTACATGAGTTGAAATCAATGGTTAAGCTATTGCTGCCACCCCCAAAAGTTATGGAGGAACTACCTACTTTCCAACCTCAAAGATTTCCGAGGACTTTTGGCCTCTCTAGCTATGGAGGTCTGTGGAGAATGCACCTGGCAGCCACATGCCATCTGGTAGAGCCCAGAAAGGAGGTCTGACTAAAGAGGGAGAGGCGGAGGAATCCAGTGCAGGGTGCCAGGTGTGTCTGTTTGAAGTTTCTGTTCCAGTGAGCATAGTGTAATGAACAGACCACTGCTTTGAGAGATTCCTGGTCTCGTGTACCTGAGTTTATTCTAAGAAAGTTCAAGGATTCACCAAGGTTTGCCTTCTCCATTTAGTGCTTATGGGAAGTCCATCTGTCTACTTCATAGTCACCTGAGAGTTGGCAACATGCCCGTCCCTGGCCTGACCCCTAGAACTAGTTTCTCAGTTTCTCGGTTGGAGAAAAGCACAGCCAACAAACACCGTTCTGGTTTATGTTGAAGAACATCTGAGCACAAACTTTGACTTACCAGTCCATCATCCTGTTCCCTAGCCCATCAAGAGTGGTCCATTTATATTGACATTGACAAAGGCATCTTCTCCCCAACCTACTCCCAGCTCAGCTCGTAAACAGATGCCCCCTTTTCAAACACTGTCCCTGCTCTCCAGAGTCCCACTTCTGCCCCAAGGCCCTCTTCCCTGGCAGCCAGCCCTTGCTTCTGGACTTCTCTCTGGGAGGTCCATTAGGAGGAAGCAGTAGCCTTGGTACACATTGTAAGGACCATGAAGTGCTCGAATGTTCTGGCCAGAGTGACTCCATGCATGCTCGGAGGACACTTGAGGTACAGGATGGAGTCCCAGGTAAGCAGAGAGGTGGAACGAGGGTCCACCACTTGTGCTTCTGGTCCGGACTATGAGATAGGGGTGGCCCAAAGCATGGCCCTCGCTTTCAAAATGTTACTGGATAGTCTCTTTCAGCGGCTACAGAATAAGAGAATCCAGAGAGGACTAATCGCCCTGATACTCAGGTTGGGAGACGCAGGAGTGTCTGGTCTGAAGCCAAATTACTCTGCGCTGTGGGCGTGGGGTGTGGGATCCAAGTTTCAGGGGCTTACATCAGGGCTGCACACTCTTCCTTTCTGATGACCGCGCAGAGTCCGGTTCTTTTTTCTCCAAACCCCAGGTGCAGAGAACAAGCATAGCAGCAGTTTAGCGCCTTTTCTCCCAACCCAGCCTTAGAAAGTGGCTCTCAGTATTTCCTGACACATCCCTCTGTAAACCACTTAGAGGTATCTCTGGGCAGTTTCTCAGCCGCTTCCCGGGGTCCGGTTTCTCACAAGGCTGTCTGCCCAGGCGAAGCCACCCTGCCAACATCCCGAGGCACTCAGCCTGTGTACCGAAGATTTCAGGATAGGTATGAGGCTGGCATCTGGCCAGTCCAGAACCGCCCCCCCCCCCGCCCCCCGAAACACACACACACACACCACTACCACCAAAGGAAGGCTGCTCCGCATGTTTCCCGCCTAGGGCAGTGGTTAAGAAGCAGGGCGGAGGGCTCTCCCTGTCTGTCCCGCACAGCGACAGGCTGCATGCAGACTGGGAGCCTCCTCGGGGGGCCTCTGAGCTGAGGGATCGGCGGACCCTCCCTCCACACCCCACGCCTGTCACCAGCTCCAAGTCCCCGTGCTGTCGGGGCGTCCCTAAAGTCCCCATTCTGTCCCGCCGGGCTCCCGCACCGCTGCCTCCAACTAGCTCAAAGAGTTCCCTTTCTTCGACATAAAGAAAAGGCAGCCACGGTGCATTGTGTACAGCTGGGATGCGCCGGTGCGGAGCGGAGCGCAGACCCGGATTCCAGCCCGTGTACCCCCAGCACGGGACCGCTCGGGTGCCACAGCTAGCCCTCATGCTGTGAGTGCCCAGCCGGGACCCCAGACGCAGCCCCCGCCCCCCGGCAGAGGCGCTTACCTTGCCTTTGGCTAGTAATTCCATAATGTAGCCAAATTCACTCATCTCCCCGGACTCCGACATGGTCAAGACCCTTTGGGAACTCTAGACCAGACAGATGGGCTCATCGAATGTGGTCCTTTCCCCGCCTTTCTCTCGGTTCAGCTTGAGTTTGCCCAGCCCTCCTCCAGTGTGGCACCGTTAAAAGTGGAGAGGGGAAAGCCGGGGGGCGGGGCTGGGTGGGATGCAGTCTCCGGAGGACCCGGGCAGCCTTGTCCAGCCTCCCGGGTCCTGGCTGCATCAGGCTGGCCAGCGCCAGCTAACGGAACAAATAAGGGCGGCGGCGAGCGGAGAGCTTGTGTCCAGCCCTCCCGGGTGGTTCTGGGACGAGGCCACGCCTCCTCGGGGGTCGCGGCCCCCAGCGGTCCGGGCTCGGAGACAAACAGACCGGCACACAAAGCCAGGCTCCCGGAGGGCGAGCACCCAGCCTCTATAGCACCAGGGACTTGATCTGATGCCGGGTAGACTGGCGCTCCCGGGCTCTAAGCGCCAGGACAAGAAAACAAAAATCCCCATCGTGCTGGTCGGGAGGTGTGAGGGCAGAGGAAAATGAATGCAGAGGAGACACAACAAAGAGTCTGGCTTCCAGGGTGGGAGAAAAGTGAAGGCCCAGGAAATGGCAACGCCGCCGCATCTCAAGTCAGCCTTCCTGAAATCCAATAGGTAACAAAGACCCAAGGCTGGGGCTTCTGAGATGAGAATAGACACAGGGATTGTATTGTAAACACTCCAAGTGTGTAGGGTTCGATAAGATCTCCATATCCTCCTGACGCTCAACTTTCCCTTAACAAAAGAAAAGGAAGAAAAAAAAAGCATTTGCTCCAGCAAGGTTCCCGGACTCTCACCTTTAGTTACAATACACTCTTCTAATTGTTCCTTTACAGTGTAGCTTCTCAGCTCGTGTACCTCATTTTTAAAGCTGTTTCTCTGAGAGATTTTTTGCAGCTGGAACGGCCACACCTACTACCCTTTGCTTCACAGTCTATTTCTCTGCAGTAGGTGTTCTCTAAGTCACAGGATTTGAGTTGAATTTTTTTTTAAATTTTATCTTTGTTACAATTGACAGTGATAAGTACATTAGACATGAGCACCATTTGCTCAAGCCTGAAACCACTTTTCTGAAGAAGGTTGGCAGCCCTTGCCCTGGGCTGGCCATCAGAGGCAGGGAGTTGTGTGGAAATGGGCTGATGTGCAGCTACTTAAGAGGTCCTCCAAGATGTCTCAATAAGCCATAGGAGTTTTTCTTTGGGGCGGGGGGTTAATTTGTAATTTCTCCTCTGTGGCAGAGAAATCGGAAAGTATACACATCACCTTCTCTCTCCATCCTCTTCACTCTCCTGAATGATCCATAACTGCTGAGTAACTGTTCTCTGCTTTCCCAGATCCTTGCTCCCTCTTTGAGTGTTATTGTCTGGCTACTGATAGCCTCAGAACCAGCAGAACTAGCATATATGCAGAATGTTCAGTCAGGGCTTTGCTGGCATTCTAAACAAAAGCAAACATTTGTGGGTGAGAAGGAGCAGGAGACAGATACGGGGAGGAAACTGTTTCTACTGCTGCGTGGGTTTTAAGTCCATTCCACTTCCTGCGTTTCAGTTCTCACTTCTGTAAAATGACTGATTCTAACTAAGGTCCGTCTTCTAACTCCTTCCTGTTCTTACTGCTGGCATCTCTGATCTGAGGATCCCTTTGCCACCTGGCCACAATGGCTGCCAGCCTCCTCCCTGAAGAAGCTGCTGGTACAAAAGTGTTGTTCACCTGCTCCCTTGCTCCCAGGGAATTCTTCAGCAAGGAATCCTTACCAGTTCCCAGGACTCCTACAGAGGCCAAGGAAGTGGAAGGAAAGGGGATGCGGCTTTTAGAACCGGGTCAGTGTCCGGGAGTTAGACGGGGGTTTGGTCTCAATGCTTGGTGGCATCTGTTTCTCATCATCCACGTGTGAGGAACCATATAGAACATTGAAGAGCCTTCAAAGATGACAGACAGACAAAATGAAGAGCACTTTAGGACTCCTAAAACCCTCTGCAGTGACATCAAAAACAGAGGGTGAGACTGTCACTAGGCACCAAATAAAAGTTACTTCATTCTCTTTCTACTAAAAACAAACACAAATTAAAGCCACATAGATTAATATCAAACTTCATTCTCTCCAAAGTCAATCTATATTTCTAAAAAAAAAAAAAAAAAGAAAGAAAGAAAATAAAAATGAAAATGAAATTAACACGATAGCTGCTATTTCCAGGAAACTTTGCCACCAAAGAAAATACTTAGTGGAGGATTATGTACTGTGCAAAATAGTCACACCGAGAAGAGCAGCAATGTTAACGGATCTCTTGCAGCAAATATGCTACTTGCCAACTTCCATCACATGAAGAAAAACTTTCAATAGAAACTGCTCTCCTGGAACTGAACATTGGCTAGTTTTTCCTAGATTATTCAAGTTCAATTCCCAGCTCCTACATGATGGCTCACAACAGTCTGTAACTCTAGTCCCAAAGGATCTGACAACCTCTTCTGGCCTCCATGGGCACCGGACAGGTATGTGGTGCACAAACAGCCATGCCAGCAAACATTCATACCCACTAAATAATTTTAAAATAACCTGCTCTCCTGCCATACCAGTTACTGAAACAATTAAAGCTTAAAGAGATGCACAGTTTTTTGACTTTTCTTGTCCCTATAACATACAACGGATAGACGAATTATTGTAACCTGTTCCAACAACATACAAAATTGGGCATGATGGGTAACCTTAATTTGGCTGGATTTAGAATCGCTCAGGAGGCAAACCTCTGGATGTGTCTGTGGAGTGTTTCCAGGGAGGTTTACCTGAGCAGGAATGATCACCCTCAAGGTGGATTGTGCTGTCCCATGGGCTGGGAATTTAGTAGCATCAGCCATATGGTGCTATCTTAGCAGACATAAAAGAGGCAAGAATGAGAGGTTTGTGGAGACTTGCGTCAAGTTCTAGGGAGAAACTGAGGCCACACAATGTGTGGCATGGTCACATTCCCTGCAAGCAGGCCTTGGTAAGTCATTGTGTGAAGCTTAAAGATGAGGCCGATGTGGCAATGATGACCCCAGGACGCTGATGATGACCCCGGAACGCTGGAGACATTAACATTGTGGGCCATCCACACAAACCACACCTCTCACCTCAAAGAGAGTTTATTCTGAGCCAAATAGGAGTGACTGTGGCCTGGGAACTGAGATCAAGGTTGTCCCTAAAGACATGTTCCTTTGTGGAGGTAGTTACACAAGCTTCTAGTAGTTACAGAATGAAAGAAAGTCATAAGCCAATGATTTAGCAAATGCATAAACAGGGACTGTAGAAAGGGAGATAGCACAAAAACTCAGTTTGTTTTCAGTATTATCTGATGGCAGTCTTAGCCTTTGGTTCAGTGGAAGCTAGTAGTCAGCTAAAAATGCATGTCAGAGGTTTTACCTAATAGTCAAAAAAGACATTATGTCAGCCACAAGGGAGGGCAACAAGTGGCTATTAAGAAAAACAAGAATAGCCCCAGGTAATGTTGCTCTGGATCTGCAATGTTCTAATCGTCCACAGTTATGAAGTCCTCATCAGTCATTCAGCCTGTAGCTCTTCAACACATTTTTGAAGATGTTGTTTTCCCGTGCCCTTCAGTTTACAGTCTCCATGAAGCATCCATCTCTGAATAGCTAAGAGAGGAAATGTTGGGTTACAAAAAATTAAGAGTTCGTGTTGCCAAACTGCCTTTCAAAATAGTTGTTTCAGCCCCTCAAAACTAAAAATTCTTGAAGGTACCTATTTCCCCACACTCTTATGAGAACTGTGAGTGTCAGTTCTTTAATTTCTTATACCTCCAATCACGTGTTCCACAGTTGAAAAGATTACATGAAATTTTACAGCCACAGAACAAAAGACAACCATAAGTCAGTACATTTACCAAGTACATTGCTGGGGATATTGGGTGAGTACAGCAGATCAAGGAGTGTCTTCTATAGGATTTTGGTAGTGTCTTGCAATGTTCTTAGCTTTAAGATAGGAGGAACTAATGGTCTGCTAAAACTAACACAACATTTCAGAAGTTTTCCCTAGTAGTCACAAAGATGCTGGGTCAGATACAGAGGTTGGTAGAAAATTGCTAACTAACAATTGGGAACTAACATGAGTGAGCTCAAGACAAATTTGGCTCTGATCCGCTAAATTCCGTCTCTCTGTATTGTATCCACGAATCTCATTCTGTCTGCAGGGTCTTTGGCATAGACGTGACTTCTTCAGAGGACTTTAGTTCACACAGGAAAGTAGGCATACTTACCATTTTCTTCTCTTTCAATACTTCGCTATTATTACATTTTAATAGCATAAGATGCTTACTACTTGGAAGGAAAGCCATGTATTAGCCAAAGATCTGCAACACAGGTCTTCTGTCTCTCTGCTTTTTTTAAGCAGCTTTCCAAACAGCATTTGCTATAAATTCTCATTATTTCCTCTAATCAAACCAGTTGGATCAACTACCTTTCCTGTCTCCATCGGAACAGCAGTGCCCTGGACCACCCCAGTAAGTAGGTGCTGGCAAGCACAGATGAACCAAGAACGGAGTTTTATTTTCACAGTCTTTTTCCCTCGAGGTAAAAAGGACACTGCTTCATTCAGTTTCTCATCTTCAGGGGTTTATAGCACACAATCTTTGGCCCAAAGATGGTAGCAAATGCCTTGACATTCTGTGTGGAAGGGCAAGGGACCAATCCTTATCTCAGACTTCCCCCCATGGTGGAGTTGGAACAGTGTGCCCATATTCTAAATTCACCCCCAGCTTCAAGGACGGAAAAGCTATTCCCATGACAAGCTAGATTTTGCCTAGAAGGAAGTTCAGTGCTGCAAGACCAGGCTGTCTTGGGAGGCTGGTGGCCTAAGACATGCTTCCGATCATATGACCTCCCGGACCTAGATCCCTAGAATGAATATGACAATATTCATTCATGAACTCATCCACTAAACATAAAAAACTGCCTACTGTGTGCTACCCAGTGTTCTGGCAGTATAGATCTCAAAGTGAATAAGATCCTCAAAACAGAAATGTCCCTTTAGTATCAAGCTTATGTTCTGAAAGCTGTAGCTCTGCATTGGGCTTTTGGATGCTGAGGTAATATGATCTTGGCAGGTAGGGCAGAACCTTTTCTCCTTCAGGCCACAGGGTGAAATGATACACCATTTCTTTCCCGGGAGATGAGATATGCAAAGACATCATCAGTTGTCATTAGATATGGCAAGACGATATCGGGTAACTGTGGTCCTGGCAGGCTCCCCACCCCACCCCCACCCCGGGGCAGGTTTCCTTGGGAGGTGACAGCTTCCGTGGGTATCGGAAAGGTGGGACTAAGTGAGAAAACAAGCTCTGATCAATACAGCTGCGGCAGCAGCATGAATAATTGAACCGCGAGCGCCGTTTTTAGTTTCTTTGATCCGCTTCACTCATCAGGCCTGGTTGTGTTACTGCCACAAAAGTTTGCTGCTTTCAAGGCTGAAGAACCTTCTGGTAGAACCTCAGCCATCTTCCTGGGGCAAAGGTCTCCTCTGCCCTACTTGGTCTGCCGTGTAGTTAAGCGTGGGTGTTTTGTCTGCGTCGTTCTGAAGCAGCTTGGCGTGGTTGCTTTGAGAGCTCCTTCTAGTGCCGAGACTAAACTAGACAGACACCTGCACGAGACCCCCTTCCCCCGCTCCTCCTTTACTCGGGAGGGAGGTTGCTTGTCTGGTATGTGTTCACTAAGCGAAGCTAGGAAGAGGCTTGGAGGAGGGTTCATCCACAGATTCTCAGATCTAGATCTGTATTGCTTTTAGTGGGCAGTGAGTGACAGGGACATACTAGGTGGTCTGAATTAGTGAAAATTAATTACTGATTATTGAATATGGAAAAATGATAAATCATGACTATTACTCTATTTTTCTGCTAAGATACGCTTTTAAGATTTCCCTCTTACGGCATTAGGGATCTCCAATAAAGGGCACAACTCATCTCTCCATTAAATGGAAATTCAGAATATTAATAACATCAACATGGGCTACTCATTTATTGATTAAACTGAGTATTTGGTAGGGCTTAAGCGCTGCTGTTCCTGTATAGAGGAGGGAAATGTCTGGGATGAAATTCACTTAGTGCTAAGAAAGAGCTTCTATAATCCTCATCACGCTGTGAAAATTACATTAACTTTGAAGAGCAGGAAGGGCAACCTAGGCCCAAGCACAGTCTCATCCGTTCCTAACTCGTCAGGTACAGCAAGGTCAGGAGCTATGGTGTGTATGTGTGTGTGTGTGTGTGTGTGTGTGTGTGTGTGTGTGTGTGTGTTGGGGGGTGAGTTTACATTTTTAAGATTCTCTGAAATATTTCATTATATTTACTTTGTGTGTGTTTGTGTGTTCATGGGGTCACACATACGCTACAATGCATTGTGTGGAGGTCAGTACAGTCAGTTTTCTCCTCCACCTGTGGGTTCCAGGAAACAAGCTTGGGTGGTCGTCTTTAACTTAACTTTCTGAGCCATCTTACGACCCTGGGTTGTGTATGCGCATGCGTGTGTGTGTGTGTGTGTGTGTGTGTGTGTGTGTGTGTGTGTGTATGTCTGTATGTCTGTTTTTCAAAGCCATTTTCTCTGAATAATATCAAGGGACATGAAAGGGAAAGAATGTTGAGAATTAAACTTATTAATGTGTTTTCTACCTTCTAAAAAAAAACCACAATTACTCAGATTGGAGAGCTGGCTCCATGGTTATGAGCCTGGCTGCTTTCCCAAGGACTCGGGTTCCATTCCCAGAATCTACATGGTGGCTCACAACTGTCAGTAACTCTAGTTCCAGGGGATCCAATGCCCTCTTCTGACCTCTGTGTGTGCCAGACATGTATGTAGACAGAACACCTATCCACACAAAATTAAAATCAATTTAAAAAGATTACCTTTACTCCCTTGACACAGAGCACTCTCTCCCTGAGCCTCACTGGTCTTGATGCCTTCTCACGGACCCCACTTTACCTAACTATCTACTGTCTCTCTTATGGACTCCAGCCATTTATTTGACCTGTACCCACAATGCCACTGTGCCCGCACTGCTGTCCAGCTGGGCTGCTGTAGCCCAGCTGCTTTCCCCAAGGACTCGGGGAGCTCCTCCCTCAGCCACAGGTGTGAGGGGGTGCACTCTGCAGAGGAAAGGTGATGCAATCATTTGCATGGCCTGCAAGGTGTCGGAAGGTAATCAGGGTTAGGAAGACACTGAACCTGACTCACGGCACCCTAACCACAGCCCCGGCTTTGAGTTGGAAGTTATAGCTCTTCATTTACTGACACATGCATAGCTTTGAATTCTATCAAGGGAAACATTCTATTACTTTCCACTGTAGACCGTTCTTCTGCTAAGTCTACCACCATTTTCTTCCTCAGGCATCTCTGAAACATAGTAGCAATATTTATGAATACGTCCTCAGAGAAGCTATGGGGCTACATTAGTATAAATGAGAAGAATATTTCAGAGTTGCATCAGCCTGTTGGGAGAGCTCTGTGTTTCAGAACAGAATTTTGAAGTATGGTGTTTACACTCGAAAAGGAAAATGGTTAATATTTCTCTTATAACATGCAAAAATTCATAATATCAAATGTGACTTGCTCTGTGTAATTTATATTTATTTGAAATACTTGTGTTTCATATAACTCAAAGGGGTTTTAAGTCCCTTTTCTCAATGTACTATGAAGACATATTTGGCTAAGGTTTATTAAAGTGAACACATCACCCATTCAGCCACAGAGCTACTCATTCAGCAACAAACTTTTAAGCATTTGTTTTACATTACCTCATTGTTTTGCTAATAATGAAACAAAAATGACTATTAAAAATAATGTACTCGCCGGGTGGTGGTGGCACACGCCTTTAATCCTAGCACTCGGGAGGCAGAGGCAGGCAGATCTCTGTGAGTTCGAGGCCAGCCCGGGCTACAGAGTGAGTTCCAGGAAAGGCGAAAAGCTACACAGAGAAATCCTGTCTCGAAAAAACAAAAAACAAACAAACAAAAAAAGTACTCAACACCTACTAAGTCTCAAGCAATTTCTATTCAAGAGCTAAATGAATATTATCAACTTTGTAACTGAGGTCAAGAGAAAAGTTTTAGCTATAAATGAACATAGTCCTACTTTAATTAAGAAAACTTCTAAATAGAAAGTTCAAACATTCTATTTCTTTTCCTAAAGGACACACCAAGGGCTTAATGCTGGACGTTTCTTCTTGAAAAGAAAATCTGAAAATAATGCCGTAGGAGGAAAAACTTCCAATTAAAATTTCAGAATGAAAGAAGAAAAATTACCAATTTTCTTTTCACCTTGATTGAAATTTTCTTTTCATCAGAACACTGCTTAAAGACTGTGGAGTTAGAGAATTTCCTTAATTCTAAATAAATTCTGCATAAGCCAAACCGGGCTACCTTATTCCATTCTAACTCTTTGATTGCCCACCACACCGTATCTGCATATTCCTGATGATCACTACAGGTGGGAACCAGAGACAGTCATGCCGTGCTTTCTCTTCACCTGCCGCCAACAGCGCAGTCCCAGACTGTCTTTCATGGTGCATGGGTCTTCCTGCCTTGTCCCAGGACCCTGAGAAATGTGAGCAACTTGAAACAAAAATCGAAGCGCATTTGGTAGCCTTCTGTGCAGAAGGGCTTGATGGATGCAAGAGAAGTTGTTAGGGGGCTTCTAGAAAAAGCAGTGTGTCGCTGTCTTGGACTGCTGAGGAGAACTCAAGGCTGGAAGTCATGCCCTGAGATGACCCAAGGTTAAAGAGAGGCCCATAACAGGAAGACAGTGGAGCTGTGATTGTAACTCTTATCACCCACCTCCTTCTTCTTTCATTTAAGAACAAATGATGACTAGAATTTGTTTAACCATGTCTTCTGTTGTGTGCAACTAAACACACATCCAACTGAAAGAGTCACACTACAGCCATTTAACTTAAAACAATTTATTAGGGCTCATCACTTAAGAGCACTTAGTGCTCCTTCAGAGGACCTGGGTTCGATTCCCTGCACCCACATGGTGGTTCACCATCTATAACTCCAATTCCAGGGAACCAGACTCTCTCTTTTGACCTCTTCAGACACCAGCCATGCATATGGTATACACACACACATGCAGGCAAAACACTCAGACACATAAAATAAAATAATCTCAACAATTTTTTAAAACGAGCGTGTGTGTGTGTGTGTGTGTGTGTGTGTGTGTGTGTGTGTGTGTGTGTGTGACAGAGCAGATTTGGAGGTCGGAGGAATCTGTGGATGTCAGTATTCTACTTCTACCATGTCGATTCTGGGGATCAGGTCGTCCGGCTTAGCAGGAAGTGCCTATTTACTTGCTGGACTGTCTTGCAGGCCTCTATCTGTCTTTTAACAACACATTAAACTTCCCTGCACCGCACTCTACTCTTGTTAAATGGGCAAGATATTGACCCAAAGATTATTACCAGGACTGAGCTAATAGGTGTTAAGAATTTAGAAAGCTAGCCAGCATGGGCTGAGAGCTCGGTGAATCCTCTCTGTGGCTGTTATTCACCTGCATCACCCTTGACACAGTAGTTGGAGTGTAAACGTAATCGGTGCAGGAAGAGGGGAAAAAAAACCTCTGCTGGTGTTTCTTATCACCTTCACTAGAGTCACAGACCTGGGCACGGAGCTTAGCAGAACACATGATATTTCTCAACAGAGAGCTCAGTACAGATGGCTGGGCAGTTTCACAGATCTGAGTTGCTCTGATCCCTACCAGAGCTTCTGAGGAGGAAACGCTGGAGCTGGTTTGAGTGGCAGGTCATGATGACGGACTACATAGCTCAATTAGCTGGAGTCCAAGTTCACTGCACCAATCAAGGCCAAGTTGGCTCAGACCTGTTTCATGACCCTAGACTGGTTAACTGCCATTGGACTGTGACTCTAGTTTTAAAGCATGTGGGAGAGGAAATCAATACCTGTAAGTTCTACACATGTAGTAACAAGACTGTTATTTCCCAAAGTGCTGGGGACCGAATCAAGGTCCTTACACATTCTGGTAGGCACTCTACCACTGACTGAGCTATATCCACAAATTTATTCTGATTTTTTTATTCCCTCTCTTGAGGGTCTCACTAAGTTGCCCAGTCTGATCTTGACCTTTCAATTCTCCTGCCTCAGCCTCCCAAGTGGCTGGCTTACAGGCATGCACTGATACACCCAGTTGAAATCTGAAGAGTTTCCACAGATAGTTTCTTTAGAGGCCTTCTAAGCCTTCGGGTTTAGTTAGACTGCAGTATACCTCCAGGCAAGCTCTATACCCATCTTCCACGGACACAATGACAGTGACTAGTACGTGCTGACACTCTGGGCAGAGCACCCGCGCCAATGCTTATTCATATCACCCCATTGAGTCCCCCAAAATTCCACAAGGCAGGGTCTGTAGAACCTCCCCTTCTAAGAGGGCCAGAGGGTCAAGCAGTAGAGTGTACTGGGGGAGAGTTACCCCATGAAACAGTGGCAGTCCCCTAACAGACCAGCCTCAGACAGCTCCTGCTGCCTTGGCCTGCATTTGTAAATACTCCACTTTTCTGCCTTCGTCTTTCAAGCCGCAGTTACTCAGCTGGTTCTGGGTGTGTTGTAATGTCAGGTGCCTTTGTGTGTGGTCATACTTTTATCAGTGCCACTCCACCTTCCTTTCAACCGTCTCACAGGATTATCCTCTGCCAGTCAGCTCCCTGCACTGTTTTGGCTTCTACATGGAGGCTTGTTGCTTTGATGGGACCTTCTTTCATTTCTGCTCACTTTCAAGTCCTCAGGAGTCTCTGCCCTGGGAGTCTGAGGTCAGCCCTCCAGGGGGATTATTTCTAAGGATTCTCTTGCTGCTATCCAGTTGGGTGAGACCAGACTCCTGTAATGTACATAAAATAACGGTGCCTTTCCTTGATCCTAACAGGCACTACCACTACAATTAGAGCTTTGTGGAGAAGAGGGGTGGATAGATAGGAAGGTTTCTAAAAAGTTAGTGAGATAGATAGATAGATAGATAGATAGATAGATAGATAGATAGATGATAGATATAGATAGACTGATAGATGGTAGATAGATGATAGGTAGATTGATAATAGATATAAATGATAGATAGATAGATAGATAGATAGATAGATAGATAGATATAGATAGATTGATAGATAGATGGTAGATAGATGATAGATAGATAGATAGATAGATGATAGGTAGATTAATAATAGATATAAATGATAGATAATAGATAGATAGATAGATAGATAGATAGATAGATAGATAGATGATAGATATAGATAGATAGATGGTAGATGATAGATATAGGTAGATAAATGATAGATAGATAGATAGATAGATAGATAGATAGATAGATAGATAAATAGATAGATAGATAATTGATAAATAGGTCCTTTTCCTTTTGTCATTTTCTTCCCCAAACTTTTAGTTCCTGTCTAATTATGACAGACACATCAGGTAAATCCTAGTTGGGGAACATTCCAAAAAATACATAACCATCCTTAAAACTGCCGGTCATCAAGAACAAGGAAAGCCTCAGAACTGTCACAGCCAAGAGGAGACAATGATAATGCAATGTAACATGGCATCCTGGAGATGTCCTAGAACCAGAAAAAGGCCATTGAATAAAACCTAAGGAAATCAAATACAGCTAACGACGATGCACCAATATTGACTCATGAGCTACAACAAATACACCACGATGCTCATAACAGGAAGCTGGGTGGGGCTTTCAGGGCTCTACTGCATTTGTAGCTCTTCTGTAAATCCAAAAGTGACCTAAGAAGAAGGGTCTGGGTGTTTTTAAGAGCTGGGACAGGCCGGGTGGTGGTGGCACATGCCTTTAATCCCAGCACTCGGGAGGCAGAGCCAGGTGGATGTCTATGAGTTCGAGGCCAGCCTGGGCTACAGAGCGAGATCCAGGACAGGCACCAAAACTACTCAGAGAAACTCTGTCTCAAAAAACCCAAACCAAAACCAAACAAAAAAACATCTGGGACAGTGTGAAGTCAGTGAGTCTCCTGGGCTGGCTGCTGCGGTGTTCTGGCTTCACCTCTGTCACTGCACTTTAGAGACAAGCACACACTGGCTTTTATTGTTTCTGCTGATCCAGGTGGCAACGAGTTTATGATTCCTGTGTTACACAGTCCTGTGAACTAGACGGGGAATGGCTTGCTAAAGGTCACAAGGATGGGGGCGGTGCCGGGTGTGGTTGTTTACCACTCCCAGTGCCCTTAGAGGTTGAGTGGGAAAGCCACTTAGATTAATTCAGTTCCACTCAATTCGACACATGTTAATTTGCACTTTTTATGCATTGTGAGATCTGGGAATCTGAAACAAGTGGACCTGGTGCAGTTGGAGAACAACATCTATGAGCCAATTGGAGTTCAAGAAACAAAACACCACCACGGGTGTTACAGGTGCGGAGTGTGGGGAGCACTTCACCGGAGTGGAGGGAGTTACTCAGCCCCAGGGCAAAGTCTGAGTCTGAAGTACTAGATAATTATGGCTAGGGGAAAAAGTGTCTTAGTTCTGTAGGGGCTCTGCAGCCGCCGGGTTTTCAGAGTCTCAAGGCTTTTGTGAAGTTACTTGGTACCAGTAGGGGGACTACACTAAGGCCAGTTTTCTTGGCAGGACATTAATCTTACATTCAGTGGTCCAGTTTTTGTGAGAACATGAAAGGGCTTTGATATACATGAGGAGCAAAATCACAGCCCAAGTAACTTGGCTCACTCTTGTACCTCTGAGGTATGAATGGTGGAGAGGGGTTTGTGCAGGATTTTCCAGGCTGTAAAACATGTTGGCACCCTAGAAGAGTGGATGCAATTCTGCATTCTCTGTTTATGACCTTAGGACTGATTAGCCAGTGGAGACAATAGAGCGAAATGCTCTTTCTTATATCCTTTGATAGTAAAACAAGGGTGGGTTTTTCTTTTTTCCTTTATATATGAGCCAGATCTGGGAGGCTCCTCCTCTGGGTTCCTTTACTCTCAGTGAAATTTAGCAAGTATATTCTCTTTAGTTCTTAGTTCAAGGCACTGGGCAATGCCCATTTTTGCCAACAAGAGGTTTTTCTTTCTTGATATTGGGTCATTACATTAGAAAAGCAAATTTCCACCATGAAGGCTCCAAGTCAGTTGTCTGTTCCTTGTAAATCCATTCTACATAGATTGAAATTAATCTTCCATTTCCCATGTCATTTTCTGAGGAATGGAGAACAGCCAGCTATTACCCCCCTCCCCCACCCTGCTTCTCTCCTCTCCAAGGCAGTTGCACATCAATCACATCGCCTGAAAGAGTTGATATCCTTCCCTTCACAGACACTTTCCTAAGCATTAGAAACTCTACCTGATTGGCTTTCTTTAGCTCCCGTGTGGTCTCACAGGCTGCAAATTATTGGTAAATTATGCTAACAAATGTTGAGCTGTCAGGGGCAAATTTTTGCTGTCATTGCTTTGAAACAAGGTCTTGATAGGTAGCTTTGGCTAGCCTGCATCTATGTAGAGCCAGACTGACATTGCACTCACAGAGATCCCCCTCCCCATGCCTCTGTCTCTCAAGTGCTAGGATTAAAGGTGTGCACCACTACATCCAGCCTAAAATGCACATGGTATGAGTGTTTTCCAAATTGCATGTAAGTCTGCACATTACATGTGTGGTGCCCTAGGAATCCAGAAGAAGGCATCAGATCCCTTTAAACTGGAGTTATGGACCAGTGTAAGCCACCATGTGGGTGCTGGGAGTTGAACCTGGGTCCTCCAAAAGAGCAGTGAGTTCTCTTAACTGCTGAGCCAGCTCTCCAGCCCAGGGAAATTGGTTTTTAACATTTTTTTTGAGACTCCCCAACATGATTGACAAACCTGGCAAACAAATGAAGATTTAAAAGGTAATGTATGGGGCTATGTTAATAATTCATGAACTAGAAAAAGGATATGATATAAAACCACGATTTCTAAAGTCGATAGACAAGAGTTAAGGGAGATTTCTTTGTATCTTTGAGGAGAATGAGTGGTTAATAATGCGTATACATTAGGGAAATGCAAATCAAAAATACTTTGAGTTTTCATCTTACCCCAGTCGGAATAGTCGAGATCAATAAAACAAATGACAGCACATGCTGGTGAGAATTTGGGGAAAGTGAAACCCTTATTCATTGCTGGAAAGAGTGCAAACCGGTACAGCCACTATAGATATCAGTGTGGCAGCTCCTCAGGAAGCTGGAAACTGATCTACCTCAAGATCCAGCTAGACCGCTCTTGGGCATTGTATTAGCCAGGGTTTTCTAAAGAAACAGAACTTATAGAATGAATCTCTCTCTTTCTCCCTCCCTCTCTACCTGGATGGATGGATGGATGGATGGATGGATGGATGGATGGATATGGGAATTTATTAGAATGATTTACAGACTGTGATCCAGCTAATGCAACAATGGCAGCCTATGAATGGAAAGTCCAAGAATCTTGAAATTGTTGAGTCTAGGATGCTGGATGCCTCAGTTGGTCTTTAGTAGATGCTGGAATTCCAAAGAAGTAGGCTCTAATACCAGTGAAGGAATGGACTTGCTAGCAAGGCAATAGTAAGCAAGCAAGCAAAGAACAAAAGCTTCCTTCTTCCATGTCCTTATATAAGCCTCCAGCAGACAGTGTTGCCCAGATTAAAAGTGTGTCTTTACACCTCAAGATCCAGATCAAAGGCGTGTGTCTTCCTACCTCAAAAGTTCAGATGAGAAGTGGATTCACCACTTCAAACCAAGCAAAACCTTTCTCATAGGGGTGTCTTCCATTTCTGGGTTGTAGTTTATTCCAGTTCATAACTCTTGTATTCACATTCTCTGTGTCTCTCTCTATCTGTCTGCCTGTTGCCCTCAGATCAGGATGTAAGCTCTCAGATACTCCTCTAGCACCATGTCTATCTGACTGCTGACACACTCCCTACCATGATGGCCAAGAACTAACTCTCTAAAACTGTCCTCCATAGTTGTTGAGTTGTTGGCCAAAGGGGTCCCATGGACTCCCCTGAACACCACAGGCTATGGCTAACCTGACGGTAATTAAGGCCCCATTGCTAAGGACAACACTTACTTACATCATCAAACATGGAGAAGTTGAGTTGGTGCCTAACTAGAAGCCTGACCCCCACTGACTAGTATTCATGATGTTGGAAGGTACTCTGCATACTACTGAAGGAGAAAGGTAATCATGTCACCCAGCTACAAGCCCTGTGAACTACAACAGTGACCTACCTGCAAGATATACTGGTCCAATAGTAGCACAAATGTTATGAGAGTAACCAAAAAACTTTAAAAAAAATGAATTTAAAGCCCACTCCATGACACTCCTACAGTAGCCAAGAACCTATGACTAGAAAGATCATTAGCCTAAACTCTAGGCCCTAAAGGAAACCTAATACTATTATTCTGCTAAAGGAACTTAGCAATAAAATGACCCCTAATGACATTGCTACACTCATAGAGCAGAGCATCACTCAACCCTCATCAGAAATGTTTTTTCTTACAGTAGATGGGGATTAATACAGAGACTCACAACTGGACAATGTGTGGGGTAGAGGGGGACTTTGGGGCACTCAGTTCTAAATGAAACATCTTCATCAAACCCCTCCCCTCAAAGCTCAGGGATCTATGTGGAAGAGGAGGTGGAAAGATTGTAAATGCCAGAAGTGATGAATGAGTCCAAAGAAACAGTATCTTTTAGACACAACTGATGCACAATGAACTCAAAGACACTGCGGCAGCACCCACAAGACATTCATAGGTTTAAGCCAGATGGTGTCTCAGCACTGAGAGGGGAAGTAGACATAAGGTCTCACTCCTAGTCAAGAAGCTATCTGCAATTGATATCAGCCTGCAAAGGGACAATCAGCTTTCTCCAATGGATTATCACTGGGTAGATTGATGGCAGGTCCCATGACCAAGTAGTTGGCCAGCACATATGAACTCCATAGTTTTGTTCATTTGTTGGTTTGTATGGGGAGGGATTTCGTTTTCTTCTGCCATTTTTTTTTTGTCTTTTTTTTGGGGGGGGTCTGTTTTGACTTTCATTTGTGTGTGTGTGTGTGTGTGTGTGTGTGTGTGTGTGTGTGTGTGTTTTAAAGAGAGAGAGAGGGAGAGAGAGCTGGGGAGGTGGGTACTAGGTGTGGCCTTGTTGGAGGATGCATGCCACTGGGTGGTGGGCTTTGAGGTTTCAAAAGCCCAGGGCGGTATTGTTCTCCTCTCTCCTCCCCATTTCTGTCTGTCTGTCTCTCTCTGCCTGTTGCCATCAGATCAGGATGTAAACTCCCATCTACTGCTCTAGCACCATGCCTACCTGACTGCTGACATGCTCCCTGCCAGGACAGCCAAGGACCAACTCTCTAAAACTGTAAGCAACGCCCCCCTACCCACAGTTAAATGCTTTTATAAGTTGCCTCGGTCATGGCATAGTACCTCTTCACAGAAATAGAACAGTAACTAAGACAGTCATATTTAAAAAAATGTGTCATAGTATGTATGAAACCCCATCTGGGTCAGTCCCCAGCATCACACAAACTGAATGTGATGACTCACATTTGAGAGGTGAAGGCAAGAGGGTCAGAAATTCAAGATCATCCCAGGTGCATAACAAGTCTGAGGTCAGCCTTGGATACATAAAGCCCTTCAGTTGGTCATTTCTGCCCTATGTTCAGATAACAGTTGAAATAATTGATGAAACACAACATTAGAAAAGAACCAGAGGAGAAGACATTTGTTTTCGATGACCATCTCCCTGCCATCCCTCACCCCCAACTATCTCACAGAACTCTGGGGGAAAGAACATTCCAGCTATGTGCTCTACAGGCCAGTAACAGTTAATGGAGGGCTTCCATTATGCTATTATGTATTTATAAGCACGGAAGAAGCATTATTGTCTCCCATAAATCCTGTATTAAACATTCAAAAGCTAGAATTCAGTCTGCAATCCCCTGACTTACATAAAACCTCATTTTAATAAACTGGAGTGAGCTTTCCAAGAAACAGGGGCTCTAAAGTTCTGTTCGTACATGCCTGTGTACAAGGAGAGCTGCAGCAATTTGGATCAGGGCTGGACCTCATTTGATGGTGTTTCCACCTTTCTAAACATGCTTGGAAATACACAGCAGTGCTTCCAGAAACTCACTTGTTTCCGTGCATCTACTACACTTGACAGAATTTGTTATTTTAAAAATATTTAGTTGACAGTTTCATACATGTATACAAGGCTATCCCCCACTCTCCCATCTTCCTCTCAAACTTACTACCCCACCCCTTCCTTACCTGTCTCTTTTCCAGATTCATGATTTTAGGTTTTGTTTTGTGGACCATTTGGTTTAACCAGGGCTACCTGTGTGACCACTGGGTTGGCGGCTGGTAGGGTTAGTCATGGGAACACAACTGAAGGCCAAACTCCCTCTCTCCCTGATCCAGCCATAGGAAATGTTCAGCAGTGAAAGACGGGGCCTCATGAGCTCCTCTTCCATCCATGTCTGGCTGGTGAAGGGGGCCATGCTTTTGCAGACCCGGGGAAGATCTGCAGTTGTTGAGTGTTTGTGATTGCGTGGCTGGGCATTGCTGAGAAGATGGCAGTTTGTAGCCCTTCTCCCTATCTCCTGGATTGTCCTTTCCTCCCCATCCCCTTCTGCAGCATTCTCTGAGCCCAGCAGTGCATAGTAAAAATGTCTTGCACTGTTCTCGGCATACTGCACAGTCTAAGTCTCTGAATTCGTGGAAGTTCACTGAAGAGAGGCTTCTCGGATTAAGGCTGAGAGTGGTTGTCTGTGGGTTAAAACATATACTTAGATGGCAGGTCAGTGTCATGCCAATGTAGCTGAATAGCAGAAGAGGGCCTAAGACCTCAACCTTCATGGGCTTTTGAATAAGAATATATTACCAGGTATGGATATTCTGCTGTGGAACTCAAATATAACCTATGAGAGATCTTCAAATCTCTAGTTTTGTGTATTCAACTTTGTTCCTGTAGAGGCCCCCAATCTATAAAGAGCCCATTGGGAGGGTGATGCCTCATGGGATGGGGATAGTAGACCAAGGGTAATACGGGAAATAGAGATGGGGGAGATTAGGGTGGGAAGCCTTAAGCAGGGAGGGGATGAGAGGTAGGAGACATGGGGCAGGTTAAACCAAATTGAAGGGGACATGAAAAAGCCACATGGAAGCACACAATTTTACAAACCAATATAATTTACTTTTAAAAATTGAGGGAGATGCTCTGAATGGCTGGAAAAAAAATCTCTCCCTAGAACCATGGATTATTAACCAAAACTCCCAGTGCCGGGTGTGATCCACACCTGCTATGAGTTGCTGGCCAAAGCTAGCTTAGGGGCCCCTGAAGCAGTGCAGACTCTTGCCATTGCTCATGTTTACTCCCTGGAACCAGACCACTCTGTTGCACGATACAGTGGAACCAAGCCAGGACGGAGCTGGTGGCTTCCTCCCTGCTGGCTAGCTTTCACAGTGCTGCAGTGCTGTGCAGGCTGCTGGAGGGGAGACTACACCAATGGTCTTTCCCTGCTGTGAATTCTATGAACTGTGAGAAAAACGTGCTAGGTGAGGCGTGCCCACTTCTGCAGTAGTAGCATAACTGCTATAGGTGTAGGAATCTGTACTTTGCATGCTTTCATCCATAAGGGATGCAGGGATAAAGTCTATGTACTGTAATAATGGCCTAACACATCCCTACTTTGTAAATGTTCCCAATACAAAATGTCTTTCTTCTCTAGTGTTGGCATGGCCTCACATGGCTAGGCCTAAGAAGGAAATCAAGAACTACTGGTATTTATCCATTTATTTAAAATCAGTCTTGCTAGTACTGATTAATCTCCCAAGAAAATAGTATTTTGGTAGAAACAGTTGCCTCCTGAAGATACTGCCTGTTTTAGTTAGGGTGACTATTGCTGTGATGAAACGCCATGGCCAGAGCAACTTGGGGAGGAAAGAGTGAGTTTATCTCACCCATAGTTCCATGTAACAGCTCATCATCAAAAGCAGTGAGGGCAGGAACTCAGGCAGGGCAGGAACCTGGAGGCAGGAGCTGAAGCAGAGGCCATGGAGAAGTGCTGCTGACTGGCTTGCTCCCCCTGCTTTCTTATAAAACTCAGGAGGAGCAGCCTAGGGGTGACTACCCACAATAGACTGTGCCCTCCTGCAATAATCACTAATTGAGAAAATGTCCTACAGGCTTGCCTACAGCCAGATCTTATGGAAGCATTTTCTCAATTGAGGCTCCCTTCTCTCATGACTATAGTTTGTGTTGACATAAAAGTAGCCAGCACACTGCCCAAACTACTGCTTAGAGACACAGTGAATTTTTATTATTGTGAAGTCATCGTAGGATCATGACTGACAAAAGAAGGTACCTTATGACTTATTAAATATGATTTCTAAACTTAGTCCTTCATCATAATTACACATGAAGCTTAAAAAATAATCTCTACTATATACTTCTGATTAAAAAAACTTTTGAGGTGAAATGTTAGAATTTATGTATTTTTAGATTTACTAAAACAATGTGTGGATGTTTAGAAATAACCAGTTAAGAACTGTATTGACTGTAACACAAGCTTAGACGCCTTCATGGGCCTGCCAGGTGTGGGAAGCATGAGACAGTCCTTGTAAACATCCCAGGGAAGTGGTAAAACTGGGAACAATTAGAGCTGTTGGAAACATCCAAATGAGCCTTTTTGTCATTGTTTGTTTGTTTGTTTTTGAGACAGAGTCTCACTATGTAGCTCTGGCTATTCTGGAACTATGTAGACCAGGCTGGCCTCGAACTCACAGAAATCTGTCTGCCTCTGCCTCCCAAGGGCTGGGAATTAAAGATGTGCACCACCACATCTGACTCAAATTAGCCTTATATATGTTTTCCCATGTGAAAGTTTTCATCAAAAGACAACGATATGATGATTGTCCATTAACCCAGCCCTCAGTGAGAACAACATTTAATAGTTAATGCATCTGTACCCTTTCTCTTCAATTCTATGGTCTTTAAGTCACTGCATTGGGTATAGAACTCTGGGCTGTCAGTCTCCCCAAGATGCTCTTCTTCTGTCTTGCCTTGTTTCTGATGAGAACTCCCCTGTCACATACCTCTACTCTGGGTGTAGCTATTTTTTCTATTACTAACCTTAAGTAATTTGTTTCTTGGAGTCTGAGATTTTCACTTTTTATCAAACTTGGGAATATTTTAGCATTTCAAGTTTCTTCTTGAATGCTCTCTCAGCCTTTGAAACTCCAAGTTATGTACACTAAGATCCTGAAAATTGCCCCACATCCTATTAATGTCGTTTTCATTTTCAACATGACTTCTCTTTGCATTTCATCTTGCATACGCTTCTATTGCTGTCTTCCGGCCCTCTATCCTTTCTGTGATTTCTAATTTACTGCCGTTATCTCATCTCACTTCTTCCCATGTAAAGGTGAGTCAGTTCTTCATGTCTGTATTTAACGTGTTTAATCTTTCTTCTATTTTGAACACATATAAGAAAATACTGTTTATCACCTTCTCTCCTGACACTTTGACCTATGAACTCAATCTATCTTGATCTCTTAGCAACCTCTGCTTTTTTCTGCCTATCTCTCCTCTGTTTATGGTGGTCTGTAGCTAGAGTTTTTCTGTCTTGTCTACAGTCAGGACAAATCTTTGTCACCCGCCAGTCCCACAGCCACTCAGACCGAACTAAGAAAACACAAAGACTTAAATTGGTTACAAACTGTGTGGCCGTGGAAGGCTTCTTGCTAACTGTTTTTATAGCTTAAATTAATCCATTTCCATAAATCTATACCTTGCCACGTGGCTCGTGGCTTACCAGCATCTTCACATGCTGCTTGTCATGGTGTGGCTGGCAGTGTCTTCCTTCCACCTTCCTGTTCTCTCAATTTTCCTCTCTGTTAGTCCCGCCTATACTTGCTGCCTGGCCACTGGCCAATCAGTGATTTATTTATTGACCAATCAGCAACACATTTGACATACAGAACATCCCACAGCAGTGGTCTATCTAGGAAGTCTCAAAGTAGCAAGGTAGGTCAACTGCTCATCTCATTTTTCTTTTATTGTTCCACGGGTCACTTCCAATTGCCTGTTGTTTAATGTCTTGATAGCCATTGAGTCCTCTATATCACCAAAATTTTAATGTCCTGATAAAAAACAAAAACAAAAATAAAAACAAATCCAGTCTTCACTATCTTGGGTACTCTTTTAAAAAGTGAAGCTCTAAAAAACAAACAAAGTGAAGCTCTTTTGAGAGGTGGAGGCAGGCAGATCTCTGAGTTTGAGGCTACCCTGGTCTACAGAGTGAGTTCCAGGACAGGCAGGGCTACACAGAGAAACCCTGTCTCAGGGGTGGTGTTGGTGGTGTAAATCTCCATCAACCCCACACTCAGACTAGTTTAAAATATAAGAACATTCTTTAATATAATACAGCCATTATCATAGGACCAACATAATTCTTTAATGTTCTCTAATAGCTACTATATATCTAGATTTTCATAATCATCTCAAAATACCTGAGGTTCATTTGTTTGAATATGAACCTGAGTCCATGTGTTGCTCTTGATTGCCCCATCTCTCACTTTTCCTCTAAAGACGGTGCTTTATCCATCTCCATTTTCTTTATTCCCAAATACCAGACCCATCTCTTGGAGGCCTCACTTTCTGGAGAGGGCTGATTGCTTCCTTGTGCTATCATTGCATTTGTTCCCGTATTTCACGTATTAGGCACAGTGACTGGGTCTAGGCACAATTCTTTTGGTAAAGCATGCTGTCAGAAGAAATACCACTTCTGATTGCTCCGAGCATCTTCTAGAGAGGCTAGTATTAGTGGGCTCCGGTGGTAGCCGCTTGAGCCTTCCACTTTTAACTTCTCTACCACCATTTCTTCTAAAAGTTTCAGCATCCACCGATAACTGTTGCATAGAACACATCAGTACTTGTGAGTTACTAACGCCAGCATTGCTTCTGTGTCCAAACTGACTTCCTGAAGAAGAGAACTTTCACTCATCAACTAGGCTCATTTGTTTATTCTGAAGATGCAGTCTGTTAACCAGATACCACCTAACTGATTGGGACGGGGAGGGATGGTTAAAAACAAGAATGTATTTAAACATTGCTTTCTTCTACCTAACTGCCCCCCAGAGGCAGGTCTAGCCTAGCAACTGCCAGCCTGCAATCTGGTAATGTGTCCTGCTTTGCAGCCTGCCCTCTCCACCAGCAGCTGTCAGAACTCAGGAAGGCGACTTATTCCTGCCTCACATACTAGTTCTAATGCTGCAGATTTTTGTAGTGCTTAAATATTCTTTCAAATCTTAATTCATGTACTCAACAGATACTACTTGTGTTTATGCTAAACGTTTTGAATATGTTGCAGTGTCATCAAAAAGTGTGGGCAAGCAAGGATATGCTATTAATAGATGAGCTGGTAATCATCACCCGGTCTCCTGAAAGCCATCTCAGACAAACACGGGGCAAACAGCGCAGTGACGTGCAGACGGTCCTTTGGCAAGTATTCTCTGCCCACCTTCCAGATGATCACTTCCAAGCCCCTCCTGATCAGAAACCCTCGCGTGCCTACTGAATCTAAGCCTTTCCAAGTCCAGTCTTTACATGTTTGAATATGAAAAACGGTCAGCTCCTCGTCCACCTCGAAGTGTGATCTTCCTACACCAGCCTTTTCAGCATCTGGTACCCCGAGTCTGTTCGAGCGCCCCGGCAGTACGGGCCAGTCTTAACTCCTCTCATTTTAGCTGTTGGATTACTTTTGCAGGCATGCTATATTTGAAAATGTTAAGGTATTTCTGCTTTTCTATTCCACCAAGGGCCTTAATTTACCTTGAAGTTTTGAATATTAAAGCAAGCATGAAGGGAGGAAACATACAGGTTTTGGATTGTCAGGAAACAAGAATCACTTGCTTGTCACTTGAGAGAGGATTTTTAAATCTCCTTCCTTGGAACATGAAAAATGGTAGTATAGAATGCAGGAAAGGAAAAAAGGATGCTCCAGCACAGGTAAAGTAAGGAAAATCTACGGATCCTGACCCTGGGAAAGCATGGCAAGGATGAAGGCTGGGCAGAAGACAGAGGTAGGCAGAAGCAGGTCTAGACAGGCACTGGGAAAACTGCACGAGGCTGCTGGCCTGCCAGTACTGCCTCTAGATCTGCAAAGATGCACGTTGCATAAGGACTCCATTCCGGCACTTCTCCCTACACAAGGAACCCGGCCACTTTCCAAACGTGACCCAGATGCCAGGTTCTGTAATCACCTGCCTCAACCCCCTCCAGGGCCTACTTGGGCTTCCTTCCTGGCTCCTTTTTGGGCTGTACTCCCAGAGTGTACAGTCCTCTGTCAAAGTTGTAAAAAGCAGGGGTCTGGTGGGGCTGGGTGTGGGACATGGAGCTCAGGCAAAGGAACCAGGACTACTCCTGGGCCAGTGGGCTCCTCAAGATCTGGAAGAGGAGGGCTGGCTAAGCACTGGGAACCCCATCACAGATACTTCTAAAGAATCAAAACCTGGCTTTCCAGCCTTGTTCTTTGAGACAAGTAGAGGGTGATGTTGGTAGGTGTAAGAGGATTCGCACATAGCAAAGATTGGGCTGGGATATAGGCACAGGGAGAGCATACATGTGGGCAAAGAGGAGACTGGGCAGGTGTTAGCCCCTCCCCCACCACTCCCCAAGGCTAAGTGGTTATTCATAGTACCGCCAAGAGTCAGAGCTGGCAAGAAACCACGTCAGGGGGAAATGTTTTCCAAAGCATAGCCTAGAGTAGAAAACGCAACCTAACCGTGGGTGTGTGCTCTTTGGTATGACTTGCTAGTGTTTGCATTTTCAAGTCTGTCGTGAAGATGTGTTTGTCCACCAAGGGAATGGAACATGATTTGCTGATATGCTGTATTAGGTTTTCAATATTTAGACATGTGGTATGTAGTGTGTTCCCGTGACCTGTTTCTAGCAGAGACCTGAAGGTCTAGGGGAAGCAGGCTTTTGGTTTATGTTCTGTCACTGTTCAGTGGCACTAAGAATGGAGAGGTTGCTAGGTATATAGAAAGGGACAATGCTTTCAGTGTGAAGAACATTGGGAGTTTTGGCACACGACAGGACAGTAAATGTGTTTGTGGGGAGGGGGTCAGGACAGAGGGGTCACTGACATCAGTTGGAAAGAAAGAGGCCTAACTTGGAGCGAAGACACCAGAGTGTCAGGACTATGAAATTAGAAGCAGCCAGAAACATACCTTGAAAGGCCATGCTAAACCAGCAGCAGCCAGTCCAGGAGGCACCAGGGAGTCCCAGCAGCAGCCTGTGCAGAGCACCCCTGCCCTACCCCGGATAATACATACTACACAGCAAGGAGCACGAGACACTAAACTGGTTAGCTAACACATTTAAAAGGTCCCCCCCTCTAGCTCCCCAACAAAGATATGAGTAAATGAATACTGGGTATATTGGAGAAGTAAATCTCACTTGTTTACATATTTGAGTATCCACTACATTTTTTATTCTACCACCACAGGCTCATCATACTAGCTTTGTAGAAATAAAAAAAAAAAAAAAACCTATCACATTATTAAATTTGAGTTTACTGTTGAGTACAACCCTTATTTTTTTTAAATATAAACCTTACAAATAGTTATTGTTTGTCCTACTCAAGCTACTTTTCCTGAACCTTGAATTTCAATGTGCACCAGAATCATTCGGAAGTCTTGTGAAAACAGACCTCTGGCACCCTGCAGCCTCCTATTTACCAGAAGCAGGAAACTTGATCTTATGAGATGTCCCAGGAGGATTCACCATTTGCTCCCTTGGCCTTCCCTCTTGACCCCAAGCTGACTCACCCTGATGTTGCTGCTGATTCCCTCACTGGTGTTAGAACCAGTGTTTCTAGAATTCAGTTGCTGACTTAGAACCAATGGCTCTCCAGGAAGCTTCCAGACTTCTGGCCCCAGACTGGGACGATTGAGGCACCAGCCTCTTAAACTGAGCAACTGCTGAGTCTCAAGCCCTCCAGTGTGAGACGTCTCCTGTTGCTATTCCAACATAAGCTAACTTAATCCATTCTCTACACATTTATTTATTAAGAGGAGGAAGGGGAGGAGGGGAGGAGGAGCAGTAGCAGTTGTTTTCGCTGTTATTTTTGTTCCAGGTGATGCCAATGCTTCTGTCTGGAAACCACACACTGCAAACTAGTGTTCTAAGTCCTGTTAATGGAGAGACAATTTTCTGATCTAACTTACAGGCATATAAACTCATCACTTAATAGTACACAAACTTATCAGGATGTGTTTCTGCATATTTGTAACAAGGGACTGTCATTTCCCCCACCAGAACAAACTCTTAAACTGACAGATTCCAATGCAGCAGAGGCTATGGACAAACACAGTACCTGGTTGCTGAGTTAATGCGCACTGCTTGTACAGGACAATAAAGAGTAAGTACCAATAATTTTTAAACACCCATCCTTTGGCCCAGAAATTTATTTTGTGGGAACCCTACAGAAATCACTCAATGTTTATAGGAATGTTCTAACATACTTAAGTTAGAAACAAACTAAGTACCCCTTCGTAGAATGCTGGTCTAGCATGCATGAAGCCCTAAACTCAATAGCTATCACTAAGTACACTGGGCATGGTGGTGCAGGCCTGCAATCCCAGCTGCACAGAACCAGAGGCAGGAAGATCAGAAGTTCAAGGTCATCTTCAGCTATACAGAGAGTTTAAGAACAGCCTGGAATACAGGAAGGAAAAAGGGAACTAATAAAATGAGTCACAAAAGATATTGTATGAAGGATTACATGAGTATTTCTGTGGTCTAACTAATGTACAGTTTTCATAACATGTTTTCATACATACAGTTTTCATACATGCCTTTAATGTTCCCACATAATATTTTTGTTTGATGGTGCTGGGGATGGAATCCAGAGCATGGTGCATGCTAAGTACATGCTCTACTGCTGACCTACATCCCTAGCCTTTACACACACTTAAAAAAAAAACAACCCTAAACTTTATATTATATAGTCCTATAGAACCATATACCGCCTTCCAAAATGAAGACACCATGTATGCACAGACTATTATCTTCAACTACTTCAGGAAATCCCACATACACTTTTAACAACAGTCCTTAATTCAAGTAGAGCTTTAATGACAAGTGAGCAGAACATTAGGGAATGTGGAAAGAATCCAGAGAGTGGAGGACAAACACTCTAGTTAAAGAGCAGACATGGAAAGCATGGGCTCCAGTGTGGGCCTCATTACTGGGAATACAGACCTAACGTCAGTCACTCTGAATCGGGAGCTTAGACCAAGTTGCAAGATGAGGACAAGGAACTAAGCCACCAGTCTTTCCCAATGCCACAGAGGAACTAACCAGCAGATTATTTTCAAGTAATTTGCCAAGAGCTACTTGAATTGAAAATGTACAAAAGTTTATCCCAACAATTCCATATCCATAAATGTACCTAAAAGAAACACACAAATAGGCAGTGTGAAAATACATTCTCAAGAATCTTACAGCAACATATTTGTAACTGTGAAAAACAAGTCATCCATAATGACAACTTAGGCAATACTCAGCAACTGATAAAATCTACATATTAAAAGACATCCCTATCACTGAATGACTGACAACACAGAATACACAGCATCTTGGTGTACAACAGGCAAAAGGTTTGAGATGGATGACACTATACATCCTTCAAGGATTTGTAAATATGTGAACAATTACACAGAGTTACTTAGGGAACTAGGTACTTACAAGTTCTCCTTCTCACTGATTTCAGATGCTGCCTTTATTCTAATGTGCTGCTGGGACTAATTCTAACATTTCATTTCCCTTGTTTATTGAACTATTTTTTAATACTAAACTTTTGGTTCATTTAGCAATATATTACAAATACCATTGTGTCTTTCTTAACACTTGTATAGTATCACACTGTATGAATGTATTATAAACAGTGTCTTTTCTCCTACGACTTACAATACATTGGAAGATCCTTGAAGTACATCATCATCTATTTCTAAATTTGTAGATACAGGATTGCCTGAGCAAAGCATGTACGTATTTAATTCTGATAGCTTTTGCCAGCATACTCTGTGTCTGGCAGGGCTGGTTTCTTGTTTTCTCAATTTTAATGGTTAGTCTAATATGTTCTCTCAAATGAAAATGAGCATAGTATTTATTGCAGTGGCATTAAATTTACAAAGTAACCCAAGAAAACTGTTTTCATGCTGTCTTTCTATTAACAATAAGGCACAGCCTTGAGTCTATTGTCTTCTAAGAGTTTTCTTTTTCCAAAGCAGAATTTTCTCACATAGGTGTTTCAAACATGTCTGATGGAGTTCATACACGAGTCTGTTTCAGCAATCACAGAGATCTTGAGGTATATCTTCTAAACGGTTTAGGTTCATGTAGATATAGATATGAAGTCTTTATTTTTACTAAATACTTTTATTGAATTGTATTTATACACAGAGAACAGTGCACAGAGCATGGCTGATGGCACAGCTTGGTAAATACTCATAAAATGAACGCACCTCTGTAACCAGCACCAGGGCGCCCTTGTAGTCTCTTGTAGTAGGGCAGAGAAGCCAAGTAAAACACAGTGTACAGCAGATGGTCGCACTTACAGAGCTCACAAACAGTGGACCTAGCGATGACCAAGCCAGTCCTGAGAGCATTTACTTTGCGGAGGGAGGGAGTGGCTGAAAGAAGGCCATTTCTGACAACACTTGGCTCCATCTGGTGGAAATGTGGAAAGACAGTCCTCAGGCTGCCTGCACCTTAACTACTGCTGCTACTTGGGTTCTTTTACGGTTTGGTGTCTCAACAAATTCCTCTGGGTTTTTCAAGTAGATGATCCTATTTGCCAAATTTGAATCGTCCTGACTCATGTCTTTGCTCTGACTTCCTTGGCTAAAGTTCTCGTGTGGTATTTAGTAAAGGAGACAGTAAGCATGTTCCTGTTCTGGCTTTGTCAGAAAGACTCTTTGGATTCAATGGTAGGATGCTTGCCTCTAGGGTAGAAGTGCAATGTTAGTGAATTCTTTATCAGTTTCTGATATGAGTACTTAATTCTATCAGATCAAACGTCTTTTCTTTAACACTATATTAAGATGGTCTAAAACTGAATTATACTTGCATTCCTAATATGAATGCAACTGAGCCATAATTTTATTCTCTCAAGTGCTACTGGGTTGCAGGCCTAACAATTCGCTTAATAATTTTTATTGATATTTATGTTTGTGTTTGCAGGTGTGGAGGCCTGAAGTCAACCTGTTGTTCTTCAGCTTTTCATGTTAGGTTTTAAAATTTATTATTATTTGTGTATGTGGGCACATGTGTCACAGCACATATGAGGTTATAGCACAACTCCGTGGAGTTGGTTTTCTCCCTTCGCCTTTACATGGGTTATAGGAAATCTAATTCAAGTTGTCAGGCTTGTGTAGCAAGAGCCTCTACCAACTGAAACAGCTCACCTGCCTCACCTTATTTTCTCAACAGGGCTTGTCAGGGGGATTTTGGGCTCATCGATTAGGCTGGGCTGGCTAGCCAACAACGTACAGTGATCTGCCTATTCCTGCTTTCTTGGCACTGGGAACAAGCGTTCAACACCAAGCCCAGTTTTTGCCTTGGGTGCTGGGGATCGAACTCAGGTCTTCGTGGTTGAGTGGCAAACACTAGTAGATGAGCTATCGTCCCAGTCTGGAGATACTAGCAAGCCTGAATGACCTAGGATGTCCTTTTTTGGCATAATCTTTGTTATGTTTTAAAATTAATGTCATTGTGCCAACTTTACAAAGTAAACATGGGAAAATTTCTTTTATGTAGTAATTTAAGATTCAAGATCCTTTTTCTAGCCTCTGGAATTATTAAAGCAATGTTGAGATTCTTCAATCTTACGAGATTGTACAATGGTCTTTATTTGCATTTCCCTATGGTAGTTATAGTCTCTGTATTAAATTTTATCAATTTGCATTTTTCTCTAAAAACTTCACCTTTGAATTTGTGTGAGATTCCTAAGACAATCTGAAATCAGTTGTGTTTACTGGCCCTTCCCCTTGTCATTTAAGTTCTCCTACGTGCTCCTCCTGTGTGTCTTTGAGGTTAGCTGATGGGTTGTTTCCCTGAGCATCCTTAGCATGCCAAGGCTGGAGCTTTTGCCTTTCTTGGCTTCAGATTAACTGCCTTTGCTTTTCTTTCTGCCTCCTTCCTCTGCTTGGTCTCGTTTTGCTCCTTGCTGCAAATCTGAGGCTGTGCATGTCACTGTAAACACCATAGCTGCTGTCACCGCCTTTTCAGTGTTAGGTTTCACTGGTCCTGTGAGGGCGCTGCTCTAACTCTGGGGACCGAACACTCACCTGCTTTTTAAGTTAAATCATTGTTCAGAAGGAAGGGTTGCTCTAGGAAATGGCTCCATCTTCCCAGCACCCTTGCATTTTCTGTCATTTAAATGATTATGTATGCCTATAATTATGCATCTGTGTCTACAGGCCTTTCCTCCCAACATTTCTTTTAGCTATCTCTCCATTATGTCCCAGGCCTATCCTGTCCAATTTGGATTCTAATTCTAGCAGTTTCTTTCCAGTGCTGTGCTTTACCTCATTAATTTCAAAAGGTACATGGCATCAGGCCAGGCTGTTCTATCTACTATGATCAACATACTTTCCACTGCTCCACACTCACCAGACTGCTGCCAGGATCTGGAGAATTCTTCTGAGTTTCAGCCTTTGTTTTCAGATCGGCCCATTTCCTCTGTAGTGAGAACATGGCAATATCACAGTTCTCCAATTTGCAGGGCTTCAGAACCTGGGTGCTTTCCTCCTCTACCCTCTGCACAGGAGGGGACACTACGCAGGTAGGGCACATCTGTTCTCTCACCTGTACTCTGAGGCTCATGGGTACCACCTGTCCCCAGTGTTGCAGTGCCTGTGGCTGTACCTGATATTCCTCTGTCGCTCCCCGGGAAAGTTAAGAAACTGCTCTGTTGGCAGCATCTTCCTTCAGTCTAAACCCTGTTAAGATTTCCATGTACAAGAGATTTTAAAAACACTTCTATGGTCACATGAAACCATAACGAGAAATTTGCTGTATGCAAAGTGCTTTTTATATATGATCTCGCTTAAACCTGAGTCAGCCTAGTGAATGAAATTCTATTGCTCGCTTCATTGTACCATAGGGGAACTGGATCCAAGATCATGCTGCTCAATGGGCAGATATGTAATTTAAACTTCAAGTCATCTTGCTTCTGATGACTTCATCACTCTGTTTATCAAATACTATCAGGTCTGGCACTTCAAATTATGACCATTGTCAGCAAAATTTATATTTGAACTTTATTATTTATACCTATTTAAAAATCTAATAAAAACAAGAATTGCAGGTCAAACCTAAAACTGTAGGTGACAAATAAATGTTCCTTGCTACTACTCTTCCAAAGTTCAATAAGAGGAAGAGATGGAGAGAGGTTGGCTAGGAGGGCACGGCATGGCACATCTGGACTTCATGCTTCTCCTCTTACTGTGCCCCTACTGTGAGAGAACAGATTATATGTGAAACGTTGCTTTTAATTTACTTTATTAATAAATATTTTCTTAGGCACATCTATTTAGGAAAAGCTAAAAATAGTTTTTCCACACTTCAAAACAACTCCGTATTTTTTGGTTGATATGTTTCTATGAAACACCAACATTCACTGCTCCATAACGTATCACATGGAACCAAGGTATACTCTTAAGTATACTCTTAAGAGTATATTAGAATTATTCTGCCAATAATATTCCTTTGCCAGTAAATTACTCAAGGAGTTTGCAAATACAAATTACTTTTCTGTTATAAATCTTCTCTTTATTAATAACCAATTTTCCTACCTTCCAACAATTGACAGCAGCAACTCAGGGAAAACACTGGCTCCTGATACACACCTAGAGCATTTTCATACACGCTGTTTCAGTTCTTAGTGGCTAAGAGAGAACTCAGTTTGAGGCAGGACTGTTGTTACTTGCTTGGATTTAAACAGAAGCAACTGGAACAACTCCTGGGAGGATAACATTTGTTGGTAAAGCTTTTCTCTCCACCACTGGAAGATTTCTCTCTAATGAGGATTTGGTTGGTTTGTTAGTTTGGGGGCCAAGGATCAAAGCCAGGGAGCCCAGGATCTTGGGCAAACCATTTAGTGAGCTAGACTCCCAGCACTTTTCATTTGACTTTGCAAAGTCAGTTCTAAAACTAAGCGATGCATTCTTTTTAATCATATGCTCAGTTTCCCTTTAGAAGTATTTTTTATTTAGGAAATGTCTCTTCAGTTTAGGAAATAATGAAAATGCTATTATCTACCCAGTGACACTGATAATTTAGCTTTTACAATGATGTCTGTAGATTAATAATACAACTTTTATTACTAGCAAGACTAACACACTCATTTCCTCTAATGAAGAAATTTCCTTCTTGTCACCAAGTCATAGATGTGATTTATTGACAAGCTGATTGCTAACAAAGATTTTTACACCAGTTTCTTTTGGTTGTTAGTTCACAGAATTAAGACAATAAAACAAGACAATGAATAAGTGAAACCATAATTTATCCCCTCTAGATGGATATATTTCCCTCCCACGTAGCCAAAAATATAAAAATATAAATGACTATGTATACCTCAGTGGTTCTGTTTATATTTAAAGATTTATCAAACTTGAAAATATTAGAAAATTATTTACAGGTTGAGTATCACTATCCAAAATGCTTGGAACCAAACATAATGTTTCAGATTTTCAATTCTGTTTTCAGATTTTTCGAATATTTACATATACACTTTACCTTGTGGATATGATCCGAGTCTAAACATGGAATGCATTTATTTCATACACTTTACTCAGTAATTTCAAGTAGTTTTATATACTATTTACAGTGTCCCTGAAATTCATCTGTGACCTGTTGCATGAGGTGGTGGAATTTTCCAATTGTGTCATGCTGTCAGTCAACAAATTCAGATTCTGGAGCATTTCAGATAGTGGATTTTATTATTTTTGTTGCTGTTTTGTTTTTTCAGTTCAGGATGGGGTCACACTATGCAGCTGTGTCTGGTCTGGTACTTACTATGCAGACCAGGATGGCCTTGAACTCACAGAGATCTGCCTGCCTCTGCCTCCCAAGAGCTGAGATTAAAGGCATGTGCCACTATGCCTGGCCCAGATAATAAATTTTGGATTAAGGATGCTCAACCTGGTGGGAGATAAAGCAGCTAACTATAGTGGCTACAAAATACTGAAAAGGAAAAAAAAGAAAATCGAAGCAACTAAAAAGAACTCAGTTATAACCATACAAGTATAATTTACAGTGTTATGAACCTCAGAATAGAACACTGAATATCTTTTTTCTAGACAGCAAAGATTATTTCTTCCCTTGTCCCTGACAAAAGGTAGCCAATGATTTGGGATTAAAACAAAACACAACAGGTACTCACCCAAGGAACCAATAATAAAGACACAAGACAGACCCTTCTCATTCATAATTACATGACCTTCTCCCTCAGTTACACAGTACTCTCTCTTTAGAAAACTATAGTATTAGTTAAGCCTATTTTTTCTTACTATGAACTTCTGTTTCATCTGTATAGCTTACACAAGTCTAGTTGGCACATCTTAAGAATAACACAAAATACGTTATTCTTGAAGAAAATTATGAGACCATCTATTTTTAAAGAAAAACTCAATATACTTAATTCAATAAAGCAAATTTCTTCCCATCAGCAGTAGAGATTTTTTAAGTGATCACTAAATGCTCACCTGAAGATTATCAATGCCATATGAAGTGTAAACTTGAAGATTTGTATCCATTTTGTAAGCCAGTACTTGTACTGAAGGGTTTTAAGAAGATAACCTACATACATTTGGTAAATCTGTCCCAAGAAACCTCTCAGAAACACACTATAAACATTTAAGAACCACAACAGAGTCCTGCTGAGGTTCCCAACTTCAACAAGAATTTTCTTTAAATCCAGTACAGTGGAAGTGTTAGCAGTACAAGCTTTGACTTAAGACTACCCCTTTAAAAAAGAGCACACTTGGTTACACATGGCTTTTAACCTTGAGCTACAGTTATGCTACAAACCCATTACCCCAAGGTCAGTCAAGTGGAAATATGGACATTCTCTGAGCACTCTTTAGAGTCCTTGGTCTTCCAGCTTTGATGGAGATCTCGAAGGCGCTCAGAAGTTCGTGTGCTTACATTCAGAGCAGGATGAACCTTACAGATTCCACTCTCCTCCATTAGGGACAGGCCACAGATCCCGAAGTATGCGTGCAAAGCATCTGAAAAGGCATTTCAAGCCGTGGTCAGCTTTCTCACTTGTACACACTGCAAAGAACCTACAGCCAATCACTACATTCAAAGAATTAGAGAAAATGCTAGCTTTTGAATGAATTAGCCTCCATTTCCAGCACTATTTTAAAAAGTCAATCAAAATTATGTACTGTATTACTGAAATTACTATTAGAGGAACACATCACATGATTGTTTTGCCTATGTTCTCTAAGGATCAGAATAACAACCTTCTGCAGACTCCAAAATATAGAGAAAAAAAGAATTTATATTATAAAAGAATTTTTTTCTTTCATTTTCAATTTTGTTTTCATGGTGCTAAGTGCACCCAGGGCCTTCCAGATTCTCAGCACACCCTTCACCACTGAGTTGTAACCAGAGCCCTAGAAAGTTCTCTAAAAATGAAAGGAAAAACAGCCTTTGAAACCAAGCAGCAACACCTGCCTCCCACCCTTTGTCTCAAAAGCTCATAAGTACACGCCAACACTGTGTGGAGTGGATGGAACTCCTAAGTATACGGCAACACTGTGTGGAGTGGATGGAACTCCTAAGCAAATGCCAACACTGTGTGGAGTGGATGGAACTCCTAGGTATACGCCAACACTGTGTGGAGTGGATGGAACTCCTAAGTATACGGCAACACTGTGTGGAGTGGATGGAACTCCTAAGTATACGGCAACACTGTGTGGAGTGGATGGAACTCCTAAATATAAACCAACACTGTGTGGAGTGGATGGAACTCCTAAGTATACGGCAACACTGTGTGGAGTGGATGGAACTCCTAAATATAAACCAACACTGTGTGGAGTGGATGGAACTCCTAAGTATACGCCAACACTGTGTGGAGTGGATGGAACTCCTAAGTATAAGCCAACACTGTGTGGAGTGGATGGAACTCCTAAGTATACGCCAACACTGTGTGGAGTGGATGGAACTCCTAAATATAAACCAACACTGTGTGGAGTGGATGGAACTCCTAAGTATAAGCCAACACTGTGTGGAGTGGATGGAACTCCTAAGTATAAGCCAACACTGTGTGGAGTGGATGGAACTCCAAAGTATACACAAACACTGTGTGGAGCAGACAGAACTCCTAAGTATACGCCAACACTGTGTGGAGTGGATGGAACTCCTAAGCAAATGCCAACACTGAGTGGAGTAAACGGAACAGAGAGTCTACCTGGAGAGATGTGCCATTTCTTCCCTGACAGTCCACACAGACTCAATTTCTATGTGGTGTAGTAATGACTCCTCTGCCCTAGTAGGGAGCCACAACCCGCTGCTGAGCAGTCATGAAAACACATGGCCTCTGCTTGCCTGAGAACCTTATATAGACTTCAGAAATGCTTAGATCTCTGCAGTTGCAGGAACACTACGAAAAAAGTTTCATAGCAACCAAGAATACTTTTCTATTTTTGAAATGGCCAGCATTTAAGATCCTAAGAGCTATTAAAGTTCAGAATACCTTATCAGGTCTAACTTTGTCACAAGCTAAATGGCTCACTTTCATCTAATTTTCAGAGTAAAAAATAAAATTTTCCCTGTTCCTTAAAGTTACTCTAAAATTACAAGGTGAACACAGCAGTATTAACCTAGTTTAGAGATCAGAAAATCCTCCAGGAAAACAAAGGTAACGGGGCTGAAGAATTAGCTCAGCAGTTCAAGAGCACTGGTTGCTCTTTCTGAGCTGCAGCACCCACAGCTCCTAACCATCTGTGCCTCCAATTCCAGGGCTCTGACACCCTTTTCTGGCATCTGCAGGTGCTGCAGCATGTGCTGAATAGACATAAATACAGGCAAAATATTCATACACAGAAAGGTTAAAAGAAAAAGGTGAATAGCAAGGAGTATAACACCAATTGAGAATAAAATAAATTGTATCGTGTGTAAAATCTAAATCTCTCCATATTGAGATTTTTTTTCTCAAAAGAAGTTTTGTAAAAGTCAGAAATCAGTACTTAATTTCAAACTTAAAACACAACAAAATACTCAAACAATCCAAAACCCAAACCCTTCATCTGTAGACAGTGATATACTTCCTTTAATAAAACAGAAATATTCTCCACAAAAATAATAAAGGTCCTGATGCCAAATCTGCTACAAATCTTACTAAATTCAAGTCAGGGCACTCATTTGGAAAATTGTTGTTCAGATGGTTCTCCTAAAGGCTTGGCAAGCAGGCCTTGCCCCTCAGACCGTCTGTGTGATGGTGTGCAGGCTCCAGGGACACCGTGTCTCTAAGTCGTCAACACACCCACATGTGGATACCAACGCTAAACTTAGCAACTGATCTCTCTAGAAAACAGCTCCATGAATTTCCTTCTAAACAGACTGGAAAGCTGCGCCCGATGGTGGTCCACACCTGGAAGCCAGCACTTGGATAGCGAAGGCAGGAGGAAGACTCAAGACTATCTCTGGCTATGTAGTGGGTTCAAGAGGAACGTGGGCACATTATAAGATCCTGTCTCAAAAACCTAAAGCCAACTGAACAAAAAGCCCACAAAAATAAAATTCCATGATACCAGAAATAATTGCTATTTCAAATATATGAGATGTTTTCCAAATGATTGTGTTTCTTATATCTGTTATTTGTCAAAACACTGACAGACTGACAGAAAAAAAAATGGCATCAGGACCAAAATAATCACCAAATTTCTTAAGACATCAAACATATTTATGTCTATGTGTTATATATACCAAAAATCTCAAAACCAATATTTTGCTTTGGAAATTGATTTGTGAAAACATATGTTGGGGTATACCTTTGTAGCATCCCACATTTTCTCTAAGAAAGCATGTTTTTACATTTTTAAAAAAAGGGCAGGTGTAATTATTCCTTTTACTTTAGCACAAAAATATGATTTCATGAGCCTCTTCTTTAGTTTGACTCAAGTACACACTCAAAGCATAGAAGTTCTATAGAGATGAGCAGAAAGCACTTCCTAATGCTATGATAACCGAGACCACAATTCTATTACAATGCTACAATGCCATGCCTTAGAGCTAGCTGTGTATGTCTATAGTTAATCCTCCAATAATATGCTAATCAAACAAGCCTGCTCTCAATTACTTTAGCAATGACTTTCATAGACAAACTACAAACAGGTTCATTTTGCTAGAGTAAAACCTAACGGTGTGAGTAAAGGCTGAGAAGGATGCTAGAGAGGGGTGCTATTTTTTGAGTGCCAGTCATATGGTCTGTAGCTATTTGGCTCCTGCATTTTAGGCAAGAAGCATGAGAAATCAGAAATTAAGGTACTCATCTAAACCCAGAGTAGTAGCCTTTCATCCTGGCACTTGGGAGGCAGAGGTAGATGGATCTCTGTGTGTTTGAGGACATTCTCAGTGAATTCCAGGCCATCTGGGACTACACAGTAAGACTCTGACTTTTTCAGAAACACCAAAATTTGGAGGACAGTATAAGCAGCGAGGGATACTTGTATTCAGAATTTGAGAAAGTTTACTAAGTTAGTATACGTTCACTGTACATAGTAATGAGTTTCATAAGATATTTTCATTGATGTATATCATGTGTACCCTCTTTTCTCCCCAACCTGACAGTCTCTTCTTCTTTATATCATATGTGTATAAATGATCATCTAAGTCTATATAAAGTCAAGGATCCCAAATGAGGGTAAACAGCTGTCTGAGCATGTTGCACTCTGCTTACTGTGAGGATCTCCAGTTGCATCCATTTTCTGTCAATAACATAATCTCATTCTGAATAAACTCCATTCGGTACATATACCACACTTTCTTTACCCATTCATCTGTTGATTGACACCTAGGCTGGGTCTATAACTTGACTATTGAGGACACAAGACTACTGAAGGCTCTCTGTAGTATGTTACTTTACAGTTCTTTGGGGTATACACCCAGAACTGGTACATCTGGATTATATGACAGATCCATTTTTAATCTTCTGAGGAACCTACAATCTGATCTCCACAGTGGCTGGAATAATTTATGTTATCATTGGCAGTGTTTAAGGAGTCCCTTGCCTGCCTGGCATTCTTGTTATTTGTTTTAATGGCAGCCATTCTGACTAGGGTGAGAGGGTATCTGAATGTCGTTTTATATTTCCCTGATGACTAACCATGCTGAATCTTTTTTCATATTTTTATTGGCCATTTGAACTTCCATCTTTTGAGAACTATCTGTTCATTTCATCATTCTATTCATGGGCTGAGTTGTTTGGAATTTTGGTATTTAGGTTTCTAAGTTTTTATGTATGCTAGATATGAATTCTCTTTCAGATATATGGCTAGTGAAGATATTTTCCCATTCTGTAGGCTCTCTTCACTATATTAACTGTTTCCTCTGTTGCCTAGAAAGATATTAATTTCACGAGATCTTGTCAATTGCTGGCATTATTTCCTTGCTCTAGGTAAGAATTTAAAACTTTACTAAGAGTAGAGAAAGTCCCTGATTTTAGTAGCAGTGCTTTGAGTTTTTCAATGTTGGTTAAAGCTGTGCCCTCCATAGCCTTTATTATGTTGAGTAACATCTCTTTTATTCCAAGTTTCTTCAGGGCTTTTATCTTGAGGCAATGTTAGATTGTCAGTCTTTTCTGCATGTGCTGAGATGATCATGTGATATCTATCTTTGAGCCTTAATTATGTGATGTTATATATTTAGTGACGTGTGTGTTGAACTATCCTTGCATTCCTAGAATGTAGTCTACTTGCTCATGGTAAATGAACATTGTTTAAAGCAGGGTCTCATGTATGACGGGCTGGCCTCAAACTCATGTGTATCCACAGATGACCTTGAACTTCCAGTTCTCCTGCTTTCACTTTTTATGAGGTAGAATTAGAAGCATGCATCATCACATCTTGTTTACATTGTGCTAGAGATCAAATCCAGGGTTGTATACATGCTAGACAAGCATTCTAGTAACTAGCTATACCCAAGCCCTTGAGCAATATTTTTTAATGTGTTGTTGAATTTGGTTTTGAGAATTTGTTTTTTTAAACTTAGAAGTCATTCTTGTTTCCCTCAGGTCTCAGTTAGCTTTATCAACTTGAAATAATCTAGAATCACTCGTGAAGAGGGAACCTCAACTGAAGAACTGTCCAGTTCAAACTGACCTGTTGCCATGTTTGTAGCCACATTTGTGGGTAACTGACTTGATTGTTGACAAATGTAGGAGGGCCCAGCCTGCTGTGGTAAGTAATAGCCCTGGGCACATGATCCTGGGCTGTATAAGAAAGCTCACTTGGTTGGGAGGGGTTGGTGCATACCTTCAATCCCAGCACTTGGGAGGAAGAGACAGGTGGTGAGTTCAAGGCAGCCTGGTCTACAGAGTGAATTCCAGGATAGCCAGGGCTACAAAGTGAAAACCTATGTCAAAAAATGAAGCAAACAAGCAAGCAAGCTAGCTAGCTTGAACATAAGACACTGCAAGGCAGAGAAGGAGCCAGTACGCAAGTGTCCCTTAACTGATTTCTCCCAGTGATGGATTGTAACCTAGTTGAATAAGTCAAATTAACCGTTTCCTCCTCAAGTTGCTTTTGGTCAAAGTTTTATTACAGCAACAGAAAAGCAAACTAGAACACCATTAGCTCAAGTCACAGCTAATGATCCTGATGTTTCAGATGAGCCAAGTAACTCCTTGTTTTGGATAGGAACCATTCAGACCACCTGCCTTACTTTCACACATGAAATACAACATTTGTAAGTATTAGGGATGTAGGGGACGTATACTATACTAATATATATTAACAATTTGCCCTTCCTTTATACTACCCATACTTTAACTCTGTCTTGAATATCTTCATGACTTCTACTTTGTGTGTGGGTACAGGTAGGTTTATGGGTGCACACTGTAGAGGTCAAAGGACAACGTGTGGGCTTGGCTCCCCCTTTCTACTATGTTGGTCCTGGGGATTGAACCCAGGTCACTAGGTCTGGCAGCAGGTGTATTTATCCACCAAGCCATTTCACCAGCCTTCAGACATAATCTTTTACAAATGTATTATTTATTGTAACGTTAGAACTGTGGCAATATTTTCTATCGTAAAAATTTCTGAAGAAAACATACACTTACCAGGTCTACTCAAGAAGTAAAACATATACTGCTTTTGATTCATGCCAAATGTAATTACCTGGATGACTGTCTGGCCATTTGGCAAATCCCCCCACAAGGCGATCTTGAGTTGATAAGATGTAATTCCTGTTCTTCTCAAAGTTAGTGTACTGGAAAATTTTCAGAAGCTAAAAACAAAACGACAAAAATTAACAGGCACAAAACTTATTGGCTTGTGACTCACATTTCAGCTACTGATCATTTGGATAGGCTTTTCCCTAGCTTAGACTCTCAGAGCAAATCTCTGGGGACTTGAGCACTTAAATTAGCCAACTACAGTATTTTTTATTTTCTTTCCAAGCTCATTAGTAAGAAGGTTTAATATTGTCAAGATATGACTTCTACCCATGCCCACCTACAGATTCAGTAAATACCTACTAAAATTACATGGGGGTGGGGGAGACAGAGGAACAATACTCAGACATAAAAAGGAAAATTTCACATATACTACAAAATGGATGGATGGTTCCTAACATTATGCTAAGGGAAATAAGGTAGAAACAGAAGAACAAATATTGCATGATTGCACTTATATGAGTGTAATGGTTTACAATGTGTGTCTGTGTCTGTGTCTGTGTCTGTGAGGGACTATCAAGATTAGGTTGACTGAGTCGGGAAGCCCCCTCCCCAAGTGTGGACACACTACTTCCCCAGGCTAAGATCTTGGACTGCGTAAACAGGAGAAAGCTAAGTAAGCACAGTACTCACTGCTCTCTGCTCTGATGGAGGACAAAGTGGTCAGCTGCTCCCTGCTTCCGCAGCCAGACCTCCCTCCTCCACAGAACTCTAAGTCTAATCAAAGCCTCCTTCCTTCAGCTGCTTTTGTCAGTTATGTTAATAACTCGATGAGATTCCCAGAAATGACATATGAAGACAGCACACACAACAGTGACTACAGAAGGCTGGGGAGAGGACAGTGGGACACTCCTGACAGGATCAGAGGCCATGGATCCAATGGCAGTGCTGGGTAGGTAGTATTCTGGATATCATTTGACTACTGGATTACATACAAGTGTATAAAAAGTACTAAACATACTAAGCTACAGCTCACCATAATGAAAGAGAAGTTTATAGAATTTTATAACCAGCTTGACATCTCAGAGCCTTCTGACCAAAAGGAGAGACTTTGGTATTAGGAGCTTCTGGGTGTGATACAATAGGAAACAACATCATCACTAAGTGATACTTAGTGTGGAAAGCAATTATGGCTCATTTTTAGATGTGGTACTGACACTAGGGATGCTGTTTTCCTATGTTATTTCATTTAGAAAACATATTGAAGAATTTCCAGAAAACCAAACAAAACAAATGACTGTCTTGAAGACAACACAGTTATTGGGAGGAGTGTATCTGAAACGGGTGTAAAGGACAGCGGCTCTGGGAGGACCACTACTCACACGTGAGGGATGCGTGGGAGTTCACTACACTATCCACTCTATAAAAGTATGTCCAAAATTTCTGACTACAAAAGTACAACCTATTTTTAAAATGGCATTAGAAGTAAACAGATAGGCTATGGCCTTCATTGTAAACCAGTCTTTTCCAGAGTCCTTTCAACCACACACAGGCCATTATATATAAGATGAACACAAACTCTTGCTATAGTCACAAGAACTGCACAAGGGTGCTTCTTAGGGTGAAGGCATTTCAAGATGCAAATGATGCAGATAACAGCTCAGTGACTTTACGTAACCAATCCAATCAATGAGTTCTGGAAGTTTTAGGCAAAACAAACAATAAAGAAGAAAGAAAAATTTTAAATGGATTTCTAGCAAATGGCCTATGGTTATCTTTTTAAATTAACTTTCTGCTTCCAGCTATGACTTCCAGATCAATCCCTGTTCTACATGCTCTAGTTAGCCTTATTATGGGTATGTAACAAGCCCTACTACGTAAGTTTAAGTGGGTACAAATATCAAGTGGCTTGGGTGCCTCATTTCCATGGCTTCTCTTACCTTTAGAGTCGCTCCCACCCAGAATGAGTAACAGGTGTCAACAGGCTTATTAGGTCTTCCATGGTATCCATTCTGCTGCCTCATTATACACCACCTCTTTATCCTGTTTAGTTCTTTTTCTGAAAAGACTTCTTCCAATTTACCCATCAGGCACAGTGATGCAATGCCACAAAAGGTGGACCCTCCTGATGATAAAACACAAACTGTAAATTTCTGCTCAGATGTCTATGGGCCTATGAAAGCAGTATACAAAATATTGGGAGAAGGTCCTGTTAGCCTATAGGACAGTGAAATAAAATTTAATAACAAACTCAAAACACTAAACAATGAAGCCTCCCATGTCAACTGACAAAACAGAATAAAATTTAAAATAATTTAAAGCTGTAAGAGACATTATACTTTTGGGCTTGGACCAAGATCAAGGACTCTGTTCCAAATTACACAATTTATACCAGAACTAACCCCCAAGTCTGCTTTTCAGTTCCTTTATGTCCATGGGGTCTGTATTCAGGGAGGCAGCTGAGAATCGAAAGCATTTGAAAAGCAAAAGGTTTCCTCACAGACTTTCTTGTCACTCCCTGCCCAATACAGTAAAACAGCATTTTTTTACTATAGGAGCTAGGCATTATTACCCAAGAGCCAAAAAGACAGGGGCAGTACCATAGGTTCTATACAGATCAAACTCACTGTCCCAGAATGGCTTTCTTACTCAATTTTATGGATTCTGTTAGCATTCATGTTCGGTAGTTATTGGGAAGAATCTCCATCCTCTGAAATGTGTAACTTAATGTAGTTAATAAGCATATAGTCAAAAGTAAAGCAGGAAACTAAACACACGCACATAAACAGGTACATTTTATACTTAAGCACCATACTAAAAAGATAAGGAGAAGTAAGTTCATGGGAATTCAATGTTCAAAGAAAATTAAGGCCAAAGGGACTTAACATTTCTGTTCTGGATTAAGAAGTATATATATATATATATATATATATATATATATATATATGTAGAGATATTTAATAAGAACCATAGAATCAAATTCATTTATATGAGTTTCCTATTATGAATCTTGAGACAAAAATAATTTTATCCATAGCAAACTCAAACAGCTCAATCCTTGCAGAACACATTAAAACTATACTCCAAAGTGGTCTGCTCCTGGTAAACTAGTGAGATAAAGTGAGCAGCACACTTGACAATCAAGGCCCAGGAGGTCACCGTTTGCCTGCTCAGTCTCTCTGATTCCATATATAGACCAAGCAAAAGACAGAAATGAAACAACAGACGCAGAAAAAGGAGAAAAAGAAAATCCCCCGACCCCAACCCAATATATTACATATTTAGACTGGGGAGTAGGAGTAAGAAAGAACACATGAAAAGGCCACAATATCATTACATTAGAATAATATCTTCTAATATTTCTCTCAGAAACGTGCTAGTTTATGATTTGTTTCTGAGGTTGGAGGGAAGTTAATCTGAGTATTCCATTGTTGTAACAGGTCTTGACCCCACAGGTTCATAGTTATGTTATCCACATATGGTTTTAATTTTCCTCTCTGTCCTTCTGGACCTATACATTTGAGCCATCTTGCCCTCTGTTTCACTTGAGATAATGTTCCAATTCCTAACAGCTGAACGTTTACCTCGTGAAGAGGCCAAGTTGGATGCCAAAGTTCCGGTGCAATTATGGTCACATCAGCACCTATGTCTACCAGACCAGACATCAAAACACCATTTATTCTTATTGTTAATTTTGGTCTTTGTTCATTTATAGAAGTTTGCCAAAAATTTTTCTTTATGTTTTCTCCTGAATTTTCTGTTCTCTCTGTTTCATCATCCCGAGTAGCCTGGTTTATTCCAATAGGCATTTGGTTATTTAATTGCTCTGAGTAGAGGTTTCCTCTATGACTGCAGGAAAGGTCTGAACTGGATTTGCTGTGGGGGCCTGCCTGAGGCTCCTCTGGGAGTTTCCCGAAGAGGCAAAGTATTACCTTGCCTGTCCCTTGTTGACCTACATTCGTTGGGCCAGTGCTTTCCCTTACCACACCTTCTGCATACTCCAGAAGGAGCACTCTGTTGCCATTGTTCCTTGAAGAAACATTGTTTCTAGGAATGCCCTGTTTACAGTCCCTTTTCAAATGTCCTTGCTTTCCACATCCAAAACATCTGACATTCCTCAAACCTCTTGAAATTGCTTCTCCTACCCACATATCATCATGGTCATGAGCCTCAATATTAAACATGTCTCTAATCCAATCTTCCAAGGGTGCAGATCTTGCCTTTAACGGCCTGATTATTCTCTTGCATGCTGCATTCACATTCTCAAAGGCCGAAGATTCGATTATTATCTTGCTAGCTTCTGAATTCCGGACCATTCTCTTTACTGCTGAAGTCAGTCTTCGTAAGAAATCCGTGAAGGATTCTTTTGGGCCCTGTATAACCTTTGTAAATGATTCAGTTTTCTTTCCTGGTTCCTCAACCCTGTCCCATGCATTCAAGGCTGCCATTCGACATAAAATTAGGGTTTGGTTATCATATAAACATTGTGTTTGTATTGCAGCATATTGGCCTTCTCCAACAAGGGAAGGACAGCAGCGGCAGTGAAGGGTAAGAAAGGGTTTTTCGTATCAGCTCTTAGCTACTGCTCTGACCTCTTGGGCTTTTAACTCTGCATTTGGCTCTGTGTTTCTTATTTAATAAGACTGTTACATCTACAATCATTAAGCTGAAACAGACAGTTCAAACTCAACTTTCCATGCCAGAGACACAAAGTGCCACAGAGGACAATCAATACAACATACATTAGCGACACACGTATAATGTAGGTGAGCTCAGGAAAGAAGATGCAAAGACTCATTTACAGCCTAACAGATAAACAGTGACAAACGAGAGCAGAATGAAGCCAGCATCACAGAAATCAGAGAGCTTGTTCGGGGCTGGGTGGGGACAAATGAGTCTCACCATCAAGTGACACTGAATAACAAATGGAAAGGTCAAACTCAAACGAAGGACACAAGCAGAAGCAGACACAGAGGACCACTGGCCCTAAAGGAAAAAGAGAACCAGCAGAGAGGCTGCAGGTGTGAATAAGTCCGGTGATCCCTCCACAGCTCAGAGTAAGGGCTGCTGGAGGGCTATGGGGCCTGAGCATGGGCACAGCCACGCTACTCTACTCCTCTGAGACTCTATTCCATGTTCATTTGTAAGGAGTGTAGTAGTTAATTCTGACTGTCAACGATCTGACAGGATTTGATTGACTATGGAAGTTTCTACATTATGTTAGCTGAGGTGGGAAGACCCAACCCTAGTGAGATCACCATTCCACAGTAGCATTCATCTCCCTGCTTCCTACCTGCAGGTGTGACTAGATGTCTCAATCTCCTACAACCATGACTTCTCCACGAGGACTACGCCCTTTACTGTGAGTCAAAATAAACCCCTTCTTCCACAGTTGTTTGTCAGGTATTTTGTCCCTGGGTACAAAATCAACTAAGTACAGGTAGGTAAAGGCATGTTCCTGTAATAGGTCCTTTTCCTTTTCCTTTTCCTTTTTTTTTTTTTTTTTTTTTGGTTTTTCGAGACAGGGTTTCTCTGTGTAGCTTTGCGCCTTTCCTGGGACTCACTTGGTAGTCCAGGCTGGCCTCGAACTCACAGAGATCCGCCTGGCTCTGCCTCCCGAGTGCTGGGATTAAAGGCGTGCGCCACCACCGCCCGGCGGTCCTTTTCCTTTTAATCCTCACAGTGGTTTGGCCTTTCTGACTGAACCTGTCACTTACAAAGAAGCCTGGTAACAGAGTGCTGGTATCCCAATTAAATAATATGTAAATCATCAAATGATAGCTAGCACAGAACAGCAGCTAAATTACTTAATAACTTCAACCTGAGTGCACAGCTCTGAGATTACACATTGTGACATGTGGGGACAATCATGCTAGTAGAGGATGGAGGCAGCAAGTGGGCACAGCACAGCACACCCAGTGATGAGGAACCTCAAGCTCATCGGAGTCTCTAGCTTCTGGGCTTACTTCCTCAAAAACAGGAATGGAGGCCTGATTACTTCCGAACAGAGACTGTGATTTGAGAGGGCACATATTTTTGATGCGCTAACAAACTTAACGGCTACCACCTCACTATTCTAGTCCTGTCCAAAATGAGGGAAAATGTGAGCAAGCAGACTAGTTCAACACAAAGTGTATTGTGATTATCACTAAAGATAATTGTATTATGGAAGGGAAATGAAGTTTTTCATGTTCAATATTTTTTTTGGTTTAGTCTTTCAATTGTTATGACAAAGAAAATAACCTGCTGTTTTCTAAGGATAGCCTAAGAAACAACATACCAAGATACATTCATGCAGCTAACATTTTAACATATTACTAGAAATCTCTCTGGCCTGAATAATCTCTTAATGATTAGTGATCTAAGAGGCTCCAGACAGGTTAAGTACCACAGTGTCAAAGACAGATGTGGGAAAATGACAAAGACAGTCTTTCTATAGCAAGGGTTCGGACAGTCTGAGACTTTTTTGTGTTAAAGATACCACATGCTATTTTAAAAGTACACACCATTTAAGAAGTCTTACCGTGAGATTCAAGGCCTGCTCCCTGTGCCAGCCCATTGTCATAGGACTGAAAAAGAAAAACACTATTTAGTTTAATGGAGAATAATAATTCTAATAGTAGATCAGTTGCCAATAAGCTAACTGTTTTGATCTCTTTTATCTTTTAAAATAAGTACTATCTCCAGAGCAGAAAAAGTGGACATTTGCAGTCTCCATTCTTTTCTTGTTCAGCAGGCCGAACCATGACATGCTTTCACAGAGGGGCATCTGAGAGTATGTGTGTGTGTGTGTGTGTGGGGGGGGGGGTACCGCATACTCGGCTTCTGTCAATAACAATCCCCAACTCACACTCTTCCATGTGAGCAGACAGTGAACGAAAACACAAGGACTTCATGTCAACTCAACTTCAGTCATTAATTCAGTCAATAATACACTTATTATGAGACATTTTTGGCTTACTGAGGATGGATGACAGCCACCTCAATTTCAAGGACTTCATGTATCTTCCAAAATCAAAACAATGAGAACAATAAAATTTCTACAACTCAAACTTTGCAGAGACATTCCGAAGCTTCGGATTACTTGCCCATAGAAACAGTACCAAATCTCAGCCAACTAGCTCTTATCAACATTTACAAAGACCAGTGGTAATTTGTGAAGAATTACGAGGGAGAATCGTTAAGACTGACCTAAAATCACTGCCTAAGATCATTCTAAGAGTGAAAATACACAGTCTAGACTTTGCTCAGCCCCAGGACATATGAATCCCAGTTACCACAGTTTAAATAATAAAAAGATTCAAATCTTTGTAAACACACTAACTGCATAATATACAAGCTCTTTAGTCCACAAATCTTTACATAAATAGAAACTGTGCAGCATGATCATGACCAATTTTACCATCTTTTTCAAACTTGGTTAATTGTAGTTGCTGCCTCCCTTCAGTTAACAAGGCTCTTTATTATCCCTGTGGCTTTTAGCGCTGTGCAAATAAAGACGGGCTATACTACAGCCTGAGAAGGAGTGCAAGTCAAGTAGGCAGTGTTCAAAGGCCATGACTTCTGGACAAGAAAAGTAAACACGGAAGAAATGGGCCACTGAAGCATCCGGTAATAAAGGATAACTCAAGAGAAAAATTTAGAGGCCTGAGAAAAAGGAAGATTTCCTTTCTGTCAGAAAAATCACAGAATAGATCATGTTTCCTGCGGTGATATATTGTGTACTCTATTTGAAGATCAGAGAACAGAACAAGCCATTAGATTAAAACATAGATGCCAGATGCCAGGCAGTGGTGGCACACACCTTTAATCCTAGCACTTGGGAGGCAGAGATGTGTCTGGATCTCTATGGGTTCAAAGCCACCCTAGACTACTACTCAATCTAAGAGAGAGAAACAGAGCCAGGCAGTGGCTTTAATCCCAGCATCTTTAATCCCAGTACTTGGGAATCACACACCTTTAATCCCAGCACTTGAAATCTCATGCCTTTGCTTGGGAAGTACAACACCTTTAATCCTAGCACTAAGAAGGAAGTGATACGGCTGGGCAGAGAAATGTATATAAGGTGTGAGGAGATAGGAACTAAAGCTTTTCAGCTGGAGAGCTTTTGGCTGAGGACTCAGAGGTGTTCAGAGGATTCGTGGAGTTAGCAAGGTGAGACGTGGCAGTAGCTTGTTCCTTTGTCTCTCTGATCTTTCAGGATTTACCCCAATATCTGGCTCCAGGTTTTAAAAGACCTATTAGATTTCGTGTTACAGTCCCATCCCCCCCCCACCAAATCACTCAAAGAAATCATACTTTGTTGCAACAAAAAAAGGACAACCTGGGGCTGGAGAGATAGCCCTGTGGTTAAGAGCATTTATTGCTCTTGGAGAAGACCCGGGTTCGGTTCCTAGCACCCACATAATGGTTCACAACCATCTGTAACTCCAGTCCTAGGGGATTTGTTGGTTCTTCTGACCTCTGTGGGGTCCTGGACACATATGGTATACATATACACACACACAAAATAAATATTTCTTTAAGAAAAGAAAAATGGGCCGGGCGGTGGTGGCGCACGCCTTTAATCCCAGCACTCGGGAGGCAGAGGCAGGCGGATCTCTGTGAGTTCGAGGCCAGCCTGGGCTACCAAGTGAGTCCCAGGAAAGGCACAAAGCTACACAGAGAAACACTGTCTCGAAAAACCAAAAAAAAAAAAAAAAAAAAAAAAGAAAAGAAAAGAAAAGAAAAATGGGCAACCTTGACCTCTCAATACTTTTAAGAGAAGAAAAATCTACTAAACAAAATATATCTAGTTTCTGTTAATGAAAACACAACTCTCAGTGTATGAAAGCCAGCCTGAATAGACAAGATACAGCCACAGAGACAGAAGGAAAGTAGGAAATTTAACCTAGCACCCAAAACTCAACTGCACATCCCCAAACAAACACTAAGAATATGAAAAGGAAATTATACATTAAAAACAGAGAGCTGGGGAAATAGCTCAGTCTGTAAAGTATCTGTGTGCCAGGACCTGAGTTTGGACCCAGAACCCACATAAAAGCCAGGCTCAGTGGCAGATGCCCGTAACCCCAACACTGGAGTAGCTAATGCCAAGACAGGGGATACCAATGAGCTGCAGGTTCAGTGACAGACTGTATCAAATGACAAAGGTAGAGAGCAACCCAGGAAGAACACGCAGTATCTACTCCAGCCTCCACACACACACACACCCACATTAACAAGTACAGACACACACACACACACACACACACACACACACACACACACACACACACACACAAAGAAATGGACTAACAGTAGAAAGAAATGTGTTAAATGGTTTGAAGAAAAACAAACAAACAAACAAAAAGAAACAAAAACAAAATAAGAAAGATTTGCCAGGTGTAGAGAGATTAGCCAGTTGTGGTGATGCACACCTTTAATCCCAGCACTGAGGAGACAGGGGCAGGTGGATCTCTGTGAGTTCAAGGCCAGCCTGGTCTACACAATAAGTTCCAGGAGAATCAGGGTTACAGAAATCCTCTGTCTCAAAAAGATATACAAAAACTCCAACAAAACAAAACAAGGACTAAATTACAGGACTCCTAGGGTGTAATTCTTTAAAATGAAAACACAAAAAGGGAAACCGAGAGGCTGGAGAGATGGCTCAGTGCTTGGAGACAAGACTCAAGTTCAGTCCCCAGCACCCACACTGGAGAGGCTCACAACCATCTGCAACTCCAGTTCCAGGGGGTCTAACTCCTTTACTTCTACACTCACCTTGCTCTCCTGTGCATAACCCCCTCCCTGCCCTGGCACACACAAAATTATAAATAATAAACCTCTTTCTAAAAAAGAAGGGAAACCAAATAAAGTCAGAAAGCAACCATGAATATAAAACTGATCTACGGAGGTAGAAATGGCGCAGAGATGGAGCGCAGTGGTAGAGTGCTTGCTTAGCATGCGCCTGGCCCCGGGCTGGATCTTAAACATTTGATCACCATCAAAAGAAGTAAAAATGCCAGAAAGAAAGTGGTTGAAATGAAAGACAAGCAAAGGACACATAGAAAATTGAAATACAGAGAACCCGAAACAAAACAGGGCTGGTGACAGTTCCGGGGGAACGCTTCCCCACCATGCAGAGACCAAGGTCCCAGCATGGGAGGAGGGCAGGCAGGCAGGACAGAACAGGACAAAGACAAGGGTCTCTTAAACAAGTGTAAAGTTCTACTGGCAAGGCTCTGTGGAAAGGCACTCTCCTGTGGGGGTTGGAATGCAAATTGGCTCCTCTTTTTAAGTTTGTTCCTTTTTTCCTAAAGAAGAAAGAGGCTTACTGAAAACATTTTAAGGGCAGTGAGCTGAGCAGCAACAAGAGTACTACTCAAGCCTGGTCCATGTGGTCCATCTTTGCATGGGGTAGAAAGAAAAACATAGCTAATAAAATTGCATACACACTTAGCTTTTGACAAAACAATTTACCTAAAGATGTATCTGTAATATATAAAAAGATATGCAGAAGGTTATCAATAACAGCACTGTTTGTAAGTAAAAAAATATACTCTCTATACAGAATAGTTGTAAATAGAGAATTTTAGAAGAGACTATGTTATAACCACATATTTAAGTAATGTAAAACTATAAGAAAAAATATAATATATATTTACTTATATATATATATTATATATATAATGTAAACCTATAAGAAAAAAAACGAGGAAAACTGATTTTCAAGGCATATTATTCAAATTACCAAATTAACCAAAAAAAAAGAAAGAAAAAGTAAAAAAGCATATTACCAGAAAAGGTAACTGCTGTATGACCTGCTTAAATAAATGATGTGTTTGCTTTTATTTGAGATAGTTTTGTCAACTTGACTAATCTACAATTAACTAAAACCCACATAGCTCAGCGCACCTGTGAGGGATTGTTCTTGGTTGGATTATTTGAGGTGAGAAGACCCATCCTAAATCACCACATCTTCTGGTGGCAGCCCACATAAAAAGACATGAAAGAAGGAAGCTTTTGTGTTTTGCCTACTTGCTCTTACTCTCACTGGCAAGTTTATCCTGTTGCTAAGGCATTCCTTCACCAGTATTAAAATCCACTTCTTTGGGATTCCAAAGTACACTGATGACTGCCTGAGACATCAGCTTCACAGCCACTGAACAACTACCAGATTCATGGCCTTCCCATCAGGAGACACCCATTGTTGAACCAGCCAGAACACAGCCCATGTAAGTCACTCTAATAAACTCCCGTTTGACATACATACATGTCTAATACAGATTAGTCTTTTAATAAGGAGAAGTAAAAAGCATATGGATCTTCTCATCAAATACAGGAAAGGTAAGTGAGAAAATAATGTTACCTACAGAGTGAACAGGAACAAGATGGTAGGTTTGGAGGTTAGAAAAGGGTGGTAAATAAAGGGGAGTAAGAAGTTACACTTCTCAGAATTTTTCCTTTAATGTTCTGACAGACAAAAACAGGTTGTTACACATATTAGGTAAATAATACTCTAAGTAAATAAATAAAGGTCAACAACTTTTGGGGGGATAGGGAGTCTAACTGGAATGAATACCTACAACAGGAATTCAAACAGAAATAAATAAATCTAACCATAGTTGAAATAAATAATTTATCAAAGAAGGAAATTAAATAGATCCAATGCAGTAAACTGCAAGTTGGGCTTATCTGTACAGACTCTTGGTTCTTAACATACAGGCTCCTAAAAACACACAGAAGCAGCCTGTGTTTGCATGTATGTGTATAAGGGTCTGTGTATACATACATATACAACTTTCCTAGTCTGCCTGATGAGAAAGGCCTAGAAACAATAATATCCCATGTTAATAAGCACACTTAGAACCTAGATCCCTGTTTCTCAACAGTGTCCTTCAATAAGGGCCAGGGCTTCTTCAAGAAATGCATGGCTGCAGGCCCAAGGCTAAAAAAAGGACAAGTGGAAACTGAAGTATCTTGTCCCAGAAAGCAAGGAAGTCATCAAGGAGTGAAGGGAGCATGTCAAAAAGGTACTGACCTTGCCTGAAAAAGTTCTCACTGACCAAATCTGGAACAACCCGAGCATCAAAATATAATGTGTTTCTCGTTCCAACTATGATAAAACACTTTCACCAAAAGTAACTTAGGGGTTTATTTCAGCTTATAGTTCATCACTGAGGAAGTCAGGGCAGGAACTCAAGCAGCAACTTGAAGCAGAAACTATGGAGGAACGCTGCTTGCTGGCTCAGAGGTTCAAGTTTCTAGCTTTCTTATATAGCTCAGGACCATCTGACCAGGGTGTGGGGCTGCCCACAGTGGGCTGGGTCCTTCTCCATCAATAACAATCAAGATGATCTCCCACAGACCTGCCCACAGGCCAATCTGACCTAAGCATTCCCTCACTTGAGACTTCTTTGTCAAGTTAACAGTTAACAATAACTAGGATAATGTGATACTGAAAGACTATATTCCATTGACTAAAATAAGAATACAGTCCACAGTATAAATCTTTACAGTGTAAATAAAGAAATGAAGGCAAAGAGAAGTCTTTTTATAATGGAATTTCTACTTATTATAGGATAGGTACTAGGGTAGAAAACCATGCACACTACAACATGAATGAATAAAAGGTTATGTGATACAAGCTACTTATTCTCCACATATTTTACCATGAAATGCTTAATAATCACAAAAAGAAAAACACTAGTTTTACAGTGAAACTACCACCTTACCCAAGTGAGCAGAAATAGGACAAATAAACATTTATCACCCACCCCTAACATGTTACTTTCCTTCTCCCTTCTTTCTACGCCCCCACTCTCAATCCTTCCTCCCCTCCCTCAAATTCTCAGCCATCCTCCTGCCTCAGCCTCCAGACAGCTCAGATTATAGAAATAAGCTCAGCTCATGGCTCTTTCCTCTTAAAACTCTTCAAAGTCTTTTCTTTTTGCAGTCACAAGCTTTTAAACTCTGTGTATTATACATTCAATAAAATCCATGCATAAGGCACTCAGGAGGCAGAAGCAGTAGGATCTCTGTGAGCTGAACGTCAGCCAGGGCTACATAGTGAGACCTATCTCAAAAACAAAACAAAACATCTGATGCATAGTTAAACCAATTCCACTCCTCTAAGAGCTCAGACATTCCAGTGTGAGGTAGTAACAGATCTGCTAGAGGTTGAATTAATTAGCCTTAATCGGCTTAAGAACTCTCATCTGTAAATTGTGAACCCTCAAAGTTGGGAAGTGATAAGCCTGGAGAGCAGCTCTGCCACCTCTAATTTATCCAGAAGATGCAGGAACAAAAGGTGACCCTGGCTGTGGCTAAGCTCTCCTTATCACTGCTAGAATAAATTGTATTGTGTGAGAGGAACATTTCTAGTTATCATCTTTAAAATTAGATTAGAAAACACAAGTAGGCACATATTTTAATGAGCAAGAAACCAATATGCTCTTTGAGATTATTTCCATATGATATTCTGAGAAACAATCCACCAAAAACCTCATCTTATGACTCTTATTTCTCCATCTTGATGAAGAGATGAGGCCTGCATTATACTGCAGCCCTCAATCCCAGCAATAACCTCAACTGGTCCAGTTGTAACAACATAACTCACCATACTTCTTCTAATGTAGTTGATGGCTTTCTTCATATCCATGCCTGACCAGTTGTTGAGCATATAGCAAATACAGGAGGCACAGTACACAAACCTCATGTCATTTTCACTGCCTTCAGGAACAGCACAAAAACTGAAAACAAGGACGTGAAGCTGCATTAAGATCCTTTAGCTCAAGCCAGGAACATATGCCATGTGTCTTTACTCACAGAACCCTTTACTGCTGACTTTCCTCCCACCACATTCCACAGTATAAAATGATCCGAAATCACTTATCCTCATGAGTTGTCACTGCCCAGATACTACTGTTCAGACTAAGAATTTACTCCCAGTAAGGACAGCAGAAAAAGTAGCAAGTAAAACCTCACACGTATTATTTGGTAGTAAGAAACTGCTAAACCTGAATTTTATTATGTGAAATTTCTCCTCAATGTATATATAGATAACTATTAACTGATCTATTATATTGAGTTTCATTCCGTTTAGTTTTGAAGAGGTAATACTGTGTTCCTGTCCTCTTGATGGCAATAATCCAGGACAACAGCGGATTCTCAAATGTCCGTTTATTATGTCTACGGTCATTTTTCCCTAGTCAAGAACAGTGTTCTGAAAACACTGACAAGGAAACAAGGACCACCGTGTGCAGGGCAGGGACGGAACACAGCAGCAGACTGGTCTGTGGAGTCTTTTGACTGGAGATTATGGCTACCTACTTCATCACATTACAACTTACAACTGTAGTGACCTAAACTCTTACATAAACCACCAAGTATCGTGAGCATTAACTTCTCTATCATTTAAAGTGTCCCTCAATGAGCTGGAGAGCAAGCCACCTCACTTTGAACATAGTTTTTAATGTGCATTCCTTTCTTTCCCATCAGTACTTTCAAGGATACTCAAACTAAATAGCTTATTTCAAAATATGTGTTTCATCCAGAAGGCAAATTAAAGAGAAAGGAGCTCTACTAGAAAGTAAGCTTTACTTTTGTTCATATAAAACGAGGTACTTTTTCCATTAAGCACTTTTCCATTGTGTGACTGGGGATCTAATCCAGGGCCTTCACACACTAACTGTGCACTAACTCTTGAGTTGTACTCCAGTCCTGGATGGTGCTATTAAGGAGAATATGATCCTCTAAAGATCTACTATAGTGTTATATCCAGTATATATTCTAGTTCCAAATAGTTTTTATGTAAACATAAAATAATAACAAATAGCTCCTACCTCCCATCTTCAAGCTGAAGTGCTCTCAAGCCTGCTAGGCACGCTTCTTTATCTACTCGGCTTAGATCATCTCCAAGAATAATTAGACACGAAAGGCCAGTGTAGGTCATCGCTATGTGTCCACTGTCATAAGGATGAGCTGTTCCAGGGTTCTAAATTCAAAATTAATAGTATGTTAAATTAATTGAAATTTTAAATTTTATTTCATAAATGAGGTTTGACATGAGGTTTTAGTAAATGTTCCTTATACCAATTTGTATAGATATCTACCTGAGGAAAAAAAGCCTCAATTTTTACTATCTCAATATGTCTTCTTACAAAGCTACATAATTTTCAAAATCTTATACTCCTCCAACTTCATGAAAATAATTAAGACATTTGAATAAATCATGTATTTGAAACTTTCTACTTAGTTCAAGCCTATATTTATAAAAAATTATGTCTTATAAAGTTAAAAACTCATTCAATATTAAAAACCAAAAATTTATAAAAAGAAGCAAAATTTGGGCTAGGAATATAGCTCAAGGGTAAAGTGCTTGCCTACTGTGTAGGTTTAATTCCCAGAACTGTAAAAAAACAAAATAAAAGCTATGGTTTATGGTACAAACCTAAATTAAATACATTATTATTCACCACATAACCTTATTATCCTACTGTCATGAAGTTTAATCATTTCAACCTCTAATAAACATTAGCATTCAGAATATAAGAAGTAAATGTAAGGACTTCAACTGTATAAGAAGAAGCAAGGTCACACAAACTCAGAAATAAACCACATTTAAGCTTCATATAAGGAATCTAGCCAATAAGGTTTTGTGTATGTATGTTAAAAAGGGTTAGCAACTTAACCCAATAAGGTTTTGTGTATGTATGTATGTTAAAAAGGGTTAGCAACTTAACCCCACAATTTTCTTGCACAATGACCCGTGCTTCTTCACAGAGCAAATCTGCATGATATTCAATACCCTTGAAGCCTGAAGCCACCCACTGATCCACCCTTACATACAATTCTTTTATATGGTCTCACTAACACCAAACCAATTTTCATCTTAACACCTTTTAAGTCCCTCCTCAGAACTCAAGCCCTAATTTTCTTGACTATTCTATTTCACAGCTATAATGGCCTTCTTGGAATGGCCAAAGCAGGTCTCATTTTTCGGTATTTAAACCAAACACCTGCTATTTTAAAAGAGTGATAGGGAATCCGAACGTGAATTAAATGTGAACTGTGACCTTTAAGAGAGCACATAACTACAATCCAGAGTCGGTCATTCAAGTGGTCATGAAGGAGATGCGGTACTACACAGATTTAAACAGGGACTCTTTCCTGCAGAAAGAGGGATAGTACAGATAAGGACAAGAAAATAAAAGTGAAGCAGGGAAGGAAAATCATGGGGCATTAAAAGCATTATATAATTTAACAGAGTATAGGATTTATGATGCAAAATAAGTGGAAAGGTTAAGGTGGGTGGATCCATGAGTGTCTATGGCCTGTCAAATTCTATTCATGTATTAGAATGTCAAAGGCGCACAGGTGGTTCAGTGGTTTCTGAAAAGAAATGATGAAGCTGTTTTCTTTATATATGGTACTGGAAAAATCTCTTCCCGGTTCCTCAGGTTAGTATGTCTCATAGACTCTACACTCTCATCCTCTATGACAGCTTTTTGTAGGCCTATGTGATTTCATGAGTCTCTAGCTCCTGTTACCACAGAGATTCAGTCGAAGGCCACATACAGTGAGACCTGGCTCCTCCGAGGGGACAGGCCAGGTACACTGAGGGCCAAAACTGGGTTTCACCAGAACTTGAGAACCAGCAGCAAACATTTCATTAAGGGAGATTATTTCTACACTGTGCAGAGATTCAAATGCAATGGTGCACATCTACAGTACCAGCTAATTGGGAGGCTTAAGCCCAGGATTTTAGGGTCAACTTGGGCAATATTGCAAGACCCTGTATCAAAATAAATTTTAAAAATATGCTATGAGATGCCTTTGAGGCAGAGATTATCTTGTGAAGATGTAATATATCACTGTTTTACATCAAGTACAGCTTACATCTGCACATGATCTTGTACTACACAATAAACATCATTCCCTACGTCAAGACAGATAATTCTGCTCCTATGACTAACCAGAGGGCCTCCCTTTATTCAGGGTTCACTTAAGTTGGAAAATTCAAGTATAAAAAAAAAAGAAACACATTTTATGAATCCTTTGTTATCATACTCCCTGCGACCAAGGCACTCGATTGGAGACATCTTACTGATGTCATCTGACCATGATTCAGATAAGCTTGTCTACAGTTTAAGTGAAAAGAATAAAGCCCAAAGAGTTTCAACCAAATCTTGTCATCACTACAATCACTGCTACTTATTCCAGAATCTTCAATCAAAGTATAAATAACTGCGAGTTTCTCATCCCCTCTTGCAACTACACATGATTCTTGAAATTCTCAAGAGTAATCCCATACTGACTGATAACCATTCTATAAACAGACGAACCCATTGCAGAAAAGCCTCTTTTTGGTTTGTTCTCTGTTTCTGAGGCACATTTTTACTTTGTAGCCCAGGTTGGCATGGAACTGCTTATAGAATGCAGGCCAGCCTCAAACTCATTATAGGCCTCCTATCTCAGGCTCCCACAGGTATGAGCTTTTAGGCACCTTAGCTTGTGAGACCTCTTTGTAAAGAGGAGAAAGGGGGCCGGGCGGTGGTGGTGGTGCACACCTTTAATCCCAGCACTCAGGAGGCAGAGGCAGGCGGATCTTTGTGAGTTCAAGGTCTACACAGCGAGATCCAGGAAAGGCACAAAGCTACACAGAGAAACCCTGTCTCAAAAAAAGAGGTGAAAGGGGGCAGGGATATGGCTCAGTTGGGAGAGCCTGGCATGCTTGAGGCCCTGAGGTCTACACTGTACATCATGGTGAAAGAAAGGAAGGAAGGAAAAACAACTTTTCTCCATTTCCCACTGTGAGTGGGACCTTGGTCACTCTGCCACAGTGGAACGGCCAGTGCTCGCTCTGGGCCTGCTCCTCCACTTCTTCCCTATACACTGGCATGGGCTGGTTCAAAAGCCTCGGCATAAATTGCTGGGGAAGCTCAGCTTCCTGCTATAAAAGTCATTAGCCAGGGTCCCCAGTCACTTCCTGGAGAGCAGCTCCCACTCTCCGGAGAAACATGAGCCCAGCACTAAGTCCTGTGGCACAGGAAGTTCACCGGCTTCACAGAAGTTCCTGAGCACTGTATTTCCAGTTTCTCCAGGAAATCACTAATAACTTCTACACACACATAATAATAAGAGATAAGTTTTGGTAACAACATAAATTTTTATATATATATATATATATGCCAAAAAAACTAGGAAAGGGGCTAAAGTCTTCACTTAAGACATTTCTTTTTCTATTTAGCATACTGAACCTAGAAGCTTAGTTTTTTCTAAATGTCTTCATCTACTAAATCTCTTTATGTCCTTTTCCCACATTCCAACCTAAACAGAACTAACCTTTGATGGATTGAATGGAATACCCAGGTATGAAGAGCCTCGGAAACCACAGCGATTTAGATTTGACCCTAGAAAACAAAGCATGTGTGAAAATACAGTTTCTGTACAGGACCCAAAGCAGTTTAACCTGAGAATTGTTCCGTAACAGTATTTTAGTACCAAAGCTCCATTTCCTTCTGCATGTACATATGGTGCACATAGGTGAGGGTGTACATGGCTGTGCACACATGCAGACCAGGAGAGGATACTAGGAGTCTTCCTCTACTGCTGTTCACCTTATATTTAGAGACAGGGTCTCACTGAACTAGAAGCTCACTGTTCCAGCTAGGCTGGCTAGCCCCTCACCTCCGACAGCTGGGGTTACAGGCATGCACAGCCATGCCTGGTTTTCATGTAGGTGCTGGGGGTTGAACTTAGGTCCCCTTGGTTTCCCAGCAAGTCCTCTTACACATTAAGGCCCATTGTCTCCATTTCTACATGAGATAATGTTGAAGGCTCATCAGAAAACCAGCCCGGAGGTTAAGTGACATGCTGGAGGTAGCCCACACAACAGGCTCTAGAATCCACCTTGACTCACTGCTTCTTGACACATGAGTAAGCTAAAGGTGTAAACTGATCCATCGCCCCAGAGAAAATGCATATTCATACTTCAGTCTTAAACCTGTGTTCTGGGTGCCTGGCTTTGAAGTATGTACAATACTTCAGTTCACACTTGGTCTCTACAAAGTATACTTATCATTTTGTTTTTCTATCTTTAAGTTTCCCTTTTTCCAGATATATATGGGATATAAGTTGAGAACTTACAAGCGCATCTATAACTATGAGCTTAATGGCTGTTAGAAAATCAGTAAGCTAGATGTAAAAGGCAAGAATATATTAGCACACCAGAACTGCCAGCTAATGAAAACTCAAGATGGTTTTAAAATGGGCTTTGATGCCATGAACTCCCATCTCTAGGATGAGTGGAGGGCTAAATCATAACGTCCCCCCCATTCTGCTTCTCCAAACCAGGCAAGAGCCTTGTTCAGCTTTCGCTTCCCTGAAACTCTTAGTGGCAGCTTATAGATCTTTGCGGAGATGAGAAACTACTAAACAGATCACTTCCCGGCGATCATTTCTCTCTGTTGGCAGTACTACTGGGTGGCAGTAAATTCAGTGAGCGTGTCGTGATTTTGGTAGACTAAAGTTGTAAGTCACTTAAGCTTTGTTAACGAGCAACCAAACCATACCCTCTGTCTAAGTGACACTACACCCCAGAATGTATGTCAGGACCCTCATGAGCAAGGTCATATGCACAGAAGTATCCAGCGCAGTATGACGGTGAAAGTTCAAAAGTGACAGACCGTCTAACAGGCCTAAGATCCCACGCTGTGTCTACTAAAGGGTGCATTATGCTAATTTGAAAGTAATTAGTAGTAAAACTAAATAACAACAAGGAAATCTGTATCTGAACAAGAGAAAACAAAGGCTACAAAGCATGTGTATGATGTTTATAATTAGACAAATGGTACATTCTTAACAGCCTGGAGGGAATAAGGAAAACAGCAGCTGTGTGGGAAGGCAGGACCAGGGAGACTTCCATCCTCTGAGTCACTGTGGACAAGCAGTCACCACGGTGGGACCTTAGGACACATATTCACCATGTTACTGTGTCAGAGGATCAGAAGTCCAGCCCAAGTCTCCCAAGGTGCTATCAAAGCCTTCACAGCACTACCTTACTTACTGGAGGCTCTAGAGAACAGTCCGCCTCCAGCTCGGTCACACTGTCGGCAGATGAGTTTCCTGTTTCTGTGCGGCTGATCTCAGTCTCACTGCTGGCTATCAGTTAGGAGCTCCCCTTGGCTCCTAAAGCCTCGCTTATAGTCTCTTACACACGAGACTCTTACCAGAGAGCAGCTATCACTCAAATTCTTTGCAAGATTCGTGTCCCTATGGCTTTCTCTTCTGCTCTTTCATGACATCTTCTGACTGACCTGCTGTTCATGTAACTGTACTGTGTATACACACACACACACACACACACACACACACACACACACATGCACATATATGTATATACACATACAGACACACAGAGAGATGATGTGTATGTGGAAAAGACCTACGGATATGCTGCATTTTAAGATCAGGTGATAGTATAACCTTAACTATCATCCACAAAGTCCTGCAGAAGTACCCAATGTCTGACTGAAAAATGAATAAACAAGAATCTTTGGGACAGTTCAGTAGAATTCCACATACCCCTCCACCTTTGTCCTTTCATGACGACTTTGCTTTACTTACTTCAAGGTGGGTAAACAGAGTCAAAGTGTCTCTCCCTGTATGATCTGAATTGAACATCAGCTTCCTTTTTTACTACCCCTTGTAAAGATCTCCTTCTAAGCTACCAACTTGTTGATACTTTGCTGTAAAACTCTGATCCCATTTCCATGTCTGCTTGAAAGAAAGATCTATGCACATTCTGAAGTCTATACCGTCATTAGGAAGTTCTTGAGTTCCCTGATAACTTAGGACAATCCAGTTAGGGGTTTTTATATACAGTCTGGGTTCAAAGAAAATGCTTCAGAGTAAAATATCACTTAGAGACAAGTGAGTACACGTCTGCTTCTTAGTTTTAGTGGGTTAAATCCACAACTTTTCTGAGAAGCAGCAGCAAGAAAACTGACGCTCAAAAACTGTGTATCGATTGGAGGCTTCAGCCTGGACACAGGAAACCCAACTCAAACTCATGACCTTCTTCTTCTAGGACTTGTGCTCTACATGCACCTAACAATCTGTCTAAGTTGGTTCTCTTGTATGTCTGTCTGTCTGAGACAGAGCCTCATGTAGCTCAGGATGGCCTTCAAACTGTTATACAGCCAAGGCCCTGAGCTGCAGATTCTCCTGTCTCTGCTCCCCGGTGATGAGACCTCAAGCATGCACCAGCATGCCCAGCTGAAATTTCTTCCACTTCCTAACTGGAACAGTAACATACTGCAAGTAGTATGCTGCAGGGTTCTTCTAAGGGATAAAGGATATGTTCAGGTTATAGTAGGGTCCATGGCTTAATAAACAGTAACTATTTAAAACTGACCAATTAAATATTATCAAAAATAAAACAAGAAGAAATGAAGAGCCCCTAACCTCTTTGCAATTTTTTTTAAAGAAAAATATCAAATTAAAGGTGTCTTTTCTTCTTTTCCAAATAGGAGCATACAATGTCACCATGAAAATCTATTTAGTCTTTGGAGACAATCACAACATAGGGAAGACAATGTATCATTTCTTCCCTCTTCTGAATTGCTTGTGGACTATGAAACTAGATTGAAAAAAATAGTTTCAATGTAAACAATAGCTCAAAGGAAGATCTTATTTCTCATGGCACATTTACTAACATTAAACTTAGTGCTCAAGAAAGATGATTTATTTATCAATCTGCTTTATTAGTCATAAACTTAAGTACCAAGGTTGTGAAAATGATGTTCAATAAGAGAATATATTTACTATTTTTAAGTTCATTGGGCATTCTCTTCTAGTTCTTGTCAAGCTTGTTTTCTGCTGGCTTTTTCTTTATAATTCTAGAAACTTACCATTTCATTATATTCAAGGATAATTGCAATTCGCTCTAAACTTAACACTGAACTATGCTCTAGATGAGGTTGAAGCTTTACTCAAGAGCACCATCTAGTGTTCATACTTAGCATAAGCAAAAAAAAAGAAAGTTCCTTGCATACAGTCTACTCACAAGAACCGGTTGTACATAGAACTTAATAAGATGTAGAAATATCTTGGTCCTATCTGAAGCTGACATGAAAACTATGAATATGAAGCCCAGATAGTCGTATTTCTAGTTAGAACATTTTGGATAATGGACCCTTTACTTTTGTGGCACCAACTACAAAGTCAGGAAGTCTATGTTACAATGGAAATAAATAGATAATAGAGCAGAAGAGTCCAAGTTAGTAAGAAAAACGAAAACTGAGTAGACGGGAATGCAACAAGCATAAGAATTTGTTCATGGAATATGTATATGCATACTTTGTGATAAAGTATTAGGGTTGTATTATCAGAGAACATGTTTACAATGTCGGCTTGAAAAATAAAACTGACTTTTGCCTGATGATTGGGTAATATCTCACTTTAAAGGCTATGGTTTGCTAGTAAGTTCAAAATAAAAACCAATTCTATGACGAGCATTAGAAGACAGTACATTCAGACAGTTTTAAAACAATATTGAGGTGTTAAGATGACTTATTTGTAGTCTTAAACCACTGTTGGCAGGGAAGATGGCTCACTGGGTAAAGGCACTTGCCAGGCAAGGCTTGTGACCTGAGTTTGAGCCCCAGAACCCATGTAGAGGTGGAAGGAGAGTCCACTGCATGAACCTGTCCCTGACCTCCATAGGTGCTGTGGCATGTGCATGTTTACTCACACACACATATCACACAAACTTACAAAATATGTAAATTTAATGAGAATTTTAAAAAACATTTTAGAATTTAAAAAACAGCTCTAATCCCAGCTCTTGGGAGGCTAAGGCAGGAGACCTGTGAGTCTGTGTTAAAGCTGGGATACACAGAACAAAACAATCAAAAAGGGAGCTGATTTTCATAAGAAGCTTTTCATTTCCCTCTAAACACAATCCAAATTATATTTAGGCACATGTAGCAAAAGGCTATGCTTAGGTTACAGTAGCACCCTCACTGTGAGCTCAGGCTGCTAATGTAAGTCATGGTTTTGAATTCCACTTTAAAAGTCAGGTTTCTGCACTGAGCAGATAAAATTCCAGTGAGGAATTCGGTAATTTTATTTTAAAATGTGCACGTTTACAAATATAGAAATAACTTTTCACAGGTCTTAAGAAACACAAGGCTTTCTTATTAGGAGTATGCATTGTTCCCAATTTCTTGTTTTAAAGATGTCAAGAAAGACCCAAAGGAACTGCAAATTGAATAGTTAGGCTGGGAATGTAGGTCATGGGAGAGCACTTGCCTAGCATGCTCCAGGCCTCAGTTCAACCCACAGCTCCGCCAAAAAAAAAAAAAAAAAAAAAAAAAAAAAAAAAAAAAAGGAACGTGTGAAACAAACCAATCCACAGCTAGAAGGTGGTTTAATGTCTATTTTCCAAATTTCCAAAATTAGTTTTAGAACAAGACCTAGACCAATTAAAGAACTAGCAGAGATTTCTTAAGAGATTGGAGATTTAGATCTGACCTGAGCCATCAGAGACTGGTGGTCCTACAGACACAGACTGGGGTGGGTTGAATCATCACGCTTTTCAAACAGTCATTTCCTAACTACGGAGTATGTCTAATTTAAACTACACGAAACCACACTTCCTACAGTTGGAAGAATACTGTTTTTTGTTATTGTTGTTGCTATTTTTTTTGTTTTTAAAGTAGCAATTGAAGTATGGTGGTAGCCTGAAAATTCCAGAAAGTTGAGGCAGAAAGACCGCAAGTTTGAGACTACCTCAGGCTAAATGGCAACTTCTATCTTGTGTTACAGTGAGAGCTTGTCTCAAAGGAAAAAAAGACAAAGACAGCAGAGAGGGAGGAGCAATTTGAAAAAAAAATCTACTTCAAAAAAGAAAGGAGGGAAGGAAGTAAGGGAGGGAAGGAGGACGGAAGGAAGGAAGGAAGGAGCGAGGCAGTAGGTATTGATGTTTCACACTACCCCACCCATCTGCTACCTTTTGGGTTCTAAGGAAAACGTCAATCCACTTACTATAATGATGGCCTCAGAGTTACAGCATCCACTGCACTGAGTCAATGGAGAACAGAAAAGTCTACCCAAGTGCTTCCTCCAGCATCATTACGGTCTGTGTTACTATGAACAAATTATGAAGCCTCTGGACCTCATTATCTTTATCTACAGAACGAAGGGATGTAACTTCTCACTGGTGACCAGGGAGGGAGGGAGTATACAATTCACAGCCTGACCCCTGCTTCCTAAACACTTTCTCTGACAAGAAGGGCCCAATGCTGCAAGCATCTAAGCACACACTGATGAGACGCCAGCAGGGTGTTTACACTCCCAGAGTGGATGGCTGACTAATCTTTACCATGTCTTTAAACGGTCCGCATGGCACTTAGACAGAGGCAGCACTGAGACCTGAGAGCCTGTCAGTCCATCCAACTCTATCTTTTAACGTCTGTGCAAGGACTCAGACACACTCTGCTTACGTAGTCATAATTCTGACCTCATCAGACAACTTTACAATGGATTTGATCATAGTTATGACTGTCTCTTTTCCCTGACTCCTCTCAGATCCACTCCTCCCTCCTTACCCCCCCCCCCCCCACGCCAAACTCCAGCTCCTTTTTTTTTCTTCTTCTGAGACAGGGTTTCTGCGTAGTCCTGGAACTACCTCTGTAGACCAGGCTGCCCTCGAACTCAGAGATCTGCCTGCCTCTGCCTTCCCAGTGCTGGGATTAAAGGTGTGCACCACCACCACCACCACCACCACCACCACCACCACCACCACCTGGTATTTTTTTTAATAACCCTGGACTCCAATTTGTGCTGCCCATACAGTCTTGAGTGTGGGGCCATCCACAAAAGCAAGTTTTACAAAGAACACTGTTCTGTCCCTCTTCCAGCAGTTACCAACTGTTCACAGCTCCTCAGTTAGGGGTGAGAGCTTATGAGCCCCTCCTCCCTCATGCTAGAATGTCAACTGGCTTCATCTTGTGTAGGTCTTGTTCCGACAACCAGAGCCACTGTGAGTTTGTGAGTGAAACAGTCCTGTTATGCCCAGAATTCCCTGGGATCCCATTCTGTGTGTGTGTGTGTGTGTGTGTGTGTGTGTGTGTGTGTGTGTGTGAGAGAGAGAGAGAGAGAGAGAGAGAGAGAGAGAGAGAGAGAGAGATCGTCTCTGCACTTTGACCATTTTTTGAGTTTTTGTTTTAACCACACTCTACTGCATAAAGCTCCTCTGATGAGGTCTGAAGCTGCACTAATTAATGAGGAGAAAATCACAGACTTAGAGGGCAGTTTGCTATTACGTCACTGTAGCAGGATGACAGCAATAGTTCATCTCTGGGGCCTGTGAGCTGCTCCACCACAGGCTCTGGCCAGATCTACGTGCCAGGCATGCGTTTCCTCCTGTGAAGTGGGCCTAAAATCCAGAATCCAGTAAGAAAACAGTTGGTTACCCCCAACTACTCGGTCTCTCGGTTTCTTCTGGATTAGATGAAGAATAAATCTGATAATTATCTGGCTGTGCTTTGAAAAATTATAAAATATCAAATAATACACATTATGTCTGCTATTAAATTAATATTTGTATATAGATTTCAGTTTTAAATTGTTTATTTTCATTGTTTGAAGAGTTTTTTTTCTAATTTAAAAACAGAAACATTTTTATTAGATGATTCAAACACAGTAGATACCTAGAAAAAATGATCTTATCCTGCTTTCTCTTACTTCTGTTCCATCTACTTCCCCCTCCACAAAGATATTCTATATATCCTCTCAAGGGCTTTCTCTATACATTTACATTTACAGACTTAACTGTTAAAACATCTGTGTTTTATTTGCTTATTTGTTTTTGAGGCCAGATGAAAGGATCTCATTAATTTCCTAAGCTGGTCTAGAACTCCAGTCCTCTAGCAATCCTCCTGCCTCAAGTTCCTAAGTAGCTGGAACTATGGGTGCACACCAGCACGCTGACTGTGTGTTTTCAATTGATCATTTAACCATATACGACAGGCAGACTTTTAGTCAGTGCATCTACAGGTCTCCTTTTATCATTTTACCACCACATAACATTTTTTACTGTGTCATAGTTGACTTAAATATTTTAGTTTTGATAAATACCTATTTTGTTTCTAATGTGTTACTATAACAAAACATTTTTAGTTCATTTTCTGAAGTTAGTTACTAATTACCACAATTGTGGTGATTCACATTTATGTATTTGTGTGTATGTGTGTGCAGGGCCACATGCATGCCCCAGCACATGTGTGAAGGTCAGAAGACAATTTGCCAAAGCTGGTTCTTCCCTTCTATCATACTGAGTCCTGGGGATAAAACTCAGGTCACTGGGCTTGGTAGCAAGTACCTGCCGAGTAACACACCACAACTTCAGGTCATCTGAACTACATTTATATTTTGTATAAATTGAAGATACACTGTTTACTTCTTTCTCTCAAAATATGTCATTCATGAAGCTATGAATTTTGGAGATTTAATTAAAAAAAAACTAAGCGTTAAGAAATACAGCAATTGACCAAGAGAAATTTTCTAAAGATGGAAAAACAATGGCTAAGAATAAAAAACAGACCAAACGCTAAAGGACTCGTCATATATAAACATCAAATACAAATAATGAGTCATTAATGTAGGTATATACAACACAGTGTGCTGCTATATTTGTGAGTCTCAATGTAATTCCCATGACTCTATGTTGTTTTCTCAAGAGAAATTAATGCCAATACTAGTTATGTGTTGTATCTGGACAGAAAGGGGTGTTCAACTACAAGAAAAATAAAGATATGTAAAGTATGCCAAGAGTACAAATAAATTCTAATTTGCTAATCCCATGCATGCCATGCCAAGAACAGCTAATCATACTAAAAATAAAATGCTAAAAACTCACTCACTGTCTTCTGTGGGAAGGACCTGCAAGGAATAAATCCACTCTATTATATCATCTTTGTTCACCACATCTAAGGAATCCAACATATCCAGCCCCGAGAGTGCAAAGAATGCAATTGTCAACCTAAAGGGAAAAAAAAAAAAGTAAAATATCACCTTAACTATCAAACCAGTGAACTATTTCTGGCTTAAACCCAAAACAAAACACCAAAGGGAAAAATAACAAAAACCAAACCAACTAAAAACCTTCATTCTACTTTTAAAATAATTTAAATGTCATCCCTCTACCTTGTCAAATAAGAAAACACACAAACCAAAAACTTCACAATTTATTCTTAGTAAGTACCAGTCAACCCCTTCTTTTAATTGTTAAGAAAGGGACTTTCGGAATCATGCACCCTACTCACCTGTGGGGTACAAGAACACACTGAAAACTGCATGGGAGCCACTTGAAGGCTGAAAGCACGTATGTGTTTGTTGTGTGTTCATGTCTCTATGTGTGTGTGCCTGTGCTCACATATATGTACTGTTAGATTTACTTTCTTATTTTTAATTAGGGGTGTTAGAATTAAGAGGTTTTTATGTTTAATTAGGGGTCCAAGAATAGAGTCATGTGAGGAGAGTTCTGAGTACTTGTGAGAAAACTCCAAGAAAACAAGGTTAAGAGTCTTGTGATCTCAGTTTCTTCAAAAACACAGAATTGTTTTTGGATTATGTTTTATGTCCTTCCAAGGTAAAGTGGACAGGAGTGAGCTGACTTCGGATCACCCATTACGACTGGCTATTGTTATTGTTTATATGCCTCTATGGAAAAACATGTTCTCACTTGCAGCTGCCTGTCCCAAGCAGCTTCCTCTTGTGACTGGATACTTTACTCATCTTAACCTTCAGAGTAGAAATTGTGTGATGCTCTGAACAAAATTGGTTATTGCATAAAACTTTAGTCTGCCTCATTTATGGGCTCCATTCTCTCAGGTCCCACCACCAGCTAGAGGTAAACAAGGGTTATGTGTGTGCCTGTCTATGTGGGTATGTGGGTTTGTGCACAGGAGTGCGGGTGCCTGGGGAGGGGAGCCGAGGTTATTAGATTCCATGAAGGTGGGGTTGCAGGCAGTCGTAAGTGAACCACTGTGGATGCTGGGAACTGAACAGGACACACTCTTAACTGTGGGTCCATCTCTCCAGTGCCATCTAGTTCTTCCTGCAGCTGCTGGTTTAACATTTTATAAGAATGCAACTTGATTTATAGAGAGCCCTACCTAAAATCTACACAAAGATGTCTTCATTGTTGAAGACACTTGGAAGTCTGGGTCGGAAGTGGTTATTCTAGAAAGGTGCAAAGCAAGGGTCTCAAAGCCTCAGAACCTGGTCAGCTCACACAGAGCAGTTTCCAAAATACTGTCAGACCATTACTACTTCCCTCACAACAACTACTTACTTGTCTCACATCAGTATAACCAAATTCTCTTTATCAGTATAACCAAATTCTCTTTATCACTGCCAAAAACGGTTTTTGAAAATTCTGTTTTTGTTATAAAAACACAGCTCTTTGGTAAAACAGTAAATAATACACTTATTTTCATGATGCCAGTGCCATTTGAAAAAGAAAAAATGATTTATTCTGTGAACATAAAAATCACAACTCTCACCTTACAGGGGTTAAGGCATAGGTTATTCTAGAGCCAAGTGTGAATGATCATGGCCCAGGAACAGAGATTTAGGTTACCCCAAATTCTGTATTCCAATGTAGTTATCGAGTTTAAAGTTTTTAAAGCAATAGAACAAAGAAAGTCATAAATTAAATCATTTTTCAATAAATGGTGGAAGTATTAGGTAAATGTTAAAGATTAAGGCAAAAGGGTGGAATCTCTGGTACAGGCCTCTCATTTATTTTCTGAAATTCTTGGTCTTCTGGTTGGTGGAAGTCTGTTAATACATTTCTAATGTTGTTTTTTAACTATTAGTAACAAGGATGTTAGGCCAGATACAGAGGTGGCCCATTAGGGACTGAGGACAGCCCAAGATATATTGCAACTGGTTCTAGACCTGCAACTTTCTAAACCACCCCTCCTCCCCCCACACACACACAGAAGTTAGCCAGCCTCGGGGAAGGTTCAGTGGAAGGTGTGGTTGTTTCCAAGAACTTTGCTTCACAATCCCTAATTATCGCAGTACAAGAAACAGAAATGGAGTGATTTTATAAAAACGGTGGGTCAAAAACTATTACTAGGTGTCTAAATATACAATCTAACATTAGCCCAAGAGTTAGCTATTTCGACCAGTGTGGTTGCACACACCTGTAATCTCAGTACTCAAGAGGAAAAAGCAGCTTGTGAGCTTAAGGCCATCATGGACTACACAGTGAGATTTTGCTTCTATAAATAAGTAAGCAACCTCGGCTGCTTTGTATTTGTCAGTAAGAAGAACATAAACAACTTAAAATCAATATGAACCACAAAAAATAAACTCAAAACCAAAGTGAAATAGAGAAAAAAAAAAAAAAGGAAAAACAAAACACTACAGACCCAATGCATTGTTATCTTTTAAATGAGGTTATTAATGAACCTCAAGAAAATTAAAAACTGTTTTTTAAAAGTTCTATAGGAAGGGCTGGAGAGATGGCTCAACAGCTAAGCACACTTGCTGGCTGTTCTTGCATTGGACCTGAGTTCAGTTCCCAGTACTCACACTGGGCAGCTCTTAACCACCTGTAACTCCAGCTCCAGGGGATCTAATACCCTCTTCTGGCCTCCACAGCCATTTGCATACACATGCATATATATTTACATAGACACACAAATATACACACATAAATAATAAATCTTCAAAAGTTCTATGCAAGTGCAATGCACTAGACACAGGGGTGAAGACAGCATCTCTCAACCAATACACTGAGAAGTTACATATGTTCTAATATATAATGGTTGGTGTGGAATGCTATGATTATACTAGCATTATTTAGTGAATTATGAGTTTAGACAATTTTTACAGTTAGGTTATGAGCAGAAATCATATTCTGTAGTACCAACATGCACTACTCTAATTTACACATCATACACAATGGGATTTTGAAAATGCAATCATAAATCTTTACTGATAGCCAGGTTAAACATTTCTTACTTTATCAATGGTGCAAATTTTGGACTTTTTTTTTAATGCTGGAATTAACGGATGGCCTGCAGCATGCTAGGAAGCTGCTCTACCACTGAGCCACATTCCTATCCCTGGAAATAGTACTTTGAAGTGTAGGCATGTAGTACATGAAGAGTAGCAACTCATGCTGGTGAACCATTATCTATGGATAAAGGAAAGAGAATAAACAATATTTCACTGTGTCTTTTTAAAGATTCTGTTTATCTTGGAGCTGCTCTTCCAGAGGACTAGGATTCAAGACCCAGCACCCACATGGTGGTTCACATCTCTAACTCCAGTTCCAGGACCTTTTCTGGTGTCCACAGGCACCTGACACAATGCAGGCAAAATACTCAGACACGTTAAATTTAAAAATTTAAATGCTTTAAAAAATTCTGTTCATCCTTTAGGGCTCAGTTCCCACTATCTGACAAATATCTGTTATGCCAATATTGTTATGCCTTCTATATGCCAGCTGCCGCTTAAGGTCCTAGTATAATGGTAAAAAGATGCAGATATGAAGAGAAACAGTCCGAGGCTAAAATGTGGTCAAGAACTTGAAATGTGTTGGCTATTGTAAAAGAAGAGCTAAATTTAAAATCAGATCTACTTACTTCAGATTAAAATAGCCAAATGTGACTATTGACAATCAAACCAAACAAGGCAGCTCCAATGCGATACACGAGACAGAACTCTATGTGACAGAAAGTTATTAAACAAACCAGTAAATACAGGTGGTAGTCAAGGAAGGCTTCTCTACAGAAACCTGATTACAGTGCATGTGCTTGCTATTTACCTCAGAAGGTCTGCATATAGACAGCACTGAATTCTACTCAAAGTGCTCGCCTGCCTTCTTCGGCTGTATTTTCGCATCTACCAGTTAAGTATTTCTTGATCACATTTGTAGAAGTCATCCACAAAAATCTCCAAACTGAACCAGTCATCAAGTGTTGAAAATACACTGGGAGCTCCTAATTAAAAAAATGTGGGGATACCAGGGCCAAATTGCGTTGCTGGGTGTGGTGGCTCATGTCTTTAATACCAGCACTTGGGAGGCAGAGACAGGAGGACCTCTGACCAGTCTGGTCTACACAGTGAGTTCCAAACCAGCTAGGCCTACATGGCGAGACCTTGTCTCAAATAAAACAAAAACCAGTGTTTCTTATCATCCAACCCTAGGTAGCCCTGAAGCCTCGCTCCAAACACGGCAGTGCACAGCAAACATGTCTTCCTTTTGTTTTCTCTGATCAACTTCTATAACAGTTCCTTAACCTCGGCCAGATGTCAAACATTTGCCAATTCCAGCCTTACCGTGCTTCATGCAACACTGAACCCTTTAGCCCTACCATTTGATTTACAATTCCTCACGAGTAAACTTCTAATCACATCTTAGGAGAGTGTTTCCCTGCCTTTCAACTGAGAGTTAATTAGGGGGAAGGGCTGTACAGAAGCGATGATGGATAAACGCTTTGTACTGGGTTTTTGTAAAAGTAGAGAAACCAAAGTGACTAGCAGGATGTTAAGGGAGTGGAAAAAGGAAGCTCACAGAAAACGATTGGGAAGTGAAAAGAGGCGGAACCAGGAGGTTCCCAAAGTCCTGAGCTTGGAGCTCCACACATCTCCCTGGGCGCGAGGAGTAGGTGCCCGCAGCCGGTGGCGATGTCAGGAGAGGCCCTAGGAAGGGCAGAGTGGAGGGGAGCCGGGGGCCCAGGGCAGGCTGGTCAAGGCCAGGTTCGGGGTTAAGGCCGGCCGGGCGGCAGCGCAGCCCCGCGGGTCCCGGCTGTGTGGCCGGTCCGCGGCTCGCATCCGGGGGGCCGCCATCGCCAGCCCCGCCGCGGCAGCCTCGAGTTACCTGCTGGTCTCCAGCGAAGAATACCGCTCCGGCAAGACCTGGAGGCAGCGCTGGAAGAACCGCACGTGACGGTCCCGCAGGAAATCCAGCCGCTCTCCCTCTCCGCTCCCCACCAGCTTCTCTTCCTCCGTGGCCGCCATGCTGCTCCGGAAGCGACACTCGCCGCGACCCGGAAGCAGTTGGCGGGAGGCGCGAAGTCAACTCGGGCAGACTTCCCACAGGTGTCTGGTTGGGGCGACAGTGGAAGCCGCACACTGTGGACCACCAAGAGGCTCAGCAGAGCACTTCATCCGCTCTGCTGACACTTCTCCCTCGGTTGGGCAATCTTTCCTATTCCTTCCCAACGTTTTAGAAACCCTTCTCGCACCTCGTAAATCCCTTCCTAAGATTTTGTTTGTTTGTGAAAATGACAGAATGAAACCCATTTCTTCATGTGCTAACCAAAACAGTTTAAATCCTGGCCCTAAATAGCATAAGGACGTGTGATCTGAAAGTTTAATTTTGCAGGCGCTTTTTTGGAGGGCCACAGTTTTAAGCTGAATGAGTAGGCAAGCTAAACTTACAGGTGGAAACTGGAGACACGTTTTACTAGAGAATTATCAACACTATGAAAATTCAGACGTTTGTCCTAATCCTCTTTAGAGTATCTGGAATTATTTAAATTGCATGCACAGATGGTCCTCATTTTATAACGTTTGGATCTATGCTGTGTATTGAGTATTGGTGCTTTAAAAGTGAAGATGTCATATTGGCAGAAAGCAGTTCAGTTAACTGAAGGTCCTTGAAATGGACCCATCAAATACCAAACCATTGTATGGCAGAACTCAAGAACAGTTAGGATGAAAAGAATACGATCAAACATCGGCTCATCTGAAGAAGAAAGCTGAGGCAACTGGAGCAGAAGATAAAGTCATCCAAGCAGAATTTATGAAAATCAAACAAAAACAACAAAAGATACAAATAAGGAGGCAGTATATATAAAAGTGTTTGCTTAATAAGGTTTGAACTGTTTAAATATTAAACATTGATTATATAAAGGGAGCTCAACAACGTACAAATTATTTCTGCTTATATTTCATTTCCTCATTGTTGATAGTTTAGAAATACTGATACAGGTTTCCTCTTTAAAATTAAGTATAACAAAATAATGAAGTTGGTTTATGCTTACAGACAATACACATTCATTCATGTGTTGACTTTTTTCCCAGAGGTGGAACCAGGAGATTCCAAAAGTCCTGAGCTTCGAGCTCCCACACCAGACCATAAGAATGTTAGGCTTTATAGATCAGATAGTCTGTCACAACTATTCACGCCTTCAGTTGCAATTTCACTATAACTCATAATTAGCCACAGACAATGTATAACCAATGGGCAAAACTATTTCAATAAAACCTTATTCACGCAAAAATAGAATTAAAGTTGCCTTGGCCATGTACTATTTCCTTTAAGTTTACAAGGCACTCATGAGGAAGGAGTCTATGAAAGATTAAGCCTAACAAGATTCTTTGAAAACAAAGTAAGTAGAAATCTGGATGTACTTATAACTGTAGAAAATCAGTTTCTTACAAAATGTGCCCTGTGGGTTAGTGTTATATATATTTATCACTCAACTCCAAAGCACCGTGGGTAATTTTTGGTACTCAGCAGTTGCACAAGCTTGGAAACCTGAATTCAATCCTAGGGATCAACATAAAGGTGGGAGGAGAGAACCAACTCCACCAAGGTGTCCTTTGATATAACCCAGCATATTGTGGCACATGAACGTCTGCCCCCAGCATATCATGCTTACACACACACACACACACACACACACACACACACACACACACACACACTAAATTACAAACAAGGCTGGAAGTAAAGCACGTGGAGCATGTAGTTGGCATGCTTAGGGCTCTAGGTTCAATCCCAACACTGGTACTAAAGATAATGAAGACTAAAACAGTAAGAATCCATCAACCAGCATGCTTAGCTTTGATGCAGGCAGCTGAAAGGTGCATTTTTGTGCAATACTAGGTTTACTTTCCTGTATCTTAGGTAGTAGTTCAGTTTTGTTGAATTCCTTCATCTTGTATATTTCTCAATAGTTTCAGATTATTTAAAAGAGTCATGGAAAACAAGCAAATAAAATGGGCATTTCCAGTTAAGGACACTTTCTCATTGTGCACCATTAACTATACAATTAGAATTTACTTTCTAAAATTTGAAATCTATATACTTTGAGTCTATATACTTATGTAACTATTAACTGTTATGAAAGGAAAGATTTAGATCACTAATCCTACTAATTTCTGGGATATTCAGTCTGTATGTCTCAAATAATATATATATATATATATATATGTGTGTGTGTGTGTGTGTGTGTGTGTGTGTGTGTGTATAATAATTAAAGGCATTTGAAGATAAAATTGTAAGAAGTAAATTTCTTATATTTTATGTATATAGTACTTTCCTTATAAGTTGAAACCTAATCAAAGTTAGAATGACATAAAATGTTTTAATATAAAAAACTGAATTGTGTTAAAAAATTTTCTACTTTTCAGTCTAAAACTGTCAGTGTACTGTTTAAAACCAGCTTATTTCAGAAGAAAGACTGTTCCTAATTTGGGGCAAGCAGAAGAAAACTGTACCACCCAGTAAGATACAAAGATTTTATAAATCTGTGGCTCCAGAAAGCCTGAAAAGAAATTTGACATAGTTGCAGGAAACCTGGAGGATGACATCATACTATATGAAGAAGGTACATGTAGCAAGAGAGGTTATTTAAAATAGTCTCCATATAAAATAAAGCATGCTTTAATCAAATACAAAATATTCATTACACAAAAACGAAACAACTGACAAATTACCATTTTGTTAAACTTAGAAAATGTACTAAGTTATTGAACAACTCTTTTAAAAAGACACTTATGTCTTTGTTACTCAAGCTTAGTTACTTCTGAGTTATAAAAGTTACAAAATTTTGGCTTAAAAAAGACTGATTCTCCCAAATTATTTTACTAAGCCATGATAAAAACAAACTATTTTTAAAATATTTTGAGTATTTAAATGGAATAATGTTCGTAACACAAACCTATTTAAATAACATTCATATCAACACTAGGCCAACATACACCATCTTTGTAGAATGAAAATATTGACAATGCTCCATGACACTTAAAACTTCTCAATTCATACACAGCACAATAACCAACCTGACTAAGCTAGTAACATTTAAATAGCAAAGTTAACCACCTTCTCCTGACATTCATCAAGTGACTAGCAATTGCATTATCTCATAGTCCCTCTAGATTCCTTGTCGCCAGCTTGGAATGGCCCTAAAGAGAAAAAGAGAAAAGCAATTATAAATATGCAATTATAAATATAAATAAGATCTGTAGAAGTAACCGTCTTATTAAATAAGAAACACAGAGCCAACGTAAAGATAAAAGCCCAAGAGGTCAGAGCTAAGAGCCTTACACTTCCTGCTTCAGCGATCCTCTTCAGCCAAGAGAGATCTACTTCCTGTGTGTTTGTCTTTATATATACTTTCTGTTCTGCCGTCTCATTGGTTGTAAACCCAACCACATGACTACCTCGTCACTGCCTGTCTGTACAGACCTCCAGGTCTTCTATGGTTGGTATTGAGATTAAAGGCGTGTGTCTCCAATGCTGGCTGTATCCTTGACCACACAGAGATCTACCTAGCTCTGCCTATCAAGTGCTGGGATTAAAGGCGTGTGCCATGAACGCCCAGCTCTGCTATGGCTTGTTATTAGCTCTGACCCCCAGGCAACTTTATTTATTAACATACAAATAAAATCACATTTCAGTACAAATAAAATATCACCATAAAGATCAAAACAATAAAAAACAACTGATTAAAAGAGAGGTGCCCCTTTAAGGAAATGGGCAGCTGGGGAAACACACCATAGACTGACAGTACTTTTTTCAAGTCTGTAATGGCAACTTAAAGTATATACAGTATTGGTGAGATAGCTCTGTGGGTAAAGTGGGTTAAGGCACTTCCAACCAAGCCTGACAGCTCAAGTTGGATTTCTGAGACCACATGATGGAAAAAGAGACACAAACCCAAGTTATCCTCTGACAGTCACATGTACACCACAGCAACCATAGCACTCACATGACCATACACACACAACACACAATACATATATAATAAAAAGTTAAAAATATAGATATGCTTTGTCAATCTGCTATATGAAAAATTATATTCAGAAACTGCATAAAATATAAACATGCATAACACTGCATGAGGTAAAAACATTATAAATCTTTATAAATGATCACCTTCTACTACCTTCTCACCTGTGCGGGATATGGAGAAGTGGCCCAGAGCCTGATGGGCCTATCTTTTTGGTTCGTTCTTCCCAGCCTTTGGTAGGTTTATAAAGCCTAGAGGGATCTCTACTGACATTATTTTCAACCTGTAATCAGAAGTAGAACAGTATCAATTAACATATATGAACTAAATGTGTACTAAGTAAAATCTTTAGTAACACAAAGCAGTTTTAAAAATTACACTTGGCTATTACCCAAACATTAACTAATATGTCCAAAATAAGCTTTCATTGTGCTTATACCACTAACATCAATTAATAAACTGCTAATTTATCCTTTCCTAGTTCTGTTATTTCATTTCTATTTTAATTATGGGAAATAGACTACAGCTTAGTGTAAGAGCAATATAAATATAAATAACACCAATAAAGTCGTCTACTTGACCCATGTGGCACCACATAGGTTCTGAGCAGTTAGCAGTGAGACTAAGCAATGCCCACAACTACACAGACGCAGAACGGAGCTTCAGAAGAATGATGACGGGGACAAGACAGAAAATTCAGGGTCAAAGAAGAGTGCTTCTACAGTCAATGGCAGAGCTCCAATAATAATTGCTAAGAATGTACTAAGTTGTGCTCTGTGGAATGTACGTATGCAATGTAAAGCAGAGAGAACAATGAGACAGAAAGGGAGTCGATCTGCCACTCTCCTTAAAGTCAAGCAATCAGGACAACGAGGAGGGAGCCAGGGAAAGGTAAGAAGTTCTGGTGTGCTATGCTGCCGGCCTGATTACAGATATTCTCTACTGTAGATTTCAGAGAGCTAAGAGAAATGATTTTGACTAGTTTTGTCATAAAGAAATGGTAAATATCTGAAGAGATGACTATGCTTAATCTGACTGAAGTATCATATAATTACACACGTTATATAAGTGAGGAAATATATACTTCATTAGTGTGAAAAAATGATGGTTATAGTTGGTTGAGAAAGTCAGTCTAAGAAGTAAAGATAAATTAAAGCAGGGCATGAAGGCACACAGCTGTGCATTCAAAGCTAGCCTGGGCTACATAGCAAGCTGTCTCAGAAACCAACACAACAGAAGAGAGTACCTTTTCTTTCAATTTCGCCAGTCGCCTGTGTTTTTCTGCCTTTTCCTCTTCTTTTGACTGTCTATCTAGAATTTTCAATTCAAGTTTCTGTAAATCCTAAAGAGGTACCAACAAAAAGACGACATTAAGAAAACAAAGTTAACTCAAATTTGCTTCCGTAAGTGTTTACAATTTAAAGGACCTCAGCTGCCAACACTCCTTCGAAGGTGGAGTTTTCAAACGCAGGCTGAGAACTGGTCCTGACCGCAGCCATGCAGACCCTTTCTGCATCCCTTTCATCTAGACCTCATTTACTCTACTCAGAGGTTCAGTCTAGACCAGGTTTCCCTTACTAACAAAGGTATGTCTAGTCTGGGGTCTCTCCCATACTTTCCTAGTTTCAATTTTATTTTCTTTTTCTCAATCTTTCTTTTTTCATGGAGCCTGCTTACTTTGTGGGGGGAATGAGTAAGCACGAGATCTTCTGTTACTCAATATCATTTGTACATATAAACTAAAAGAAATGCACTGAAGTTCACACCACTCGTGTATTTTTATCTGTTTTCCTTTGTACCTCTCCCTTTATGAATGTCACTGCTATGCACATTAGCAATTCATAACATTTTTACTCACTGACAGCTACTTTGTTTATGCTTTGTGTATCTTAGAATAACCTTCCCTGTCTTGCTTACACAATACATTCAGCCTGGCTCATAGCCTCCTCGCCTGTTGGTTCCCATGTGTTCCTCGATGTTCCAAAGATACTGAAGTATAACTCTGTGTGTGTGTCTAGGAATTGAACCTAGAGCCTCCAACACGCTAGGCAAGCCATCTTCCATTGAACTACATCCCCAGCAGTATACTCAAGTGTTTCTAGCTTCCCTACAAACAACACTGTTGACACTTCTCCAAGCCCCGAGTCATGCTCTCCCTCCTGTTAGAGAAGACTCAATTCGAGCATCACCTTCTCTCTATCAATCAGAGCTCTGGTAAGCACCTCTGTATTATCTACCCCCTGAAGTACTCTGTCTATACCTTAACTTCCTCACCATTTGTTCTAAGTAGGTTTCTAGTGGTGTGCTAAACACCATGACCAAAAGCAGCTTGAGGGAGGAAAGGGTTTATTTCAGCTGACAGGTGTAGTTCATCACTGCGGGAAATTAGGGCAGAGGTGGCACAGCGCACAGTGGGCCGCACCCTCCCAAATCAGTCAGCATAAAGACGACGCCCCACAGATGTGCCTACAGGCCAATCTAATGGAGGCACTTTCTCAACTGAGGTCCCCTCTTCCCAGATGACCCTTGCTTGGGTCAACTTAACGAAAAATCTAACCAGGACACTATCACTTGACTTGCACATCTTTTCCACTAATTATAACTTACTAGAAGTTAGGGAGTGAAATGTGCTCAGTTACAGGGATGCCAGCGCAGGTGTGCTGTGTCAGAGGATGGGATGAGCTCACTGCCTGTGTAAGCAAACCTGGAAATAACGCCTTCATGAATCCCATCCATGAATTACTTAGGAAGGGTGTTTACTCACTCTTTCTTGAAACCTGGAAATCTCGTGAGCAGCAGTCTTCCTTTTTTCCGCCTTCTCCGACTTCTCCTTTATCTCCCTCTCGAGCCTCAGGAACTCCTCCTGCTCTCTCTTCTGCTGCGTGTAACTTTCCAGAAGTAGTTTTAACTTGAACTGCCGCTGGCGCTCTTTCTGCTGCTTCCTCTCTCTCTCCTCTTCTTCCTTGAGCTGGGAAGCATGCTTCATTGACATCTCTATACTTTTCTGCTTCTTCCAAGCTTCAACCGCCAATTTCTGCTTCTTTCTCTGTTCCTCTTTCTGCTTTTGAGTATCTTCTGGTTTGCTATGAGAGGCCATAGCTGTGGTGTCTGCCTTCTCTTTTAACTTGAGGATCTCCTCTTTCTTTTGCTGCTTTTTGGTTTTCCAATTCTGAATAGACTAAAATGATCAAAGGAAAACAAAACAAAAACCAACATTTTTTCTTTTCTTTTTTAAATCAGTCCGTGGCATTTAATACAACCTCAGCAGTTCTAGCTTCCTAGAAAATATATTGATTTGTGGATGATGGATGTTCAGGTTTTTAGGTTTTGTTTTAAACCAGTGCCAATTTTTTCTACTCACATTTTTTAAAATTACTGTATCCTGTAAACTTCTGGACCCTGGGATATTTGGCCTTTTCCTGCATGCAGGAATGCTCCTCCATCTCCTCCATCATTCTTGGGTCCTGCTACTTTCCTCTAACTGACTCATTTTGCTTTCAAATTCTCTTTCTAGGCATATAATGTTTTCTAGGAGGCCTTTCTCCTACCAGTTAGTATTAGAAGATGCATTAAAAGCGGGACAGTGAAGGGCATGAGCCCTGAAGCCATATTACTTCGGAATCGATTTTGGCTTTGCCATTTATTAGGTGTGAGTCTGAAAGAGTCACTCGTCTATGCTCCCCTATCTACTTGGTGGTTTGAATGAGAATGGCCAGCCATAGGCTCACACATTTGAATGCTTAGTCCCAGCTGGTGGAGCAGTCCCCAGAAGGACTGGAAGGTGTAGTCTTGTTGTGATATGTGTTACTGGTCATGGGCTGAGGTTTCAATTGCACACACCATTCCTAGTTAGCCCCGCTTTCTGCCTCATGCTTGTGAATCAAGATGTAAGCTCTCAGGTACTGTTCTGGTACCATGCCTCTCTGTCTCCTGCCATGATGGTCATGGACTCTAACCCCCTGGAGCAATACACCCCAAATCAAATGCTTTCTTTTATAAGTTGCCTTGGTCATGGTATTTTGTCATGGCAACAGAAAAGTAACTAAGACATTCATAAAATGATAGGAAGTAATTCTTACACAGGGTTATTGTAACAATTAAATGAGTTGGTACCTGATAAATGATGCTTCATAATTGAGGAAAAAAAATTTAAAAGTTCCATCTCTTATATGAATATGTAAAGATTATTTAAAATTCCAGCAACCTTTATGCCATATAGTATGCTACTACCTACTGTATTTCTCAGCCCCATCCAGGTCAGGAATCTACTTCCTCATCTTTCCTTACAGTGTATCATTCATTCAATAAATTCTACATAGTGAGATAATATGAAAAGCAAAGCTATAGGATTAAGAGATGATTAGCAATCCCAAATACTATCTAGACAGTGCCACTCAATACTGCAGCCCTCAAACATATCAGGAATTTGTGACAGAATGTACTTCTTCCTTACTGGGCAGCCAACTGTCACAGAGTCACCTTATCTCATGGCAGAGTGCTCAAGGTTTACAGACTGAAATCCAGTCCATGGGTCAGCTCTGAGTGGCACAGTTGTGGGGGAGACACAGCATAGGCACTCTATAGGGCATGGTGGAAACACTGTTAGTGAATGCTCCAGGGGATCACTTGTCAACTCCAGGGGTTGACAAGAAGATGGTAGCCTTTGATCTAGGAATATTTTGTCAAAGGAGATATACATAAAAGAGAAGTTACTCAAGGGTACTCCAGAGCATGATTGAAAATGTAATTATCATTATTTATCCAAAACATGGGCTATATTAAAGGAATTAGAAGTAGGGGTAGTAAATGCTGTACTCAGAATCTTACAACTCAGTATATTTAACACTTGCCCCAACTTCCCTCTCCTCTAACATGTGAACTACTTCTCTTTGATCAACTGCCTTCTACCTGAGCCTTACATCATATCTATGAAACAGAGGAAATAGATTGATTGGGCGTAAAAGTAATGTGGGACTGGAGAGGCTTGCTTCTATTCTAAGGAGCACAGTGTCTGTTCCTTTCTGAAATAGGGTATTCCACAAAGCTGGCAAGCAACGTAAACTGGCTAAAAACTAGCTTGTTAGGTCCAGAGTTCCAGCAGGGTCAGGGGTTGAGGTCTTCCAAGTTCTAACAGGTTCCAGGGCAATGCTGACTCTGTGCGTGGGATCACTTTGAAAATCTAGAGTTCTGAGCATTGGTAGAAGAAAGGCCTACACATTTCTTAGATTTTGAGTCTTTAAAAATTATCTTTATCTATATACTAGAAATTTCTTAAGACTCCTAAAGTCAATCTCCTCACATTCATCTTATTTTAGATGGGATAAAACAATGAGAGCAAAAACAGAAAGTCCCACGGCCTTCTCTAAACTTCAGATCATACATGAGATCATTATTTTTCAGGGCTTTGTGGATATGTCATCTGTAGAAAAGACCACGTATTCCTGCTAACCCAAACAAGTTAAAGGTCACACAGCCGACCTCAAACAACAGCAGCAAACACACATGCTCTACCACAAATCCCTCAGACTTTTCAACAGATAACCCATTTTCTCCAGATTAGGGGTTCTCAACCGAGGGTGATCTGCTCCCCCGACAACAGAGACTCATCTGTTGATTATAATGAAGGACACATTGGTTGCTGGAGCCCAGTGACACTGCTAACCACTCTACCACAGACAAGACAGCCACCACAACAATTACTCAGCACCAGATGCTGCTAGCCAAGGCTGAGAAACCTTGACCTAAGTAAAAGCCAGGCTAATATTTATTTGAAAACGAACTTTTGGTATATTTGCTACAATCCTCTTAGGGTAGCTAAAACTTGAGTCTTTAAACAGTGTTTTCCCCCAGAAATGACTGTAGCCTCTGCTAAGATGACCTCTTCCTGCAGTCTGTATGGCCCTGAATCAACCCCATCCCGGGAGTGAAGAGACAGACGTGGATGGTACATTGTGTAATGTCTTGTGATAGAAGTTCAACTGCAGGTGTACCACTGAGAAAAAGTTCCCCAATTACTCAGTGTCTTGGTTTCTGCTCTAAGAGACCATGAGCTGACTTCATGCTGTCTGGGAAAGGTTCATGAGACGGTGAAGAGTTTGCACAGCACCTGCACACAGACACACACGATGCACAACAGCTGTTAGAACCACTATTACCTCTTTCTTCCTTTCCTCTAGAGCCAGGAACTTCTGATACCACTTCTCATGTTGCTGAACTTCATCCAGTGTTCTTCCTGGAAGGTGTTCTACAACCTCCTTCATGAATGCCGGCTTCCCCTTATGTTTGCTTCTCACTCTCACGAAGTTCTGGTGGTCAAAGTCATCCCAGCCCCCCTGCCGCCCTCCTGTTTGCTGAAGGAATTTTTCAAATTCGACCACTTCTTCTGGAAGAGTACTCGGTGTCACTTTGTCTACAGGAACTTTGCTTGAGATCGCTCGGAAAGCTTTCTCTGTTTCTGAGTTACCCAAAGCCCAAGAGTCAATTTTTCTAGAGACGGCACTCAACTCATTATTAGTCGTTTTCTCTTCTTGAATAAGCTCTTCATATCTAAAATGAAGAAAAATGAAGCTTGAATTCAACGAATCCATATTAACCCTTCACTTTCCTGCAAGTTTAATCATCTCTGATTCCACTTGTTGACATTTCTAATATTAACAATATTCTTATCTGAGCCTTAAAAGAAGTTGGTTTTCTCAGACTTAAACAATCTTTCAAACTTTCATTTGTGATCTTCTGGTGTCCAAGATAAATGAAAATCTAGTTTAAGTATGAAAGGCTGTCTAAACTCTAGGACAGAAGATAGACTAGTAGACTTATTGTTGCCAGAAGTTTTCCTGTGTCCTGCCCGGTCCCACAGATGCTCGGTTCCAAGTAATTATATTAATTACAAACTGTATGGCCTATGGCTCAGGCTTCTTGCTAGCTAGCTCTTTCATCTTAAATTAACCCATTTTTATTAATCTATATGTTGCCACATTGCCATGGTGTTACTGGTATGCTGGCATCTTGTTGCTCCTTGGGCGGCAGGCTGGCATCTCCCCTCTGACTCCACCCTTCTTCCTCTCTGTCTTCAGTTTGAATGTACTGTCAAACCTATTCTGCCTTGCCATTGGCCAAACAGCTTTATTTATCAACCAATGAGAACAACACATATTCACAGCATACAGAAAGACATCCCATAGCACTTCCCCTTTTCTGTCTAATCAAAAAGAAAGGTTTTAACTTTAACATAGCAAAATTATGTATAATAAAACAGTTATCAAGTAGAATTAGTTATAATATCTAGTCTATTTGTATTTGGTAAAAGTAAAGAAGATATTCTGTCATTTATCCTATATTTGTAATCCTAAAGTTTTATATCTAATTTACCTTTTATCACAACTAAGGAAAACTATAATTATAACTATCCAGTCTTCAACTCCATCAAATCAAAGAACCCAAACAGATATAATATTACCTAAGTAAACAGGAAGTGCATTGTAAGAAACTTCCAAAATTCTAGAAATGACAGAGACAACTTATAGTACATTCATAGGTGACAACCTAAAAGTGAGTTATTAGAAAATCAAGATCAAAACTTTATGTTAAATGAGTTTTAAAACATACATCAGTCTCTGTTCTTCTTTAAAAGTATTGATTGCATTTTCAATTTCTTCCATCATTTCTCTGAGCTTTTCAACAACTGTAAAAAAAATAAAACCACCATGTCATATTTCAATATAGCTGAGTTAATAATTAGGAGAAAATATGGACTGCCCCTAATTTAAAAACATTTCTTAGCCCAAGAAATTAAGAAAACCACTAACAAGTAAATTTTTTGTGATTACAATTTCTTATTAAAGGTATTTTCCTACATGCCCATACTATTAAATCCTATAATCAGTATTACTGTTATAAAAATTATTTCATACTACACATACTATTGTTTGACTCACAAATTTTTATTTAAGAAAATATTTTGGTTAAAAAATGTGAACACTCAGGCACTGCGGTGTACACCTTTAATCCCAGCACTTGGAACATGGAGGCAGGTGAATCTGTGAGTTGGAGGGCAGCCAGAACTACATATTGAGACCTAAACAAACAACCAAAAACAGTTATGCTTAACTTTGCATGCAAGTATACATACTACTGCCTCTCTTTTTCTATGGCTACATATGGTATTTCATTATCTAAAACTATCTGATTCATTTAATTTTCCTGTTGATGAACCTTTAAATATGCACAACAGTACAGTAAAAATCCTTGCGCATATATACATATGCCTTCCCCCCATGTATTTTAAATCACTTCCAAAAGAAGGTAAGGACATGTCATCAATCTAGCTGACATTTTTGTGATTATTAATAAGCATGGACATTTGTTTCACCTGAGTTTTATATTTCTTTTGATACACTGTGTGCCTTATAATCTTGGTCCATTTTCCTATTACTGTTTATCTTGGTTGCCCTAATTTGTAGAAATTCTATATATCTTACAAATACTCAATTATTAAATTACATATATAGATACACTTCTCTAATTTGTCTCTCAACAATATTTATGGATTTAAGTGTTTTTAAAGTAATTACAGTCATTTTTTCTTTAGAGTTTTGTTCTTCTCTTATATAACAGAATATTATCATGAAGTTGTCGCATGTTCGTTCCCTCTAGCACACTATGGCCTCATTTAATTGAATGGATGCCATCCATTCTTCCCCCATTTGCCACACTCCAGCACTGCACCCATACTCTGGAGCACTGTTCCGTCCCACCCTGCCCCAAACCCTACCAGAAGGTCCACGATCTCCACTGCACAGCCCAAGACATGAAAGCTCAGAGAGATCTAGTTTTTGCCTAAGTGCCCTAACTAATAAATGACAGACTGAGGTTTTGATCCAGTATATTCTGAGTCCACACATCTTGAGCACCAATCAGGAATGAATTTTGAAACAGAAGGTGGGAATGTGATTTTTTTCTCCCTCCCCAAAACTAGCATTTGTCCCAGTAGAGTCAAACCATTCCTTACATATTTGAAATACTTCCGAAAGGGTGTTTTTTGTTTTGTTTTGTTTTGTTGTTTTGTTTTGTTTCGTTTTCCCAAAAAGCCAATGATAGGATACGCAGGATAAGGGCTAGGATTTGGGAAACCAATCTTTTTCTACTTGGTTGGCCAAATCTGAACCTGCCTGGGCCACAGTGTTCCCACCTTACAGTGTCTCTCCTGCCTATCTGACAATGTTAAGGACTGAATGGCAGTTCAAAGGCTGAAAATAAGCCTTTAAGCTCTGATACTACACTTCTCAACTCTACCCTTACTTTGAATGAAGTAGGGCTGGGTCCACTATATCAAATGGAAAGAAGAGACATTCACTAGAAAAGCATACATTTTTCTAATGCACCAACAGAAAACAGCGACACATAAAAGAGAATCTTATACTGAATTCTTCTTACAATCAGGTGTAGGCTTCACATCTTTCAGCTGGTGCTGAAGTTTCTTCACATTGTTATGTATTTTGGCCAACTGTTGCTGGATTTTTGCTCCTGAAAGGAAAAGTCCATACTTAATTCTGTGACGAGTGTGGCTATAATCAGGCCCCTGCAGATAAACGCCGGACAGTCCTTTAGTGAAAGACAGCAGGAACAAGTCAGCAGCAGCCATTGATGTCCGAACCATCTGAACATCAGGTATCGTTGCTCTAAATAAAGCATCTCAGTTTCCCAAATATTTGAAAAGATCATTGGTTCCACTTACTGGAAACGTGACATGAAGATGTATCTTTTTTCCTTCTGTGGAGACAGACTTACTGACTATTGTTTTAAAAGCATGCCAAGTAACTTAAGCTTAACATGTTTTGTTATCTTTTTTGTTATTTTCTTTTTTGTTTGTTTGGTTTTTGGTTTTTCATGACAGGGTTTCTCTGTGTAGCCCTGGCTGTCCTAGAACTCAATCTGTAGACAAGGCTAGGCTTGAACTCACAGAGATCCTCCTGCCTCTGCTTCCTGAGTGCTGGTATTAGAGGCGTGTGCCACCAGCACTCGGCTCACATTTTGTTCTTTAAAATGCATCTTTCTTTTTAACTTGTTATAATTTCTGGAAACAAAAATTGATTTTAACTTGATTTTGGAAATATTAAACTGTCTAACCAACATTAATTCTTTGTGTGTGTGTGTGTGTGTGTGTGTGTGTGTGTGTGTGTGTGTGTGTATGTGTTGGATGTAATCTTATCTGTGCATGTGTGCATGCACATGTGTGGGCATGTGTGTGGAGGCCAGGGGCCAATGTCAGGTGTCTTACTCTATTGTTCTCTAACTTACTAACTTTTTAGTAAGAGGGTAGACCTACATCTTCTTTTCAAAAAAATGCATTACATTTATTTATATATGTGTCACATGTCACAGTGCATGTGTGGAGGTCATAGGATAATTTCTGGGAGTTGGCTTTCTCCTTCCACCATGTGGGTCCCGGACAGCACACTCCAGTCAGAAGACGAGCACCTCTACCTGCCAAGCCATCTTACTGGGCCCTCCACTGTTAATTTTTGAGGCAAGGTTTCTCACTGAACCTGGAGCTCATCAATCCAGCCAGCCCGGCTGAGCAGTGAATTCTGGGGATCCGCTGTGTGCACTCCCACAGCACTGACGTTGCAGAGACACACCTTCACACCTGATTTTCATGTGGCAATTAACGAGCAGAACTTGGCCCCTCAAGTTGTCTCTTCAACCCATGACTAGTATTAATTCTATGGAGAGTGACAAATTTCTCATTACGTATTAATTTTACCTAAACACATGCTCTTAAAAGGTATGTGTGGCATCTACTGGTTTCTACGCCACAAGTTGCCAAGAATAACCAAAGAACCACCCAGAAGTAAAAGGGTAGGTGAGTAATGAAAAGTATAAGAACAAAATAATGACCTGGGACATGTTCAGATGCTTAGCACCAGAAACGCTGCTTATTCTTTCCTCATTTCTGAAATAATCATGCTAGTGTGTTTATTTAGATTAGCAGACGTATGGTATAACACTCGCACCCATTCACATCTATGCAAATAACAGCACCATTCTGTCATAATCTAGCAGTCTGTGCGGCTTCCTTGGCTCTTTTGTTTCGTTTTGTTTTTGCAACTTGTCACAACATGAAACACCAAAGCCTTCATTACAAAAATCCTGAAGGCAACTTTTTTCAGGGCTGACAAGTGCTAGATCACTGAGGGAACAGTTTTTGGTTTTTATTTATCAATAGGTTTGGAGCCAGGGACAAGATCCAGATTAAGCCTCCAAATACGAATATCTCACATGTGTGTAAGTCCCTATTTATCTTGATTTATATGTATCGGTGTGTGTGCGCACACGCTCACATGTGTGTAAGTCCCCATTTATCTTGATTTTTATGTTTCTCTGTGTGTGCGCGCTCACATGTGTGTGTGTAGTCCCAGTGGAGGCCAGACAAGGGCATCGAATCCCATGGAGCTGAACTTGCAGGGGGTCGGGAGCCTCCCAGGATGGGTCTTCTGCAAAAGCAGTGCGTGCCCAACCATCTCTCCAGCTCCTTAGTTCCACTTTTAAAGTTTCACTCTACGAAATTACCAAGTTCAAGAAGACATAGAAATAGCATCCCTTTACTAGAAAAGCTTGGTCCTCTATTGGGGTTTTAAGTCAAGAAAGTCTCCTGAGGCAGAAGGTAGTGGTGCTGGCGGGTAAACTGTAGCACTCAGGAGGCAACACAGCCAGGGTGGGTGATGGACAGGGGTGGAAACCAGTGAAGGAAGGAAAGAAAGTAACTTATGAGCAAAGTTAAATAATTAGCAAGTGGCTAATTTTTGCCACAGCTCATCAGTTACCTTATGCAATCTTATTTTGTCATTTGGAAATGAAACACTGTACAGCCATCCACAGGCAATAAAAAGTGCAGGTATTTATCAAAAACCCAGGTATGATCCCTGAGGTAAGGAATACTTATTTACTTCTTCAGAGCTGTGATCCATGAAGAAGAGTGTGTCTCTTTGCATGGAGACCAGGTGTTCCCTCCTTTCTTAGATAGGTACACAGTATTAATAATGAATGGCAAACTGAAGAACAGGAAACAGTAAAGAAAGTTAAAGCTGCACGGAAAAGGGAGAAAAATGAGTTGGACATGGTGGCATGTGTCCGCAATGCCAGCATTTGGGAAGTGGGCAGGAGGCTCAAGAGTTTGAGGTCAGCACTGGCAATACAGGGTGTAGAAAGAATCTTAAAGGTCTTATTAATAAAAACAAGCCTGGAGCCAGGTACTGGGTGAACACTGAAAGATCAGAGAAACTGAACCAGCCACAGCCTCACCTCGCCAATTCCTCAGCTGATCCTGGTCCTCAGACTGGAAGCCTCTGAGTCCTCATCTGAATGGATCTCAGCTGAACTGCTACTAAAAGCCTAAAAGCTTAACTAACTCTAGTTCCTGGTTTTCACGCCTTATTTACCTTTCTGCTTCCTGCCATCGCTTCCTGGGATTAAAGGCGTGAGTCACCATGCCTAGCTGTTTCCAGTGTGGCTTTGAACTCACAGAGATCTGGATGGATCTCTGCCTCCCAAGTGATAGGATTAAAGGCGTGTGTGCCACCATTTTCTGGCCTCTATGTCTATCTAGTGGCTGTTCTGTTCTCTGACTCCAGATAAGTTTATTAGGATGCAAAATATATTGGAGGACACAATATATCACCACAATAGGGAGCTCAAAGTCAGTCTGGTCCACAGGACTTTGTTTCAAAGAAGCAAAAGAAAGGGCAAAACAATTCCCTAAAAATATACAAGTTTAGATTCTGTTTAAGGACACAGGCAAGAAATGAAAGATCAGCCTGCCCGTGCCTACAGAAGGGAAAGCAGCAGTAATTAAGACACCACCATCTAGATTTCTGTGAAGTCAAGAATGGAAACTTGACAGGTGACATTTCTATTCTCTTCCTATTCTCATTCCAGAAGAAGCGGGAGAGTGAGTCTTGCTGCTACATGACAGAAGAGGACTTTTTAAAATGGTATGACCTTACATTTAGAAGGGGAAAATCACTAGAAACGTTTTAAACTGTGATAAGACAGTATCAGGAGCAGTTTAATCTCTACCAAGAAAATCAATGTTATAAAGCTTAGTAAAGGCCATTATTTTTTTCTGTAAGCAATGCTAAGTAGCTTTTGTATTATAAGGATTTTTGCAACATGCAGAATCTAACTGTATTCTTCCACACTATGACAGTGATTAATCTGCATAACAAACAACAACATATTCACTTCTCCTGTATTTCATCTCAGTATCAGACATGGGTCTCCTGAGGTAGAAACTGTGGAACTCGGGCCTGGGCATGACTCAGTGTTAGTGCTTTGTACAGCTAGTGGTGTGAGCTCTGACTCTGCTGACATTTACTGGGTCTAGAGCCCAGTCAACAATGCCAGGGTGATGAGCTAGGACCAGACAGCACAGGACACAAAGTATGTTGGTCTTTTAAATATCAATGGCATTTGCTGACTTATCAACTCAAAATCAAGTCTTTCCTATTAATGTGAAAGAAACAGAATTAGAAAACAATTCAGTTAGATTGACTGAACAGTAATGTCAAAATAAAATAAATACATGTCCTTAAGAGACAGACTTGTCACTGGCCATGAATCTCCACAAAACCACAACATAGTCAATGCGCAAGTACAACACAGGGCAACACTATACTCTAGATCATTCAACAGTTTGTAATTCATCATGAACCCAACTTACTTTCTGTCTTCCTGCTGTTTATCAGTTTATTTTCCAATTCTTCCAGCATGCTATGCTCAGTTCTGAAGTCGCCTCTTTGGTTGTAGAAATGGCTGTGTTTATCTTTTTCAATGACAATAACTCTTTAGGAAAAGAAACAAATGGTATAAATACAATTTAAATATATTTTAGTTGTTTAATATATGAAGACATTCAAAATAATTAGTACCTTACATTCATTTAAAAAAGAAGAGTGTGGTCACTTAGACTAATAAGGTTAAGGGGTCAAAATATTAGCTAATATTAGCTAAAATTGGACTCACTAGTTAAGTTCAATTTTAACCAACTATAATTTGAACTGTTACATATTTCCTTTGAAAATACAGAAGCCTCTGGCTATGAGGTTCTACTTGTGAGTTACCGCCCTCAATTAAAACAAAACAAAATAAAATATACTATCGAGGAGGCTTTATTTTTTTAAGTTGACAAAGAAATCAATTTTCTCAATGTTTGTTTCCTTCTCCCACAAGGTAAATATGAATATTCACCCTCTACTCTTGAATCTAGTACGCAGCAGGATGTCTCTAGCCAGCAGCATCGCTGCACACAACCTGAGAGGCATGCTCTCCGTGGTTTCCCAGTTTCCCATCTTGCAGCACAGAGAAAAGGTTATATTGATAACCACACTGGGAGAAATGGATGAAACTGCACAGGCTCTGCAGGCTGGGGACTGTCTCTGTGCACGTGTTCCGGGGCCTTTGTCGTTTGTGAGAAGAGGTAAGGTAACAGAGAAGCTGAAAGGATTTCATCCAAATAGCAACTCTAACAGACAGAGAACTGCTACCAAAGCCCTGTCAGGGCTGGGAATCCTAGCGAGGTCTGATTGGGCATCAGACACTACTGTAACCAAACAGAAATGTCTGCTGAAGATACAGGATATGCAATGATAGTTACATTTTGCTATTCATGGACTAGAAACATTACAAAAGATTTTCAAAATGTACTATTAATATTTTGATGCTACAGACAACAATGAACATTCAGTAAATACCGCTGTTTAAGGGAAAAGACAGGGACTATATGATAAACAATTTGAAATAAGTGTAAGTAAATCTTACAATGTACAGAACAGATCTGAGAGGAACAGAAACCAGGGGATAATTAATTAAAAGATCATTAAAAAATAGCTCAAGGGCACAGTATCCTCACTAAACTACTCACTGCCTTCTTCAGTGGGATCAAATCCACATGTTCCAGTGGTTTTTACTCCAGAGCAGCACTGCCCCGGAGAAACAACGGCTTTCAATTAGCTGAGGATGGCAGGTAAGAGCCCTACATCCTGTGCCCAGCAGCTTCAGTACAAACTGTGGATCTGGTGTGGGAACCTGATCTGACTCCAGGTTAGACCCACAGGCTCTCACTCAAGAAGCTCCACATCTCCTGGCAGAAGCTGTAGACCCAGGGTCAGGACCAGACTTGACTCGGGGTGAGGCCCCCAGGCAGGTGGAGAGTTCCACAACCCACAGCAAAAGCTACAGATCCAGGCAAGAGGCCCACACAGACACAGAACAATACCTGACCCTCAGAAGAAGACTTGAGATGAGCCACCAGCCCCTAATACCAGTCCCACAGAGGGAAACAGCACCTCAACCCTTCTATGACTCAGTTTCTCTCCACTGAACATTGCAAATGCCACCATTGAAAGAAAAAAGGGGGACTGGAATTTTAAAAAGAAAAAATTCTAGAAGAAAGAAAGGGAGAAAGACATAGAAACAGACAAAAGGAAAGACTCAACCAACAAACTAACGCCAAATGCACATGTCCCAGCACAGAAACAGAAAGAGCATGAAAACTGAAGACATCATGCCTCCTCCACAAATCACTAGTCCCCCAATAATGGCACCTACTGCAAACATCTGGAAAGAACTTTCAGACAAAGCATTCAGAAGAATGAATATGCTCCAACAACTCCAAGAAGACATGAATGTGCCCAAGAGGGCAAAAACAGAGAGCTGAACGTCATTCCAAGACACGAAAATGTAATTCAACAAAGAGAATTACTGAAGAAAACACAAACTGGAAAAAATGCTTTAAATAAAAAGCTCATAACCCAAATAACAACTTCAGTGGAAAGACCAGCCAGTAGAATGGATCATGTAGAACACAGAAAATCTGGGCTAGAAGACAAGATGCAGAAATTGAATCACTCGATGAAGGTGAATGATCAATTTTTTTTTTTAAATAAATAAAATGGAGGGAGAGCTCTAAGACACCATGAAAAGACCTAACCTTTGTATTATGGGCATAGAAAAGGAGAAGGCCTAGAGAATATTTTCAATAAAATCACAGGAGAAATTTTCCCAAACCTGGAGAAAAGAGGCCTACCTATATACAAGAGACTGAAAGAACTCAGACAAGACTAGAAAAGAAACTCCTTGTGCATATTATAATTAAAACAAAAACCACAGAACAATGAAAAGGTATTAAAAGCTGCAACAGGAAAAGGTCGAGTCATTTACAAAGGTAGACCTATTAGAATAATACCTAATTATTTAGCAGGAACTTTAAAGCCAGGTTGTTATATTTAAGAGATTGTCTTGAGTCTCAGAAGAGACTTGGAACTTTTAAACAGTGTTGATACTGTGAAAGACCATGGAGACTTTTGAAATTAGACTAAATGTATTTTGCATTATGATATGACCACAAGCCCATGGGGGCCATGGAGTGGAAGGCAGTGATCTAAATAAGAATGGACCCCAAGTTCATATATTTGAATACTTGGTTCAGTTGGTGGAACTATCTGAGAAGGTAGGAGGTGTGGCCTCTTTGGAAGAGGTGTGTCACTAGCGGCAGGCTTTGAGGTTTCAAAGGATTCATGCCATTCCAAGAGTGTTCTCTCTCTCTGCTTCCTACAAGATGTGAGTTCTCAGCTACTGTTCCAGTGCCACACCTGCCTGCCTGTTGCCATGTTCCTCAAGATGATGATCAGACTATAATCCTCTGAAACCATAAGCTGCCTTGGTCACAGTGTCTATTCAAAGCAATAAAAAATAACTAAGACAGTGTGCTGACTAGTTTTATGTCAACTTGACACAAGCTAATCATCTAAGAGAAGGCAATCTCAATAGAGAAAATGCCTCCATAGGCCTGTGCTGCAGACAAGCCTACAGGACATTCTCTTAGAGATTAATGTGAGGGGGCCCAGTCTATTGTGGATGGGGCCATCTCTGAGCTGGTGGTCCTGGGTTTTATAAGAAAGCAGGCTGAGCAAGTCAGAGGGAACAAACCAGTAAGCAGCACTCCTCTACGGCCTCTGCATCAGCTCGTGCCTTCAAGTTCTATCCCTGCTTGAGTTCCTGTCCTGACTTCCTTCGATGATGAACAGTGGTGGGGAAATATAAACCAAATAAACTCTGTTCTCCTCAAGTTACTTTTGGTCATGGTGCTTCATCACAGCAATAGTAACCCTAACTAGGACAGACAGCATGCTAATCACTGGGAGATGAAAAAGTATTTAGTGATCTTTCTCAGTTATGAATTCTGTGATCTACAATAAGAATTGGCCTGGCATGATACAACAGTGGGATCAATTTTATGGAAGTAACCAACTACTTTCTGATTGTATTTAAAGCCTTCTACATAAGACGGAACTCATGCGAGGTACTCTTAACTAGGTCAAAACCCATGACTAGCTACATCATAGGACCTATAGGAGGACCTAATGCTGTAATTCTGCTAAATGGACATAGTATTAAACTGTGTCTGCCAAGTTCTTATCTTCATACTCATAGGTCAGTGTATCTTACAATCCTTACCAGAGAAGCCTTTTTTTTTTCCCAGTAAGCAGAGATTGACACAGAGACCCACAAGTGATCAGCACACAGAGATTAAGAGACTGCAGAATGCTCAGATGTAAATGGGACATCAATTTAACAACCTTGTCCTCAAGGCTGGGGGATCACTGAGGAAGACGTAAGGGAAAGATTATAAGCACTAGAAGTAGATGTCTTCAGTGAAACATTATTTGCTGGGCATGACACGGATATTGCACACATGAACTCACGGGAGCTCTGACTGCTTACACAATACTTGTATAAGACCAAGCCAGCCAAAATCCCAGTCCATCACGAATGATGTCCCATCTCTGGCTGGAAAGCTATTGGCAGCTAATGGCTCCTGGAGGAGAGAGACAAAGTTTTCTCTCAGGATGTAGGTCCTGAAAAGTTACCCAAGCTTTAATAGATAGATGATCCTGTACCCATGCATATAGAGGCAGTACTACATGAACTCAGTGGGTTGAAAAAAGAGAGCAAGAATCACATGTTGTAAGGAGGGAAAATGGTGGGGAGGCAGGAATGAAAGGGAAGGGCCTGGCCCTACATTAATCATTTTCCAACTTCATAAACTATGAGAAGATACTTAGATGCTTATTCTCTATAATCCTCACTCAAAAATATTCATAAAGTGCCTACCTAAACTGTAGAATAAAATGTATTCAATCTGTTATTTGACATATAAAATATAGACATTATTATTTTGTTTTCCTTAAAATATACCAATATAAAATGGTAAAAAAAAATAAAACAATAAAAATAAAATATGAAAAAAAGTGAAACTTTTTTCATTTCTAATTAACTTATATTAAATAGACTCTTTGTGCATTTCACAGCTCCCTCCTTTTTTCAGGCTACTGAATAGAAGTTTCCTAACAATATGAGACTGAGGAAGGTACGGTTATATTGATTTTAGATTGTTCATTATAAAATAGCTACTAATATTATTTGAAGACAAAATTCTTATACTTACTGATTCTTTAATTTTTCTGCTGTGCGTATGAATTCTGCTTTCTTCATCCGACTAACTTTCTGCTTCCAGTTTTGACGACTTCCGCCTGAAGTACTAAAGCCGCCATCATTCTGCATAAGAAACAAAAGTATTATAAGGATAAAAGTGGCAGGGGATGTCTAGAGTAATAAAGCATTAACAGTTTTCTGGAGATAAGCATGTGGCCAACCCAGATTTTTTAAAAACATACTTTGGGGGCTAGAGAGGTGGCTTAGTGGATAAGAGCACTTAATACTCTAACAGAGGATTGGGGTTCAGTTCCTAGCACCCACGCGACATCTTGTAACTGTCTGTAACTCCAGTTCTGATACCCTCTTCTGGCCTCTGCAGGGACAAGACACGCACATGGTATGCACACACACTTGCAGGCAAATATTCATACAGATAAAAATATACTCTATACTCTATAGACAAAACAAAGTCTATCCTAAAATACTAAATTGAGCATGAAATGTTGTGTCCAGGGATTGTTTACAAAAAAAACAAAAAAACAAAAAAAAAGATGCAATTTATTCACAAGTCACTCATCATAATACACTGAACACTGTAATCTGGCAGGTACCAGCAGGGAAGCATGATTCTATACCAGCATGGTCCAGTGTCTTCAAGTCTCTTGAGGGAAAACAGATTTAAAGAGAAAAGAAAAAACAATAAAAAGCAGGCAAAAACAAAACAAAACACCAGAAACTGGGATAAACAGAAAGTAGATAGAGGCTGAGGTGGAGGCACTTGTATTTTCTGTTAGAACACCCCCAAGGTTTATTTGAAAGACATCAAAGGAGAAAGGGAGACAACCATTGTACAATCAGAAGGGAATGTGTTTAGGTCAAGGGACCAGCTATACAAATTCTGAGGCCAGAAAGACTCGCTGGCAGAGGAAAGACAATTTTGGCAAAAGATTAGTAAAGGTGGTTAGAGATGAGAGTAGATAGGTAGGCATGTGCCAGATACACAGACGTTTTAGGTCACAGTGGATTTTACTGAAGAGTGTATCTGTGTTGTTCAATGTAAGAGAGATGGTAACAGCAGGCCATCAGTCAGTCGGGAAAGGAAGTTGACACACAAATAGAGATTAAACACGATGGGGTCTCGAAGGGTGAGTGAGAATGAGAGAGGGCCAACTTGAGAACTTGGGGAGGGGGAGAGGTGCCTCTTGGGAGAACAGCCTTCAGAGCAGTGGTCCCAGAATTCCTGCTGAGGTGTTTCAAACCTATCTCCAAAACAAAGGAGAAATACAGCTTTTACAACCTTATTAGTATGCAAATTTGCTTTCATCATTAATAAATGGTAAAATTATGTGTATATCAAATAACTGTTTTAAAATAAATTTCTTTATGATTTACTATCAGTAAATGATTTGGAGGCCTGTTTTATATACCTACACACCCTACGTCACATAAAATTTCTCACGAAGGGACTAGAGAGATGCCTTAGCAGTTGACAGTGCACGCTGCTCCGGCAGAAGACCTAAATTCAATTCCCAGCACCCACTAAGGGAGGCATACAACCAGCTGTAACTCCAGCTCCAGGGGACCCTAGACCTCTGGCCTCTGTGGACACCTGCACTCATGTGCATGGACCTACACCCATACCCCACCCCACATACACATACTTTAAAATAAATCTTAACAAAACTTCTCAGGTAGTGGGGTTGATGCGGAGAAAATGCTTAGGGAGTTCTGCCATACTTAGTTCTTTAAGAGACTGTGTCTGGCTGTTGTTTGGACATAATAAATTGGTAGGAAGTGTGGTGATGGGACGAAGCACAAGACGAAGCAAGGAGAGCCATGAAGAAGTTAATGGAGTAGTACAGGCCAGGTATGAGAGTGTGACAACTACCTGGGCCAGGAAGAGGAAACAGGAAAAGGAACAAAGTAGATCTCGAAGGTAGTTATGACCAGGAGGAGCTGCTGAGAAACGGGGTGTGGGAGAAGAGGAGAAAGCAAACAAGGCTTTACAATTCTAGGAGCAAGAACAGAGGTTTAAAATGAGAGTTCATATACCATAAAAGATTCCTTATTAAGAGTGCTGGCAATCCAGTGATTTTTCTAGATATTCATGAAGTTATACAACGCCACCACTGTCTTGCTCTAGAATATTTTCAGCACGCCAAAATAAAATCACAGCATTAGCAGTCTCTCCCTCATGAGGCCTTCTCTCAACTCCTGGTTTTCTAACTCTATGAATTTGACTATTTTCGATCAATGGGCTTATACAACATAGTCTTTTCTGAATGGCTTATTTCACTTAGCATGTTTTAAGACTTTCTCAGATTATTCTATGGATCTATATCTCATTCCTTTTGTGTGGGTATGCATGCAGTGTATACATGTTCACATGTCTGAATGCAATCATACGTGTGTGGAGGCCAGAGGTCAGTGTCTAGTGTCTTTTAATGGTCTCCACCCTAAGTTCTGAGTCAAGGTCACTCATTGACTTTAGCTCACTGGCGGGCGGGCTGGCCCCTGGGATCCTCCTGTCTTTGTCCTACCAGCCCTACAGTTAGACATCCACTGTTATGCCTGGCTTTCACATGGGTGCTGGAGAATCCAAATTCAGGTTTTCATACTTATGCTACAAGCACTTTCCCACTGCGCCATCTTCCCAGCCCACCCTATGCTTTTAATTAACTTTGTATTACATGGACTTACCTTTCATTTGCCTACTCATCACACATCAACTGATGAACAATTGGGTTATTACTACTATTTGGCCAATAGGAATAATGCTACTATAAATATTTCATACAAGTTTTAACGTAAAAATGTTTTAAATTTTGTTACACATTTAGCTATAGAATTTGGGGGCCATAGGGTAATTTTTTTTTTTTACTTTCTTATTATCAAACTTAAATAGCCTCTTTATTGTAGATTTGGAATCATTCTTTATGCATTCTGAATATAATCCCCTTATTTTATATTCATATATGACTGGCAGTTTCCCCCACTCTTGAGTCCTCTATTCCCTTTCTTGATAGTGCCAATGATTCAAAACACTTTGAGGTATTAATAAACTATTTTATTAATATGTGCTGATAATAATTTCTCTGTATCCTCACCAACACTTATTATTGTTTGTCCTTTTCATTAAAGCCATCTTAATGGGTATAAACTGGTACCTCACAGTGTTTTTTATTTGGGTCCTGGGGATCAAACTCGGGGCATTGAGTATGTGAAGCAAACACTCTATCACAGAGTTTGTAGTCAGAAGTTTTCCCATGTCCCACTGAGTCCATAGCTGCTCAGACCCAAGTAAACACACAGAGGCTTATATTAATTAAAACTGCTTGGCCATTAGCTCTGGCTTATCACTGACTAGCCCTTACACTTAAATTAATCCATAATTATTATCTATGTTTAGCCATGTGGCTTGGTACCTTTTCTCAGTTCTGCCTTGTCATCTTGCTTCCTCTGTCTGGCTGGCGACTCCTGATTCTGCTCTCCTCTTTCCAGCATTCTCCTCTTCTGCTGGCCCCACCTATACTTCCTGCCTGGCTACTGGCCAATCAGCATTTTATTAAACCAGTGTACAAGGGTACTATCCCACAGCAAGAATTACACATCACAGTCCCTCTCAGAGTGGTTTTGATTAGTCTGTGATGGCCAATGATGTTGGACATCTTTTCATCACTTTTTAGGGCAGTCTAGTCACCACTATTCTTCTTGTTTTAGTTTTCAGCAGAAAATGCATGGTTTTCCAATTAAGTTGTAAACAACAGTATTATTAAGAGGTCATACAAGAAAAATAACCTGATGTTAAACAATGTGTTTTCCTGTTGTTCTATTTTTACTTAATAGGATAGGATACAGCCTCCAATTCATGAATTGTAAATAAAAACCAATTCAACATCTAATCTAAAGTTGTTGCAGTTTTGCTCTTGATCAATACATAATTTCAATATTTTTCTCCTATTCTGACTAGTCAATTCTTTTCACACACAAAACACACACATACACACACACACACACACACACACACACACATACACACACTTCTGATGCTGGAGATTGAAGCCATGTCCTTGCACATGCTAAGCACATTCTAAACCACTGAGTTAGCCCTCAGCCCCTTCACTTTCTTGACAATGTCCACTGGAGAACAACAGCTAACCCTGACAGAGTCTACCTGATCTTCCTTGAGCTTTGGTTGCTCAGGCTTTGTGTGTCACACAGAAGGAACTTTTGTCCAATTGAAGGTCATAAAGACTTGTGCCTGGTCTAACTTCTAACACTGAGGTCTCTGATCTTGTCTTCATTAATTCATGCACACAGCATGGGTAGAAACTGAACTGTTGTGTGATTCTCCAACTGGCCCAATATCAACTGTTAAACGAGCTCTTTTCTTATTGTCTTTAGTGCATTTGCTGAAACTCACAAGTAGATCTGGTTTTCAACTCAAGCTTTAAGCCAGTACATTTGGTTATGGCTATAGTTACAGAAGCTTTGTAGCAATTTGAAAGTAACAATTATGAGCAACTCAACAGCATTCCTTAAAAAAAAAAAAATGTTTTAGGTCCCTTGCATTTTCCACATGAATTTTCAATGTTGTTGACTTTTAATTAACTGGTTTTGTTTGTTTGGTGTGTGTGTGTGTGTGTGTGTGTGTGTGTGTGTGTGTGTGTGGTGTGATGTGTGCCCCATCATGTGTACAGAGGCCAGAGAAGATCAGATGTCCTGCTCTATCATTCACCACCTTATTTCTTTGAGAGAGGATCTCCCACTGAATGTGGATCTAGACTAGTGGCTAGCAATCCCCAGCAATGCTGTCTCTGCCCTCTATAGTGCTGGGGTTGTAAGTGCATATAGCCACACCCAGCTTTTTATGAGTGCTGGGGATTTGAACTCAGATCCTCATGCTTGGGCAGCAAAATTCTTACCTACTGAGCTATCTCCCCAGCCTCTGTAGAGTTTTTCCAGTATAGCTGTTGCACTTAGCGCTCATCACTATATATTATTCACCATGTGACTGAATGCTCCCTTCCTCCCACAAATGCTACTATCAATCAAGTTGTTCTAAAGCTCTTCATGGGCCTTCATGAAATGTTGAGCAGGTCGAGCCATCTCTTCTTAGCCTCAGCCTCAAGGATCTTGTTACAGCAACCAACAACAAAAGGACTGAAACAGTAGTGTTCAGGAGGTCTTGAGTATTTACGGTAGAAAGTCAAGTTAGAAACTCAAGCAGAGACCATGGAGGAATGCTGCTTACTAGCTTACCCCTGACTCAGGTTCAGCTACCTTTCTTCTATTTGCCTAGGCATGGCACTGCCCACAGTGGTCTGGACTCTCCATCAATTAGTAACCAAGAAAATGCCCTCACAGACATGCCCACAGGCCAATCTGATGAAAGCAATTCTTCTACTGAGTTTCCCTCTTCCTGGGTATGACTAGGTTTGTGTCAAGCTGACAAAAATTATGACACCACTGCAGTCACAGTCCAGTGGGATCTGGCAAATGCTTGAACTACTGGCAGTACTTGGCATCATCCACAGGATGCTGTCTGCAAGTATAGAGACTACAAGAGTTACAGGGTCAACAAGATTCCAGAGAAAAGCCTAGGAGGACAGGCAATACGTAACAGAGTCAGACTCCCTTCCAGGAGTCCAGTGAGGGAAGTGTATGAAGCGTTGAGATTGAGGTCTAAGCTATAAGAGAGACACAAGGATGCTATGGACAATAGGAATGTGGAATATCCACCAAAGAAAGCTAGATGCTAAGAAAGAGGCCAGAGTGGAGAGGTAGTGCTACCCAACCCCACTGAACCTCAAAGTGTGGTACCCCATGCCCCAGATGCTGGCCATGGAGCCAAAATATTTAACATTTGGCCCTCTGGCTTCCAGTCTAGCTTTGGTCCTATTCCTCAGTTCATCCACCCATTATTCCCTTTTGGAATGGGAATGTCTACTCTGTGCCACTGTATGTTAGAAGAAACTTTATTTTTTTTTAACTTCATAAGCTCCCAGCTAACAGATTGCCCTAAGTATCAACAGATTATGGAGTTCAACTTTTGAACAGGATTGGAACTCTTGAAGTTGAACTAAATGCATTTTGCATTATGAGATGGATGTGAATTTTGAGGGCCAGGAGTGGAAGGTTACAGTTTGAATCTGAAATGGCTCCAACAGGTTCATGCTTTGAATGCTTGTTCACTAGCTAGTGATGCTATTTTGAGAGGCTGTGGGGCCTTTACGAGGTGGGAACTAACTGGTGAAGTGGGTCACTAGGGCAGGTATCTGAAGATCACAGCCTGGCCCCTAGTTGCTACTTCACACAGTGCTTCTTGGTCTTCCGCAGTGGGAATGGTTCCTATCACGTCTTCATCGTCACGAACTGAGCCACTCAACAGTGTTGTATTCACTGTCCTCATCATCATCGTGTTTTCCAGACAGTGTAATCTGTCTGACCTATGTTCAAGTCTGCTGATTTCTTTTTCTTCCAGCTAAACCCGGGATGGGCTGGGTCTCTCTGGCGAAGTTGTGAGTTCTTGCACTTTTTAACCCCCCAAATTTGATTCTGTCTGTCTGTCTGTCTGTCTGTCTGTCTCTGTGTGTGTGTGTGTGTGTGTGTGTTCGTGTGTGTGCGTGTGTGTGTGTTCTATTAGTGAGATAGCATTCTCACATTTTTTTTTACTTCGTTAGGTATGATTCTCTCCAGTTCTTTGAATACAGATGATGAAGGCTGGGCATGGCAGGGCATCTGCAGTCCCAGCTGTTCTGGAGGCCAGCGCAGAAGGACACTTGAACTTATGAGTTTTAAATCAGCTTGAGCAACACAGCAAGTATCCATCTCAAAGTACACAAACAAGTAAACAAAAAACCCAACATAATGACTATAAAGCCTGTCCAGCACATCCAATATCTAGTCTTCATCTACTGCTTTATTCCTCCCTAGATGTGAATTGTACAATGTTTCTTTACAGTTCATAACTTGTTTCTGTTAAGAAATGGACACAATACACTGCAGCAAAGCCAAAAGCTGAAAGTGAGGCTTCTGGAGTTTGTCTTGTTGCTGTATGTTTATTCAATTTATGAACTAATTTTGTGAAGTCTTTATCTTTGTCTCATGTGGCACTCCAAGCTCCGCTTGGCTAGCTTAGCTGTCTGCTAATGTGATCAGAGACTCTCCTGGCTATTTTGAGCCAATGAGTTCTTTCATCCTGTTGGGGACAGGAAGATATCAGTACCCTGTATCAGCACACGTTCAACACTAAGGCCAGCGGCTTACACTCCATCTCAGCTTTTCCCTCTGCCAGCATGGCTCTCCAGTCAGACAAAGATGAAGGCCTTCTCAAGTCTTTCTTCCTGCTTTCTGTTACCACTATAACAAACTAACCAGAAATTGAACACACTAGTGACTGAACCACAACCAACTTAACCTCTGAGAGTTCTGCAAATCAGGTCTAAGTCACGGTGTGAACCTAAAGAACACCATAGTAAGTATAACACACCAAACACAGAGGGACAAATACCACACGATCTTATCATATGGAGATTCTTTAACAAAGCTAATTTCATAGAAAAAGACAGTAGAGCGATGGTTACCAGAAACCGGAGGGAGGAGAGGAAGGGAGTGAGCAGCTGCTGGTCAACTGTACTACTCAGTATGTGGGTAGCAGCATCGTTCTAGGGGCTGGTGTCTGGGGTTGAAGAAAAAGGCAAGGGGCCCAGTCCAGCATTCATCTTTCTCTGCTTCCTGGCCATGGACACAATGGGACCAGCTGCCTCACACCCCCAAAGGCATGCTTTCCCTCCTCAGAAGATAGTAACCCCTCAAACCATGAGTCCAAATAAACATCTCCTCAGCTTGTCCTTGGGTATTCTGTCACAGCAATGAGAGGTACTTAGTACATGGAGGAAGTTTTGAGTTTGGTACAGTAAGTTGACTCAAATTGAAAGATAAGTTTCCAAATGTCTGACTAAAAAAAAATAAAATGATGGAATGGATACTTTAATTAACTTGATTTAATAATTATATACTATATACATTTATCAACTGAGGCACATAAGTATATAATTTGTTCACTAAAATATTAATTAACTTAAGGTATTTGCAGGGCTTTGTTCCTTCTAGAGGCTTCTAGGGAGAATCCATTTCCATTTTCCAGCTTTGAGAAGTTGCCTCATTCATTGGCTCAGGACCCTCTCCTCACACAACTGCTCTCTTGCTCTGTCATAGTACTTCCTACTAACTCTGGTTTCCCTGCCTACCTTAAAAGGACCTTTGGGGTGACACTGGGTCCACTCAGATAATCCAGGGTCATCTTCCCAGTTTAAGGTCTTTAATCACATCTGTCAAGTCTTTGATATATCTATGATATAAAGTTATATACTCACAGGTACTGGAAATTAGGATGTGCAGAGCCTTGGAGATCATTACTCAGCCTTGCACACCTGGACATATATACAGCCCTATACATGTACATGACTTTTACAGGAAATTCATTTTGAAGACATTTAAAATCAGAGAAATCTGGAATGTACATTTTGTTTTTAACTTTTAAACATTTTTAAATTGTGTGTGTGCTTGTGTGTGTGTGTGTGTGTGTGTGTGTGTGTGTGTGTGTGTGTGTGAGAGAGAGAGAGAGAGAGAGAGAGAGAGAGAGAGAGAGAGAGAGAGAGAGAGAGAGAGAGAGAGAGAGACTTGTATGCAGGTGCCCTCAGAGGCCAGAAGAGGGCATCAGATCCCCTGGAGCTGGAGTTAGAGGTGGTTGTACACCACCAATGTAGGTGCTAGCAGCCAAACTCTGGGCCTCTAGAAAACTAACTCTGCACCACTGAGCCATTTCTTAGGTCCCATGGAATGTAGTTATTATTGAGGGACTATTCCAGTCAGCCAAGAAACATAACATTCAGGTCATTAGAGGGAAGTCCACTAGAATCAAAACAAAGGACATAGAGCCCTGTGTGTGCTGTAACACCTGGTTCAAAACCACTATTGTGATATTGTTATTCTTCAAAAATGGGGGCTGCCAAGGTGGTTCAGCAGGTGAAGTACATGCTATGCCACATGCACTCCTTGTGGTACTCAAAAATATTCTCTCTCTCTCTCTCTCTCTCTCTCATAATAACAATAATAACGTTTTACAGTGTTTTAAAGTCAGAATTCAATAACTAAAATGGCTGAAAGAACAGCTGCTAGGAACAAATAGGAAACCTGGGAATAGTAGTCAGCCTTGAAAGGAGCTGGTGACACTATTCTGAAGAGAGGTGAGCAAAGGTCTGCTTAGTCTAATAGACCAAAGTAAGGACAACTGCCAAAGTCCAACTCGGTGAACCAATGAGTTTTATCGGGGTTACTTACAAGAGTAAGGGTGAGGGGTGACTTACAGAAGAAATGACTCAAAGACAGCTGCATCACCAAAGCCCACCCCAGCATGGGTGACAGCTCACAAAAGTGGAAACCTGATGCTCACTGCACAGCCTGCAGGCAGCTCAACTGGACAGTGACTTTTCCAGGCAGTGAGCTGGTCTCTGCTTCTTTCAAGGTACTTCTCTTATCTACCTCTTCCAGGAACCTGGGCTAGTCTGAGAGTGCCTCTCAGCAGTCCTTCCTACTTATATAAGCTTAAGATGGGAGGACCCTAGTGCATTTGATCAATTTCAGGAACTTCTTGAAGCTTCTGAGTTGTCTACTTCCTGCTTCTTAGGGAACCTTTCTTTAGAACATCTGGAGTCTTTTTTTTTCCCCTAAGATTTACTTTTGTTTTATATGTATGTCTGTGTACCACGTATATGACTGGTGTCTGCAGAGGCCAGAAGGATTTGGATCTCCCAGAACTGCAGTTACAGATGGTTTTGAGTCAGCATATAGAAATGCTGGAAATCAAACCCAGCCTTCTCCTTAAAGAACAAGTGCTCTTAACCTTTGAGCCATCTTTGCAGCCCATATCTGGAATCTTAAAAATCTTCCATGCAGGATGCAATGTTTTACCTTCCTTTAGAACATCTGGGACTTAATGAGTTTCTCTCTAGGAAGGAGTGTTTTATTTTAGAGGAAACTACTATACAACTAAAGGCTCCAAGAGAATAGGAACATGTAATACAGAAATATTAAAAAGCACAGATAATTTTACTTTTCATAATAGGTGAGAAATGTTTAACATTCCATATCCTATGGACTGTGCATAAAGTATTCTATAAGACACCAGAGATCTCTCTCCCTGCATGAACATAGAGCAAAGACCATATGAAGCAGCAAGAAGACAGGAAGAGAAACCTCACAGGAAACTAATCCTCACAGCACCTAGATTTTAGACATCAAGCCTCTGGAGGAGTGGGGAAATTAATTTCTGTTAAGTCACCCCATCTGTGGTATTTTATTAAGGGAACTCTAGTGACAGGAACTTTAGATCTTTGGGTAGAGATTTCTAATATCACCAGACTATCGTGATAAAAATTGTCTCTTCTCCAGAAAACATTCATGGTTTGAGGGTTAGTACAGATATTCATAAATTATCTGACAAATACTGAAGTTCAGTGTTAGGGTGCAGGTTTAGTATGTGTAAGTGTGTGTGCGTGGTGGCAGAGATATTAAGAGGAGTATGAAGGACAGACAACACATAAGCTTGTCCAAAACATCACAACATAGGACATCAATGATCCTAGCTCTTTCACATGCATGTGTTGGTGCACATACACGAGGAGGTCAGAGGTTGACATCGGCTGTCTTCCTTAATTGCTCTCCACCTTATTTTACTTATTTGTTTGTTTATCTATTTATTTATTTATTTTGATAAGTCTCTCACTGAACGGAGCTCACTGATTTGGCGAGGCTGGCTGGCCAGCAAGCCCCAGGGATCTGCCTCCAACTCTCCAGCACTGGGACTGCAGGTGCATGCTGGAGCACCCAGCCACAAACTCAGGTCTTCAGAGTTATGGAGCATGCACTTCACCAATGGAGTCATCTTCCAAGCCCCTATTTTTTTTTTTTTTTTTTTTTTTGGTTTTTCGAGACAGGGTTTCTCTGTGTAGCTTTGCGCCTTTCCTGGAACTCACTTGGTAGTCCAGGCTGGCCTCGAACTCACAGAGATCCGCCTGGCTCTGCCTCCCGAGTGCTGGGATTAAAGGCGTGCGCCACCACCGCCCGGCCCCAAGCCCCTATTTTAACTAAGAAAAACAAACCAAAAAACAAAAACAAAACTCTTAATATTCTCGAGAAATTCTGTTTCATCATTACTGTGAGTCTCAGCTATGAGGTATATAGTTTAGAGTTTTTCAATCTCAATATATTGACATTACCAAACAGATAATTTTTCAAAATTTTCAGTGGGGGACTGTCTTCCGATCTCTACTAGGTGTTAGTAGCACCTTTTAGTAGTAATAGTAGTTAGTAGTTAGTAGCACATCCTGCCTGTTGTGACAACCAATGATGTCTCCAGGAATTGCTAAATGTCATATAGTGAAATAGACCCACAGGACATTCTGATCCAACCTTCTGTAAAGGGGAATACAACATTAGGGAATCACCGAAGCAGAATCATGATAGTGTATGGCAATAAGAGCATTAGGAAGTTGGTAAGAAAGGTACATCAGCATGTATAACATGGCTATATAGATGTAGGTGGGGAAATCATGTTGAACTACAATATGGCAGAAAGTTTTCATGGACAAGACATTCAACATGATTAAACAACTGGTATCAGGCTATCTTTTATTTTTGGTATTTTGTTTGTTTGTGTTGCTTTGTTTTTTAGAAAAGTTCCCATTGTGCAGCCCGTACTGCCTCTAACTCCTGACATTCCCACCCCTGCCTCTGAATGCTGGGATTACAGGGATGTACCACAACCAAATGGTCATGCGTTTTTAAAATATATGCTTAAAAGCATTTTACATAACCAATTTTAAATTTTTATTTTATACTTCATCTTAAAATATGTTATTCCGAGGGTTATATAGAGAGAATAAGGAGAAAAACAAAGGATGTGTATGAAAATCTTCCACTACATGGAATTTCCTTAACTTCATACTAGAAAAAACACCGTATTCCCTTAGAAAAGGAAGATGGAGCCAGTCCTCGGCTCACAGTAGCTTTCCTTCCTTCACGTCTCGACTGATCCACAAATATTTAGTAAGTGCCTACTATCGCGAAGGCACCGTCTTGGGCACACAATAGGCACAGTCCTTGGAGCTAGTAATACAATAGACTAAAGCTTCCAAAAATGCCTACCCTTCATTTCCATGGAGGCAGAAAGATAATGTTAAAACAGGAATAAAATATGGAACATAGCCTGTGGTATTAAGTGCTACAGAGAAAAACTGAAGCAGAAAAAAAAAGGGGTCTGGTCATCCGAACGAAAGATTCCCATGCAGAAAAAGGGGTCTGGTCATCCGAACGAAAGATTCCCATGCCACCCTGCAGAGATGGGGTCCTTAAGACCCCCATCTTGGTAAACACCTATCAAGTCCCTTCTTGCACCGATGCAATCAACAGATCCAACCTCTTGGTGCTCAGACTCTCTCCAAGCCAGCTTGCTTGTAGCCCTGGGTCACTGCCGACTTAATATCCAGAGCTCCCATCACTGGCTCCTATTTTTGAAGAAAGGGAGTCCCTATCACACGGCGCGAGGAAGCGGCGGCCGGGGCGTCCACTGAGGCCCGACCCCAGAACCCAATGCACGGCCCCGGCTCTAAGTGCCATCAAACGCCAGGCTCGCCCGAGAGCAAGGCCTGAGGCTCCGCCGTTACCTGTTGCGGCGTCGGCGCCGCTCCCACGCCGGTCCCCGCAGCCGTGCCTGCCCCCGCCACCGCCCCGGCAACTGCCGTGGCCGCCGCCGCCACCACCACGGTCGTCAGGGCCGCCATGTTCCCTCGCCGAGACTCCCGCACCTCTGCGCGAGATCGGCTCCAGTGGGCGCTCACCCACGCTCCGCCGACGGCTCCCAACTGCTGGACCACTAGGGCGGGGCGCGAAGCCGACCCCGCCCAGCTCCGGGGGCGTGGCTTAAGTGGGCGTGGTTAGGTGGGGACGGGCAGCTCGAGGGCGGGGCTATGCCAGGGCGTGGCTGCTGAGAACACCGGTGGAAGCGCAGGGCAGGACAGAGTTAAAGGCGGAGCTCGGAAGGGGCGGGGCCAACGCCGGCTTGTGGGATGGAGATGAGGGTACTGGACCTGGCTAGGGGGGCAAGGTGGACTTGGGGTGGTGTGGCGCAGCGCGGCTCTGTTCAGTTTTGTATTTATATGAGCTTTGCTAGTGCTGGTGGTCTGTTCTGTTCGCCCACGCCCATAACTGCTGAGAAATGCATTGTCTTCCTTTAAATTGCATTCGTGTTATACGAACATATGTGTTTTTCATACGATAGAACTGTTTTCTATTTCTGTAAGTGCCGATGAAACTTAGTAAACGATTAAAGCATGTGGTGGAATTCTAGGGATACATGTATTCTGTATTTTCAAAGAAAAATCATTCCCCGCAGAAGCAGGTGTCAGAGCCAGGAACACCATAGCTGCTTCCTAGGATTTATTCGTAAGAGGAAAGACCCTGTGTGGGAAGTTGAGAAAAATCAGTCTTCCTCTCAGAAGCAACCAGTGGCAATGGAGCTAGCTTTTATACATACTTCTGTTCCTCATTTAAGTGAATGCATTCGCCATTCCAGCTCCTGTTGTATGCCAGGAGCGGTTCTGGATCCGGGGAATTCTTGATTGAATTCCATATGCATGATTCTTCCTCTCATGACTTCTAGGAGGGAATATAAACAAGTAAACAAGCCCTGCATTTAAGAGCAAGTACCGTGACAGTCCTGTTGTGGGTGCTTTGCCTATGCATTTCTAGTTCATCCCCACAAACAGCTAGGTTTAGCTGTGTAATGCAAGTTTTGTCTCCATTTCACAGAGAAAGTTAAGGAAGACTAGTCTGCATAGGAAGAGACAAGGATACAAACTCAGGTCCCTGACTCCAGAGCCTACAGGAAGAACCGTTAAACAGGCTGTCCGTGAGATGCGTGTGCATCTCCAAAGGTGTGGATTAAACCTTCATCTACATTACAAAGAAGATTATAACATAGAAAAAAAGATTATTTTGAGTAAGATTTGATGAATTTCTGGAAAGGACATAAACTGAAGTCTGATGACTGGGTCTAGAACCTTCTAAGTCGGCTGCTGCAGACAGGAAACAGCCTGAAGAAATAGTCTGGTTTGGGGAGTTCATAGAAGGAGATGTATATCAGCACTGAGAGCTGCAGCCTGGCAGTGTAGTGACAAGACAGAGAAATGACAGTTGGTTTTGTCAAAAAAGGAGGCTGGGGGCCATCAGAACAAAAGCAGAACCAGTGGGTGGTGGAGAACAAAGCCTGTCTGAGTGAGTCGAAGACTTGGGAGTACAGATGATCCCAGGGTTGATGTGGTAGCCATGGGAGAGACTTCGCTGGGTTTTTCGGTAAGGACTAGGAGACTAGCATTTGTATACTGCTGCAAATGACCCAATAAAGAGCAGAAGTTTGGTGCTGCAGAAAAGAACAGCAACCAAAACCATGGGAAAGCAAAAGAGATGGAGCCAGCCGAGGGAACAGGGGTGGAGCCCAGGACACAGGGGTGGAGCCCAGGACACAGGCAAGGCTGACTCACAGACCCATGCTTGGCTAGTTTCATGTACGACCCAGACCACCTGCCCAGGGAATAGTGCTACCCACAGTGAAATGGGGTCTCCTACATTAATTAAAAGTCAAGAATCTCCCTCAGACGCACCCACAGACCAATCTGATCTAGACACTTCCTCTCTCAGATGACCCTAGGCTGTGTCAAGTTGACAGTCAAAGCTAACTAGGACACATCTTTGGTGTGGATTGTAATTTTGTGACCATACCACTTAATAATTCCATCCTAAATTATGAACTTGAGTCCACCGCTTCCAAAGGAGTTTCAGACAGTACTCTGAGAGTTCTTGATATTATGGTTAGATAGAACAATAAGCCTGAATACCATCTATATATTCTATTAGACACACAGAAAACTACTCAGAAGCGTCAGCTCCTAGGTAAAACAAAACCAAACCCCTTTCCACTAAAATACTCTTGTCTGAGAATTTCAAATCGAAGCCACATCCTTTATATAAACGCACAAGTTAAGAACTTGTACACTGAGAAAATGATATCCATGTTTGCTCGTGCAAGCCAGTAACCACTGTAGTTGACATACTGAGGCAGAAGGATTATAAATTCCAAGACAACTTGAGCTAATACAGCAAGACTTGTTTAAAGAAAAAGCAAAAACGGAAAGGCAAGGGTGTCAGGGGGTCCAGCAATGTTGGAATTTTTTAACTATTACATATTAATATGAACAACTGGACTGGCTACCCTCTCAGAAGCTTTTGCTTATCTCCCCCTCCTCTTCTTTCTCCTTCTCTTCCTCTTGCTGAAAGTCATCTTAATTTCTTTCTCTCTTCCCTTTCTCTTCCCCTTTCCTTGTCTCTTGTATCTGCTGTTCCATCTCATACTTCTACAAGATTGACTTACAGGTCTCTGTTACATAAGTGAGAACATATGCCACTTGTCTTTCTGTGTTTGGCATGTTTCACTCAACATATTGTTCTCCAATTCTATCCATGTTGGCACAAATAACAGGATTTCGTTCTTTTATCTGATGCAGTATTTTTCCATTCCATAAATATACCATGCTTTGTTTTTCCACCCATCCAATGAAGGGCATCTAGACTGGTTCTGGCTATTATGAATGCTGCTAAGGTGCAAGTATCTTTTGGTATAAAGACTTGTTTTCTTTGGGTATAAATCTAGTAGCATCCACTATATCAAGAGTGGTTGGTAGAGACAGCTCCTCACGCAGTGCCTATTTTAGTCTTTGTTGTTGTTGTTGTTTGTTTGTTTGTTTATTTGTTTTGAGACAGGGTTTCCTCTGTGTAGTTTTGGTGCCTGTCCTGGATCTCTCTCTGTAGACCAGGCTGGCCCTGAACTCACAGAGATCTGCCTGGCTCTGCCTCCCAAGTGTTGGGATTAAAGGCGTGTGCCACTGCCGCTGCTGCTGCTGCTGCCGCCGCCGCCACCGCCGCCGCCACCACCACCACCACCACCCAGCTATTTTAGTCTCCATTACCACAGAGGTAGAATGTTTAGAATCTTTACCTCCAAGGATCCTTTGCAGCTAGGGTTCTCAAAGTAGATTGTTTGTGGAATGGATAAACGCACTTGTGCAAATTTTAATTTCAGAACAAGTAAATAAGGTAAGAGGTGCTACCTGAAGCATCCATTCTGGGATAGCTAGTAGCATGCCCAGTGAGACTCTGGGACCAACAGGTATTGTGTCTCCTTCCTGATCCAGAGGTAACAGATAAGAAGGTGTGTTCCTTCTGAGAGTTGAGGTGGCAGGTTCTCATTTTTGTTCCTTTTATTGAAAATAGATTTTTTCCCCCTCATATAGTATATCCTGGTTACGATTTCTCTTCCCTCCTCAGCTTTCAGGTCCTCCCAACCTCCCCTCTCATCCATATCCACTCTCAGTAGAAAACAAACAGGCTTCCTAGGGATAGAAATAAAATAAAATATAAGTGGGGGCTGAAGAGATGGCTCAACAGTTAAGATCACTGGCTGCTCTTTCAGAGGTCCTGAGTTCAATTCCCGCAACCATATGGTGGCTCACACCCATCTGTAATGAGATCTGATGCCCTCTTCTGGCATGCAGGTATGCATGCAGACAGAACGCTATGCATAAAAAATAAGTAAATCTTTAAAAAAAATAAGATAAAATGAGAACTAGCACATTGGAATTGGACAAAACAGACAGACAGAAGGAAGATAGGCCAAGAGAAGGCAGAAGAAACAGAGACCCACTCATTTTCACACTCAAAGACACCATAAAAACAATAAATTAGAAGCCATAATATATACACAAAGGACCTGGTACAGACTCTGTAGGCCCTCTGTATGCTGCCTCGGTCTCTGTGAGTTCATATGTGCTTTGTGCAGGTTGATTTAGAGGGTCTTGTTTTCTTGATGTCCTCTATCCCCTCTGGCTCTTGCATTCTTTCTGCCTCCTTTTCCACAGGGTTCCCTGAGCTCTGAAGAGAGGAATTTGATGGAGACATCCCCTTCAGGAATATGCATTCCAAAGTCTCTCATTCTCTGCATAATGTCTGGCTGTAGGTCTTTGTGTTTGTTTCCATCTCCTGCAGGAGGAAGCTCCTCTGAAGACAGCCTTCCAAGGCACTGATCTATGAATATAACAGAATGTCATTGTATTGCTATGTTTGTTGTTGTTGTTCTTCTTTGTTCTTTAGAACAATAGTCCTGGGTCCTTGAGCTATCTAGTCATAGGTTCTTGGTGACTTGAGCAGTGTAACGTATGGGTTCCATCTCAGACCCAACATTGGTTGGTTACTCCCACAAGCTCTGTGCCACTGTTGCACTAGCATATCTTGAAGGCAGGACACCATTGCAAATCAGAGTTTGTGTCTGGATTGGTGTTTCCGTTTTTCTTTTCAAAGCCTGCAGAGTATTTTCCTGTACCATAAATGATACAATGTAGGGGTGAAGGCTCTATGTAGGCACCAGCTTGACTTATCCATGTTCAATAAGTTGTGTAGGTGTTGTCTTCAGCAGTGGGGATGTGCTAGCTAGTCTTAGGTCAACTTGACACAAGCTAGAGGCATCTAAAAGGAGGGAACCTCAACTGAGAAAATGCCTCCATAAGATCCGGCTATAAGTCATTTTCTTAATTAGTAATTGATGGGGCAGGGCCAGCCCATTGTGGGTGGTTCCATCCCTGGACTGATGGTCCTAAATTCAATAAGAAAGCAGTCTGAGCAAGCTATGGGGACAAGCCATTAAGCTGTACCCTTCCAGGGCTTCTGCATCAGCTCCTGCCTCCTGGTCCTCACCCTGTCTAAGTTCCTGTCCTGACTTCCTTTGATAATGAATAGCGATGTGGAAGTATAAAGCCAAATAAGCCTTTTCCTCCCCAAACTGCTTTTGGTCATGGTGTTTCACCAACAGTAGTAATCTTAACTAAGATAATCAAAAATAAATAAATAAGGCAAGGGAAGTCAGTAAAAAAGAGAACAGAAAAACCAAATAAGAATGAGACATAAGCCGGGCGGTGGTGGCACACGCCTTTAATCCCAGCACTTGGGAGGCAGAGCCAGGCGGATCTCTGTGAGTTCGAGGCCAGCCTGGGCTACCAAGTGAGTTCCAGGAAAGGCGCAAAGCTACCCAGAGAAACCCTGTCTTGAAAAAAAAAAAAATGAGACATAGAGGGTAAATAATAAATGACAGATTCAAGTCCGGCTATTTTAATAATTATGTAGAAAGATCAAGATTGTCAGATGAGGCAAAAAAGCAATACCTAAATGTGTACTTTCTGTAAGACATGAGCATTTGCTTACAGGATGCAAAATAGCTTGAAAGTGAGTGGCTAGGAAAGGATTACCATACAAATAGCAGCCATAACAAGGCTGAAATGGATACATTAATTTCAGAAAAACAGCCTTTAGATTTTATGACAAAAATACTAGAGACAGCAAAAAATATTTTCTAGTAATAGTGGGTCAATAGATCAAGAGATAAAACATTTACAAATGACTATCTACCCAACAAGTATCAGAATACATGACTTTTCCATCTCATCATCCTCCAACAGGTATATTTTACCAAAATTATGATACAATCATTGAATGGCTATTTTTACCTAATAAAACAGTCAAAAAAAACTTAGTCCCTTATATTGGTGAAATTATTAAGGCCACTCCACGTAGTTAAAAGGAAAGTTTATTAGTGGCGCAACTTACAAATGAAGGGATAGGTAGGTCACAGGGTCTGGGGAAGGTGTATTGCAGTCCAGCAGTGTTCTCTGGAGCTCTGCACGGTCTACCTCCACCGTCCAGGGTCCAGGAACAGAGAGCGCAGCGCATCCCGATCTCGGGTCTTCAGGGCCCTCCCTTGGCCCCACCTTGTAGGCGTGATAGTTACCAAAGCCTCAATGGGGGTTGGAACTTCCAGACCAAAGCTGGAATGGCTACCCACTACACCCTTATCCTGATAAAAATTTCTTAATTAATATTAATAGGTAGGCTACAATGCCGTTCTCTGTTAAGTAAAAGACCCCACTCAAATAGCTGTCCTTTTGACTGATAAACAACAGGATATTTGGAACCCTGTGGGTTCTGCCCACACCAGCCAGAAAGGCAAAGATACAAGATGGTTCTGTAATAATAATACTATCACCATCCATGGCAATGGGTCTAAGCAGTTAGTATGGCACAGGACAGGCTGTCCCCTCTGTTCTCATATGGAGAGAAGAGCTACTCAAGAACATTTTTGGAAATTATCATCATTGGGTAACATTTGAGCCTGGAAAGGAAATATATGGGAAAATACTTCTAGTAATAAGACTATGATCTCTTTTTTAAAATGTATCTCATAGTAGCATAGCATGTGTTCATCTTCCTTACTTGTTTATGACTGGAGAAACTACTTAGAATTGATCTGAATGGTATGTGTCTTGTTCTAGTTATTCTTTTTATACATGTGTAAATTCTAGCATTCCTGTTGATTTGAGCTCCCAGAGGATTTATGTACTTTGAGCTTGGATTGATGTTTGGATGCCTGTACAGATGGATCAAGCTAGGGAATAATCTCCTTCCATGTCTATGCTTTATATCATACATTGGATCAAATAAAAAAAAATACTAAAAGAATGGTTGAACTAATTACTGCCATTGCATTAGGAATTACTGCTGTTACCACCACTGCTGCTGCTGCTGGAGTAACCCTACATCAAAGCATCCAAAATATACATTACATTCAAAAACAGCGTTTTGATTCAGGAAAATTATGGAATGCTCAAAGACGTATAAATAGTATGCTGCATGCTGAAATCGCTGATTTAGGATGGGCTGTGGTATGTTAGGTAATCAAGTTGTTAGCTTACAAAGACAATTATCATTAAGATGTCATTAAGTTATGATTCAGTTCCGTGTTATTCCTGGGTATTAGAATGAGACCCTGATCCCTTGGGATAAGGTTAGAAAACATTTATTAAATCGTGGTAATGTGACTCAGGAAATACTGAAATTGCAGTCTGATATTAATCACACATTTGCAGAACAGTTGCATGGACTATCTGGGGATGGATTATTAAAAGGTATTCCTGATAGCTTGGGGAAATTAAATCCATCTAATCAACTTAAGATTGCAAGTTCCTCCTATGCTTGAATGTTTATATTGACTTGTTGCTTGTTTTTGTTGCTTTTTAATAGTCTGAAAAAAACCCAACATCAAAAACGACTCAGCACTGAGCAGCTGTATTCAACTTTATGTTACAAAACATAGCTAAATAAAAAGTGGGAAACGCAGGAGATTTACTGAACTAGTGTGAGGCCAGGACAATGCACTTGCCAGATGTCCCTTGAAAACAAGAGGATAACTGCAGGGTTTTAACAGAACATTGCCTTCACACTCCAACAAGGAGTCCTTGGTCAGGTGTCATGGTCTTTGCATTTATCTTCTAAGAAAAAGTACAATTAGTAACATATAAGGAGCTGATCTTTGTCCAGTAAGAAAAATACAAACATTACAGATTGGTATCTTATGGCGCTATGTATTTTGTAATCTGAGCTACAACAGAATAATAGGGCTAAGAATAAAGATTCTGCTCTCTGCTTCCCAAATAAGCTGAGTTCTTTCCTGTTCCTCATTTCAGTGTCAGTGGTCTCTTTGACCCTAGTCTTTCACACTATAGTCTTGGCTACAGCCTGGGTTGTTTGGGAATTCCCGTAGGACCCCTTTGGCCAACAACTCAATTAGATGTAACACAATCCTGGTACTGGAAGCTTCATTCGATGACAAGAGATGTCCAGTTGAGACTCTGTCTCCCTGTTACTTGGTGATTTCATTTCGATTATGTTTTATATATTTTATGAAGCTTCTACTTATTAGGGTTCCATACCTACCACCCCTCAAAATGACCCTTAGTTTTAGTTGTTTCTTTCCATATTCCCTCTATCATTCCTCTTTCTTCCTTCCCTTCCACGCTTGGTCCACCTGTCCCAGTCTGTTGTAGAATATTATTTTAAGGTGTGTTACTTTTGTTTACGTTGCACTTGTTTAACTCTGTGAAGCTATGTTACTGTGCCTGTGTAGAATATCTGATGGCCTAATAAAGAACTGGCCAATAGCAAGGCAGGGTAGAGAAATAGGCAGGGCTGGCAGGTATAGAGAATAGATAGAAGAAGAAATCTAGAAGGAAAAAAAGAAGAAGGAGCAAGAGAACAAGAAGAGGAGGGTGCCAGGGGCCAGCTACCCAGCCACATAGTCAGTCACAGAGTAAGAGTGAAAGTAAGATATACAGAAGTAAGGTGAGGGGGGAGCCCAGAGGCAAAAGGTAGTTGAGATAATTTAAAGTTAAGAAAAGCTGGCTAGCAACAAGCAAATAAGCCTCTGTGTGTGATTTATTTGGGAGCTGGGTAGTGGGCCCTCCAAAAGAGTAAAAACAGCCAACAACATTTTGATGGCCAATATGGGACGCGAATTTCCATAGGGCCTGAGAAAGTTTGAAAAGAAAAGAATTAAAAAAAAAAAGATATGGCTCCTTTTAGAAGTTCTGCAATACAGCAGAGCACATAAAGAGCTTTTTCCATGCTAAATAAAAATAAAAACTGCCCGGTGGTGGTGGCGCACACCTTTAATATCAGCACTTGGGAGGCAGAGGCAGGCGGATCTCTGTGAGTTCGAGGCCAGCCTGGTCTCCAAAGCGAGTTCCAGGAAAGGCGCAAAGCTACACAGAGAAACCCTGTCTTGAAAAACCAAAATAAATAAATAAATAAATAAATAAATAAATAAATAAATAAATAAATAAATAAAAATAAAAACTAAGTAAAAAAATGCCTGCCATGGTTCAGGGCACTGTCATTCCATAGCTGGTGTGTGTGTGTGTGTATGAAATGCAGTTCCAGGTCAAGCAAACTTCCAACGGGGCCTCAAGCTTTAGGCCTGGCTCTCACGAACCTAAAAGTGGGTAAAGCCAGCCACGAGAATTGTGTGGAGGATCCAGGTGTAGCTTAACAGTCTGAAGTTTGCTCGTGGGGTCAAAAAGGACCAGAGATATGCAGTAAAAGAGGTCCAGATGGAAAAACCTGTAAACAGGTTCCAGTGTGTTTTACAATGTGCTTAGGCTTAAGAAAGAAAGAAAAGGGGTATGGACAGTCATAGAAAGATAGAAATAGCTTAAAAACAATAAAGTCTTTAAAGAGAGAATTAAAATAATTTAAAAAAGAATAAGCTATATAGAGATGGGAAATACACAGGGAGTCTCAACCCTGTATGTTATTGTGTTAATTTTGAATTTTTTGATTGTTGATAAACAAGCAATAGCTGCTAAGAGGCATGAGATTTTGAACAAGACTGCAAAATTGAACCAACCTAGATACTTTAGGAATGCCTTAACTTGAAAAAGAAGTCAAAAGTACTTTAGAGAAGAGTTTTTGCTTTTGTTTCTACAGAAGATGAGAGGCTGTGGATTCCTTCAAGAATGATATTGATCATGATTGATTAGGGGAGACTTCCTGAATCTTGACAGGTGATATCTATCAACAAAGGTTACTGCTGATCTTCCCAGGACTTGGTCGTTATCTCAGATTTTCTCAGGGGCCCAGAAAGATTCCTTCGCCCACAGACCACAGGAAGCAGTCTAGAGAAAACAACATCCAGGTTCCCATGAGTTGGGTTATGAGAGGCTTTTGGTCACTGGGTGGGCTATGGATGTTTGTTATCATTTAGGGGAATGTAAGAACAATAAGATAAAAGGGTAGATTATTGAATCTACTGTAAACTAAAACAACTATGAATCTCAAATATTTTGTATTTGTAAGGACTTTTGTATATTGATACAAATTCAGGGTAATTTTTGTTACAACACACCGTATATATGTTTCTACTCTTATTTAAAGGATTTGGGTATATTGATACAAATTTAAAGTTAATATTGTTATGCTGTATATATATTTCTACTCTTGTTTGGGGTATTGTGCTCATACAGTTCATTTAAAAATGCAATGTATAAGTGAAAAATGAGGGTAGTAGTAAATCTATAATAATCAAACTTGTAGTCACATTAGTATGTTTTCTAGGTTAAATAGGTATATTTTCAATAAATAAGTGATTTTCAAACACTTCAAAGACCTACAGATTATGGCATTTAAAATTTTTTGTTAACCTAAGGTTTTTCATGACAATGAGACACATCTGCTCCTGGCAGCACCAATTTGCTTCAGAGATGATGAGCACTGAAGAAACTCCTTATGTAGTTTGCTTCATTGTGGTAAGATTAGCCACTGGGCAAAAAAAAAAAAAAACCAAAAAACTGCTGTTGCCTTTGACTGCTGACAATGCGCTGTGCAGACTGGATATGCAGGACACACAGGAAAAAGACTGTTGGACTTTGCCAAAACAAAGCAGGACAGTCCTTCAAATTTCCTGCTTCACTGAAAAGTTTGCCAGATATTGTGGGCCTGTAGGCTGAAGATAGATGCCCCAACATTGCAGAGGAACTTTGGGTGATGGTCCAGGCAGCCAACTGTCTCTGTTGTTAGTTAATATTATGTCCTTCTGGGTCTTTGATGGAGTTGAAGAATAGATAGTTTATGGTGATATTTTATTTGTACTGAAATGTGACTTTATTTGTATGTTAATAAATAAAGTTTCCTGGGGGTCAGAGCTAATAGCAAGCCATAGCAGGAGTCGGGCAGTGGTGGCGCACACCTTTAATCCCAATCACATGACAGGCAGATCTCTGTGTGTTCAAGGATACAACCAGCATGGAGACACACGCCTTTAATCTCAATACCAACCAATAGAAGACCTGGAGGTCTGTATAGACAGGCAATGATGACGAGGTCATGTGGTTGGGTTTACAACCAATGAGAAGGCAGAACAGAAAGTCAATAAAAAGACAGATACACAGGAAGTAGGTCTCTTTCTGAGGGGAAGGACGATAGCGGCAGCGAAGGGTAAGGAAGGTTTTTTAGTCTCAGCTCTCAGCTACTGCTCTGACCTCTTGGGCTTTTAACTCTGCATTTGGCTCTGTGTTTCTTATTTAATAAGACTGTTATATCTACAATAGTTATAGCTGCAATTTTCTTTAGTTATGATAGAAAGTAAATTAGTTGTAAAACTTCGCATTCACTACGATGGGATAGATAATGCATTATTTTCCCTGAATATGCTAACTATAAATGGACAAAATATTGTAAATGTAATTTCTACTTGGTAATGTTTTTGTTGTATATAGTTTTACTATGTTAAAACCTTTCTTTTTATTTAGATAAAAAGGGGTAAATGTTGTAGAATATCATTTTAAGGTGCGTTACTTTTGTTTATGTTGCGTTTGTTTAACTCTGTGAAGCTGTGTTACTGTGCCTGTCTAAAACATCTGAAGGTCTAATAAAGAACTGAATGGCCAATGGTGAGTCAGGAGAGAGAGAAATAGAAAGGACTGGCAGGCAGAAAGAATAGATAGAAGGAGAAATCTGGAAGAAGAAGGAGCAAGAACAAGGAGAGGAGGATGCCAGGGGCCAGCAACCCAGCCACACAGCCAGCCATGGAGTAAGAGTGAAAGTAAGATATACAGAAATAGAGAAAGATAAAAGCCCAGAGGCAAAAGGTAGAAGGGATAATTTAAGTTAAGAAAAACTGGCAAGAAACAAGCCAAGCTAAGGTCAGCATTTGTAAGTAATAATAAGCCTCCGTGTGTGATTTACTTGGGAGCTGGGTAGTGGGCCCCCCCAAAAGAGCAAAAACAAACCGCTACACCAGTCCCCTCCATTCATCCATAACTGTCTATTTAATTTACCTTTCCTAACAAGATCTATCTGTCACTAGGTCCCTTATTCTATACGTAATAACTTCTGTGTTACTATGGATTGTAGTTTGGTTATCATTGGTTTAACAGCTAATATCTACATACAAGAAAATACACGCCACATTGGTCTTTCTGAATCTGGATTCCCTCAATCAGGGTGATTTTTTTCTTGTTCCATCCATTTACCTGCAAATTTCATGATTTCATTTCTTTTAATGGGTGAGTAATACTCCATTGTGTAAGTATACAATATTTTCTTTATCCAGTCTTCTGTTGAGAGACATCTAGGTTGTTTCCAATATCTGACTATTATGAACAGAGCAGCAATGACCACAGCTGACCAAGGTCTCTATAGTAGGATGAAGCATCCCTACATCAGCCCAAGAGTGATATAGCTGGATCTTGAGGTAGATCAATTTCCATCTTTCTGAGGAGCCACCACACTGATTTCCTTAGTGGCTATACAAATCCACCCTCCCACCAGCAATGGATCAGTGTTCCCCTTACTCCACATCCTTCCCAGCATGAACTGTCACTTGTTTTATTGGTTGTAGCCATTCTAATGGGTGTAAGAGGAAATCTCAAAGTGGTTTTGATTTGTATGTTCCATTCCTGATGACTAAGAATGTTAAACATAATTCTTAAAGTGTTGCTCGGCCATTTCAGATTCCTCTTTTAATAATTTTCTGTTTATAGCTATACTTCATATTTTAATTGGGTTATTTGTTTCCTTGATATCAGGTTTTTGAGTTCTTTATATATTTTGGACATTAGCTCTCTATCAGATGTGTAGTTGTTAAAAATCTTTTCCCATTCTATAGCCTGCCGCTCTGTCCTTGTGACAGTGTCCTTTGCTGTACAGAAGCTTCTCAGTTTCACAAGGTCACATTTATTAATTGTTGGTTTTAGTGCCTGTGCTAACGGCACTAAGTTCTAGTCTATTCAGAAAGTCTGTACTGGCTCTGTTCAGAAATTCCTTTCCTGTGCCAATGAGTTCAAGGCTATTCCCCATTTTCTCTTGTGTCAAGTGCAGTGTATCCAGTTTTATGTTGAGGTCTTTGATCCATTTGGAGTTGAGTTTTGTACAGGGAGATAGATATGGATCTATTTTGATTATTCTACATGCATCCATCCAGTTTGACCAGCAACATTTGTTGAAGATGCTGTCTTCTTTCCAGTGTGTGTTTCTGGCTTCTTTATCAAAAATAAGGTATGTAGATTTATGTCTGGGTCTTCAACTCAATTCCATGTGTCTGTGTTTATGCCTATAGCATGCTGTTTTTATTACTATAGCTCTGTAATACAACTTGAAATCAGGGTGGTGATACTTCCTACAGTTCTTTTATTATCTAGGATTGTTTAATCTATCCTGAATTTTTGTGTGTTTCCATACAAAGTTGAGAACTGTTTTTTCAAGATCTGTGAAGAATTGTGTTGGAATTTTGATTGGGATGGCATTTAATCTGTAGATTATTTTTGACAGAGTGGTCATTTTTACTTTATTAATCCTACTGATTCGTGAGCACAGGTGACCTTTCTATCTTCTGATATCTTTAATTTCTTTCTTTGATATCTTAGAGTTTTTATCATACAAGTCTTTCATTTGAAGTATTATATTGAATAGGTATGGAGAGAGTGGAAAACCTTGTCTTGTTCCTGATTTTAGTGGAATTGCTTTGAGTCTCTCTCTATTTAAGTTATGTTGGCTATGGGCTTGCTATAAACTGCCTTTATTGTGTTGATATATGTCCCTTGTATCCCTAATCTCTCTAAGACTTTTATCATGAAGGAGTGTTAAATTTTGTCAAAGGCCTTTTCTGTGTTTATGGTGGATTATATTTATCGATTTACAGATGTTGAATCATCCTTGCATCTCTGGGATGAAACCTACTTGATCATGGAGAATGATCTTTTTGATGTGTTCTTGGATTCAGTTTGCAAGTATTTTATGGAGAACTTTTTTTTTCTTTTTTTTTTTTTTTTTTTTTGAGACAGGGTTTCTCTGTGTAGCTTTGCGCCTTTTCCTGGAACTCACTTGGTAGCCCAGGCTAGCCTCGAACTCACAGAGATCTGCCTGGCTCTGCCTCCCGAGTGCTAGGATTAAAGGTGTGTGCCACCTTTAATCTGGCTATTGAGAACTTTTGCATCTATGTTTATAAGGGAAATTAGTTTGTAATTTTCTTTCTTTTCTGGGTCTTTATGTGACTTCAGTATCAGTCACAGCAATTGTGGCCTCATAAAATGCAGTGGGAAATGTTCCTTTGGTTTTTATTTCATGAAATAATTTGAGGAGTTGGCATTAACTTCTTTGAAAGTCTGGTAGAATTCTGTGCTAAAACCATCTGGCTGGGCTTTTTTAGTAGACAGATCTTTAATAACTGCTTCTGTTTCACTAAGGGTTATAGGTCTATTTAAATTGCCTATCTGATCTTGATTCAAGTTTGATAAGTGGTGTGTATCAAGAAAATTATCATTTCTTTTAGATTTTTCCAATTTGGTGAAATATAAGTTTTGAAAGTATGTCCTATGATTCTCTGGATTGCCTCAGTCTGTTGTGATGTGTCCCCCCTTTCATGTTTAATTTTGTTAATTTGGATAGTCTCTCTGCATTTTAGTAAATTTGGATAAGGATTTGTCAATCTTACTGATTTTTCTTAAAGAACCACCTCTTTGTTTCATTGATTCTTTGTATTATTTTTGTTGTTGTTGTTTTCTATTTTATTGATTTCAGCCTTATATTTGATTATTATTTCTTGTCATCTACTCCTTTTGGTTGTGATCTCTTCTTTCTGTTCTAGAGGCTTCAGGTATGCTGTCAAGTTACTAGGATGGGATCTCTCCAATTCTTTTATGTCGACACTTAGTGCTGTGGACTTGCCTCTGAGACTCACCTTCATTGTGTCCCACAGGTTAGGGTATGTTGTGTTTTCATTTTCATTCAACTCCAGAAAGTCTTTCGTTTCTTTCTTAATTTCTGTCTTGACTCCTTTTTTTTTCACTCAGTAGTGAGTTGTTGAGTTTCCATGAGTTTGTAAGCTTTCTGTTGTTTCTGTTGTTGATGGTATCCAGCTTTAATCCCTGGTGGTCTGATAGGATGCAGGATGTTATTTCAATTTTTTTTGTATCTGTTGAGACTTGTTTCTGAGTATGTAGTCAATCTAGGGAAAAGTTCTATGAAGGTGTATTCTTTTGTGTTTAGATGAACTGCTCTGTTGGGCCAGTTGGTGTTGGTCTGAATGACATTTTGGCAAGAGTGGGATATTAAAATCTCCCACAGTCAGTGTGCGAGGGTCAATGTGTGATTTAAGCTGTAGTAGTGTGTCTTTTACAAACATGGTTGCTCTTGTATTTAGTGCATAGATGTTAAGAATTGTAATGTCCTCTTGGATTTTTTTTTTTAAATGAGTATGTAGCGTTTTTCACTACCTCTTCTAATTCATTTTGGTTTGAAGTCTATTTTGTCAGATATTAAAATGGCCACACCAGCTTGCTTCTTAAATACATTTGCTTGGAGATATTGCTTTCCATTCTTTTATTCTGAGTTGATGTTTATCCTTGATGACAAGGTGTGTTTCTTGGATGCAGAAGGGTGGATCCTATTACAGCATCCATTTGGTTAGTCTGTGTCTTTTTATTGGGGAATTGAGACCATTGGTGTTGAAAGATATCTATGGTCAGTGTTTGTTGGCTTCTGCTGTTTTGTTATAGTGGTGTGTGTGTGTGTGTGTGTGTGTGTGTGTGTGTGTGTGTTTCCCCTCTTTTGATTTGCTGGTCTGGGATATTTATCCTTTGTGTTTTCTTGGGTGTGGCTACCCTCTTCAGGTTGGAGTTTTTCTTCCAGCACCTTCTACAGGGATGGACTTTTAGATAGATACTGCTTAAATTTGGTTTTTTATCATAAAATGTCTTATTTTCCCCATCTATTGTGATTGAAAATTTTAGTGGGTATGGTAGTCTGGGCTGGCATCTGTGGTCTCTGAGAGACTGCAGAACAAAAGTTCAGGCCCTTCTGGCTTTTAGGGCCTCCAGTGAGAAGTAAGGTGTAATTCTAATAGGTCTGCCTTTATATGTTACTTGGTCTTTTTTCTCTTACAGCTTTTAATATTCTTTCTTTGTTCTGTACATTTAGTTTTTGATTATTATGTGCCAAGAAGACCTTTTCAGTTCTCATTTTAGATGATACAAAGATGGCATACTCAGCAATTATTGGTTAGGAGCACAACTTTCTCATTCTGACAGGAACATATGGCCCTGGTGGGCCCATTCTACAGTGTAATCAGCCTACTTCTGCTCACTTGTAATTCAAAAGCAATCGAATCCCTGTTTAAATTCTTAAATCCTTAAGTCTGTAAATCTCTTTCTGTTTTCTGCAATTGAACCTGCCTGGTAAAAGTCACTGAAGAATGGGAGATGATTTTCTCCAAATAAGTCCAAAAAAAGCATTCAGTGACCTTTGACATACTTGATTTTATAACAATCTTGATACAAAGTAGAAAAGATCAATATTTGTCAAAGGCCATTCTTCTGCTCAGTGAAGAAACATCTACTTCTACAGTGTTCACTTTCACTTAGCAAACTTCTCAAAATTTAACCAATGGAATCAGATAAGAAAAGATCGTAAACACTAGGAGTTGGTGCAGTGATCACTGTTTGTGAATAGTTGTATACCTGGACAATTCAGTAACGTTGATATAAATCTATTGCAAACAATGCAAGGACATATGGGATCAATGGAAACAAAATTTGCCTGTGGAAGTCAATGTGTCTGTAATTTCAGCTACTTGGGAGGCTGAGACAGGAGGGTCATGAGTTCGAAACCGTCCTGGGAAATATGCTGAGGCCCCCATCTCAAAGGAGAAAAAAAGAAAAAGAAAAAGAAAAAAAATCAATTGCCACAGTAATAAGACATAATTGGAATAAAGATCCAATTTGATATATCTAAAAAGAAGATACCTAAGAATAAATTGAAGCAAAAATCTCCATTCTAGAAGGACATTGTCTACTTGTTCACCATTATATTTTCTGAATATGTAAAAGAATAAAATGAAGCTATCAAAGCCGAATATGTTTGTTTATATTTATTTATAGTTTGCAGTGTTGGGGATCAAACCTAGGGCTTCGCACGTACTGTGCGAGTTCTGTGCCACTGAGCTATGGTCCCAGCTCCAAACAGAAAACAAATAGACAAGTTGGTCTACAGCTTATAAGAAAACATATTCAAACAAAAATATTCAGAAAATTTCATAAAACAATGCAGTATTTTTAAAAAGTTTTTTTTTTTTTTTGAGGCAGGTCTTCTCTACTTACCTTTGGCTGTCCTGGTACTCATTATATAGAACAGACTGACCTGGAACTCACAGAGGTCCTCCTGCCTCTGCCTCCAGAGTGTTAGGGTTAAAGGCATGCACCACCACACTGGGCTACTGTGCAGTAATTTTGAGTGGCTATAACAAGTATTTTTTGGAACACACACACACTCTATAAACAGAAATGCGATAGATTCGAGTTCAATAAAGACAACATTTTAAATTAGTTATTGCTTTAAAGAAGAATCATGCAAGGTTAACATTCATACACATACAAGTCTGAAAATATGTTATTTTTTACTCAGATTTGAAGGAACGTTTGCTCAGTAGAAAGAGTAAATAAGGCAGAAATAAAATTGCCCTCAGAACACTGAACATATTGTTAGTATGTATCAATTCTGTGAAATAATGGGTTTCACTAATATTTTCATACATATGCACAATGTACTTTGATTATATCTGCCCTTCCATTACCTTCTCTTATCATGTTCCTCATAACTCTATTCAACTTTCCTAGTAACCACATGATTTAGTTAGGTTTTTTTAATTGCTGTGATAAACACCATGACCAAAAGCAACTTCAGGAGGAAAGGGTTTATTTCATCTTAGAGCCCACAGTCCATCATGAAGGAAAGCTGAGACAGGAACTTAAGGCAGGAACTTGGAGGCAGAAACTGAAGCAGAAGCCATAAAAGAACACTACTTACTGGCTCTTCCTGGCTCCTCCTGGCTCCTCCTAACTCCTCCTGGCTCCTCCTGGCTCCTCCTGGCTCCTCCTGGCCTCCTTTGCTCTCTTCTACACCCCAGGACCACCTGGCCAGGGATGGCACTGCCCACAATGGGCTGGACCTTCCCACATCCATCATTAATCAAGAAAGTGTCCTCATGGACTTTCCTACAGGCTAATTTGATGAAGGCATTTTCTCAATTGAAATTCCCTTTCCCTAGATGACCCAGATTTGTGTCAATCTGACAAAAAGCCTAACCAGGACATCCTCTTCCATGTTCATGCTTCCCCCACCACTCAAAATTTCACATAGGAAAGAATAGAGATGTTGTTCATTTTGTCTATATGGTATTGCCGCCAAGAAGTCCAATAGGAACTCATTTGTACCTTTATATAGCTAATGTGTTTCTTCACTTTGGAAGCTCTTTGAAGAATTAAATTTACCTATGTAATCTATCCATGGCCACAAGTTTGAGCAGGATTTACAGCCTGCCAGATATATTACAGCACGGGAGAGTTTCCTCTATCAAACTTCACACCGTCATGTCTATTTAGGAATAACTCAATGCCAGCAATATAAGCAAAATTAGCCTTCAGTCAGCTTGGCTGTAAGTCTTTAATGGTTTTCAATCTGTGGCATCTGAGAACCCATCTTTCCTTTATAAAGCTGCATTTTAGATTTTAACCACCAGATGTCAGCAGAGAGACAGTTTTTAAAAGAACAGTCGGCATTTGATTCTTTGCAAATGAGAAAACATTTCTCATCTTTCATGCATGCAAACTGGAATGTTCTTGGTGTGATCTGTCAGTGGCAAGAGAAGGAAGCATTCTAGTTAGAATTCTTAGGCAAATAAACACACTTATACTCTTGGATCCAGACTCTCAAATGGAGCCAACTGACATCTAGTCTCTAAAACAAACCCAGTTTCCAAAATTTTATATTAAATATTTGAATTCTTTGTTTGTGAAAAACCATTACAATAATTTCTTTGAATCATTCTATCATCCACCCCCACCCCTGGGAAAGCACTTGAATAGAGAATACTTCCAAGTGTTGTCTCAACATTGCCCAAGGACCAAGACAAGAACAGTTCAGTCAGTTATTCCATCAATATTCCTATAACTACATTGCACATCATATTTATATGAGCTGCCTTGGCCTCCAGCTGCTGGGACTATTGGCCTGCATTCCCCAACATGGCGGGAAGGTTCCTCAACAGTCCTTGGTTTGGTGTTAAGTGCTGAATGTAATGACCATATGATAAAAGCAATTGAATGAATGTGACTCAGACTTTCCAGGGCATTGAGTGGTACTGAGGTCATACCATTTCACTGAAGTCATTAGTCTTTTAGGACACACGTGCTTTGAATGAGAAATGCCCCCCAAAGGCTCATATATGTAAACACTTGGTCCCCGGTTGGCAATGTGCTGTCTGGGAAGTTCATAGAACCTTTGAGGTTGGTGTAGCCTTGCTGGAGGAAAGACATCAAGGCGGACGGACTTTGAGGTTTTTATAGCTTCACTATACTCCTAGTTCACTCTGTTTTCTGCAGGCGGTTGAAGATGTGATTTCTCAGCTTCTGACCCAGCTGCCTGCTGCTATGCCAACAGCTCACCCCCTGACAGTATGGACTCTGCCTCTGGGGCCATAAGCCAAATAAAACCTGCAAGTTACTTTTGGTCCTGGTGTTTTATCACAGCAGCAGAAAGTAATTAATACCATCGCTTGCTACCTTTGAGGCCATTTTGTATTTGGAGAATGTTCTAAATTCTCAGAGTTGGTGCTCCAAAGGTGAAGTTAAAAAAAAAAAAATCTCGTGACGTCTTAGACTTCAGGATCTAGGGGCCAGACCCTACCAGTCACTGTCATCTGACTGAAACCTCAGGAGGAGGGACGTGATGTCCCCATCCATCATGGCAGGCAGATGGAGATTCAGCATTTTGTACACCATGGGAAGAGATCGCTGCAGGAGTCCCTGGTGCACACAGCTGGCCGCTGGGCTGCTCTTGTCCGGGGACAGCAACTCCCAGATTTCCCTGCCGCCCCCCTGCTGTGTGACTCCTATGTGACGTCCATTTGTTGTTTGCTGGCCCCTCTCTGAGGCTCAGAGACCTGTTCAAAATCTTTCCCGAAGTTGTGCTCCTAAAGTAGCTAGAGACGGCTTATTTTCTGAAATTAAAAAAAAAACAAAAAACAAAAAAAAAAACACCTGAGTCGTGCTACATAAAAATAAACATTGAGCCGGGCGGTGGTGGTGCACGCCTTTAATCCCAGCACTCGGGAGGCAGAGCCAGGCGGATCTCTGTGAGTTCGAGGCCAGCCTGGGCTACCAAGTGAGTTCCAGGAGAGGCGCAAAGCTACACAGAGAAACCCTGTCTCAAAAAACCCCCCAAAATAAATAAATAAATAAAATTTTTAAAAAATAAACCTTGAGTTATCGTCAAATTATATTATAAGCCTAAAGTTGTTTATGTGAGGCAAAGCTCATGAATTCCTATAGTATATTCTAGAATCACAGAGTTTTAGAATCTCAAGAGCCTCTTTTATCATTCACCTTTTGCCTTTGAACAAATTTTCATATTACAACATTTGAGAAAACCAAGTTTCTACTGAACACAGGAAAAAAAGTCATTTAAATGGGCCGGAATGACTCCCTGTCAATTATTCATTTGGTGAGTAGAGCTGAAAGGGCACTCTTGGGAAATTTTATTTATGTGAAAGACAGGTGAAGGACCTGCAGGCTGTAATCTACTTTAATCAGAGGCCTCTGCCACAAAACAACAGTGACCTATAAAACTGTACTTTCTTCCGTTTCCAGGGAAACCGGGTCACTATTTCTAGTCCTGTTTTGTTCCCTGATCTCTTAACCCCAAACTATGTCACCAATCTCCTTTTGATAGGGCTGATTGGCTAATCTGTAGAAAAAAATAGAAACTTAGTCATAACTCGAAGACATATTTGGAAGGCATCACCCCAGAAGGGCCCACTTAACGCTCCTAGAACGTCACGCCTGTATTATACTAAGATCACAATTTACTAAACTATAATGGTTATCTTTCTTCCCTTACCATTCTTCTAAAAAAAAGAATCAGATGAAGATTGTCTCTGAATTGGAACAATTTCCGTCCTGAGGGGATGGAAGGTCACAGTAGCCCACTGTGTCGCCACGTTTGATCTTTGACTCTTTAAGGAACGCTAAATGAACAGCCTGTGAGTCAGAGAGCGTGGACAGTGAGTGAGGTTTGCCATCAGCAAGGACCATGTTACTGCTCTCCTTTCGCAAGATCCTCAAATGCTGTTACCAGGTGAGGGCGGCAAAGAAACAGAACTCTGAAATTATTATTATTATTATTATTATTTATTTTATTTTTTTTTTTGTTTTGTTTTGTTTTTCGAGACAGGGTTTCTCTGTGTAGCTTTGCGTCTTTCCTGGAACTCGCTTTCTAGACCAGGCTGGCCTCGAACTCACAGAGAACCGTCTGGCTCTGCCTCCCAAGTGCTGGGATTAAAGGCGTGCGCCACCACCGCCCGGCACATTTTTTTTTTTAAGATTATAAAAATGTGTTTATTGTAAAAGAAATTCAAGAATAACCAATTAAATTCTTATCCACATGCTACTCACTACAGCCAGGAAGCATTAGCCACTTTTATATCAGGACGGACACAAGGAATACTACATCAAGGCCATATTTCAGGGAAGGGTACTCAGGTCCCCCAAAGTCAGCTCAAGGGTTTGGTTTTGTTGTTAAAATGTAGGCAAATTAGTGAAGTTGTTTATAGGTGTAGCTTGGGGTAGGCAATATTGTTCTTTTGTGGGGGAAATCTGTATTTCCTGGCTTTTTACCATTCTATTTAAATCTTGGTTATCTCCTTTCTACATATGTACACACCATAATATGTCTATGGTAGTGTGATAGCAGAATGTATCTAAGGCTCCCCTCCTCGGTTTATTTTTTAAATGGTAGCCTTGAACATATGCATTTAGAATACATGACTGGTAGTTTATGTTTCACAAATAGTCAAAATTATGCTCCCCTTCTACAGGTAGAGTAGCTCTGTGGATGAGGTCAGTGAGGGTCAATAGTCTTTCTGGGCTTTCCTTGGTTTTATCAGTGTAGATGAGTAGAAATAACTTCTGACCTAGAGATATTAAAAGGCTGGTTTTCTGTCTGGGTATTGGCACACAGGCTGATCTTAAGAGGCAGACCCTCCTGTGGTCTGGCTCTCTGGTGGCTCAATGGGACAGATGTGTCTTTCCTACCTTTCACCCACCTGGACCTCACATAAGTAAGTAACGGGTTTCATCAGACTCCCGAAATTTCAGGGGATATCTGTTATAACCAGCATCCGTTACCTCATAGGAACCTGCTGCAGGAAAAGTCTAAAATAATGGACCATACACAAGAAAATCAATTACTGTGTTGTTCATTCTAAGAAAAAAAAATGGAATGTATTACTCATATAATGAAATACTACACTGCAGTTAAAAACTGTGTGTATTAATGTGGACGTACCCTTAGAACAGAGTAGAACAGGTGAGTCATAAAAGGGTGTGCATAGGATTTGAAAAAATTCAAATACTTGAAACAAAATATTTGTATAGATAGATAGCCATATGCTGTGGGATGTTCTGTATGGCAAATGTGTTGCTCTGATTGGTTGGTAAATAAATCACTGATTGGCCAGTGGCCAGGCAGGAAGTATAGGCGGGACAAGGAGGAGAATAAAGCTGGGAAGTGGAAGGCTGAGTGAGAGAGACACTGCAAGCCGCCACGACGACAAACAGCATGTGAAGATGCTGGTAAGCCACGAGCCATGTGGCAAGGTATAGATTAATGGAAATGGATTAATTTAAGCTGTAAGAACAGTTAGTAAGAAGCCTGCCATGGCCATACAGTTTGTAAGCAATATAAGTCTCTGTGTTTACTTGGTCGGGTCTGAGCGGCTGTGGGACTGGCAGGTGAAAGAGATTTGTCCTGACTGTGGGCCAGGCAGGAAAACTCTAGCTACAGCCATATAGTAAGATTACCAAAATATCCATGAGAATGACATTTGAGCACTGGTTACCACTAGGAAGAAAAAAAGGAAAATGATGTAAGGATGAGATTGGTGGATGCTTTAATTATAAAATAACTTTGACTCATGTTTTGACTGTTTTAACTTCATTTTTAATTCATTTGCAAATTAAATTAACTCATAAAGATGTCTTTCATGTTGGTGAGGAAAGCGTTCTTCAGTGACAATGCTCCATTCCCCCGAGACTCACTGGAAAAGTAACATCACTAAGGCTGAACATCTTTGCTGTGTATGGTCAAAATGAACACTTCCCATGCCCGGGAGTGTGTCCAAAGCAAGCCACTTTCCTCTAGGGAAAGAGCCAAATGGACCATCACACCCTCCTGAGTCACATCCAAGTTTAAATGACATTTCTCAACTGGAAGAAGCCTTAGTGAAGCGGGTGAGTGCTTCTGCGCCTAGCCAAGTCTCCCCGCTGGCCGGCTAACTGGAGGAGCCTCTGGTGAGTTTCTGAACTTGCTATTTCCATTGATTGTCTCACTTGTCTGGCCAGGTCATTTGTAAGGCTGCACCTGGCAGAGCCCAACAAACTTAGCAAACAAGGCTTTCATGGAACTACATTGTGTATCATACGCAGTTTTCCTCACAACTCGATAAATGCTCCTCTGTTTAAAGTCAATCTAATACTTTTCACGTGCATGAAGTGTGTCTATTTTGTCTAAATATAACCATATTTCAAGTACAATAGATATATGTGATTACCCAATAAAGAGATACGTTATATCCTAGGGAAGAATCTCGAAGACTCCTACGTCTTCCGTCACTGCTGCTCTCACTTACCTGTGTAGCTAACTCAGGAGCTGTTTAGATTTGTGATTCTGTTGTGGGATATTTATTTGATTCCCAGTGCGAAAGGAAATTTTAATTTAACTTTTTTTTTTTAAATGAATTTCAGTGCAAGGAATAAAACACAGGCCCTCACCCATGCTAGGCAAGCCCTTTCTCACCGAGCCGCATCTTCAGCCCACAGAACTTCCGGTCTAGGCTATCCCGAGGGCAACTGATAACTGTGCTTTGATGTTTGTGAGACTAATGGAGCGCTGCTCACAGCTGCAGGGCTACTTTCCTTGTTGGGCTTTTGTATGTAACCAACTTTTCATATGTTTCAAAGAGTGAATCAAAAGTTCAGAGTATTGTTTTCTGAAAGAGGACATTGACTTCTTGTGCGTGTGTTTGGGTTGTTGAGTCAGGACCACACTATATAGCCCAGCTGGCCTTGAACTATCAGTTGATCCCTAGGCCTCCAGAATATTGGAATTGCTGGTATGTGCCACCACTTCTGGCTTGAAACGTTCTCTTTTGACTATGACCTTTGAGATACTGAGAATAATTGTCCCAAGGCTTTAGGTAGCCTTGGTGTTTGGGGAATCCCCCTGGCTGCTGTCCTTAGGGCTGTTTGTGAAGACTAGTGAGGAAGAATGGTATTTCTAATTAACATGCACCTCTATAGCTTTCCAAGTAGGCTGTCTAAATGTCACAGGCTTAGATCTATTTATGAAAATGGATATAGAAAGCTCATCCTTAGAACATCTGTCCCTACCTGCCACCTTACTGAACCCCAGCTACACACTACACTCCTCCTTGACCTAAATTGGTTTTCTCCAAAGAGTTACTATTTCCTTCTTCAGACTTTCAAGCAACAGTTTCTTTTAGTTGCAGGGTAAAATCTTGTCGGCTTGCTCATTTATTGAACAACTGTTTATTAAGTACCTATTATGTCTGGTTAGAAATTCCAGCCTTTGCAGAACTTACATACTAGTAATGAAAAAACAGACAATTACAAAGCAAGCAAAATAATAAACAAGATTTTTTTCATTTGTTCTGAGTCTGTAAATAAGATATAATAGGATGATGTGATCGAGACTGCAGTAGGTGTGACCTTGAGAAAAGCCGGGTTGGGGACATGCCTTGTGGTTTGAGATCCAGCACAGAGCAGGAAGCAGCCCTGTGAAGATGTGAGGACACAGCATCCCAGGAAGAGTGCAGATTCTCTAGGACAGGCCCACACTCAGGGTACCCTGGAAACAAAAGATGTCTTCTGTGGTTGGCCACTGAGGGAGCGAGAGAATTGGAAGATTTGAGGTCAGTGGTGTAGACAGAGCAGGACCATGGAACTTGGGGTTTGTGCAATTTTATCAGAGAACATGATCTGATTTGTTTTCAAAGGTCACTCCCCATGCTGTGCACAGAACAAATCCATTTTACTCCAATGGTTTGGGTCGCCGTTAATTTATCTTCCTGGGTCAGTGAAAGGATTATTACTTTCATTTTCCCATTTGCAAACCCAGATTAGCATATGATGTCTCATTTAAAAAATATGATGTTATTTTTCTTCATTTTTAGATTTGACATCTAGAAATAACAAGGCCTTTCCTATGCCTGGAGAACATGCTCACAGTGACCTAGGCTAGAGAGACAATGGGTCCCTTGACTCCTACTTTGCTAGGAAACACTGTTGTTGTCTGGCTTGGAAAAGCCTCATTCAACCACGCCAAGTACCAAAAGTTTCTAATAAGTCAGCTCTACATGGCTCATCACGGTGGCCCTATAGTTTTCTTTCAAAGAAGGAACCCTTTCCTGTCAGGCTGATGACCTCATGACACAGATGTCCAACAACCAATTGTGTGTTTGTTTTGTGTTCAAGTCAGAGGCTTCAAAATTATGGCCAAAGGATAGACTATTAAATATGAACTGTATTAATAGATGGGAATGTCTGTTCTTCAAGATGTCAAAGTGAACCTTAAGATTAATGGTAACAATAGTCAGCACTTACTGTGTAGTCCAGTAGTTCTCAACCTTCCTAATGCTGCCACCTTTTAATACAGTGCTTCATGTTGTGGTGACCCAAAACTATAAAATTAATTTTTTTAAGATTTATTTATTTATTATGTATACAGCATGTATGACTGCAGGCCAGAAGAGGGCACCAGATCTCATTACAGATGGTTGTGAGCCACCATGTGGTTGCTGGGAATTGAACTCAGAACTTTTGGAAGAGCAATTGGTGCTCTTAAGCTCTGAGCCATCTCTCCAGCCCTAAAATTAATTTTGTTGCTACTTCCTAAGTGTAATTTTGCTTCTGTTATGTAAATATCTGATATACAGGATATCTGATATTTAACCCCTGTGAAAGGATTATTTGACCACCAATGGGGTCGTGACCCAAAGGTTGAGAACCCCTGCTTTAGTCGGTAAGTTTAGATTAGGTCTTTCCAAGCAGTTACCTAAATTAGGTGTTGGCAGATGTTTTCTGCCAAAGACCAGAGAGTAAACGTATTCACTGTGGTGGGCCATATGGTCTCTGTCACAAGTACTCAGTTTTGCTCCTGTAGTGAGAAAACAGCCACAGGTAACACCCAGAGAACAAATAAGCCAGGCACTGTTCCAACAGAACTATTTCCCAGAACAGAGCAGGGCAGGGTTGATTTGGCCTGTGGGATACAGACTCGTGTTCTGCATAGCTGATGAATATTAACTTGTTGGGTTGTCTGGATACCTGTTTGTTATTACCCTGAACTCACAGGTGAAGAACCTGGGGCAGCGAGGCCATGAAACTGGCCTCCAAAAGCCTGCTACACAGTTCAGAGCTCAGGGGCTACCCACACAGCGGCTCCAGGAGCTGGGCCGGGATCAGACCTTGCTTGGGGCTCTGCAGTGACAATTTTATGACTTACCCGATTTCTTTATCTGTAAAAATGCCCACTCACAGGATGGATGTTGGAGAAATGAACCAAGAGCACCGTCCTGGCTTCAGAGCCAACACCCTGGAGGAACTGTCGCATCTGTCATCCCATGCTTTTCAGTCCTTTGGATGCTTGGAGTCTCGGGGCTACTGGCGACGCCTATGAGCTGGCTTGGGATGGCTTTAGCCATTATAGAAGTGATACTATTAGCCTAAGACTTTTTTTTTTCTTCTTCTGTTTTTCTTCTACATGTCCCTGCAGTTGTTTGGAGAGGCAAATGGAAGGGAAAGAAGTACAGAGAAGTGTGGAGAAATAAGAAGCTGGGGGATAACAGAAATTCTGTAACAGAGCATGCGTATGTGAGAAATATGTGCTGTTGTTCTCTTTCTCTAAGACCATGAATATTTTAATAGCCATGCCAGGAAACGATGTAAGCTTAGAACCAACCCCTTGATTAAAGACAACGTGAGTCTTTCCACATTCTTCCCCCACTGCGCATGCTTCATGTGGTTGATCTTTACAGATGTTCATCCCTTTATTTTTATGAGAGCAAAATGGTCCCCATCGCCCTCCAGGGGTATCCATACTGTGTTTCTCCTCCTTTCGTAAACAAAAGATATAATCTGAAACCAAGAGATTCCGCCAACATTTTATAGCTTGACAGCAGAGGATGCGGGCTCTTATTGGATTATCAAAAGCGTGTCTGAAAAAAACACAGAAGAACTTGGTTTCTCCGCCCTCTTCTCCTTTACATTTGTATATAGAGAGAGATAAAAAGACCGGATCGCAGGAACTTCCTTTTTTTTTAAGTGCTTTTAAGCACAGCAAGCGTTCTCTCTATAACAAGCAAATAAAAATGAGGACAGGGGTGACACATTTTCAACGTGTCAGAGGGAAAGGATCCATAGTGGCAATATTTATAATCTGCGAACTCACGGTGTGCTAGACACTGTGGTGGGTGCTGTGGGAGGTAGACAATTTAGGATGAGAAATGGGATGTCTTCCCAACATTTACTGGCCAGCTGAGAGACAAGGGGATTGTGCTGGAAGAAACTGGAGCTCTACAGCCCTGAAGGGGGCGTGTGTAAGCCTCCTTACCATAGGCTCAGGGAACGTGGGAAAGGGGAATGGAAAGAATGCACGCTAGAGCAGGTGGATGGGGCGGAGGGCTGTGGACTCTGTCTTCCGGACATGACATGGCTGTATAGCTATTGCCATTATGATCTCACAGCAGCTGTGGTTATCTGAGTCTTTGTGGATTTTGAAAAATATTTCATGTTACGTGTACATGTACATAACTGAGTGTGTGTGCGCGGGAGTCCTTGGAGGTCAGAAAGGGTGTCTGATTCCTTGGAGCTGGAGTTCACAGGCGATTGTGAATTGCCTGATGAGTGCTGCGAACCTAACTCAGGTCCTCTGCAAGAGTAGCAAGTGCCACGAGCTGCTACGTCATCTTTTCAGCTCCCAGACTTGGGTTTTGTGAGAAAGGGTCTCACTATGTAGCCTAAGCCGGCCTCCAACTCAAAATCCACTTGCCTCATCTTCCTGAATTGTAGGGTTACAGCGGTGCACCACTGTGCCCAGCCCAAACACAGGCATGCTTTAAAGGCTTAAAGTTCAAGCTGTTGTTAATCATTCACACCTGAGTTGAAGCAAAGAATGTAAAAGATTTGAACAACTGGGGAAAAGAAAGTTAAAAAAAAAAAAAAAAAAAACGTGGGAAGAGGCAAATATTTTCCCAGTAGGGAAGGGGGCAAAGTAAATAAATGAAAGATGAAAGATAACATTCCGGGATCACAATGCCACCAAGATGCAGCCTCTGGTGTGGGGTTTGCGGCAGAGCCCCTAAGCAGGCAAATTCCAGTCAGAGCAGAGCACAAAGCAGATGGACAAGGACTTTGCCTGAACTGGCACTCAGAACCTTAAATAGAAAACACCGAGTGTGTGCTCAGCTCCCAGAATGTGACGGGGAACGCAAGGACATCCACCGCTTTTAAAAACAGGCAAATTTAAAAAAAAAAAAATAGATTTTTATTGCTTCCAAAGTTATTCTCTGTTCTTTGGAGGCTTTTGTGCTTTGGCACCATGTGGATTTTATTTTGGATTCTTAGGTTAAAAGAATATGATGAATATTTTCAACATTAAAAAAAAAAAGGCCAAACACCTAAAGCTCTATTTTTCATGGAAGGGAACTTTGCCCTTGTGTCTCTGATGTGAATCTTTGATATCCTGCCAGGATTTGATTTTGAGCCGTTAATCCATTCAAATGATATAAAAATATCTGTGTGCTCTGCCCCGTGACCCACAGCTGGAGACACTGGGGGGGGGGGAGGCAGCAGCACAGACGATGTTTCAGGGGGCCCAATGGTGGACGTCGGGGTCAGAGATTCCTGAAGAGGACCATTTCCTAGAGCGTCTCTATATAAAGATTCTTAGCAAGTGTCTTTCTTTGGCGTCTTCTGAGTCATTTACCTTCCCTTTTCCTCGAGCTGAAAGAGATCGATGAGACAAGATGTTAGACTGAACATACATGCCTCTCTTCAAATCCTTTTAATTATCTGGATTTTTTTTCTCCTTTTTTTCTGTTCTTCCTTTTTTATTTCTTTTTCCTTCCTTCCTTCTCTCCTTTCTTCCTTCTCTCCTTCCTCCCTTCCTTTTTTCCTTCCTTTCTTCTTCTGACTTGTTAGTCTTGTGATAGGTTAGTCTCTAATTCCTGGGATAGTTCTGCCCAGGCTAGTTTCTTACTTCCTGGACTCAAATTACTGGGACTCCTGGTGCATGCCACTATGTCTGGCTTAGGATGCACACACACCCACACACACACACACACACACACACACACACACACACACAGAGAGAGAGAGAGAGAGAGAGAGAGAGAGAGAGAGTTACTTTTGAAACTTTCTCTTTGAGCCATGGATTGTCTGAAAGCCCGATGCTGTTTCCAAGATGGATTTAGTTTCCGAATACTTGGAGGTCTGTATTAGTTCTCTTCCGTATTAATTTCCACTTTAATGCCACCATGGACAGAGAATTCATTATGTATTGTTGTTCCAATTGCTCTAAATTTTTTGAAGTCTGCTGTGGGACCCAGGATATATTTTAGCTAAAACAAACATTCTGCTGTTGTTAGAGGATTCTGTAAGTGCTGACTAACCCTATTAGTTCAAGGAGCTGAGTCTCCTCTCTGGTTTTCTATCTTATCTGTTTTATCTGATGTTCAAAGACGATGATGAAGTTTCCACAGTGGTTCTCAGTTTTTCTTGGCCTCTCTTATCTCTATTATTTTGCTTCATATATTTTTCAGCTCTGCATTTTTGATGCACCCGTTCAGAACTTTATGCACTTTCTTAGTGTGCTTTCTCTTTCTGTTTCTGATAATTTTCTTTGTTCTAAAGTCTACTTCATCTGACATGAACATGATAATTTTTTACCTTATTTGGATGAATCTTTAAATGATAGCCTGTTTTCAATAGTTTGTCCTTTTTCTTTATTGTTAAATTTGGAGTAAGCTCCTTATCAATGATGTATAGTTGGGTCATGTTTTTAATTCTATTCTGCCAATTTATTTATTTTCAAGACAAGATCATGCCATGTATTCCAGGCTCTCATTGGCCTCCTAAATTATAAGTCTCTGTCAATCTCTTTTAATTAATGTGTTTTGGCTGTTTACATTTAATGTAACTGTTGAGATGTTGAGGCATAACTACCATTTTATGTTTTGTTTCTTTTCTGTTTTCTGAATTTTTGTTGGCTATGATTTGCTTATGTTTTTTTTTTTCTTCCCATAGGTTATTTGACCACTTTTCAACGTTTAACACAACATTTCAATGTATGTGTAGCATTCACAAGTATACTGTTGTATAGTTTTTCAGTGGTTGCTTTTGGTATTAACAGTTATTTATCAGTCTATGGATGCTATCATTTCACCAGGTTCAGTGGTATATAGACATCCTACACTCTTCCTCTGTAATGTAATTATTACAAACATTTTCCCATATACTTTTAGGATAATACCAGACATATTTTTTTGGTTCAATCCGCAAGTATAATTCAGAAAAATCAAGAGAAGAGATTTTAAAAATTTTTTAAGTCTCTTTTCTTCTTGAACTTGCTAATTTCCACTGTTCTTCTTTCTAATTGACAGATTCTTCCTTCCCTCCATTCTGCTCTTGAAGCCAATTAGTGGGATTTAAAACTTAACTTTTACTTCTTGGTCCTCAAATTTCCACTTGTCATTTTAAAATATGAATATTTCTTTCCCAGGGCTAAGTTTTTATTTGTCTCAAGCAGAACTGTAATTGCCTTTTGAAGCAGCTTTGCTGTGGATAATTCAAACTGTTCTTAGCTCACTCAAAAATAAATAAATAAATAAATAAATAAATAAATAAATAAATAAATAAATCCCCATTGTTCTCAGTTGGTGAACTGCTTAGGAAGGATTGGGAGGTGTGGCTTTGTTGGAGGAAGTGTGTCACTGAGGGTGAGCTTTGAGGTTACAAAATACCATGCCAGGTCCAGTCTTTCTCTCTGCTCTGCTCTGCCTGCAAGTTTTGGGTCAGGTGTGAGCTCTCAGGTATTGCTCCAACACGCTTCGAGCCTCCCTGCTGCCATGTTCCCCAACACCATGCTCACGGACTAATGCTCTGAAACAGTAAACAAGCCCCCAATTAAATGCTTAAATGACCAAGACAAGGCCGGGCAGCGGCGGCGCACGCCTTTAATCCCAGCACTTGGGAGGCAGAGGCAGGCGGATCTCTGTGAGTTCGAGGCCAGCCTGGGCTACCGAGTGAGTTCCAGGAAAAGGTGCAAAGCTACACAGAGAAACCCTGTCTCGAAAAACCAAAAAAAAAAAAAAAAAAAAAAAAAAAAATGACCAAGACAATATGTTGTCTTGGTCATATTTTCTCTTCACAGCAGTAGTAACCCTAACTAAGAAAGTGAGTGTGAGCAGGTGAGTGTTTAAGAGCCATGTGGACAGCCCGTGGTAGTGTCTGCTTTCACTGTGTTGTGCACCACTGCCCACCCTTGAGGATAGGAGGAGACTCTCGCCATCTCACTGAAAGTACCAAGCAGACGCCATAATAGGCTGCTCAGTTTTCTCCTAGGATCAGGCCTCAATTTCAGTTTCCTGAGACTTGAGTAAGCAGTTTCTGGGAAGGCCATGAACAAAAGACATAGTCCTTGCAGTAGCTCCCTTTCTGCACGTACTCTGACTGTTCAAGGTCCAGTCAGTTGTTTACTATCTGGGACCCCTCACCAACTTAGAGCTGCATGCATGGGTCAACATGAACGTGTGAAGCCAGAGAGTCTCCATGGCAGCTCAAGGACAGAGCCTGGGCTACTGAGTCAGCCCCCACAGTCAGTAAGTGCTAGGCCAGCCAGCCCCCATGGCAGCTCAAGGACAGAAACTGGGACTTGTCCAGGCCTACCCAAAAATGATAACTGTAACCCCCAACCAGTAAATTCAAAGGTTACACACCCTCACCCAATCTTATGACACCAAGGCTTGTACCACCTGTTCATGGTTTTTCTCTTTAAAAATCCCTCACCCTGAGAGCTCAGGGCCATCCTCCTTCACCTGGCTAGCCAGTGTGTCGGATGTGGACCAAGCTCAAACTTGTAATAAACCCCTTTGTGTTTTGCATCGGATATTGGCTCTGTGGTGGTCTTGCTTGGGGGTCTCGAGGCGCAGCCACAACAGGTCCACCTAGGGTCTTGTTGGGATGAAGGAGTCCAGTATGTACGCTCAGTTAATCTGGATTAGGCAGTGCTAGAGACTTTATACTCGAGGCATGAATTCCAGTCCTGGCTTGCAGCTGTGACCTTGAGTCTTGTAGCTGTGACCTTGAGTGATTTGAGTAAGTTAGCCTTCCTCCTCCACTTCTTTCTCTGTAAAATGGGCATGGCAGATACAGGCTTGATGTGAAGGTTAAGGGGCTTGAGAATGAGGCCAGACACTCCTAAAATCCGACCTGCTTCACATCCGGGTTTTCTAAAGCCAGTGCTTTTTTTCAAGTCACAGAGGAGTCATAGTGCATCTTGGAACCACCGCCACAGCTGTCTGGATTTCCCTGCCCTCCTTTGCTTATTTTGGATAAAGGGGATGGACAGTCAGATGTGTAAGCAACCTGTGTGAGACAGGTTCGGGGCGTGATCTCTGAATAACGAAGGAGTCATGGACAGATGAGCGGGCAGGTATGTCTCCAAAGGACAAAGAAGAGGCATGCATAGACACTCACAGCTGTTTCCCAGGTTAAAACTGATTAGTGAGCTGTGCTTTCCCTATTTAAAAATATTGTAGGATGCTGTCAATCAACATCTCACATAAACGGTTTTCAGTGATGGAATTGCCATAAGCTATGGAGGAAGGCTTTTTTGTTGCCTCAGAGGATTCAGGGGAATATAAAACTGTCTATACAGCATCAGGTGGACGGGCATTGTTTCCCCCCTCTGACTGTAGACCGGCGATCTTCTTGGTTCAGGACGTCTTCCATTCCTTGTCCCTGTCCCCATGCTCATCTTCCAATTAGGACGCTCTGGAGACTTCAGGCCTTCTGATCATTTCTCTCAAAAGCAGACTCTAGAAAGAACAACACTTTTTTTCAGTCCTGTGTTCTGAATGTTGCCTTCTTATCAGATTTGGTAATTCCCCCCACCTTTAAACAGAGCCGGGTTAATTGCACTCAATTGTTTGAAGCCAGGCTGAAAATAGGCGCAAATTACACTCATTAAACCTTTGAGAGACGCACGAGTTAAAGAAGGCTACTGTTCTCTTCTTCAATAAATGGTACAACAGCTTGGAACCTGATTCACAGCTACTTTCCAACACTCTCAATATTATGAGATATATGAGCATTCAGCCTCCCAAAGCTATTTCCACCCCACCATCCTGAAGCATGGCAACGTCTGTTGCTGAGCCTATTCCAGGGATGTTCATGGATTTGCATACTGAATAGGGAACTTCCCATAAGAACACAAAGACGCTAGTGGAGAAATCCTTCCTTTCTTAGCAGTAGCTGGTGGGACTAGGTTGCAGTAGCACATTCATTGGGAGACCTATACCTGATGGAGAGTGAAACTTCATGACAGGCACCTACAAGGTGTTAGCTAATGAGGTGCTGTAGTGGAGCTCTCTCAAACCCACCGCTTTCCAAGACACACAGCAATTGCAGTGCGTCTTGAGGACATGGCCACAGCTTTCTGAATTCTGTCACTTTCAGTTGATGACTTCGGACAGAGGGACAGGAAATTAGATGTGTAAGCAAGCACGGCAGAAAAGATTGAGTGGTTTCTGAACATCCTTCACCAGGCACTGCCGTGTGCAATGTGAGCCCATGAAGAGAGTGAAGAGTTATCAGTTTCCTCTGCATAGGAGGTTTCTCTGCTCCAGTCCAAGAGGTACTGATACTGTAGTTACTGTTCTGTTGGAAGCTCTGCCTCAGCAACCCCCATCCTCTACAAACCCTGCCCCTTTCAAAAAGCCCACCTAGTGATGGCTCCTCCCCTGGAGCTGCTCAAGACCACCCTACAGGGTATTTAAGCTCTGGTCCATAGACCTGACATGTGACTTCTCCTTCCCCCAAGATCACCCAGGAATGCTTTGCTCATTAAAACTGGACTCTTAGTTCGGCTTAATTTGGCTCATTGCCTAGGTGGAGAAACCTAACACTGGGGATTCAAAATTACTGATTAGTTACCATAATTAGAACCAGAATGTCAATTTTCGTTCAGATTAAGAACCACTTCTGACAAGCAAAATCTCATCGACAACATCATAGATCAGTGTTGTTATTGTTTGTTTGTTTTAGGTTTTTTGTTGGTTTTTTATTGTAGTTGTTGTGATTTGGTAAATGTCTTAATCATTATTTTTGGTAAGCTTTTGATTTTTTTTCCCTGGGAACTTTGAGTCAGAAAATCTCCCCCCCCCCCTTCTCTCAAACCAAGTTAGAGTCTCTTAATTGCTGGGGGAGCATCTTTAACTGGCTGTGTCTGTTCTGCACATAGCTGGTTCCTAAGTAAGAATTCTGACATTCAGGAGAGTTGCTGCTCTCCTCACCACCCCCCATGACACACACACACACACACACACACACACACACACACACACAGCTGTGATCCTTTGGCCATTGTCCTCCATCTCATTTTGAAAAGAAAAATTTTGGCATGTGAAAAGATAAACAAGAAATAGAAATAAGTAATGTTAGATAATTGGCACCCAAAGACTCTGGTACATTTAAGACGGCACTTCTCAAAATGTTGTCACTGTGTCCTCCGCGTCAGGAAGCTTCATGGAGAGTTCTTTAACAAGGGAGATTACTAGGCACCACCCCAGGTAAAGTCACTTAGAGATTTTGTGGCATGAGCTTGGAAACCCTACATTTCCATTAAAAATGTTTGTTAAGCCGGGCGGTGGTGGCGCACGCCTTTAATCCCAGCACTCGGGAGGCAGAGCCAGGCGGATCTCTGTGAGTTCGAGGCCAGCCTAGGCTACCAAGTGAGTCCCAGGAAAGGCGCAAAGCTACACAGAGAAACCCTGTCTCGAAAAACAAAAAAACAAAACAAAAAAACAAAAAAAACAAACAAACAAACAAAAAAAAAAGTTTGTTACGGTTTTACTGAGTGTGTGTGTGTGTGTGTGTGTGTGTGTGTGTGTGTGTGAAGGGAGGGGCTGGAGAGAAGTACACACCACATCGGGCATGGGGAACTCAGAAGACAACCTGTGGGCCGGAGGGCAGGTGCCTTTACTTGCTGAACCATCTTGCTGACCTTGGGGACCCTAGGGACAAGCTTCCTGCGTGGTTCTTATGTTCAAGGACATTTAAAGAGAGTAAACTTGGTTGAAACAGTTGTTCCTCTTCAGCCTCCTCCTCCCAAGTGACAACTTAACAATCACTTGGACCAAACCTGACTTTTCCATTGATAAACACAGAAGGGATGGGAAGGAGGCAGAGTTAACAGGTGTGTGGTATGCGCTGGGCACAGGGCTAACTGGGAAACTTACTTAAATATTACATCTCTTTGTTGAGATGTTAATGAGATGGAGAGTTAAGGTTATAAAAAGAACCAGGGTGAGTATTCCATCTCTATAATCAGATAATTGCACCAGGAAGCATCTCCCGCAGCTGGGAAAGAGACCAGCAGCTGTGCAGGGTCCAGGGGATAGACAGACAGACACATTATTCAGAGAGACCTCGTCGTGGCACTCAGTGGCTAGAACCCTCCAGCATTCTGGTGAGTAGTAAGCTTTTCTGTCACGTGCCGGAGGCTAATCACCAAGACTATCACAGCTCCCTAAACTAGTCTATCAGCTACCTCCTATTGCAATCCTCCTCGGACATCCTGGAAGCGCCCTTCTAGCATTTTCTCTTCACATAGACCCTAGGAGGGAGGTGTCAGTATCTGTTTTAAGAAAGAACGTACCATGGAACTTCTGCACTGCAGCAGGGGCAGTGAGCAGCTGAGGCTGCCAAGTCTGCTTGATTCTAAAACCCCCGAGGCCCACACGCTGGGTTCGATGAGGTAAGGCACCGATGCTAATACCTGAGCGTTACAGAAAGTCGGTGCGGTTACGCAACTACAGAAAACCTTCCAGAGGTGGCTGTTTGTTATATATTCACTTTCTTCCTGCATGGGTCCCCTGACCCACATTTATTCTTTTAAGCCTCAAATTTGCACATTTAATCTATGATGAGAAGGCAACATGTTGCAACCGAGAAAGAGAGAGAGTGGTTCTGGGAACCACACTCCTCTGGCGTTCCAGTCAGCACTGCCCAGTTATCAGGAGCACCCCAGTGTGGGCGGAGCCTGGGAAATGACTACTCATCGTGACTACGGATAGATGGGCCCAGGATGTAACCCCACATCAAACAGACGGTAAGTCATACAGCAACACAGGTATTAGCCAAATGCTCCAAGGGAGAAACATAAACCCACCTGCAACCATATTTCACACGGGTTCTTAAAAGCAAAATGTGTGGACAAACAACAGAAACAACAGAAAATGATTTTCATAGCTCTTGGGTCTGGGAAGTCTAAAACTGAAGGTACTGGCAGCTTGTTGTCTGGCAGGAGCTACTTCCTACACACATGCTGTTTCACAATACCTTTACAGAAGCAGGGAAGGAGCTTTGGGGTGGTTTTAAAAAATCTGTTTTGAGAGTAATTTTTATGTGTATGGATAGTTTGCCTGCACCACCTGGATGCAGTACCCATATAGGCCAGAAGAGGGCGACAGACCTCCTGAGACACGAGTTACCTACTGCTGTTAGCCACTATGTGGGTGCTAGTGATCAACCCCGAGGTCCTTTGGAAGAGCAGCCAGTGATCTTAACTGCTGAGCCATCTTTCCAACCCCATGCCAGGGTGGAGGGGTAATAGGGGAATTTTTCCAGTCATAAGGATTTTGTCCTTATGACCTAGTCACCACAGAAGGTCCTGCCTCCTGACTGTAGTGGTCAAGAGAGGCCCCCAGTGGCGATCCTAGCTGACCAGAGCACTAGGAGGCTCCCAATATTGGTCTGAGATCTGCAGCAGCAGCCATGACTGAGAACCCTGGGTACAAAGGCTGTCAGATCTTCAAGCAGAAACCACATAACACACAGCTTCTGTAACCAGTTTGACAGCCCATGAGCACAATTGACTGGACAGGCAGTGATACCAGAGTTGACAGCCTTCTGAAAGCCAGGTGTCCTGGAATCAAGGGGAATCACACACACACACACACACACACACACACACACACACACACACACACGCCAGGTTTTGCAGACGCACGCAAGAACTCCCAATACAGCAAACTGTGTTTGAAAGCCTATAGCAAAAGTTGGGACAGCTCTAGGTGGAAATTACAGCTTTAGTCAGGGCAACCTGAGATGAAGTCCTTGATAGCCAACAGCCAAGAGCAAGCTCAAATCCCTGGCTAGCACAGCACTGGCCAAACCTTCAGAAGTCCCCTCCCAGGGACTGGGGAAAAGGGATAGAGCTGAGGACCTGATTGGGCTCTTTCTTCTCTTTGGTGTGACAACTCTCTCCTGATTGGTCCCATTTCACACCTCATTTGGCTGCACATGCATCCAATCAGAGCCCCCGGGTTCCCCAGGCCCTGGAGAGACAGGAGTGTCTGGTTGCTTGTTGGTGCCAGAGGAGAAGGAAAAGGTCAGATGGGAGCCTGGCTTCCTGGAGGGATTCCTGATGGGAGTCTGGCTCCCTGAGATGGCAGCACTAACCAGGGGCCGGCTCCCAGATGCCCGCACTCTCTTGAGAGGAAGAAGCCTAAAGACTCAGTCAGATCCAGCTCTGGCCGGGAATGGGTCTTAGACACTTGCAAGGAAGGGAAGACTATTCCAGAGACAGACCTTGCCACGGGCAGGGGAACCTGCGTGGGTTCCCATTGCTCTAACTCTGAAGGACCAGAGATACAGGTCCTGCTCCAAGACCCACCATTCCTGCCCCGGCCTTGTTGGTTACCTGCCCTCTGCAGGCGTGTTCTGCAAGGGGTTGTTCTTTGTTGAGATCTCAACATCCTCCCTGAGCTGCCATGCTAACTCAACAACAACAACAACAACAACAACGGCTCAGTTGGGATTTCTATAGATGTGATAAAACACCAGGATCAAAAGCAACTTGGGGAGAAATGCGTTTTTTTCGTTCTATAATCCATCATCCCGAGAAGTCGAGACAGGAACTCCAGGCAAGAACCTGGAGTCACGACTGATGCAGAGACCAGCAGAGACCAGGGAGGAGTGTCCCTTAATGATTTTCTCCCCTGGCCTTGATTAGTCTTTTTTCTGACACTATCCAGGACCACGTGCCCAGGGGTGGCACTGCCCACAGTGAGCTGGGCCCTCCCATATCAACTGTCAATCAAGAAAATGCCCTTCAGACTTGCTTACGTGGAGTCCTGGGTTCCGACACTCTCTCACGCTGTGATCTGCTACAAGCAGATCTAAAATCAGATCGCACTATCCTTCCCATCCAGAGGTGTAGTGGTGACAGTCGGGAGGAACAGTTGGCTTGGGGGACATTTTTAAATGTAGCACAACAGTCGTTCTGAAGTGTGGTCTACAGAGCGGCATATAGCAATCTTACTCTGGAGGGAATGCCACTTGTACTTGCTCATCCAAAAGAAATACATTTTTCAACCCAATTTTGCAGCCCACCTCCCTTTTCAAAAGAAGCCGCGCATTCCCATCTCTGTACATGACTCAGTTGCCACAAAATCTGAATCTTTCCCTGAGATCAAAGAGAAAAAGGAAGTCAGGAATAATGCTTTCTAGGTTTGGGCCAGAGCGGCACCGGGACAGGCAGGGCCATTTCAGGGCCATGGCACCCTAGGGAAGCATGAAGCTTCATGAAGAGCTACACACATCTGGCAAGATTTGCCTCTGCACAGTGGTCCCCACACCTCATCCTGCATGTATCCCCAACACTTCCTCAGTTTACACCATCTTTTCCCTTGGTATTGAATTCCTCCCGTTCAGTCTTCCAGGCTTCCTCTTCCCTAAGAGCTGACTTTCTCTTCCCTGCTTCAGAAAGGGAAGTAGAAACCCACAGCAGGCTAGGCTAGTTCTCAAAGTCGCAGGCGGAAGCTTTAGACAGGGCAGGCGGTTGTCTGCTGACCGTGGTCGATGGGTTGTCTCCGTCATGTGAACATACTCATGACACTCGCTTGGGTCCTGCAGTCTTTTGAACTTTGCATCCACGATGGCTCCCCGAACCTTCCTCTGCCTGTGTCACGTAACCACTACCGTGTGTACTTAACAAATGCCAACTGAATCAGGAAAGGAATCGGGGCTCAGGGTCGCGCACACACGTTTCTCACCAGCAGCAATCCAGTCAAGGAAAACTGGACATATTTTCATGCTGCTCTTTTTTCTTATATTTTCTTCTTTTGCTTTTTTGCTGATTTTTTTTCAATTAAAAAAAAAAAAACTAGGGATGGAGAAGAAAGATCTAAGGGTAGGGGAAGGAACTCTTTTCCATCTGACTGGTGATGTTATTCGCTCTGATTTTAAATAGCCATCTGAGTTCATTTCATGAGAAAGCAAATATTTCACGCTAGAACCGAAGAGCAGAAGGTAAATTTTATCTTCTCCTTGGTCAGGCAGGCTTGTATGATGAAATAGACCACTTCACTTTTAATTTAAAAGGAAAGAGAAGAATTGAGCAAATATTTTCACTGTAGACTATTTGGACAGCTTTTATTAATAAAATCCATTCCCAAGCCGAGCCTGGAGGCCAGACCTTAGGACTCGAAACAAGAATAAAGCAAATCCACTGTTTATTGAAATAATATTTCTAAACCTATCTGCTGTTCACAAACACAAAATGTTGCAAAGTCCAGGAGCAGCTTCCTCGGGGGAGGGTGTCAGGCTGTGGAGACCCAGTGACTCATTGTTTGCTCTAGCAGTGTTGATGTATCTCCTTGTCAGTCTCTGTGTTCCCGCTTGATTCCCAAATCCCCATCTTCTTTCTAATGAAAAAAAAAACATCTTTGAAAAATTGCTTACCATACTGCCATCTCAGAGAAAAATCTCACAGTGTAGCCCTGATTGATTACATTTTCTCAGAGCTGGATTTTGCTAAATTACCTCTAGGAAGCAGGCAGTGGAGAGAGGAAAGAAAAACGCTCACGGACATTAACTGGCGCAATAGATCACTTCTTCTCGGTGCATTATAAAATCAAGCTTTGGATTGCTTCCCAGCTCTGTGACTGATGTGCGCAAGTGCATGTGTGCGTGCGTGCGTGTGTGTGCGTGCTTGTGTGCATGCTCGTGTGCATGTGTGTGTATCTCTGTGTGTCTGTGTGTGTTGCTAGGGTTTGAACCCAGGGTCTTCTACATGCGAGGCAGAGTCTCTGCCACTGATCCATCTTACTAGTCTTCTCTCCTACTCTTCTTTTTAGAAATTGTCTTCAGGAGAGTATTTTGATGTATCTAGAGAGAAAGCATTATGGTTTTGTTTTATTTAAGATGTGTTTTGTTTTAAAATTATGTGCATCTGTGTGTGTGTGTGTGCCTGTGTGTGTACGTGTATGTGTGTGCCTGTGTGTGTGTGTGTTTGTGTTTGTGTGTGTGTGTGTGTGTGTGTGTGTGTGTGTGTGTAGACAAGAAGAGGGTATCAGTGTAGCTGGAGTTACAGGAGCTGGTGAGCTGCCAGATGTGGATGTTGGGAGCCAATAAGGATGTTGAGTAGCAATAAGGAAGGAATTGTTTATATTCAACCTCTCACAGAACAAGGGTGCCTCTTCCCAGCTAGAGGGTCTGCCATCTTGGGCAGGCAGGAGGTGACAGGGACGGTGCTTCTCCACAGATTCACTGGCTCACCTCCACAACGCTTGGAGACTCAGTCACAGCTGCAAGGCAGAGGCACCCAAAGATGCTTCTGAAGAGAAAGCACCTGCCCTTGCCTGTGAGGAGAGCCCTAAGAAGGAGAGAGGCTGGAGGTCGAAGCTGATCACATTGCCTTTCTCTGCTCACACTGGGCTCTTGTGGCACTCCTTCAGCAGCAAGGGAGAAGCCAGAATACCGAGAAAAGGGTTTCCTTCTTTCCTTCATGTTAGGGAGGCCGCCACTGCTCATTCTTTCTCAAGTTAAAATAATGCCCATATGCATGGATAGCCCTATACATGTATCATGTATACAACACATAGACTGAAAGATATAGAACATGTATTTTTATACACTGACATATACCCAGATGCTATGTATTCTATATACGTTGAGCATAGTGTATACATTTGTGTGTGTACATTTCTGGATAAATCACTAACTTCTTTTCTGCAGCAGACAAGATCCCAGTGCACAGATGTCCAACTCAGCCTTTCTCAGCTGAGGCTGTGTGAGAATTATTTCCCAAGAATGCATGTAATGAGTTAAGTCTGGTCTATGCATCCACAGTGATACTGGTTATGAATTAACTTGGGTCTAAGTGCCCAGAATGGTACCAGCTATCTGCCGTTTTTAGCACGATCTCTGGACAAAATGTCCACTTGCATAATTGTCTCTGCATGTCTTCTTGTCTTCTGTAAATGGCCTTGGATAGCTCCCCTTATTTAGAAGTTAGAAAAGGTAAGTCAGGGATGGAAAGACACTAAGAAAAATATGTCACCTCTGCACAACGGCCAGCTTCTTCTTGCCTTTCTTCTCCAGCTTCTCCCCTCTGCCCTCACCCCCAGAGGGCAGAAGAGCCTCCTCCTTAGACATGAGGAACCAGCATGGAGGTGGACCCACAGCGTCTGAAAGTGCACTTTGGATGCATTCCAGCTCGGCTGGGAGTGATGTGAGACTGATTTGTTCTCCTAGGGAGAGACTCGTCACTTATATAGTGATATAAAATGTACTCCACTTTATAGCATGTGCAAACGCTGCCTAGGTGATCAAAACAATGTAATAATAAAGGCTCGAGGAACTGCTCAAAGATAGGATGCATTATTTATGCTTCGAGGGAGTAATGCTTCCTTTCTCTTAAGCACTTGACTCTTGGCAACCCTGGCTGGCTGGCAGTTTACAAGGCTGAACTAATGTTTGTCATTAAGAAAAACCCCACTGCCTCCGCGTGTATCATGTAGTTGCCATGGGCCAGGTACAACCAGGGATTAAACGGAAGCACATATAATGTGGTAGTTTAAAAATAACTCTGACGGTGATAACAGTAGCGTGGATGGTTGTTCTTGCCACCACACAGCCTCTCCCCTACCCCGGTGGCAGCTCCTGTCCCTCAGGACCCCTCTTCCTACTGGAGTCTTTCCCTGGTCCTGGACAGAAGGCAGGATTCAGGCCTGAGCTATTAAAGGTGCTGTGTGTTCCTCTGTCTATAGTGATTGGTTCAGAGATCCAATCAGACAGTTGACAATACTTCTCCTTCTTGAGCTCAACTACAGCCTCGGAGAAGGGCCAGCCTGGGGGTGCCTAAGGCTAGAACCCAAGCAGTCTGCAGCAAATGGAGGAGATCAATTGATTGCTAACAACAGTCTAAGCTACTAAATCTATCCAAGCTGGAAGCCAGCCCAGCCCCAGGGCCTTCCAGCTTTCTGAGCCCATAAATTTGCTGTTTGCCATAAGCTGATCTGATTTGGGTTTTTTAACCATTGAAAGCTATGGAGTAACTAATCAATGCTGATGACAGCCACACAGAGACTGCGCCTGTGTGTTGCGGTAAGACAACGGGCTTTTGTGAAGAGGGAACTGCTATTAGGTACTAAGACCATAAAGATTTCATAGGAGCCCTGCCTTGACAAGATGCAGGCTGTAACAACTGAACCCTTAGGATAGGACACATTTCTGCTCCACCTTGGGGAGACACCAGGGTGAACAGACTGATAGGAGCTCCATCCAGACTAGCTGGTGCAGCATCGCAGTCGGGTACCTGCTCTAGGGGAGTCCACAGAGCCTTAAAGCAACGAGTCAAAATAACAAAACAAGCAAGACGGTCTGGAGGCTGGAGAGATGCTTCAGCAGTGGAGAGATGACGGGCGTGCGGTTCCCTGTGCTCACAACAAGAGACTCCCAAACACCTGTAACTCCAGCTCCAGGGCATCCAACACCACCCTCCTCTCACCTCCAGTGACACCCTCATGCATGAGCACATGTACACACACACACACACACACACACACACACACATACATACACACATACACACACACACATACACACACACACATACACACACACATACACACACTCACACACACACTCACACACATACATACACACACATACACACACATACACACAACTCACACACACACTCACACACACACACATACACACACACACAATCAACAAAAGCAAAAATAAATCTTTTTTTATTTTATAATTTAATTAATTTTACACATCAGCCACGAATTCCCTTGTTCTCCCCCCTCCCGCCCACCCTCTTCCCCCACAAAAATAAATCTTAACAAAAAATCTTAACAAAAGATAGTCTCCAGTCCTCAGATATTAGACGCCAGATGCACAGTTACATGCGCCGCATCCCTAAAGTAGAGCCGAAGAAAGGACCTGCCTGATGGGAAAGTAAATAGAACATTTGCCTGAGCGGCCACTGTGCTCAGTCAAGCTGTGTTCAGACATACTCTTGGTCTCTAACCAAAATGAGATGCTATCCTTTTTCCTAGACAGCCCCCCCTCAGTGTGTACATCACTGGGGAACCTGCTGAAGTTCAACAGTCTATTGATCACCCTCTTTATTTCCTTAGTTTGTTCATTTATTTTTGAGACATGGTCTCACTATGTAGCTCTGACTGTCCTGAAACTCACTGTGTAGATCAGTCTGGCCTCAAATTCACGGAGATCTGCTTGCCTCTGCGTCCAGAGAGCTGAGATTAAAAGCGTGCACCACCATGCCCAGCTCCTGAAGTGTGGCTGGCTAGGGGACTGACTGCAGACTTCTTTCCTTGGTTGATTTTTCAAAGTCATAGAAAGAACCAAAACCAAAACCAATGACAGAGAGAGAGAGAGAGAAAGAGAGAGAGAGAGAGAGAGAGAGAGAGAGAGAGAGAGAGCGAGAGAGAGAGCCAATGACTGTGCTCTCAGGCTCCAAAACTCTTTGGGTCCCCAAACTGCTGAAAAGTGAGATTAGGACTGGATGTGTAGGCAGAGGGAGTGGCTGCCTTGAGACTCTAGGGCCTACCTTTACCAGCCAGGCCACTGAACACTTCAGCGTATAACGTCCTGTGGATGCCAAAGGATGGTCACTGCGCTGTTAAAAACTCATGTCACTGAATGTTTTCTCTATAAATCCCCGAATGCCACCCATCCATTCAGAGAGTAAGACTGTGTTTCCAGAAGATGGCTACAGAACTCTCTCCGGCAGTGGCTGTGTGACCATGACACTCCCATTTCAAGAGCTAAAGTCTGGTTTTCTAGCTCACCGTGCCCTTGGAGCCCAGGCATGTTTCATGGCTGCTTTGACCAAAAGAATGCGGAAAGAATGCTGAGTCAGGCCTGGGTATATTGTGTCTGTTGAAATCCAGGTGTCCTGTGTGACTACTTTGAGAAGCCTCAAGAAATGAGAAGAGATGAGACATTCTGTGGGAAGGGAGAGGACAAGAATGGGGCGCAGAACTCAAGGAATCTCCTTGGATGATCTGCCCGGGCCAGGATCCAGGTGATCCCAGAAACAAACACTACCTGTCTACACCTTTGTGAAATCCAAAGAGGAAGCCATATGGCTGGACCCACCTCAAGACAATGAAATATAATCAATTAATGTTTAAAGCCACTAAGACCTGGGGAGGTTTTGTTAGAAGCAGTAATGGCCACTTGGAACAGACAGATAGTTTACCAATCTAACTGCCCCTTAAAGTATAGTGGATGTGGTAGCTGTTTTTAAAATATTGAATTTCATATAATAGCATGTACCATATTCATCAGGGTTCTTCACACACACACACACACACACACACAAAAAAAAAAAAAAAAAAAAAAAAAAAAAAAAAACCAAAAAAACAATTGAGGCCGTTTGTGGCTGAGTGGAGAAAAGCTTTTGGAAGGACAGGGAGTAGTTCATGAATCATCATAAGGCCTGAAAATTGATCTGTGGACAAGCAAGAAGAAACACTCAAAGCTATGGCCCCCAAATCCTTCTGGAGACGAAGACACTGACCCACTGTCATAGGGATGACAGGGCACTCCAAGTCCCTTTGTTTTGGCATCAATAGTCTATTCATAGTTTAGGCATAGCTGGGTGGCATAGGCTTCCATCCTGGCTATGAGGGAGGCTGGAGAAATAAGTTGTCAATATTTTGGATTTTGCCTTCAGGAATATTCGTTGTACTTATCAACTCCATAAGGAATAAGAGTGGTTCCTCCAAAGACAGAACATTAAAGTCCAGAAGCCAAAATGAATATCACTGCCACTAGGAACTGAAGCCTTACTATAAGCTTATGCGAGCATATGCATATCAAGAAAGGGGTATTTATTTCATATCGGGCCATTTCTATATTATTGCAACCCCTTTGCAATGAATACAGCATTCTAAAAAATAACATTAAATTTGTCATCCATATTCAAATTAATAGGGCTTACAAGCAAGATGTGAAGTGCTGTATCTTCTTAAAAATCTCTGTAGATTTGTAAGTAGGACATAACACAAATATTAATAGTCACACTGAAAATATTAGCACTGCAAAGGCAAGTTAAATTTGTGATGGAAAGAAATACTAAAATAAACATTTTTTTTTAAACAAAGTGAACGCCCCTTGATGGACGGGGAGGGAGGGAATACAGAGGGTAGTGAGTGAGGGTGGTAAGAGTCAATGGTGTAATGTTTGGGAGAAACCACATGGTAAACACTTTCAGAACAAAGAAGTGAGTCACGGTGAGCTGAGAGTAAAAATATGTGGAGGATTGTGGTTGGTTGTTTTTGCTCTTTTGGGGGACCTGCCATCCAGCTCCCAAATAAATCACACACGGAGGCATATTCTTAATTATAAATGCCTGGCCTCAGCTTGGCTTGTTTCTTGCCAGCTTTTCTTAACTTTAAATTATCTCATCTACCTTATGCCTCTGGGCTTTTCCCTTTTCTTACTTCTGTATATCTTACTTTCACTCTTACTCCATGGCTAACTGGGTGACTGGGTGGCTGACCCCTGAAGTCCTCCTCTCCTTGTTCTCTTGTTCCTTCTTCCTTCCAGATTTCTCCTTCTATATAGTCTCTCTGCCTGCCAGCCTCACCTATCCTTTCTCCTGCCTTGCTATTGGCCATTCAGTTCTTTATTAGACCATCGGTGTTTTAGACAGGCACAGTAACACAGCTTCACAGAGTTAAACAAATGCAACATAAACAAACACAACACATCTTAAAATAATATTCTGCAGCCGGGCAGTGGTGGCGCTTGCCTTTAATCCCAGCACTCAGGTGGCAGAGCCAGGTGGATCTTTGTGAGTTCGAGGCCAGCCTGGTCTACAGAGCAAGATTCAGGAATTGCACCAAAACTACACAGAGAAACCCTGTCTTGAAAAAAAAAAAAAAAAAAACTACAACAGTGGATGATGGGTGGTCTCCTAGACAGTGTCTTAATCCTGTGCTCATCATGACCATCCATGAAGGTTGTGGTGGTGTGAATGAACAATGTCTCCCAAAGGCTCATGTGTTTGAACACTTGATCACCAGTTTGTGGTGCTGTGTGGGAGAGGACATGGAACTTTGGTGATATGGAGCCTCAGTGGAGGAAATACATCACCGAGGTGGGAGGCTTTCAGAGTTTTTAGCTTCACCCCCACTTGCTCTCTCTGTTTCCTGTATATGCAGCCTGAGATGTGGCCTCTTAGCTTTCATCTCCTGTCCCCAGGCCTGCCACTTGCTGTCATGGCCTTTGCCACTATTATGGACTCTCCCTCTGGAACCACAAGTCCAAATAAACTCATTATACCTTACGCTGCCTTTGGTTATGGTGTTTATTACAGAAAAAAATAATGAATACAGAAGTTGATACTGAAAATGGGGTTGCCCTTGGGAAGGCCTATTGTGATCATGGAGTTCGCACATTAGCAGGCTAGTGAAGTCAAACAGGATTTCCATGTTATGTTAGCATTATTTTGATATTTACCAGGTATTCAATATATGCCAGGTAATGTTTACATGAGCAGAGTTTTGTCTGTCTATGTGTGTAACTTCATGCAGCCTCGCAATCTGGGTGTTAGTCTTGTTTTGGAAATGAGGACATGGAAACTAAGAGAACGAGAATGCTAAAGCGGGTCAAACAGAGGAAAATATTAAGTTGGGGTTCGGCTAGCACTGTCAGGATACCAGAGCAACACTCTTTTCACCCTTCCCAATGGAATGTTATTTACTAAGAAACCAGCTTCCACGTGGAAAATGTTAGAACCCCAACTCCATCTTGGTAAGCAGGTACAAATGTAGGTTTAAGCAGTTGGCCATGTCTCTAGGGGTAAAGGCTGGTCTAGTCTGGTTTTTCTCCAAAGTAGAGACTTGATTCCATGGACCTCCAGTGGCCCAGCTCAGCCCAGTCAGAGCTGCCTTCCTAAATCTATGAAATTGTCAGGTGTGACTTTCTTCTTTTCTTGTTCACTTGGCAGTTAGTGATCAATTAATTATATTAGACGAATTTTATTTCCAAAGGGAGTTTCTGATTTCTTTAGAAAATATGGTATTTTTCTTGCAGAGCAAAACTTCCCACTTCTCACTGAGACCAGGAGAGAACAATTTTCCCTTTTAAGCACAGGCTTCTGCTAATTTCATTGCCTGCGATCTCAAATTATGCATAGAACAATTAGTCAAACAAACAAAAATGCCTGAGTGGGAGCCTGCCAAGGAATGGATTAAATCCAATCTCTTGAGACCAGGAGACTCTGCCAAGTACTCTATAGCTAACGCTTAAACACGTAACACTCAAGGGATGGTGTTCCCAACTCAGCCAGTCAAGTCAGGGACTGCATTTGGTTGCATGAATGAGCTCCACGTTAAATGCACACAGGTTGGCAACCAGATTTAAACCCCTTAAGAACATTAAGTCCTGGCCAGGTCTGTAGTAAAGGATAATTGCTAACCATACTTTCCAACCAAGTCATGAAACATGATCAGAGGGAGGCATCACCACTGGACAAACCTGTGTATTCCTTCAGCATGGTGCTAAATGGCCCACTCAGGGACCTGCAGAGTTGCTATGTTCTCTGAACTGAACTTGCCTGGACATTGAATAGTGGCTCTCACGGTGTGCACAGACTCGGCTGCCGAGCTTCCTGGAACAGGATTGCTGGGCCAGGAGTCCCTTGATTCTACAAGTCTAGGGTCAATGTGAGGAATTTGCATTTCTACACATGCTCTGCGGGGGGTCCCCACATTACCTGAGAGAAGGCAGCCCCACTTGTTCTATGTGGCAAATCCAAGGCCAACAGTCCTCAACCCTCACCAAAATCAGTGCATTTTCAAAGAAATCATATTTTTTTCAAAAACCATATTTCACCATATGTGAACTGCCTGTCCTAAAGTTCTTTAGGTTTGATTATCTTGAAGTATAGAGGGAAAACAACTATTTTCAGTGACTCAGAGAAACACTCTGCTTGCCTTAAGTGAATGCTAATAGGCTGACCTCTTTGTTTATATCTGCATGCGAGCATGTGTGTGAGTGTGCATGTGTGTGTGTGTATGTGTGCATATGTGCATGTCTGTGTGTGTGTGTGTGTGTGTGTTTCTCAGAGCACATTTGTTTATTGGTTCTCAATGTATTATTCATGTGTATAAAATTACCAGTAACAATTTTTAATAAGGCTAGGGATGCTGTTTCCTGATAGAGTACATCCTAGCATTTGCAAAGTATTAGGTTCGATCCCTGGGGCCCACAACATAAAACAAAACAACAACTACTTACAAAACTTCTGGACAGAATTCTTGCTTTATCTGCCATGTTTTCCTGAAATGTTTTTGAAGCAAATCTCAGGTATCTTACCTCACCCCTGCAAACCTCAGCATGTGCCCTTTTTAAAAAAGAACTTTCTTCTTTCCTATTTTAAATTTTCCACCTCCCCCCACCTCTGTTTCTTCCTCTCCAGTTTTTTTATCACTATCACGCCAGTCTCATAACCAACAATGCTGACCACTTCCATGGTGTCATTAATGTAGCACGAATCTTAAAAGGTCTTATTAATAAAAACAAACCCGGAGCCAGGTGTTGGGGTGAATGCTGAAAGATCAGAGAAACAGAACCAGTCACAGCTAACCTCGCCTCGCCAATTCCTCAGCTGATCTCGTTTCCTCAAACTGGATGCCTTTGTGTCCTCATTCGAATGGACCTCAGCTGAACTGCTGCTTAAAAGCCTAAAAGCTTAACCAGGCTCTAATTCCTAGTCCTCAGGCCTTATATACCTTTCTGCTTCCTGCCATCACTTCCTGGGATTACAGGCATGTGTAACCATGCCTGGTTGTTTCCAGTGTGGCTTTGAACTCACAGAGATCCGGATGGATCTCTGCCTCTGGAATGCTAGGATTAAAGGCACGTGTGCCACCATTTTCTGGTCTCTACGTTTATCTAGTGGCTGTTCTGTTCTCTGACCCCAGATAAGTTTATTAAGGTGCACAATATATTGGGGAGCACAATATCACTACACATTAATAGTAAACTCTGCCCATGTTGCTCACTGACTCAATCTCATCCCCGTCTTTCTGCAACAAGCAGTCTCCACACACGGTCACAGCATTTATTTCTTTTGGTGTTGTTTTCTTTAAATAATGCTTTTTATGAATTCTTTGAGAATTTTTACAATGCATTTTAGTGATACTCTTTCCCTCCCAATCCCCTTCCAGATCCTCACCTATTTCTGCCTCTCTAGCCACCCAACTTCAAGTTCTCCATCTCTCTGATTCCCCCCCACCTTTCTCTCTCACCCATTGAGTCCACTTTGTGTTCAGCTACCTCTGGGTGTGGGGCCCACCCTGGCGTGTGATCAGCACACCAGATGTCACAACATCAAAGAAAACTGACTTTTCCTCTCCCGACAGCCCTCAGCCCGGGAGGTGGGCAGGGGATGGTTGGTGGGGGGACTTCCTGTCCATCTCCACTCCTCTGTGCTGGGATTTTGTCAGGTTTGAGCCTACACATATTTTTTTCCATACTATGATAATCATTGTGAGTTCATATGTGTGCTTTCCATGCTGTGGCCAGAAAACACTGTTTCCTTGAAGTCATCCACCACCTCTGGCTCTTACGATCTTTTTGTGGCTTCTTCCATGTAGACCTCTGGGCCTTAAAGGGAAGTAATATAGGGATGAGTATTTGGAAGTCTCTTATTCTCTGCACATTGATCATTTGTGGTTTGTGTTAATACTGTCTTTCAATTAGAGTAGATTCTCCTCCTCCTCCTCCCCCTCCTCCTCCCCCCTACTCCCCCTCCTCCTCCTTGTCCTCCTTCCTCTTCTATCTTCTCTTTCATTAAAAAAAAAAAATCCTAGCTGAGATCCTCAACCAAGCACCAAGCTGAGCTCTGGGAGTTCAGTCGAAGAGAGAGAAGAGGGATTATATGAGCAAGGGGGATCAAAAACATGATGGGGAAGCCTACAGAGACAACTGAACCAAGCTCATAGGAACTCACAAACTTTAGACCGACAGCTGTGGAACCTGCATGGGACCAGACTGGGCCCTTGCATAAGCGAGACAGTTGTGTAGCTTGGTCTGTTTGAGGGGCCCCTGGCAGTGGGATCAGGATCTGGTGCATAGGCTGGCTTTTTGGAGCCCATTACCTATGGTGGGATGCCTTGCTCAGCCTTAATACAGGGAGGAGGGGCCTGGTCTTCCTCAACTGAATGTACCAGGCTTTGCTGACTCCCCATAGGAGGCCTTACCCTTTTGGAGGAAGGGATTGGGGGGTGGGTCAGGGGGAAGGCTGAGGGGAATGGGAGGAGGGATGAGAGGGGGATCTGTGATTGGTATGTAAAATGAATTAAAAATTTTTTTAATTAAAAAATTGTGATTAAAAAATCTTAATGCAGTGTTGCAAAGCCAAAGCCCTCCACCTTGTTAAAGGGGCTAAGATCTGGTTTTGACTGCTTGCTTCTTGGAGGAATTAAAGTTTGTGCCTTGCCAGTGTATTTCCCACGAACTGCAAGCTGGACCTCAGGATTTTTTGCAAGAATACCTGACAGCTGGCACTGTACCACACCAAGAGCTCCACTGCTGGTTGTTCTGATCTTGGGGGTGTTGAGTCCCCTGGGTGAGTTCAGGCACCTGCCCTAGAGTCCCCACGGGAGGGGCTGGGGGGTGTGGTTGAATGATAAGAGCCAGATCTGGTAACTGTTGTGGTTCCATTTGTACAATTTCCCCTCAACCCTTGTCTCCTGCGTTCATCACTGGTGACACTCGGGCTGGGCTGTTGCATCCTAGACAGCTAGCACAGGCCGGATCAGATACGATTTCCTCACCCCTGTCAGCCTCTTTTCCTTTTCCTGCCTTAGCTAAGTGAAATGTGAGGGGGTTGGTGTCAATCATCTCAGGCCAGTGGGAGTGTGTGAGGATGGAGAGCTCCTCTTTTGGAAGGTAACTTTCTAGCTCATTCGGAACTTCCCCTCGGTACTGCTTTGAATGTTCCAAGATGACGGGCAGGGTCACTGGGAGGAGAATGGGTAATCTCACAGTGCCTACTACAACAGTGGTAATTAATAGCTGCCTGCCCAGTCATCCTCAGGAGAATTTCTACTTTATCCATGCCATGAATGTACAGAGAATCTTAGGGCCACATGGCCTTACGGTTAGAGATAACATTGCCTGTGTCCCGGCATATATTGGAAGCTCTGCAATTTCCTTGTCAATGAAAATTGGCCTTTTAACACCATCTCCTTTACTTTGTTTTGGTGAAGCCTTCTCCAGATATTACCCTGACTGTAACTGACCACAAAGGCAACATTTATGGCTCATTAAAGAGATACCCTATTTGTTTATTCTACTTTTCAAACGCTGGCCACCAATTACTTCTAGAAGATAGGATGAAATATGTGGGAACACGATAAGACCAAATTCTGCATTGGAGGAACACATCTTAGCCTTGGGGGCATCAAGTCTGTCCTCTCCTCCTCCTTGTATCTCATCATGGATGCTTGTTAGCTGTATATATCCTACGGTCATTTCTCTATCCTTATCACCGAGGCAGGGGACTGGATGCTTTGTTTGGTTTTGTGTTTCTTTCCAGCTGAACTCCACACACTAAAGCATAGCAGTTTCTAGCAAGCAAATTGGGCACAAAAATAGCCTCCTCCAGATGAGTGGGTGATGGCTGACTGGATGAGAGCGATGTGTGGGAGGCTGGTCTCAAGGATAGAACTACTATCTTGCAGGACAGCAGAGGATCTCCAAGTATAGAAAGAAATAAAGAAAGGGAAGCCTCGACATTTTGGACGGAACAAAGGAGATTTTTGCCTCTGGGATCTGGGTGTAATCTCTTTCCTAGCGTATGGCCTCACCATTTAGTTTTTTCTCCCAAAGGTTTCACGTTCCCATTCATCAGAGCTGGCCTTAGCCTGCCGTGATGATGGGAAAGAGGATAGGGCTGGGGACTGGAGCAGAAGGAACACTTTAGTCTCAAGACTTTAGGCCACGTCCTTGACTTCTTACCTGGAGGTTGGAGGTCTGACTTTTCACCTCAACTGCCGCTTTGCTCTTGCGGTTTGGGAAAGAATCAGGCTGGTCCCTAAGAATGTTAAAGGCTTACCCTTCCTCTTCATCCCTCATTGGCGGGGAGGGGGGGACGGGGGGGGCTCCCCTTCTCCTCTGAGCCCTTGGAAATCCAGGTTGCTTTGGTTTTTCTTTGGTTCCCTTGTTGACAGCAGCTCTCCATTTATTCAATGCCTAAGGGGCCATTTTACCCCCGGAAGAGGCTGGAGAACAGGAGACCAAGAATCTACAGAAGGCAGTGGAAGGGTAGGGTCGGGCTGCAGGCAGTGTAACTCCCTGCCCTGGGCCTACTCTGCCTGCTGGCAGGTGTAGGGACCACTCTTGGGGAGTGGAGGGACTGATTCCCATGCAAGACTCTAGACCCTAATTTCTTCCTGTTTTTCTATCTAGACAACTGTCTTTGATAATTTTTTTTTTTTTTTGGCTTTTTTGGCTCCCATGAAAAAAAACAAAAGTCCAGGGGGGTGTGGTGGTGTTTATGGTAGTGGTAACAAGTGATAGCTTCAGGGTCCCCAGACCTCCTCAAAGTTGAGTATCACCCTTGAGGGACAAGTGTCAAACCTACCAGGTGCAGAGTGAGGGACTTCCTTGGGACCCGGCTGGGCCTTGAGCTGCATGACCTACTGGATTTCAGCTGACACTCAAAAGCCTGTTGATCTGCATTCAGAGTTGCATGGGGGCATCTGGCTCCTCACAGAGGCTGCAGCCTGGCAGTTGTCAGTGGCTTCACCAGTACCCCTCTCACTGGGGAAATGGACTTACTTCCATGACAAAGTTGGCTTGGTATTTTTTTCCTTATTTTTTTTTCCCTGCCAGTTGTTATATAAGCCTATCTAGAAATACCAAAATTATTTCCAGGTGACTAAGTTCTTTGTCCTAGTGCCCCAGGGAGATAAAAGACCTCAGCATTCTCTACAGCACTGCTTGGCACCAACCATCGCACACATGTGGCTTTCAATCCACCCCTGCATGAGCCTCTGCAGGCTGGAGTGCTGCATAGAACAAAAAGAAGAGAGAGAGCCCTGGCCAATTATAGCTGTTATCATCCAGTGCCTCATATGTTTAGGATACCTAGATTCATTTTTCTTAAGAAAAAAAGTTCTAACATAGTTGTAGGCTGTTCTGACTTTTGAAAGAGGGTGACATTGAATTTACAAGGGCTAACACTTCCACTTAGCTCTCAGCTTATCGTAGCATGGCTACGAGGTAATGGAGTGAAGCTGGAGTTATCTCCAGTCCTACTGGAGTCTGCAGCAACTCAGACCCAAGTAAACACACAGAGACTTATATTACTTATAAACTGTATGGCCGTGGCAGGCTTCTTGCTATCTAGTTCTTATATCTTAAATTAACCCATTTCTATAAATCTATACCTTGCCACGTAGCTCATGGCTTACCAGTACTTTACATCTTACTTCTCATGGTGGCGGTGGCTGGCAGCATCTCCTGACTCAGCCTTCCACTTCCCAGTATTCTCCTCTCTGCTTATCCCGCCTATACTATACTTCCTGCCTGGCTACTGGCCAATCAGCATTTTATTTATCAATCAATCAAAGCAACACATACACAGCATACAGAAAGGCATCCCCAGCACTGGAGAGTAAAACAAAGAAGGGCTGGGGTGAAAGGATATGATTGTGATGAAGAGAAAAAACAAGGTGTATTTCATGGTAATACGAAAGCCAAAACCAAGGGGGGACTCATAAAAGGGGTGTTGTTTTTTTTTTTTACAATACCTTTAATTTGTTCTTTGACAATTTCATACATGTATACAATGTATCTTGATCATATCCAATCCAAATCTTTCCTCCCACTTCCTTTAATACTTCCCCTCTCACCTTCATCTCCTCCTCCTCTTCGTCTCCTGTCTCATCCCCTTCTCTCCCTTCTCCTCCTCTTTTTCCTATATTTCCTCCCATAAGCCTCTGAGTCCAATTAATGTTGCCCACACACCCATGGCTACAGTGCCATCCACCTAGAAATCTGGTGTGCGTCATCACACTAGCCAATGAGCAAACGTAGTATCATTGATGTGGCACCTGCCATTATGTATCCCCTGCCAAGATGCTCATTCACAGTGTCCTGGCTAAATTTCTCAATCTAAAGGAGACAAAAAAAAAAAATCTCAGCCCTGAGAAGGGGCCATGGACATAAGGTTCCATGCCTAACTAAGAAGCTGTTTACGGTAGATACATGCTGGAAGAGAGAAAATTAGTTCTCTCCAATGGAGTGTCACTGGGTATATCAGCCACACTTCACAGCAGGTACCATGCCCAGGAGTACTTCACCAACACAAAACATGTTTTATTTTGTGTGATTTTTGTTTTGTTTCGGTATTTTTTTTTTTTTTTGGTCTTACTGATGATCACGGTCTTGTGTTTGTTTGTTTGTTTTAATTTTAATTTTGTCATTGCTGTTTTACCTACGGGGTTTTCGTTTTGTTTTGTTTCTTGAGAGGGAAAGAGATCAAAATCACAAAGGTGGGTGGGTAGGGAGATGGGGATGATCTGGGAGGAGCGGAGGGGAAAGAGTATGATCGAAATACATTGCATGAAAAAAATGTGAATAGATAGATTTGGTTGTGAGATAGCAAGCCTTAATCAAGGCTCATATGCAAAACAACCAAGATTTTCAGGTAAAGACAAAAAAGAAAGGAATGCTTAGAGTGAGACATGGTATAAAAAAAAAAAACCAACATATAACCTATTCTTGTTTGGATCTTGAGCAAAATGCCAACTCTAAAGGCTTTAATTAGAAGAAGTGGGAGAGTTTGAATGTGGTAAGTGCTAACTAGATAACAGTATTGTGTCCACTAAAGGTCCCTTGAGCGGAGCAATTCTGCTGTGGTCGTGTTGGTGGCTACCCTGGTGTTGCAATGAGACCAAGTTTTCCCATCACTTGACCAGTAGCCAGAAGAACACGGGCAAGGTGTCCATCTGCCTGGGTCTCTTTGGGTGGCCTTGTAGGTTAGGGGTCAGATTGCTGACATGGCTTCAGTAGCAGAGCCGTGATGGGAACATTTAAGTTTTTAGTACTCGCAGACACTGGGTCTCCACCACATGTGTGGAGGTAAGGGAGTGGACCCCAGGAGAGAAGAGACTCAGAGGCCAGCACCTGTCCTGGGTTCAGTGCATTATCTAAACAACCTGCAGGGAACTGTAACACACAGTAGACAGAAGCCTCCCCCTCCCCAGGGACTGAGAGGTGGCCACAGTGGTCTACCTGCACAATCTATGTGGGTCCGAGGAATCTTTCTCTAGTAAACACCGTTGTTTTCTTGAAAAGATCATGACGAGGCCGCATGGGAACGGTGCTTCTTCAATACTTCAAAGGCTAACAATTTTAAGAGTGGGAAAAACAGATGCCTGCTTTATCTCAAAATAAGGAGCAGGTGAGTCTGAGATTTAAATGTAAAAATAGAACCATGAAAAATGCTCAGAGAGAACGTGAAATGATTTTTAATTTCAATTTTGGAATGAAGACCCTTTTAAGGGAGACACAGAATCTAGAGCTGGGAGTTGTTGGCACATTTGTCTGGATAAAAGTTAGAAACAAATAGTCTTTGTGTTCAAAAACACTTCAAAGAAAGTCCAAAGACAAACTACATATGAAAACTGATAATATCAAAGCAGATGGTTGAGGCAAATATAATCACTAAGTAAATATGTTTTACCAATTTAAAAGGAGATGGTTACTGAAAAGCTAATGGGAACACAGGTAGAAGACATAAAGAGTTCAGTGAAAAAGATGTAGAAAAGCTGATCAGATGTTACCCGTAATAAAACAAGTGTACATTAAAATTAAACAGACAACATTTGGAGAACATTGGCATCATTCTAGACCCGCAGCATTCCCAAAGTCTGATAGACACCATTTTGCCAAGGCTTCGAAGAAAGGCAGCTGTGAGGGGCGCTGAGGAGCTGGACAGGATGTGGCCTCCGAGGCCGTTCCCAGAAACATCAATCCCTGTGGCAACGTATGCTTCCAGAAAGCTCACTTCTCAGAATCTGCCCCATAGGCACATTTCCGCAGTGGGTGAAGATGTAGGTATAAGGTACCAGCCATGGCATTGTCTGAAGTTAAAGTCTGAGCCAACTTACAAATCCACCCTAGCACATGAAACAAATACTGGAACACCTGTATAGGGAAACTCCTACAGATTACACAGCTTTTGGAAGCTACATAGGTGTGTTCATATAAGATCATATGATCACTGATAGAGATAAAAGCAAGATGGAAACAGTTTTTATAGTATGGGCCCTTTATGCTAAAAATATGTGCATATACTTCATGCTTGGATAGCATCAAAATGTCATGGAAATACATAAAGTTATCAGTCATTATCTTTGGCTGGAATTCTGGATAAAACTTTCTTTTCTATTCTTTCTCTAGTTTTTTTTTTTTTACATTTTATCTATCTATCTATCTATTTATCTATTTATCTATTTATTTAGTGTGTGTGTGTGTGTGTGTGTGTGTGTGTGTGTGTCTGTGTGTGCATACAGAGGTCAAAGGACAGCTTGCTGGAATCAGTTCTCTCCTTCCACCAGGTGACTTCTGGAGATCAGTCCTTGGTGACCAGGCTTGGCAGCAAATGCCTTTGCTCCCTGAGCCCGAGAGTGCTCTTTTCAACTCTTTAAATAAGCAAAAACAAAAACAAAAAAACAAACAAATGCAAAAAAGGTAATAATAACCAGAGTTAGTGAGAGCATGAAGATAAAGGTAGTCTCATGAGCTGTTGTCTCATAAACTGAGTGCTTGATTAATCCAGCCTTCTAAAAGGCCAATAGGTCAATCTATATGGGACTTTCAAATGCATACATCCTATTTCCTACCGATTCCAGGCTCTCAGAATCCATTTCAACAAGCGACTCTAATGAAAAATCACAAAACTATAAGCATCTGCTGATGATATTTGTGCTAATTCAGAAATTCACATGAATTAAAAAGTGGTGAGGGCACAAGGTCTGGGGATGTATTTACCTGTGGGATTGACTCCAGGCAGCTGTGGGAATTGCCGTCCTGACTAGACTTGAAATCCTGTACACCCCAGTCATGCACAAGCTACAGTGTGACTGGTAACAACCAGAAGACAACAGGAGTGAGTGTGAAAAGCCAGGTTACAGCCCTGATGGCGTCTCTCTCACAATGGTGTGGGCAAGTCCAGCCTGTTGATTGAGGCGTACAGATGACAGAAAATTTGCCAACCTTTCTTTTGTCTTTCTTTTTTCTTTTTGTTCTTTGGGTTTTTTGTTTGTTTGTTTGTTTGCTTGCTTTTTCAAGACAGGATGGGTTTCTCTGTGTAGCCCCAGCTATCCTGGAACTCACTGTATACCAGGCCAGCCTTGAACTCACAGAGATGTGCCTGCCTCTGCCTCCTGAGCGCTGAGATGAAAGGTATGCACCACCACTGCCCGGCTAATCTGCCAACCTTTCAATCATACATCTGCTCACCTCTTTGTGTTTTTTCTGTAATCTAGTTTCCTAACTCCATAGGGATCATTAGGAGGTGATTTCTCTTATGTTAAAGAAACAGTTACACAAAGTCCATCATGCTTCCTGTTTGTCACTGTGGGGCAGAGGGTGGGTGTGTTATGTACCGCACAGCTATAAGGGGGTGATTTTTCTAGAGGCAAACCCTATAGGCAGCCAAGTTTTCAACAATTCTTGCCTCCTACAATATTCAAATACGTCACTAACACTTGCCCATGAAGCACAGCATATACACATGACCCTACTGGACAGCGTGTATTTCTTCAGAACAGCAGGATAACGTGGTGTTTAGAGCAGGTTTGGGGGCTGTGCTGCATGGGTTTGCCAGCTGACTAGCTATATAACTTTGGGCAAATGTATCTTTCCTCTGTCCCAGCTTCCCCACCTGTAACAAAGAAGAATTAGTGCCGGGTTGGTACTTGGGGAAATACGACGACATGATCCATGCAAACCATTTAGGCTGTGGCTGTCAGGTAAATTGGCAGCCTGGAAGTTAATCCTGCCTGTCAGGAGAGAAAGAAAGTGTCTAGTGCTGGCCTAGAATCCTGGAGGGACAACTTGGTTGATTACTATTCACCAGGGACTCATTCAATTCAGGGAGGGAGAGGTCTTTGTTCCAAAAGCCCGTGGTTTTCAGTTGCAACATGAATCTTTTGATAATAACCTTTGGAAATGTCAAGCAATAGTAGCAAATAGGAAAAGCCTTGTATTTTCCTTTCTTAAAAAAAGATTTAAGGATTGCACATAGAAGGTACTTTAGTACTTTTGTTTAGGAAGATAAAACTTTTAAACATGCTCTGTACACTGAGAAATGAGCTATGTGTGAGGTGATAAATATGCCAGTTACCCCGGTCTGATTAGATTATCTGAAGAGCTTTGGTGCCTGGACTGCACAGTGGCTGATTCGACATGCTGGTGGCCAACTGGGTGTGTGGGACAGTGGGACTTACTTGTGTGAGGTGACAAATTCTTCACTGTATCAAAATCAGTTGTCATCAAGTTGTGTGGTCCCTACTTTTAAAGAGGAATAAGACACCAACAAAATACTTGGATACAAAGGACATTAGAACACATGGGTCGTGTTTGTATACAGTCATGAACTGTTCGGTTTAAAAGTATGGCATTTCTCTTGAGAAGTCCAGGAGAACCTTCAGACTACCTTCATTATTGGGCTATCAGAATCAGACTGAAGGGCAGGCAGACCATAGTCCAGCCCGAGGCTTCTGTTGTAGGCCCAGAGAAATGGCAAGGGGCTCTGAGATCAGCAGGCACTCTCTCTTGTGGAGTTCTGCCTATGGCTCAGTCTTTGCATGTCTTGAGGATGGCATATATCTGAGGCTAGCCTGAAGGACAATCCCCATGACTTGAATCCAAGGAAGGAGAAGACTCAAATCACAAGAGATCTAGGCATTTTTTTTCTCTCTAGAAAATAGTACCAAAGTCCAGACTCAGATACCAGGCCACACACACGCAACACACCCGGGCATGTGCAAGGCCCAGTTGTCCATGTCTTTGAAACCTTGAGGTGAGAAGAACAAGAAAGTCATGGGAGATCTCAGAGCTTTTCTAAACCACCAAAGAAAGGGCAAACTAGTTCTAATACCATGGCTGTCAATACAGCCCATGGAATCCCAGTTCTCTGAAAGTCAGTAACCTGATGATCACGGCTCAATAAGACCCAGTGATTAATCAAAATACGCCAACTCCTAATCACACAACCAGGTAAGAGGTGACCGAACCAAGGAGTGTGTTAACAAACAGAACCACCACAGATATAGATCTACTTCTCTGAGCAGCATTAGGCACACACTTGAGCCTACTCTTTGAAAATAAGCTTCTGTGGGCTTAGGGTTTGCTAATTGAGTAGTGTCCCTCACTATTGTGGCAAGAGGACAAGAATAAACCAAACTCCAGTGAAGTCTTGTTCTGGGGTGAACAAAGGTCAAGGTTATTATAGGACCTGCCGAGATTTCAACAACAATGCCAAAATTTCTTATATTTAGAAACTGGTTCCCGCTTCGCCGTGTGCCTAGTCAGGCCTGTCGGTCAGTCACTGCTGGCAGGCAGCCACTGGAGGATCTGGCACAGGCCCACACCCCTTGGATGCTTCACTCTGCTCGCCGATTCTCTGCCCTGGCTCCTCAGCTCAGGTGCTGAGCTTCGCCTCTGAGGTCAGTGACTCGCTCTCACGTATTTTCCCACCTTTGCTCCAAGTGCCTGCTCGTGGGCATCGCAGAAACAATGACAGCTATTTTAAAAATGTAATTCTCTGAGGATTGGTCCGTGGTCTGCCATTTTGCTTTTTTAAAGACGGAAGTCTGCGTAAGATATGTTTTCAAAACCAGGCAGGGCAGCACGTTGCAGTAATCGCAGCACCGATGAGGTGAGTTGTTGTTAGACAGAATGGCAGAAGCATGTGCTCCTGTGGAAGGAAAAGCTGCCACCAGACGCAGCATGAAAACAGATTTGCACAAGAAATGAATTAATTCCTCAATGAGCACATCACTTATTTTTCAGATCCAAATGAAGGTAACAGGGCTATGAGTCAGACCCTTCCTGAAGCTATTTGAAAGCCTGTGAGGAAAATGACAGAGTTAATAAATACCACTCTGTGTGTCGTGCAGCTTTTCCTACAGAAGAAGTCGGTTGTGTGTAACTAGAATCTTTCCATAATCCCACTAGCAGTTGATGGCTGGAGAAGGAAGGTCCTGTGGCCTTGGCACTGCTGGCCACATCTCCATCTCTATCAGAGTACTTCCGGGGATTAACTCAGCTGCAGAAAGCCACCTTGCCCAAGGTTATGTTATTCCCAGAGAAGGCCTACATCCAGTATGCATGGTAAAGGAAGTGTTCAGTCTGAAGGCTTAGCCATACTGCCCAATCTCTATCAACTCTGACAGGCCTTGGATGCCTCAGAGCTCCCTCAGGGTCCACTGAGGCTACAGACCTGCAGGATCACTCAGCTCCTTCCCTGTCTCTTCCAGGGGAGTTGACCTCAGGTATGAAACCCAAAGAATGTCCCTTATAATGTCTACTTCAGTCTATCCAGAGAACCCGGCCTACAATAAGGATCTACAGGTACTATGGCCACATGAACACTATCATGTCTAAGGAAGGGATATTCGTTTAGTGTGGATAACCTAGGACAGCAGGCTAAACTGAAAGCTACTTCAGTATCTGCTCTGTTTGTGGCAGCCATGTTAGAAGACATGACTACCTACTATTGTTTCAAATAAGGGATTTATGCTGGTCATTTGTTGCCAGCTCCTCTCCATTGGAGGTGTGGTGAATTTTAAAAATGACTGACTCTCTGTCTCTGTGTCTTTAGGAATGTGACTCAGATTCCTGTCAAGAACGAGGCTGGCCAAGAACCTTGTGTCTTGGTCAACAGAATGTGCCAGATTGGTGTGACGTCAGTTCTAGGTTTGGCCTTGGAGTGACTCTTTCTCCAGGGTCCCTATGCAGACATGACATGGAGAAGCCAAAGTGATCTGCTGGACAGCACAAAGGCCGTGAAAAGCAACAACATACCAATCAGGCAGAGGGCCCCACAGTTCCCAGCAATCCGGCAGACCCACAGCTGAGATTGGCTCGTCTTAATTGCTGATCCACACAGTTGTCAGCCACATAAAGAGTCTGTTGTTCTACATCACAAGCTCTGGGGGCAGTTTATTATACAGCAAAAACTATCTGAGAGAGCAGTGTGTTGTTATTTCCAGGACTGATTCTATAAGGACAAGTGTTTGGCTAAACCAGTCCATTTTTAAAGCCTAGGAATCAATATTTTCAACTCCCATCTCCTATTTTTCAACTTCCAAGACAGATATCCAATTCAATGGTATTGAGTAGATGAAGAGAATGGATAAAAAAATTATATACAAGTGTAATTGGAATCCTACTTTAAAAACAGCTTAAGAAATGACTTAACAGACTATGCACCATATAGAATAAAGTCAAGTAGAAGTTTGAGACTGGATAGTTCAAAAAAAACTCCACATCATTCAATGTACTATGTCCTATAGACACAAAAGTGGGGAGTCCTAGGGGCTAGAGTGATGGTTCAGTGATTAGAAGCATTTGCTGAATTTCCAGAGGATCAGAGTTAAGTTCCTGCACCCACATCAGGGGGCTCACAACCATTTGTAGCTCCAGCTCAGGGGGACCAGACATCTCTGGTCTCTACAGGTGATTTCACTCATATGTACCCATATGCAGACACACATCTACACATAATTTAAAATAATAAAAATAAATATATTTTTAAGTGGAGAATTCTAGTGGTCACTTTTAGAGAACCTTTAAAATTTTTCTCTTTGCTTCTTATATCTGTGGGGAGAGGGGTCTTCTAGTGGAGAGAGGAGGAAGTGAGGTAGGAGGGAAGGAAGGAGGAATGGGAAATAAATAGTACTAATTTATTAAAAAAAAGTTCTGGACTATAGGGGGAATATTTTGTCCCACCAGCCAGCTCCCAAATAACCATACAGAGACTTATTTTTTTTTTTTTTTTTTTGGTTTTTCGAGACAGGGTTTCTCTGTGTAGCTTTGCGCCTTTCCTGGAACTCACTTGGTAGCCCAGGCTGGCCTCGAACTCACAGAGATCCACCTGGCTCTGCCTCCCAAGTGCTGGGATTAAAGGCGTGCGCCACCACCGCCCGGCTTGAGACTTATTATTAATTATAAATGCTTGGCCAATAGCTTAGGCTTGTTACTAACTAGCTCTTACAACTTAAATTAACACATATCTTTTAATATACATTCTTTTACATGGCTTGACTACCTTTACTTTGTAAAGCCCATGCTGCTTCCTCTTGGTCCAGTTGTTGACTCCTCCTTTCTTCTTCCCAGTGTTCTCTCAGTCTGGGTCTCCTGACTAACCCCTTCCTGCCTAGCTATTGGCCAGCCAGCTCTTTATTAAACCAATGAGAGCAACACATCTTCACAGGGTACAAAAGGATTGTTTCACAACACTGGGCAGAGCTTGGCTTTAGAACCTGTTTCTATATCTAGAGCTAAGAAGTCACTGGCTCTATAGTCATTTCCTAGAAAAGTCACCCGGAACCCAGGTCTTGACATAAACCCTTTTGATGCCATTGTGACCCATCTGGGTACTTGGCACAAAAGCAGCTGTTTCCACCTGCAGACCAAAGCCATGTTTCTTTGATCCAGTGCCCTGGTAGTTTGCTGAGTCATAGGCCAACCTCACAAATCAGACTCTTTCACTTTTACTCTTCAAAGCAAAATTACTATTAGTTCACTATCAGTTCAAGCAGCTCCTCTGACTTTTGGAAAGCATCCGATGCCTTGATACCTTTTGCTTCCCCGAGCAAGATGCTCGAGACCATCAGCAGTAGAGGATATCCTGCCAGCAGCAGCGGAAGCAGCAGCTATGGCTTGACTTTTTACCTGCCTCAGAGAAGGGCATTGGTCTGTTGACTCATTGTGCAAACGCCCAGAGGCCTCCGTGAGTGCAGCTGGCCCTGGTCAGGCGTATGTCATTAGCTTGTATGAGCGAGCAGTGAACTCAGAAGGTCCTGTGAGCAAATCCTATGAAATCTTCCTAAATGGGGTCTTGACCTCTCAATGAAGTTCACATAATAGCATGAGTCCAAGGTCATTTGCCATGAAAGTTTTTGCTCAGAGGAAAATGTGTGCACAAATGATACTGACTTGATGCTCACTAGCATCCAGAGAAACACTGCTTCACTTCTAACCAATTCCTCATGGATGTTTTCTACTTCAGCTGGCTCTAGCATATGCATGTATGCGTATAAAATATATGTTTATGTATGTAATACATTCATAAATGTTGGTTGTTGTACATAAATACATTCAAATGTGCATAAATACATTCAAAAGTTGTTGGTAAGGTAGAGAGTTGTAGGTATGGCCAGGCTAGTGTATTTCCATGGCACGTTTACATCCCTCTCTTTTTGAAATAGAATCTGATCAAGATGAGCTTAAGTATGGTCTTCAAGGTGGAAGCCTCTAAGGGAAAGCTGGGGCATGTGGGCATGTGCATGTGTGTACCAGAGGAGCAGAACCCCACTGGATCTGCGGCAATGCAATGCAACAGCAGAGGATACAGGCTTGTGTCCTGCTGACTCATCCAACAGATCTTCCTGTGGTCGGTCCTCCAGGGAATGAATGTGCAAGCATCTGATGATCCTGTAAAAACTGTAGCTGGTAATTAATGAAGTGTCGACAAGGTCAGATGATGGCTCATGATAATGCAACCCATTTCCAAGCATTATTTACTGTACATTTAAAAATAAAACATCCAGTTCCTATCACTGTAACTTTTGGTAAAGAGTGGACTCTTGCTTTTAAGACTTACTTATATTTTTAGATGTTTTCAGAAGAAAACAAATTTGTGCATTTTGAGCGTTCAGATACTTAAGTATTTTAAAAGTAATAACTGCAAAATCAGGTGCGCTATGGAAGAAACATAAATGCAAGATTAAAGACTAAACAAATATAAAATAGCACAAGGAAAGAGGGAAAAAACACTGTAAAATTCTGAAGAGTATGGGACCATCAAGACGGCTCAGTGCTTAAGTGTTTGTGGCACAAACCTGAAGGTCTGAGTTCAATCCCCAGAGTCCACATAAGGGTGGAAGGAGAGAACCAACTCCACAGAGCCGTCCTCTGACAAGCACACTGAAGCCTGTGCACGCCCACACTCATACCACACATACAACAGTAAAAGAAAAAAAAATAAGATGAGTAATCAGTAAGCGACTGCTAAAAAGAAATTTCAGAACTATAGACTATAAAGGAGAGGGCTTCAAAGTAACTCTTTGGGAACAAGAATCAAATACAGCCATTTTTTTAGTAGAAAATATTAAAATTTCAAAAGTAGTGGATAGAAATCTGAGAAAAGCTAAAGAGAATGTATGAAACCCCCAGGGTGCCTAGGTACCTGTGGAAGTGCGGGTTTGTTTTAACAGCAGCTATGAAACCACCATCTATTTCTCTCATCTGGCTGAGTCACTAGCCAGTCCAGAGCATGACTGCAGAGCATCTAATCACCATAATTGGTGGTGGTTATGTTTAAACACTTGGTTCCATAATGCCATTAACCAACAATAACAATAACAATTAGAAGGCGCGTTCATCGTCAGGTGCGGTGACATTTAGGAGATGGAGGCAGGGTGATCAGGAGTTCAAGGTCATACTTGACTATATAAAAAGTCTGAAGCTACTCTGGGCTACTAGAGACCCTACCTCAACACATACACACACACACACACACACACACACACACACACACACACACACACGCACACGCACACGCACACACACAGAGACAGAGATAGACAGAGATTGAGCAAAATAATTCTTAGTAAAGACCTTTCTTTTAAAAAATTAATGTATGGCCAGGCGATGGTGGCACACACCTTTGATCCCAGCACTTGGGAGGCAGAGCCAGGTGGATCTCTGTGAGTTCGAGGCCAGCCTGGTCTACAGCACGAGATCCGGGACAGGCTCCAAAACTACACAGAGAAACCCTGTCTTAAAAAACATATATGTATGTATATATGTATATATATATGTATATATTTATATATATATATGAAAAAGTAGGTTTCATGGGGACTTTTTCATACATGCACATGGCATATTTTAATCATATTCACCCCCTGATTTCTCTCTCTTATTCCTCCTCTCTCCTCTCTCTGAGCCTCTCCCTTGCCCCTAACAGTCCTGCTTTTCTGGGCATTTCCCTCCTCTAGACCCCACATGCAAGAGAACACACGATCCTTGTGTCTCTGGGTTCAGCTCCTTTCGTTTAACGTGGTGATCTTCAGCTCCGCCGGTTTTCCTGCAGACAGCATGAATGCATGCTTCTTTATGGGTCAACAAATACTCCACATTTTCTCCAGCCATCTGTTGGCAGGCACCAGGGCTGATTCTGTAGCTCAGCTGTTGTGAACAGTGCCACAAGACTCGTGACTATGAGAGTACTGGATGCTGACTTTAATTCCTTCAAATAGATACCCCAAGGTGGTGTAGCTGGAGCGTATAGCAGTTCTGTTCCTTTTTTTGTTTTGTTTTGTTTTTCAAGACAGGATTTCTCTGTGTAGCTTTGCGCCTTTCCTGGAACTCACTCTGTAGACCAGGCTGGCCTCGAACTTACAGAGATCCGCCTGCCTCTGCCTCCCGAGTGCTGGGATTAAAGGTGTGCGCCACCACCACCCGGCTTTGAGGACCTTCCCTACTGATTCCCGAAGTGGCTACCCTAATTTCGTCCTCATCATTGGTGTAGAAGGGTTCTTCGTTCCCCTGCAGCCTCGCCAACATCTCTTGCTTCTTTGTGGTTAGCCACTCTGCATGCAATGAGATGAACTCTCTGTGAGGCTTTGGTTTGCGTTCTTAGAATGGCTGGAGATGCTGAACCCTGGGCTGGTGGGCTGGCTCAGGGAGCAAAGGCGTCTCCTGCCAGTTCAGACCGCGTGAGTTCAGTCTTCGCATCCCACGTGGTGAAAGGGGAGAGCCCATGCATGCGAGTTATTCTGAAAGTGATCCTCTTACTTCCAGTCTGACAAATGGTAAACGGGCACACACCCCAAATAAATTTAAAAAACAAAAATTAATGAACATTTTTCAGGTATTTACTGGCTGTTTATCATTCTTTGGAGCTGTGACCTTTCACTTCATTAGCTCCTGTTAGTTAGATTATTTGTTATTTTGCGTTTCATTGTCTTGAGTTCTTTCTATATTATAGGTATTAATCTCCAGCCCTATGAATAGCTGTCAAAGATTTCCTCCCATCCTATAGGCCATCTCTTCCCTGTGCTGTTCCCCTTGCTGTGAGAGCTTTCTTTTTACCCGTTTGTCTCATCCACTCTACCTGTAAGTAAAACAGCAATGACCCTCACTGGAAATCTGAGGTGGGACTCGTTACATCATTTTACAGGCTGAGTCCCTAGACGTGGGCCCAGAGTTCCCTTTTCTACATTTCTAGGGTCAGCGTTTGGTAGGATACTCTGAAGTGTATCTCCCAAAGGCCTGAGATGCTCAGCCAAAGACTTTCCCAGCTCGCTCATGAAACACAGCAGACTGTGAGGTGTGGCAGCCTCCTGTCTGCGGTGCTTCCAAAGGCAGCTGAGATGCCTTGCCGACCCAGCTCTGCACCAGCAGCTGGAGAATTAAGAGTTTGTGGCCAAGACCGTGTGTTACCTTTAATCCAAGCTGGCTGGGAAGCCCACCTCCCTTGCTTACTGAACAATCTCATGAACTAGACAAGGCCGAATAAAAAAGGAGGAGTGATGTAGAATCAGGCCACAGTTAAATCTCGCATCTACCTTCTTCAAGGTGATCACCGGCAAGGAATTTAACCTCTTTAAGCTTTTGTTTCCTCCTACACTGCAAAAAGGCCGGCGGAATTGGGTTTTACCTGCAGCAATGAAGACATTAAAGTGAAAAAAATCAATACACTCATGTTTCCCTTGGTCAGCATTTCTGATACTTCGGAGGGTTTGCCAGGAAGATGACAGAATTCTCTTTCCTATGAGCCTTCAAAACCATGCAGAGCTCACGAGGCAGAGGCTTCAGTGGGACCTCTCCCTCGACTGTGGCTCCCTGCTGCTCTGTGAAGGGCTTCAGGATGGCTCCTTGTCTGTCACTATCAATACTAATGGTTCTTCTGCTTCTATTTGCTAGATAAAGACCCCTTGACTTAATGAAGTGACCGTCTTATCTGTCTCCATCCACACCCCAAACAATTAAAGTACACTGGGAAATGAAAATATTTTCACTTGAAAATTAACAGCCACTTTTCTGTTTCAAGAAGGTAGAAAACCCTTGATCAAAACTAAGACGTGTGTGTAGCTCTTAGTGTGCAAGTATATCAAAAGCAGCCATTTACTCCCAAGCACTAGTGAGGGAAATGAGCAGGGACATAGACGCAAAATAAGGAATGGTTATCTCACACAGAGAACTTCAATTTAAATTTACTTATATTTATTTATTATTCTGTGTATGTGCGTATGTGTGCACGGTGTGTGTGCACAAAGGCAGACTTGAACATGCTATGGCACACACGCGGAGATGAAAGGATAACTTTTGGGAGTGAGTTCTGTTCTTCCAAGGTGGGTTCTGGCATTGAATCCAGGTTTGCCAGGCTTTTGAGGTAAGCTAGCTATCACGGGATGACTCAGTTTGTGCACCAGGTAAGCGGAGGACTTCAGAATCACCTTTCTATGCCTGAGCACCAACATTGACTAAATTCGCTCTGGACGTACTTTGTTTGTTTGTTTGGGGTGGGATAGCCTGAAAACACATAGAGACAAGTAAGCAAATACAGAGACTATAATAACAAGCTTTTAGAATGGGAGGAAAATGTGGGCCTGAGTAAATGAATGACTTAGGCCGTGGTCAGTTTTACCTGAGGCCATTGCTGAAGAAAAAGAGCTCATGGTCATTCCTGCAGGGAAAACCAGGCCCACAGAGGACTTGGATCCCTGCCCCGCAGCATAGACATATATCCAATAGATCCAGACTCCCTCCACATATGCCACAGGCCCACCACCCTACCGTCTAGTGTTGAAAACTGCCCATCATGCTGGAGTGTTTAATTTAGCAAAGAGCAACCCCGGAAACCCATCCCAGCATCCAGAAACACGTGCACTGTTCTTTGAAAAACATGCAACTCTAGTCAACCATGTGATCAAGACACATTTATTAGGGGTATTTAAGTCCCTGAGCAGTACTCCTTAAGACCAAAAAAGGCTAGAGAGACAAGACAACTACATTTATATATATATATATATATATATATATATATGTATGTATGTATACATATATATTTATATATATAATGTGTGTATACATATGTATGTATATACATGACATACTGGATTTGAACCTGCAACAGAAAGGATAATAATGGAAAAGCTTGTGAGATCCATAGAAAGTCTAGAGTCAACAACAATGTGCCTTGGTTTATATAAAGTGCGAACAGTAGAGAAAATGGGTGGAAGGATTACGTGAAAGCTCTCCATACTGCCTTAGCAACTTTTCTGCAAACCTAGCATTATCCCAGTTTAAAAGTCTGTTTGCAATGTCCGTAAGTCATCAAGACCCCCTTGGCTCAAAAGTGACAGCAGCCAGACCACCTGCGCCCTTGAGGATTGCGGCACCACACAGCTCTGTCTGCTGGCCTGTGGAGGAGACAGTGCACCGTGCAGGTCAACTTTGCAGAAAACTGAAACTAACCCTTCAATCACAAAACCATGTTGTTATTTCCAGCTACTTTTTATAGCAAGCTTTCAAAAACGGGTTACAAAATTCAGTGCCCTCTGAACAGAGGTCACGGGTATAATTGGATCCTCCCTGAGTGAGTCAGAGGGACCAGTGTGAGCAGGTTATTAAGTGACAGCTTACAGAGCATGAATCTACCTTTTGTGGTTTTTTTTGGTGGCACAGAAGTAGAAATGCAGGATCTAGCTTCCTATGTAGCCCAGATATGGCTAAAGCAGTAGTTCTCAACCTGTGGGTCAAGTCCCCTTTGACAAATCTCTATCTTCAAAAATATTTACATTAGGATTCATAACAGTAGCAAAATTACAATCATGAAGTAGCAACGAAAATAATGTTATGGTTGGGGGTCACCACAGTGTGAGGAACTGTATTCAAGGGTGGCAGCATTAGGAAGGCTGAGAACCACTGGGCTAAAGAAAAGCTGCAGGAGACGGATGTGGCTGAAGATTCAGCAGATGATTTTGCAACCACAGGTGAGCCCGTCCTGGGAGGGTGGCCTCCAGCTTCTCAAGAATGACGGAGCAGCTGGCAGCCTATTTCCCCATCTTTCTATACCATATCATGGCTAGGTGATGCATCTCTGAACGATCTTTAGACAGGCATGGAAGGCACCAGTAAAACCTGTGTAACACGTTCATGGGAAGCAGGTGTCTGAGATGGCCAACTCATCAATGCTTTCATGAAGGATGTTTTTTCTTGAGACAGGGTCTCACTAGGTAGCCTGGGACCCTAGCCTTGAACTCACTGAGTTCTACCTGCCTCTGCCTCCTAAGTGCTGGGATCAAAGGTGTACATGACCACATTTGGCTTTCAATGAACAATTGTAAATCTCAGCCTTTCCCAGATCTACTCGGAGAACATTTTCTTTGGTAAACGTATCAGAGGAGAATTATTATTTCATTTCTATTACATTTTTTAAAAAGTTCCTACTTCAGCTAAAGAGGCAATATGATGTGGTTGATGATGGCAGAATTAAAAGGAATTCAGAGCAGGGGTTATAACTCTGTGCTCAGCAGCAGTGGTTACCACTAAGTATTTCCTGCAACCCTGTTTAGGATCCACATATCAACAGCTGGTGCTTCCTACTTAGAAAGGCCGTGTTTTCTCGACCCCAGAAGTTGCCCAGCCTCACAGCCTAATCCTACTCTCTATCCAGCCTCACAATTTAGTAAATCTATATGTTGAAATATAGTTACTCTTGTCTAGAGAAAAGGAATGATAAGAATTAGATGAGGCACCTAACGTGGGTGGGTGCTGGGAGCCAAACCACTACTAGATCCACTCAGGATCTAGAATTTCTTTCCCACCTATTAACCCCTGAAACTCCAGACATCTCTCAGGAGTTGTAATCTTTACTCTTTTTTTTTTAAATTAACTTCATTACAAAAATATTGGAAATGAGAAACATCACACACTGAAATAAACCAGACCCAAAGTCTATACATTTCAATGAACTTCTATACAGTTAGCATGGCCATTCTGAAGCTGTGGGGCTTCCTATTGAATTTTATACTTTCACTGTCAAATATATTTTCAATGCACTTATCTACCACCAAAAAATGAAAAATTCACAACAGAGTTAGAACTAGAAATAACAATTAGTTTTATAATGTCTTTCATAACTCATGTTCTTTACCTGCATTCAGTCCTTCCTCATGCCATAATAGTTAGCCTTTCTTGATCTCTTTTCTGTGTGTTATACTGTACCCACATGTGCATTTGTTTACATATGGAACTGGACAGATTATGCATATAAAGGGTAACATGCAGCTTTTTTCTTTCTGAGAGTATGTGACCTTACTTAGTATTATATATTCAAAGTCCATTCATTTTTCCCTGAAATTTTAATTTTGATTACATTCTTTAGAGCTGACAAGTATTCATATATATATATATATAATTATTTATTCATCTATTGATAGACATCTAAGATAATCCTGGTTCTTTGCTATAGTGAGTAGAGCAGCGATAAACATTGGGTACAATATATCCGTAGTAGGGTATGGAGTTCTCTGGGTAGATGTCTAGGATGGGATGGCTGGTTACATGGTAGTTCTATTTTTAACTTTACTGACCTACTGACCTTTATTCCACTTTCTGTCTCTATTCATTGCTCAAAGCATTTTGTGCAGTGTCAGCTTCAGCAAGTGTTTCTGGACTAGCTCGTTCATGTATGCAATAGTCTCTCCAAGTAACGTGACCAGGCGGCAGGTGGCCTGTGTTCAATCACCATCACAGTGAGGAGGTTATTAGGGAACCTTCAAGGTTTCCCACAGCACAGCCACTTTTGATTTGTTTGCTAGAAACAGGGCTTGTGTTTCTATCTGCATCACGGATGGATCAACTGGGCAGAGTCTGCAGGTTTGAGCCTAGAATCGCCAACGTCTGATGAAATTCAAGTTTTTCACAGCTGTTCTCTTCTCTTCGTGCCTCTAGGACATCATGGCAGAACTTGTATCTGCAGCAGCGTTCCTCAGTCCCTGAACTGGGCACTCTGGAGGCAGAGAGTTCTTTGTTCCTGGCACCCTGACACGCATTAGAACAGGGTTGGTGGTTAGAGCTGACAGACTTAGCCAATGAAAACACAGGGCTCCCAGGTCAACTGGAATCGCACATACAACAGATTACCTTCAGACAGACTTGGTCTTGTCATTTTTAGTTGTGTGTGAGTGTGTCTGCTGAGGCCAGAAGAGGGCATCACATCTTCTTGAGCTGGAGTTACAGATGGCCATGAGCCACACGATGTGGGTGCTGGGGACCAAATTCAGGTCCTTTAGAAAGGCAGCCAGAGCCATCTCTCCAGCTACTGTAAATATTCTTTTAGTATGCATGTGTCCCAGGCAGCATCGGCAAGTAGTATCCAGTGCATGCCAGTAGCATGGACTTCTCCTCAGTTGTGACAATACTAAAAGTCACCAGAGCAGATCAATCAGGCTCTGTTGAAGCGTCAATGGAAGAGTCATATGAAGACTTCCTCGCATCTTACTTAAAGCATTTTTATGAGTTTTGTTTGTTTGTTTGTTTGTTTATTTTTTGAGACAGGATCTCACTACCTATCACTGGCTATGAACTCACTACCTATGAACTGGAACTTGCTATATAGACCAGGTTGAGCTTGAACTCACAGAAATTCACTTGCCTCTGCCTCAAAACTGTTTGAACTAAAGGTGTATGCTACCAAACCCTTTTTAAAAGGTTCTATTGCCAGGCATAGTGGTGTAAGACTTTAATACCAGCACACAAAAGACAGATTCAGGGAAGTCTTTGTGAGTTCAAGGCTAGTCTGTTCTACATAGTGAGTTCCAGGACAGCCAGGGATACATAGTAAGACCCTGACTAAAAATAAATAGATATATAAACAAACAAAAAAAGTGCTATTATTTACAAACCTACAGAAAGTAAGATATCTATAGCAAGATGGCAAATTATCGATCACTGTTGAACACAGATGATAAATATACAGGGCTTATCTTGCCATCTCTCTAGTTTTATGTATCTTCTGATGGTTTTCATAATTTAAACATTTAAAATAAATACACCTATCAAACTCAGGGTGAAGATGGTAATAGTCTCGCTCAGAGACTTAAAAAATCATTCCAGGATCCCCAGAAAGACAACTGTCACACTTTAGGAAATGCTGGCCCATCATACCCTCTGGAAGGTCGCAATCATGGATAGGTCTTAGCTTGCATGCTTCTGGGGAAGGGGGTGGTGTCTGAGTGTAGCACAACCTAGTCCCTCAAATCAACGCCCAATTAAAGTTTACTCGACTCAGTGAATGAGTGATTGTGGAGTCTGTTCCCATGGGTTCCAGCTCATCGCCTCAGATTTCCTGTTTTACTGTCTCTGCCCTGAGGGGTGGGCAGTGAATTCACATGGATGTGACCACTGTAGAAGGATTGATACTACAGAAAACAAGCCTTCCCCCCGGAGTGCCTGCTGTTCTTTCTCTGCATACTGTTAGTGTGAAGGATGGATCTAGGAAGTTTCTATACATGTCTGTAATCACATCAGGGTGGCAGTGGATGTGATCTGCGAATGAGTTCAGAGGCCTGGTGTAACCCCAGCTCTTCCATATGTTACTATTGTGACCTCAGACATCGACTCCATATTGAGTGTTATTTTGCTCAAGACTGTTCACCAGATACCATTAAGGACAAACTGCACAGGTCTGCCTTGGGCCTGGAAGCGGAGACTAGCATGAGGCAGCCTCAGGATCTAGAGTGACTCACTGGCTTTCCAGTCAGATACGTGTCTGCCATGAGATGTACCAGAGTATATTCTCTCCCACTCAGACCTGGAGCCAAGCAAATGTTACCAACTCTTCCCAGACACTCTATCTGGGATACTCTGGGATATTCTGGGATCAGAGTCTGGTGCTAAATTAGACACCTCAGTTAAAGACTAAATATACTAGAAGTCTAAATCCATTCCATGGGGAAAGAAAAGCCATGGCAGAATCACCTTTTGTGTATATAATTAGTTGTCCTAAAAGACAGTAATATGTGGCTTCTTTGTAATGCAAAGAAATTGGTGTGTGCAAAACACTATTTCAAATTAAGAATCCTTCCTTTGTTGGAGGATATGGGCCAAACCCTACTGACTATCCACAAACCTTTTGAATCTACGTGTTCAGTGTAACTCCTGAGAACAATAGGAGAGACTACATGACTAATTTAAAGATCCAAAGTTGCAGAAACAATATTTGAAAGTCTGGAAAATGAGAACAGTATTTCTGTTCTGCCCCCACGAAATATAAATGCAGAAATCAGGCTTCTACTCTCAACCTCTCCAGCCTGGAAATAGCTTGCTGGCTTGCTTATAGAATGATGGCATTATTTTTACAGATCATTTTCAGAAATGAGGTGGCCCCAAGAATGGTTTGGGAATGAAGGGATGCGTGGTTGGTGGCTCAGCAGCCCTTAAATAGCTTTGGCACCATATGATCCAGGGCCTACACTATATCAAGCCAGTGCAATTGGACCGCTCAAGGCAGAGCTGAGAATTTCTTTCATGGCTCCTGCAGCTGTGTCCCTGATCAAGCATTTGGTAGAAAGCTGCTTGAAGAGGCTTCTTTGAGAATAGCAAGGAGACTGGCAGAAGGAGGGAGGGGGAGGAGGGGAGATAATGGGGGAGGAGATAAATATGAGCAAGTATAATGATACATGCACAAAATAGCATAATGAAAACTGTTACTTTGCATGCCAACTTAAAAGGTTAATAAAAAGAAAAAAGTACATGGAAAAAGGAGTCGTCTGCTTAAAAATACCGCATGGGAGATTAAATAGTGAGTTCAAAATTTTGGAAGGTAACTGAGGGAAACTGATTTGCTATCTGAAGGTTGTAAAGAAAAAAAACAAAAAACCAACAACTAACGGGACCTGGGCATGGGGCTTAATGGTAGAATGCTTATCTAACCCATGGAAGAGGCTGAGTTCAATACCCAGCATGAAAAAAATAAAATCTAATGGAGTGAAAACTAGAAACCTCATGGGGTGCTGGTGGGGTAGCTGAGAAGGTCAGGGCATGGCTAGCACGCATGAGGCCAAGGGTTCCATTCCCAGCATGGCCTTCCCCACAGATATATATGTACAGAAATTAAATGCAAATGATCCACAAACAAAGATGCTTGATCTCATTCATAATTGGAGAAATTGAGCTTGAAACAGAACTTTCTCGACTCTCTGTTAGTCGGTTGCACGGCCTCCTAGTTGATTCTCCTGTCTCTGTTCCTGCAGACAGAAGAACCATCTCAGAAACACAGAAGTCCACTCATGTCTTTCCACTGTGGAAAGCTGCCATTGACTGCCATTGGCTTCTAGTGCGCCTCATAGAAACATTTGACATTTATTTCTATATATAATTTTCTGCAGTCTTTTCTTTACAATGTCCCAGAAATCTTTTTTGTGGCAATACACTAAGACATGAATCCCCATAGCTACTATGTAAAATTTTACAGCAGAGCTCATGTTCATTTAGCTATTTTATTAGTGAATGTTTAGATTGTTAGCCACATTTTGCTGATATAAATAAGACATCAATGAACACCCTATTCGGTCCTCCATTTTATTATGTGAGAGTATTTAAGGCGGACACCAACAGGTAATTTTATTACTTGTTTATTTTGTGTGTGTGTGTGTATATGTGCCTGTGTGTGTGTGAGCATTTCTTGTTTCTCTCTCTCTCCACCATGTGAGTCCTGGGATTAAGCTCAGATTCTCAGGCTTGACTGCAGGTGCCTTTATCTACTAAGCCATCTTGCCAGCCCTCAATTGATAATCTGTAAAATTAATACTCACTTCCAAATTGCCTCCCAAACTAGCTACCTGTGATACATTCCACGGGTGAGTGTAAGAGGACCCATTTCTTATACCTTTAACAATATGTACAGATTCTATATTCTCTATATTGCTCCATTGATGTGTTTATTCATGAAGACTTAGACCTTTCCTAATTTCTGAGAAATTCTTGTTCATTTTTAAATGTTTCTTTAAATATTATTCTGTCCATTTTTCTACTTGAGAATGGTGGAACTCTTGAATATATGTATTTTATCTAATTTTCCTTTCGTAGTTATCTACATCTTGGTCTTATGCACTGCCTCATAGAGGAGTGCCTTGGCTCCATCTTTCAACTCTCAAACTTGTCCCCCAGCAGGATATAGTATTAAATGTCTTTTCCAGCTACTAATGGCCTCTTATAGGCCCCTGGTCCTCATAGTGGATGCTTCATGGGGGCTTGAGTCAGGCCCAGCTCTGCTGTGGTCACTCCCAGGACTCAGCATGGTTGCCTGGAGTTACCTGGGAGCTATTTGTGTCTGATAACATAAGGGGATCCATGTCCTGGCAAGCACATCCTCACTTCAAGGGGAAAAATAAAAGCTCGCTTCAGACTAAACCAGATATTCCAAGACAATTAGCTGAAGGATACAGACATTTGTGCAAGAGATCGAAATAGATGCAACACTCGCTGAGCAAAGACACTTCATTCCAGGTCGTGTCAGGACTATGCTCATCCTCCAGGAACTGAAACCTCTCCCCCAGCTTCCCTGGCTAGTGTGTGTCTCCCTCAGGACACTCCCCAAGACAGCAGCGTTGGATAACATTTATCAGACATCAGTGGTACGCACTGAACTTGCGCTTTGAGACCATCAACTAAGGCCAAATGCTGGAAGGAGTCACACAGCCCATGACTGGTCCACAAATTTGAATTAAAGCCTTTCTAAACCACCAGGCTGGGGCTTAATGAGCTGCCTGGAGAGACTCACTCAGCCAGGAATGACAATCCAGAAATGGTTATCCAGATACCGCCCCTCTCTCCAGCACATAAAAGATAAAGCATGAGCATTCCTGTTTTATTTAAAACAGAAAACAAGTGGCTGAGACTCGGAGGCAGAATACTTGCCTAGCATGTAGCAGGCCCTGGTCATGGGTGAGAAAAAGAGGGAGAAAGAGAGAAGAAAGGAAACAGGGGACTAGGGAAGGAATGAGGGAGGGAAGAAATGAGGAAGAGAGAGAATGAGGGAGGGAGGGAGGGAAGGAGGGAGGGAGGGAGGGAAGGAGGGAGGGAGGGAAAGAAGGAGGGAGGGAGAGAGGGAAGGAGGGAGGGAGGGAGGGAAGGAAGAAGGGAGGGACAGAATGAGGGAAGGAGAGAGGAAAGGGAGGGAGAGAAGGAAAGAGGAAGGGAGAGAGGGAGGGAGGGAGAGAGGGACGGAGGGAGGGGCAAAGGTAAGGAGGGAAGGAGAGAAGGAAGGAGGGAGGGAGAGAAGGAAGGAGGGACAGAAGGAAGAGAGAAGGGGAAAGACAGAAAGAGGCAGAGAATGGAGACTGATTGGCACGGAGTTCCTTTCCCACTCAAGACTGTGTCAAAGACTATGAAACTCAGATCAACTGGTTCTAGACTATCACCAGAAAAATTGCTGGAAGCATTCTCCAGAACAGAAGCCATGAGAACTGGCCTGGGAATGTGCTCCACAACTATCCAGTAGCCCTAGTTCCCTGTGAGGAAAATGGACAATTAGCAAAGTGAATACAGGTCATTGCTTCCTTACTATGCCTGGAGTGTGAAAATCACATGGCTTTCCTTCCCACTGATTTTGCTGTCTACCCAAGGATGTCCCAATGGATCACATACTATTATGTATTTTTTAAAACTCTCTAATATGTTTCATCTAGTCATCTGCCACAAGAGCAGAATCCAGAAACATCAGAGATGTCTATCTACTAAAAACTCTTTTAGACCGAAATTAGAAGAACAGTTGTTAATAAAATAACTTGTTCAGAATGTGTAAGAGGTTGTTAAGGTTACCAAGGGTTTTGCTTGCTGTACTTTTGGCTTTTTTTTTTTTTTAAGATAGGGTCTCACTGTGTAGTCCTGGCTAGCCTGGATCTTGCCATGAAGATCATGGTTGCTGTGAATTGACAGATCTGTCTGCCTCTGCTGCCCAAGTGCTGGGACTAAGGCATATCCCACCACATCAGGCCCCAGGTCGCCATGTTTCTTTGAAAAATTAAAGATTGTTTTATACTCACCTGAAGAAAGTTTCTCAACAGAAGCTTTTCACAACCTGGTGTCAGGAAAGATCTTTCTAGTACTAGAACAAGACTTTGAGACACTCTAGAGCAGTGGTTCTCAATCTTCCTAATGCCACGACCCTTTAATACAGCTCCTCATGTTGTGGTGACCCCCAACCATAAATTTATTTCCGTTGCTACCTCATAACTGTAATTTTGATACTATTATGAATTGTAAATATCTGTGTTTTCCAATAGTCTTAGGTGACCCCCTGTGAAAGGTCATTCAGCCCCCAAGAGGGTCACAACCCACAGGTTGAGAACCGCTGCTTTAGAGTATTGCAGAGAAAAACAACTGAATTTACTGATCAGAAACAGAAAGCAAATTGACTGCTGACTTAATCAAAGAACCCATAAGCTGGCAGCATACACTGTATTTATTTTGCTGGTAAACACTCTTCAGTTTCCACACTTGGGATTTTTAGTTTGCTGTAAAAAAATGTATCTGAGTACTTAGCTATAACTTGCTTTTGAAAGTATGTGTACTCTGAAATATATAATGCGTATCAGAGAGTGACACTGTGGTTTAAATGCTTGGAGAGGCATCAAAATGAGACTTTCTGCAACGGAAAATGTTGTAGAAGCCTTGTGTTTTCAGGTGATGCTTAGTTAAGAAATAGGCGCTTTGCTTTGGTAATGGGACATAGACGAATCACGCTAGAACTGACACGAGAACTTCCTTCCTGCTGGCTGGTGTTTATCGTTCCAGAAGGTGCCGTGCAGGCTTCCAGGGGAGAACAGTCATTAACGGTATTACCCAGCAGTGAATCCTGACGCTACAGTAGCAATCTGCCAGGCAAGATGTACCACTGCTGTAGTAGTGACCTGGTGGTTATGGGAGTAACCAACAGATTTTAGGTTGAATTTGAGGATGCTCCACAGGAGGGCTCTTGTGCCTCACACTACAAACACAATCAAAAGCCCACAGCTAGAGAGTTTATAGGCCCAAGGGTGAAGCTACTACGGTTATCCTACCAAACGGACATGTCAAACTGACGTCTAAGTATTTATGCTTCTACACATAAATTAGTGCTGCCCTCAACCGTGCCCTGGGAAGCCTCTCTTTACAGTGGCCATCAGTTAATACAGTGACTGATGAGGGGTCAAAGAACTGAGAAAAAGTGACTGTTGAGTTCTCAGCCCCCGATGGGACGTCTTTTACAACACCTAACTCCAAGGCTCAGAAAAGCATTGCAGAAAAAGGAGCAGAAAGAATTTAAGAGCCAGAATACAGGAAAGGGTGCTGTAAAAGAATGTCCATTTTACTCATGAACTCACTGCCACTATGGTTACTTATCCAAGATCAAGTCAACAAGATCGGTCAACATTACATTAGGCAGACTGACAGAGCTGAAAGAAAGAAGGAAGGAAGGAAGGAAGGAAGGAAGGAAGGAAGGAAGGAAGGAAGGAAGGAAGGAAGGAAGAGAGAGAAAGAAAGATGAATGAACAGAGGACATGAAGAAGGGAGTGGGGTGTGTTAGGGTTGTCTAGAGGGAATGAGAAGGGGAGTTGGGGTGCATATGATCAAGATACCTTTTATGTATAAAACTGTCAATGAATAAATAAAGGATGTTCTATTTTAAAAATACGTGTACTTCAGTCCTGAAGGCTTTGTTAGGAGGATTGCCATGAGGGTAGTAACAATCTGGACTATATGGTGAGTTCAGGGCTAGTCTGGGTTACAATGTAAGGCTTTGACTTTAAAAATAAACTGGAAAAGGAAAATGAGAAGGAGAAATGTGTTGTTTAGCATCAACTATCCACTTAACTGTTTGATCCTAACACACAGCAGTCTTAATAAGTAACAAAATATACTTCTTAAAAAGACAACAAAAAAAATCAGTGGGATAATTTTTGGAAACAGAAATACATTAGGCCTTATGAAAGACCCCCCTGGACACAACTAGCAGTCATAATTAGTAAATAGATGTAGAAATGAAAAGGCTTCGAAAGGCAGGTTTAAAAGGACCAGAAAGTAATTGAGTTTGCTCAGGGAGGAATTACTTATTCTGAATCAAAGAAGTTGATACCTGATCATGTTTAATTTATCCCAAGGGGAAGAAACTCTGAAAGTATGCTGAATTCGAGCAGATACTTCTTCATTTTTTTTTCTCATTCATTTATTTTGAGACAAGGTCTTGCACAGCTCAGGCTAGCCTTGAACTCACTATGTAGCCAAAGATGACCTTGAATTTCTGATCCTCTTCCTCTCTCTTCTATCTCCAGAATGTTGACTTAGTTACTTTTGTATTGCTCTGATAAGACACTATAAGCAAGGAACTCATAAAAGAAAGTGTATTTGGGGGCTTATTATTCAGATGGTTAGAGTTCACGATGGCGGGGAACAGGCATGGCAGCAGGAAGGGCTGAGAGCTCATATCTTGATCCACAAGTTGGAGACAAAGAGAGAGAGGCTCAGAATGCTGTGACTGTTATGAAACCTCAAAGCCCACCCCCAGTGACACACCTCCTCCAATGAGGACATGCCCACTAATCCTTCCCAAACAGTTCCAGCAACTGAGGACCAAGTATTCAAACATTTGAGCCTATGGGGGCCATTCTCACTGACATCGTCACAGGATAATAGACATGCACTGCCACAAGCAATTTTATGGAGTGCTGAGCATAGAAACCAGGGCTTTGTGCATGCTAGGCTGTGGGATGTTACTACTGTGGGATGTCTTTCTGTATGTTGTGAATACATGTGGCTCCCATTGGATAATGAATAAAGCTGTTTTGGCCATGGCAAGAAAGCTTACAGCCAGAGAGGAAATCCAAGCAGAGATAGAGAGAAGGTGGAGTTGGGAGAGACGTCAGAAGGAGCAACAAAATGCCAGCAGACCAGTAACGCCATGGCCATGTGGCAATATATAGATTAATAGGAATGGGTTAAATTGAGATGAAATAGCTAGCTAGCAAGAATCTGAAGCCACAGGCCATACAGTTTGTAATTAGTATAAGCCTCTGAGTGATTATTTTGTAAGCTTCTGCCGGAACGAGGGTGGGAGAGATTTGTCCTGACCGCAGGGCTGGGAAGGACTGAGAAACATTCCATCTACAGTTATATCCCTGGTCTTGAGTTACTTCCCCAGACTTCATGCTAATATTTTTTTAAGATTTTATGTTTATTTTATTTTTTAAGAATTATTATTTTAAATATGTGGGTAAACCTTCATGAGTATAGGCTCACCTTGTGTGTTCAGGAACATGTGGATAGCAAAAGAGGGCACTGGATCCCCTGGCTCTAGAATTACAGGCAGTCGTGAGCTGTCCTGCTGTGGATGCTGGGAACTGAACTTGGCTGCACTGGGTGAGCAGTAAGCCCTCGTAACCACTGAGCCATCTCTCCAGTCCCTGCAAACCAACACTTTTTAAAGATTAACTGTCCTTTGAAGTTTTAAAAGAAATTATTATTTGTGTGTGTGTGTGTGTGTGTGTGTGTGTGTGTGTGTGTGTGTGTGTAAGGCAGAGGACAATTTTACAGGGTTGGCTCTTTCCTTCCACCTTTCTGTGGGTACCCAGGATGAACTCCAGTCCTCCTGCCATGCAGCGAGCACTTTATCTGATGAGATATTTGCTGGCCCCTCTCACTAAGTCTTAATTCCTGCTTGGATGGATCTCTTATCTCTTATTGCTGGTGTCACCTCCACAGTGTTGGTTGTTCGGGAATGTGTGGTAATCTTGCCTGCCATCTTCCCTAAGGTTGAGATGATCAGTAGACTATACTCTCTGTCAGGGACTGTTGGATGCTTGGGGAAATCGCTGCTTTGTTTACACTCTGGCTGGCTGTTAGGAAAGGACACTCTGGTACCCCGTGGCTGTAGCCAGTCTCATAACATATGGCCATGCCTGAATAATCTGGGCTCTCCAGCCACAATTCCTGTCTAGAGGATGGAACTTCGTCACTGTTTGGTCCCAGGGCAGGAGGAGGGGCACCCACGGAGGATGAGTTGCCTGCTTCTCTTGCAGCAGGACCCCCAGGGACCTACATGCTGAGGGGCCAGACACATTGCTGCTTTAGGGATGTAGCAATCTTGCACCTTTCACCATTTTAGTGACACTATTCTGTGCAAATTTTAGATGGCAGGTCCTGTCTTTGGATCATCTGTGTCTACACTCCATACATAGGATTTATCCCAGTTCCTGACTCACTGAAGATAATTCTTCTCACTTAGGACCCCTAATGGGGGGAGGTCCCTGCAATACCCTCAGCCCACCCTCCTGACACAGAATGAGGTTCCCTTGTCTGTCAAACTGCCAAACAGCTAAACCTTGCAGACTGTGGCATTCAGCTCCAGCTGCACCGTGGAATCATCTGAGCAGCTTTTAGACGCACACTGACATAAGATGGGTATTTTGATTGATTTAAAAAGGTTGAGAATCTGTACGCATTACTGCGGTTGGCTCGTTCCCCCAGCTTTTGTGGACCATCACTTAAAAGAGCAGAGCTGATGACCTCAGGGAGGTCAACACAGGGTTGGGACCACCTGGCAGACTCACCAGCTGGAACTTTTACCAGCAAAGCCTCTGGCCTCTTCCTCACATTTCCCTCCCACGCGTACATAGTAAAGCGATGGATAGCTTATCATTACTTCATCGTTAGTCACCACCATGGATAATTAACATTTTCATTATGTCTGTGTTGCTCATCAAATACCACTCTAGTCAAAGATTTTCCAAAGCTTTCTTGAATAAACAGCTTTTCCTATGTGGCCAGGCCTTGCTCTGATGGGTAGAGTTCCCTGACATCTCTGCTGTATTTAATATCAGCTAATGATGCTCATTTTTCCAGTGTGTAGGTTGTAAAACCAACCTGTAATAAAAGAACAATGTACAAACATCCCTTGGTACCCACAGGGGGTTGGTTCTAGGAACCCTCAGAGACACAAATCTGTGATGTTTAAACACCTTATATAAAATGGTGTAGCATTTATATACATTGGATTATCTTTGGATTACTTTTAGTAACACAATACAATGTAAGTGCTACACAAATACTTGTTTAAGGGGAATGTGTGCATGTGTAAGCACAACTGATTTGTGAAATATTTTTAAACTACATTTGCTCAAATCCATGGAGCTGAGTTAGAGATACTGAGGGTTAATTCTATTTTATGTTTTCTGATCTTCAATACATTTGGTTTTGTTCTAAGTAAAAACAAGAGAAGACCAACTAAATGGATTCTAAAGGGGAATTTTGACTTTAAGCACGGCTCTACAAATGATCCAGCTTAAGTTTGTATTAGTCGATTACATAATGATGTATAAATGGCAAGGGGAAAGTGTTTATCTGTAGCACCGGGCTGTATTTATTGTCTATGGGGGCTATAGTCAGGGCCTATGTCATCGTCTTGTGAGGTTCTTGTGCACTTTGGGTAGTAGATCGTCTAGCCTCTTCCAATCTTCCAAAGGCCCTTTCTGCAGCACCAGATAGGAGACACCAGGCTTTCAGGCCAAATGGACACTGCGTTAAGGTGAAGTACAGGTGGAGAGTCAACACTGTGGAGAAGGACTGCGTTAAGGTGAAGTACAGGTGGAGAGTCAGCACTGTGCAGAAGGAAAGAAGGCTGCGGTTGTACAGAAAGAACTTGATCACTGTGCACAGCAGCACTGAAAAAAATCCCAAGGTCTGGACACCTGAGAAATACACTGAAAATTGGTAGGGGTGATCTGATCAAGCACTCGAAAGGGACTTGGGTTATCTATTGGTGGTCAGTGTGCGTGGTTGGTGAAGAGGGTACCAGGCCACCTCGACACAGGCTTTGGAAACTTATCCCATAGGCTCTGTCTTAGCCAGTTCGGTCTGCTATCAAAAAGTACCAAAGATCATGTGACTCTTAAACAGCCGAGCAGGGTGACAGTGTGGTGGGATTTTGCTGAGGGCCCAGTTCTGAGCTACAGACTTCAGACTCCTCACTGAGTTCTTACGCAGTAGAGAATGTCGGGCCAGTTCAGTGCTCTGTGCTGGTACTAACCCATCCACGGTTAGACGCTACTCTCCTGACAGACCTGACCTCTCTAATCCCAGTCTGCTGGAGATTAGATTTCAACATCTAGTCTTTTTATTATGGAGGGGACCCAACCCGTCCCTAACACCCACCAAGCCAGTGGTGGATGCCTGAGGCCCACCACACTGTGACTCTGTCAGTCAGCAAGAGTCACAGAGTGGAGGAGACCAAGAGGAAGCAATGTTGATTGGAAAGACTCTCTGGGTGGGAGATGGGAAAGTGGTATTTTGGCAGGACGTGGGATGTGGGGGCGGCATCAGTTAGAAGAAAACGTTTAGAACTAAGAAAATAAACAAAACTAGAAAATACTGGCAAGGGAACTGACAGACGGTAGGAGAAAAAGGAACATGCCAACATTCAGAGAAAATGTTCTAGGTCTAACTCAATGTTTTTATTTCTTCTTGATAAGAACCACTTACACAGTGGATGTGGATGTGTGTCCATGTGTGTGGTCTCCAGAGATTTTTCTCTTACCCCATGTCATCCTTAGAAGCCACTGTGTTGTTGCTATGCTGGAATTTGGTCATTCTCATAAACAACCAGTTCCTCTTGTCCACGTCCTACTTCTTGGGAGGGTTGGCCACTCAGTGCTCTGCTGCGTCTCTGCTCTGCATTGCCTCAAGTTGGCTCATCCTCTCATGGCTGGGACGACTTAAGCACAGACATCACCGCATTTTCTGGGGGTCATGAGACTCCCCCTTCAGTGACTCAAAGCTGGACAGTAGATTCAGAGTCTGGCCATCAGTCCTCTAGCCAGTACCAGCTGTGTTCTACGTGTGAACGTCATGGGAACACACTTATGCAAGTGTGTATCGTCCCTCAACACATGCTCTAACAGGATAAAAATCCCAAACATGCTTCACCCAGTCTTGAACTGTGTCTAGAGAGCTGGTGCTTGCTTAGGAATCTCCATGTTGGCACAGTTTATCAGGAAGTCAGACCACAAGGATGTGACTGCTTGATTACTGTTCAGACTCTGGTGCAATCCGCTTGTCCCCACTCTCCCAAAGGCACCAGATGCAGGTCTATCTGAAGAAAACCACCTCTGAGCTAAGCCGGCTCACCAGGCTCACCTACCAATTGTACCTCATCAATTTAACAGTAACTGAATGGAGCCTTACTAAGACTTTAGACTAAGGGGTCACACTCTCCCTGGCAAGGAACTTGAATTGCTATTGTGTTTGGCCTGCCTTGCCCACTCTTACCACCTATTTTAGACAGCACATGACTCTGAGTCACAAAAAAAAAAAAAAAAAAGAGAGAGAGAAAAGATTGCACAAAGGCTCTAAAGCATGCCACACACCCACTTCCTTGGGCAAGAGCCCTGACACACTCCAATGTCCCAGTGTCCGAGTTAAGGATCCATTTCTCTGTTGCCATCGATAAACTGATCTAGTGAACACAACCATCGAGATTGGGGAGTGGGGAAGCAAGCAAGATTTACAAATATTCAAATAGCTCCCAAGCATGCAGGTTAGCCATTTGAGCAAAAGTGTGGGTGCAAAACTAAAAGTCAAGTCATTTATAGCTTGATGTCTTTTATGGTATAGTTAGCTCTACCCAGATGCTGTGGGTGGGAAGAAGCCTGCAAGAAGACACATCAGCAGGACTCCTGAGACTGTCAAAGAGGCATGTGAAGGCATCATTAAAGGCGTTGGGTAGCTCCAGGTGACATCACAGGTCACAGGCAAATCCCTCCTCCACACATGATCTATTCTTTGTGAGGGTAATTCTCACCCATTGTTTTAGTGAGAGCCTCGTGGGTAGTATCCTAGCTTGCTTTCAATTGCTGTGATAAACACCATGACCAAAAGCAACTTGGGAGAGGCAGGGGTTTATTTCAGCTTACGGTTTGTGGTCCATCATCTAGGAAAGTCGGGGCAGGAACTGAAGCAGAGGCCTTGTAGGGATGCTGCTTACTGGTTTGCTCATCTTGCTTTGTAATATAACCCAGTATCACCTGCCAGGACTGGCACCACCCACAGTGGGTTGGGCCCTCCCACATCAATCATTACTTTAAAAAAATGCCCCACAGACAGGCTAGTCTTATGGAGACATTTTCTCAATTGAGGTTCCCTCTTTCCAGAGGACCTGTGTTGAGTTGACCCTAAATAAATGGATGGATGGATAGATAGATAGATAGATAGATAGATAGATAGATAGATAGATAAAATAACCAGCACATGCAATAAAGCCTAAAACCCACTCCCATTGGCACAGATGCGTTGTGTGTGGTGTGGGTACAGTAGGGACATGGAGGAAGGCTCACTCTAAAAGCCCTTCAAAAGTTCTGGAACTGCTAAAGAACCAGAGCTCCAAAGGGGCAGGAATGGGCTACCTTGGAAGCCCTCCACAGGCACAACAATGATCCTTCACATCTGGCATGGTTCTGAGCTGCAGTATCTGTAAGTGACTCGGTAAGATCCGAAATGGAAACTCACTGAGCCTGGGGAGCTACTGAGGGTGCTGCGGACTCTGGGCTACCTACATGGACTTATGGAAAGGACTTCTTTGTCTAGCGAGTCCCCAGTGAGTCTCCTGGAGGTTAGTTACTTATTATGAGCACCAACAGAGTAGAGCAGGTCCATTGCTGCTCCAGATGGAACTTTCAGGAACTACACTCATGCATATTCTGGAAGCCTGAAAAGCCTCATGTACCTGAATTCTGGTCTCTGTGCTGTCAGTGTGCTCCCATTTTAAACAGCTACAGTTTTTGTGTAGCTTTCTCGGTAGGCCCAGTCACTTTAAAATGCAGAACAGCCCAGTTCTTAGATGCTGGCAACCATTTCAGATGTAAACCCTGGGGGCCAAGCCAACGTACTGGGTATCTGATAGGTCCTGTCTGTGGCTGCTCTGAAGTCACTGGTGCCTTGTGTGTGGACGTATTCCACACATCTGTTTCCTTATGATCCTCAACCCATTGGAAAGCTCTGTCACATATCCGAGTCTCGAAATCCACAAGAATAATACTGTGGATTTCTTGCTTGTGTAGAGACCACCCTGGTCCAATGTGGGTAGGATTGTTGTTTCTTTCTTGACATTGTAGTCGAACAAGGAAGTGTGGTTGATATGCTGAGAGTCTTCTACCAGTAGGGAGACATTTTCAGATTTTGGTCCCTCTTTGTGTACGTCTTGAGTTGAGAAGGAAGAGGATTTAGGTCGCCCAAACTTTGAACGTTTCTAAGCAAAACTGAGCAGCCATGATCCAGTGCTGTGTGGCCCGATGCAGATTGCACAAGGTGCCAGTCCAACTCTGACAGGCACTGTCCCTGCTGGGCTCTTCTCAGTTGGTGTTGTACAGATAAAGATGGGCCTCCCCTGAGCTTTTCTTGTCTCCAGGATGCTGTTAAGTAAGGCAATCCTCCAGGTCAAATCCCACAGCTTGGCCTGCTAACTGCTGACATCCTTCTTGGAAGGAAGGGTCAGGGAATGTCTTGGGACCCTCCTCTGAGTATCTAGCCACTCCTCACAACCAGTTGTATGCAATTCTGCTCTAAGTACATGGGGCCTCAATGTCTCTGGGAGGTGCTAGTGTTTATAGCAGGGAAGGAAGAAGGGAGGGAGATCCCCTACATAGCCATGGGGAAGCCATGTCACTGATGGGCACAGAGCTTCCAGGATGGCAACTTTAAGGTGGCCTGTGCTCCTGCCCATAGCCCAATACCCATTGCTCTGTAAAGAAGCCTAATAAACTCATTGGTTCCCCTGGGTGAAGTGTGGTAGAATTGTACCCCATTTTGTCATGGGAACCTTGGAAGGAGGGGTAGAGATTGTTTGTGTCTCCCCCTGGGAAGTAATTTCAGCAGTAGATGATCTCTATTTTCACACTATACCACCTCCCCCTCCTTAGTAATGTTTGTTTTAAAAACAGGTCTACAATAAGAGTTATAGCATATTTCATCAGTAAGAACTAGTAGTCACCAGTTTCTGAGGTCAGCTAACAGCCTCCTAGAGTTCCAGAAAGCAGTAGGGAGGAGGGCATGGGCAGGTTGCCACTCTTTAGGACTATCCATCTGCTCAGGTAACTTACATTTGGATCCAACATCTAACATGCATTGTAAAAGTCACTATGGTCGATTTCATTCCTCTGAATGACAGTGTTTCATGTCACACAGCTTATTCCTGCAATGGCACCAATATTCTCTGAAGCTCTGTCTACCTACCCACAGCAGAGACAGAGGAGCCTGGCTGGGACCTGGAGTCAGGAGGCCAAAGCATTAACCAAGCCTTGTCTAGCTGGCTGCTGTGAAAGACTCAGCTTATTGATCTGTGTAACAGGCAAAAAGGGAACAAAAATAACTTGAGCTGGCCCCTTCACCTTTCAGGGAAGGAATTCAAAAGCCCTTAAAAAACTTTCAGTTGACACCTAGGCCAGGAATTTTCTCAAGCCTGGAGAATATGTGTATATGTAGTCTAGTTCAGATCCTTTTGCAAGTCAAGCACATGGGATAATCCAAAGACTAGAGTAAGCCTCAAGTCTCTAGCCTATCAGAGAAGGATCATGTAGTGTACTGATAGCCACCCCCCACACACACACACACACATAGGCACACACTTCTTCTTTTCATTTATTTATGGGGAAAAAAATTGAACTATGAAGTCTTCCCGGAAACAGTGGATATTTAGTTCTCTGCCAACCATCTCCCTCTCCCTGAGGACATTTTCATTTTCTTTTGTTTCCCCCTGCCAGACCACTCCCTGGTCTGGAGTGACTCTTTCTCCAGGCCTTGATATCTGGTCTGGACCTGAGCAGTCACAGAGGCAGTTCTGAGCACATGCTCTTGGTTAAATCAATGAAAAGCAGCCCTGCGGTTATTTAAAGAGGTGTCTGGGGATGATGAACTGGTAGATAGAATGATTGGGAGCCATCTTTTTAAAAGAAATTTATTTTTAATGTGCATACCTGCATGTATATGCACCACATGTGTGTCTGGCGCCTGGGGGGTGGGACAGAAGAAGGTGTCAGATATCCTAGAACTGGAGTTACAGGTGGTTGTGAGCTGCCTGATGTGGGTGCTGGGAACTGAACCCAGGTCGTTTGCAAGAGCAGCACTCCCATTCCTTGGTGGCCATCTTTGCCTCCTTAAATAGAATGCCTGATTGAGGATGATCATAAACAGCAAGCCTGAGAGGAAGAGGGGCAGAGTGCCCTTCACGCACTGGTGAATGTTCTGGCTCAGGCTGTGCCTGCAGCCCTTTATGGAATCTCCCAGGTACCGAATCCATGAATCTGCCAACTTGACTTGGGCATGCATTTCATAAGCAGTGCACCTGGCCTCATAACCAATCCCGGTGTCTCCCTCCCACTTACATCTCCTTTCATGTCTTAGACTGGATTCGCTCACATTAATCTCTGTGAGAATCCATCCCTGACTGGTACTCATTAGTCTGTGTGAGCATCCATCCTGGAGCAACCTAGACTATACCATTGTGTAGACAGGAATTCCCTTGATCATCTAGTAGTATCCTTTCTGGATCATGGATTGCCAGTGTTTAGACCTTGTCATGAAAGCCCACAGCTACCTACCGACTGAGGTCGCCTCTCATGGAAATGACTGTTCTGAAGCTAAAGGCCAAACGAGCTTCTCTTGTGAGTTCACAAAAAGCCCTTCTGCCATCTGCTCGTCGCACAGGCTGGCACACGGCATCGTTCCTACTGAGCTTCCATCCTGCTCCCTTAGGCAGCTCTGTGCTACAGGAGAAGTCAAAATAAACCTTTGCCTCCATATGAAGCCTGAGTAAATAAACCCCTGATCCCATGCCAACTCCTGTCAGAGCACACACGTCCTCATTCATCGGCAAGACACAAACAAGCTGGCTGCAACTACCTGAAGGCTGCTCAGTGTTCCCAGGACACTGTGTCCCGACAGAATCACAGCACTCAGCCCAGGCCCTTCCTAGGAGATGCTCTCTTGGTCCTTTGAAGGGGCCCTGGGACGATTAGGTTCTTAAAGACCTCACATTACGTTTTTATAGGAGGGAGTGGGGGAGCAGAGGGAGGAGGGAGGAAAAGAAGTGAAAGAGGGGGGGAGGCCGGGGAGAGAGGGCTGGAGGGGAGCCAACAGTGCCTTTATTGTGACTATTTAAAAATCCCTAGAATGGAAGTCAGGCCGTGCCTTAAGACAGTTAAAGAAACTGCGACAAGTACAGACTCTTTGTGCTATTAATTCATGCAATTAGACCGTGCACAAAGCTGTGTTACTAGAAATAGTTCCAGTATAGAGAAAGACAGATGATAGAGAAATAAATTTAACCCATTAAATATATATATATAGTCACAAATGCCTCTCTCCGTGACACCAGATTCTAGGCTTTCTCTTTAACAAGATTGTTTCCTTTGACATACAAAAAAAAAGTGTGTGTGTGTGTGTGTGTGTGTGTGTGCGTGTGTGTGTGTGTGTGTGTGTGCATATATGCAGTCACCTCTCATTTTCCACAGGGGATTAATGTCAGATACCAAAGTCTCCAATGCTAAGTTCCTCGTTTAAAACGGCATGGTATTTTCATGCAGCCTATGCCCACCTCCCACTTACTGGCATCATCCCTCATCTATGTACAAAGGCAAACATAATATACACTGTGTAAATACTTGTTAGACTAACTCCTTGAGGGAATGGTGACAGTCTGTACATGTTCAGTACAGACACAATTTTACTTTTAAGATTTTTGATCCACAGTTGGTTGAACATACACTCCCACAGTGTGCTGTGTATACACGCATGTGCTCCTTCGTGGCTTGCTTTTTCGCTTACTCCTGGGAAGTGGGGCTCTTCCATGGCAACACATGCAGAGTTCAGTCTCTGAGTGGCTGCCTTTTATTCCCCTAAATAGCTTATCTGAATAAGCTCAAGTAGCTACTGGGATTGTTTATAGTATTCAGTATCATAAATGGTAATATCTCTAGTGTGGGTATCTGTAGAATGAAGTCTTAACTCTGTGATTTGGTGAGTTAATGGCTCTGTCTACTTTGATTTTTGATAGATAATACCAAATCCATAATGTCTTGTTAACAATACCAATAAAAGTTAGGCATGCTGTAATTCCAGCATTCCAGAAGCTAATGCAAGAAGCCTGTTCCAGTTCCAAAGCTGGGTCCAGCCTAGGATACACGGAGAGACTCTGTTACACACCAACAAACCCCAAAAGAATGAACCATCAGTTATCTGATCAATAATAATAAATTCTTTGTATATAATCAGAAACATAGGGCAGTTTTGGCTTAATGAAATTTCTTGCTTGGTAAAATGAGTCAAGAGGTAGACAGTCAAGATGCATCAATGATCAGAAGGAACACCGGAACCCTAAGGCCACCTCATTGCCCATTATGGCCGCAGAATCTCTAAGCCTTACATCTGCATTCTGGGCAGCATGAAAGAGTGGGAGACAGAAGAGGGAAGCACACCTTTCAGTCAGTTGAACCTGAGGATCCTGGAAGAGGCCCTATAATAACATTCTTTACACCTCATTGGCTAGAACCAAATCACATGACCATGACTCATAAAAGGAGTCTGGGAAATGTAGTCTTCGAGAAGCAAGGAAACCTGTGAAAGAAGTCTCTGCTACCGAGAAAGGAGATACAGCCTTTCCCACACCATTACTCTTCCAGATAAATTCCCAAATGTGGCTTGCTTTGGATTTGTAGCGGAAAGCACAGGACGGGATATATACATTTAATGCAAGCATAAAATCTCCCCCATAACTCCAAAACTTATGACTGTTCCCGCTTTCTGTTATGTGCACACCTATAGGCCTTTGTTCCCATGTAATAAGAAAGTTAATCTATATGAGCAGATGTATGGCTCGGAAAGTTCTTGGCATGTGGATCCAGTAGTTAACACACACACACACACACACACACACACACACACACACACACACACCAGCTCCTTATACAAAGAGCCTGTTAACCCCATTACCAAGCTTAACAAGTGTCAAACTCAGAGTCAATCTTGTTTCTACTAAGACTTTCTCATTTCCCTGCATTTCAATTGTTTATTTTTTTCCATTCTATTCCATACCCTGAAAGGATAGATTCTTTTAAAACCACCACAATGCAATTATCACATGTAATATAATTCCTTCATACAAAAAAGATGGTCTCAACTTCCAAGTCTGCTTGAATCAAGGACTCAAATCAAACCCACTGTGGATGGAGCCTGGCATGGCTGCAGCCATCATAAATTGAAGGGTGCCCTATAACAACATGGTCAGCTTCCCCTAGTTTCCCATCAGGGTAGCATAGGAAGCTTCACAAGTATGCCTGGCTCCTTGATATTAGTTGTTAAATCAGTCACATTCAGCTAAGGTGCAGTGACTTCTGTCTTTACCCATACCTATGCTCCCCTTCTCAGAAAGCTGAGATTTCACCTGGTCACACTGCTACACCAGGTACACTGCTCAGTCGGTGGGCAGGGAACTGGGCTCCTAAACGTCTCTGCCTCCCTTTGGTCTTTGAACACCCTGGCATCAATCCTTACACACAGGACATATCCTTACATTGCAACTGAAAGCTGTCTCATCCATACACTTATAGGTTGAAATTCCATCTGTTGTTTTCTTAAAACTAAAATAATTATTATGGAAAATTTAAACCACACAACAAAAAACTACATACCTTTGAATTCATAACGAATGGTTTAACTTGCACACAAACCTACGCCTTCCTCCACATCTATACTCTGCCCCCTGCACACCCCACCAACATCTTTTTCTGAACCAGTGCCGTGTCTCCCCAACAGGCATCTCAGTCACCCATCCATCCTCCACCTGGCGTAAGTCTAAAATGGGTAGGTTTCACCTTCTACTTATTTAGGGATGGTGGGGGTGGTGAATGACAAGAAATTTGTGGCACTTGCTTTCTTGTGATGTTCAAACATTATCTCTGAAGGAAATGCCCAGCTGTGAGTTTCAGATATAGTCAGTGTTCACCTGAACAGATATCAGATGTCAACGGATCTGGCAGAGCGTTGAGGTGACAATATCCCCTGCTCATTGCACAAACATGATCAGTCTTGGCCTGGACACCTGCACTCACGTTCTCTTTGCCTCTAGTGGGACTTCAGGGGTGTCTTCAGGATGGATCTGTCAGCAAGGTTTCTGGTGTACGGTCTGCAACTCCACATACATAGGCTGTAAGAGAGTCTATTCCTAATCTGGTTCCTGTTCATGACCTGAGGGTCTGTTTCCAGTCTGCCTTGGCTGCTGCGTTTTTGTTTTGTTTTGGTTTAGTTTTTAGTTTTCTGAGACAGGGTTTTGTAGTGGGTAGCTGTTCCAGCTTTCACCTGGTACCCTTAGTGAGGCTTCCAGGGCCGAGACGGAAGCCCTTAAGACCTGAGATCCAGATGTGCCAGCTCTCTTGGTTCCTTGTGATCCTGAATGCTGGATGGTAGACCGAGCAGAGTTCTCCAGAGACACCACTGGACTGCACTTCACCTCTCCTGGATCCTGTAACCAACCCCTTTACTGGCTGTAAGTTACCCCAAAATAAACCCCTTTTTAACTATATGGAGTTGCCTTAATAAATCCCTACAATAGGGTTTCTCGTTGTAGCTCTGGATGTCCTGGAACTCACTCTGTAGACCAGGCTGGCCTCAAACTCACAGAGATCCGCCTGCCTCTGCCTCCCTAGTGCTGGGATTAAAGGCGTGCGCCACCACTGCCTGGCTGGCTTGATACTTTCTTGGCAGCTTTGGAATACCCAGTTTCAGAGCTGTTATTTCCAACAGACTCCATTCACCCTGTTGTACACACACACACACACACACACACACACACACACACACACACACACTATCATCATCACCACGAAAGACATAGGAGTTCAGATCACTGGTCCTTAAATGTCTATATGCAGTTATACCACACCCACTTCTGCTTTCTGAGCTAAAGGAGCTAACTGCCCAGAGAGTGAGACAGCAAATCAGATCAGTGCGTGCAGTGACCACGCCCCTTGAGTACTTGCTGTTAGCATAATAAATTCCTCAAGGTATCAAGTGATCAGAATTTTCTATACTTCCTAACATACAGCGTGTACCCACCCGAATATAAGTTTAGGTGGTTTGTCAAGCTTACTAGATAAAGTGAACTTTTAAAATCTAAGGTTTTGACCTATGTAGCAGCCAAAGGCGGCCATGACAGTGGGTATCCGATTACATTTCTATCTGGCTCACTCTCTTTGATCCCTGATCGTAGGTCCAAAGTTCCTGACTCTCCGGCACAGTCTTCTCCATAGGAACCTGTGGCTGCTTTCTTCGGTGGAGTAAATGAATATGTTCCCAGTGGCTACCCTTTGCTGAACTTTCTGCCTTCCAGAAATAGAGTGTGGCTCATCCTGCGGACTGTAAAATGCCCTGTCAGGGAGGGACAAGCCGTTGTGTGCCCCAGTCTTACATAAAACCTTGTACATGAAAAGCAGCATGAAGGGCAGGCACAAGACTCACAAGGGTCTCAACACCTTCCCATCCCCGTGGGCACTGAGCTCCGCAAAGGTGGTGCAGAGTGGGTTATTCAGCCTCTATTTTTATTGCAGTCTGGTTGCTATGATGGAACTGCAGCTAAAATCTCAGGCTAGCTAAGAAGTCAGCTTTGAAAAATAGCTTGCACCATGGGCCACTTGGACGTCAGTTATTTAGGCGCAGAATCTTTGAGCTGGAGGGGACCTTAGAGGAACTGGTGCACTCTACTGTCTCATAACTGGTTAAAGGATGTCGGCATAAGTGTCTAATAGACATGTCCGCCCCGGGTCTCACGTGGGTACAGGAAGGGACTAGAGTAATGGAAGAACACACTGCTACCCAGTTCAAAGCCTTCTCAGAGAGGCCCAATGTATTCACAACCCTGGATGCTGTGTGGAGCATGTAGCTCTGTTTCTTCATACTGTTCCTCATGCTCATTTCCATGGAAAATAAGGGGAACTACAACTGAGATCCAATGTGCCATTTCCGGTCATTATAGATGTCACTGGAAAATTCTGAGATCTGAAAAACGTTTTCCCTGAAGAACATATCCAGCTCCATGCTTTAATTATTCATCCACGCCGTCTTTGATCTGTTATCTTGAAGTGTCAAGAAGGGAATGGTCATCATCATAGCTATCCAGTCACAGCTCAAGCCACTAGACTTTACCACAGGGAACCAGAATCTTCCTTCCACAGGCACAGGTGGCAGTGCCGGAAACATGATGCTCTCGGAAGCTGGCGACAGGGGGCCAGACACTGCCAGCATGAACTGCTTAAGGAATTTTAAGTGCACGTGTTCCCCTGGACATGAAAACACATCCTCGGTGTACTGGGGTGTCCCTGCAGGTATCAGAGCCTGCAGGGAAACAAGCCATGAAGGTGAGAAAGGAAACGCTGTACAACTGGGCTTGGTCAGTCAGACTGGATCAAAGCTTCTAGACGCTAGAACTACAGAATCTAGAGAATTCTAGGATCTATAGAGTCTCACCCATGGCTTAATTTTCTTATACACTTAAGCACAGTAAAACTTTGGTGGGGGCAGTCTCTCCATGTGACAGTTCTCATAACAGAGCTTCAGGGACTGCTATATCAAAATTCCCTTGCAAAACACCCAGCTATAGCAAAGTGCCTGAGACCATTACCATAAGAATGAGCTCTGTTGCCTGGGAAACACTGCTCAGGGCTAGGGCAGTTTTCAACCTGTGGGTCTCAACCCCCTTGGGGGTCACATATCAGATATCCTACATATCAGATATTTACATTACAATTCATAACAGTAGCAAAATTACAGTTATGAAGTATCAATGAAATCATTTTATGGTTGCGGGGGTCACCACAACGTGAGGAGCTGTATTGAAGGGTCACAGCTTTAGGAAGGTTGAGAACCACTGACCTAGGATTTGTCATAAGTATAAGGATGAATTCTACCAATGAAGGATGCAAAGTACTTGGGGCCTCTTTCATGAGGATGAGCTCTATTCACTGAGAGACAAAGCCCACGGTTAGGGCCTAAACAGTTCTCAGGATTTGGGGGAAATTCAGGTGGAGGCTGGCTCCTAATAGAGTAGCGGAGGATCACCAGGTTGACCACTTTCCCTCCAGCATTCCGGGGGACCAGGCGTTATTCTTCTTTCCATTGAAGAAATCAGGTCTGCGTGCTTAACAATCTTGTTTCCTCCAATGCTTTCTCTAAGCTGTGCTTCCTACATTGACTCAAGGACAGGATCTAGATACATAAATCCGGGCTGCCTTTCAAATACTTTTCAGAAACAACTCTTAGAAGGACCATCGACTTATTAACAAGAAGGCAAACAGGATGGGAATCAGTAATATGTAGATAAATAAATATCCCACGACGATGCTGCAGGGAGACAGTGTTCTGATTTGTGACATTTGCTCCATTTCCCATGGTACAAATACATCTGCAAACTTACTCATTTAACCTCATATAGTGTGGAATTTGGAAGAGTTACACACCACTAGCCCTTAAGCACATATGAGCCAGGCCAAGTCAACATCAACACAGCACTAGATAGACAATCCACACAAACTGTCCCCCTCTAGGACAGCTTACATGTCCTAGACCAGTACAGAAAACTCCAAAGGGGAAGTAACACTTATTCTCACCAAAGAACTACCGCCTTTTAAAAAGCAACAAATGAACAACAAAGATGGTAGTGTGTGTGTGTGTGTGTGTGTGTGTGTGTGTGTGTGTGGTGTAACTGTTCTTAGAAGACAAACATCTGCTCCCCTCAGGTAGGAAATGGAAGACAAACCAACAATTCCTCCAAAGTCCAGCTTGGGGACCAAAGCTTACTGGAGTTACTTAGAGAAGTGTGGGTGAGGGGTTACTAGCAGGAGCGTGTGTGAGGGCTTGCCAACTGCACAAGCAGCTGCATCACTAAGAACCCCACCCAGCCTGAGGTGGGGACCACAGAAGCTGTAACTCTGAGCTCTCTACACAACTTGCAAGCAGATGGACAGGTTGGGTTGTCTCTTCACCAGGCAGCTGGCCTGATCAAAATCCCCTTTCTTCAGAAGTCATGGCTGTTCACGTAACCTTGGGGAGGAAGCAGTCCTGGGAATCTGGGAAATTCCAGGGTCTTCCTGAGATGTGTGAGTTAGGATCTGCCTGAGTCTTAATGGACCCTCCAGAATGGGATGCTTCAAATTAAAATGTCCCGAGCTTTAAGGAATCTCACCTCAGGGTGGAAAGTTCCAACTCAGAGGAAATTGTTACATGTATGTATGTATGCCGTGTTTGCATGTATGTTTGTGTGTGCACCCTTACGCAGAGGCCAGGGGGCAGCCTTGGGTGTCAGCTTCAGGTACACTCTTGATGCCATTGGCCTGGAGCTCATCAATTAGCGGTACTATTTTCGTCTGGGATCACAAGTGTGTGCTACCATGCCTTGGAGTTCATGCGGGCTCTGAGACTCAAACTCAGGTCCTCAGGCTTGCAACGCCAGGCTTTGCTAGATGAACTCTCTCTTCAGCCCCCATCTCCTTTACTTCTTATCCTAGTTTTGAAACAGAGTGAGCCGGGGCACTCGGGGGAATTTCTTATTGTATCTTTGTCTCTTCTGCACCCAGGACTGACTTGACTCATAGGGCGTTGTAATCCTGCCAAAGTCCAAACCACTTTGGGCTGGCTTGATCCAAACCTCTGTACCTAAGAGATAACAGCACAGAGATTGGAGCAGTATCTAGAATTCAAAAAAGATGGGTTCAAAGTCTGTCTGCCTTGGGGACAGATTGGGCGACTGAAGTTCCACCTCTTCTCCGAATTTCTTCTTGATATTTGTGTAAAATAATAGTATAACAGGCTCACGTGTAGATAGAAAGGTTAACTAGCAAACATGCACGCAACACTCAGCTCAGCCTCTGGCAAGCACCCAGTGCTCCATAATAATACCCGTGACTATACTCCATCATCTGAACTGTTCCCAGTTCGTCTACTGAGACCATTCTTGAACAGTTAAAGACCTCTGCTTCCCCCTGAACTGTGCTACAGCTCATCCAGTATCTCACCAGATCCCAGTGGCCCAGAGTAAACACCAGCCATTGGCCCCCATGGTCCCAGAGCAAGGAGTTTTCTACTTAAAAGAAATATGCTGCAACAGAGAAGCTGGGAAGATGGTTCAGTGTGAAGAGGGCTTGCTGAACAAGCACGAGGACCTGAGTTTAGACATCCAGAGCTCACATAAAAGCTGGGCATGGTGGCACATGTCTATAATCCCAGAATTTGGGAAAAGACGTGTAGATCCTAGGGGTCTATTAACCAGTCAGTCTAGCTGACATGGTGAGCTCCAGGTTCAGTTAAAGATTGTATCACACACACACACACACACACACACACACACACACACACACAACTCAGGTGGAGAAAGCTAGCAATGGTGACCTCTGGCCTATACCCAGACACACACAAACACAAACACACACACATAACCCCTGACTCACATAGAAACATAAATACCCTACCACCATACAGTGGGAAATAGGAAGGGAGGTAGATAGGGAGAGGGGAGAGAATCAGCAGACATTTCCAGTAGAAAAATCATCCATCAGCAAATAGGGTGCCTTTGGCAGTGGGAGGTGAGTGCCAGCCATCTTGAGGATCATAAGTACAAACAGGCCTGAAGCGTGTGTAGGCAGGAGGTCTTCTCCTGTGTCCCCTGGTTCTCTTGGACTTAGTCTCCCCCATCCGTTCATTCATCTTAACCTCACCGGATGCCCAGATTCTCTCTGCCTTTATCTGGTGCTGAAATTCTCCAGCCTTGTCGGGCAGTGGTGGCACACACCTTTAATCCCAGCACGGGAAGCAGAGCCAGGCTGATCTCTGTGAGTTCGAGGCCAGCCTGGTCTACAAAGCGAGTTCCAGGACAGGCACCAAAACTACACAGAGAAACTCTGTCTTGAAAAAAAAAAAAATTCTCCAGCCCTTGCTTTCATCCTAGGTCCTGACAGGTGCAGGGACAACTGTCAGAGCTGATCACAGGCCTGTTTGGTTGTCACTTTATAGCTTTGCTTCCATATACATTTGTCCTTATCAAATATTTCAAATGAGTGGGGCCGACCCTACTACCTTCACACTCACATAGGGACAGCGTCTCAGAAAGATCAGTGACCAGCCAGAGTCCGGCAGCGTCCCTGGAATTGAACGGCTGTCTTCAGGTTTACGTCTTCCTCCAGCAAGCCTTTCCATTACCCCGGGGATCTGACCAGAAGCCAGTTTTTCTCCATCAGGCGCCAAGCTGGAGAGCAGCCTCAGACCAATGCCTGTAACTTCACGGCAATGAATTCTCCCGACTCTGTCTGAACATACTGTTCCCAGCTCAGCCAGTGCTACGGTGATGGTGACCAGATCACAGCTGAGAGGCCCTCTGCTTACCCTAAATGGACTTTCAGCCCAGGCAGTTATGTAAAGGCTTCAAGGAGTCTTAGCGGAAAATCCTGGAACAAGCAGCAGGCTGGGAAAGGCTCAGAAATAAGCTGCCCACCTTCTCTTCGCCTACATGTACCCATCTCGGCAGAGAGGTGGAGAGACGGGAACAAAGTCCCCAGACTGCTTAGCCAGTGGCCGAAGGGTCTGGACTGCTAATCTTCTGACTGGGCAAGCTCTTTCACCTTAGCCCAGGACTGTTTCTTGGACTTTTAGCCCTCTTCTGAAGACTAGGGATTGTCGGTTGTTTTTATAAGGGGGGAAGCTAGATTGTGAATCCAAAACAACTGTGTCTCCTTTCTCTGCTGCAAGCTCCTGCTGTTTCTTTGTTCACTGTGCCCAAGGCAGGGGTCAGACAATGTCAACCACGTTTGATCCATAAAGCACTACACTGTTAAACACCCTACGGCCCTATGACCTCTCTCTCTTGAAATAGATGACTGGCTTCTTCGTCACACAACATCAAATGTCTGGGTGGTAGGAACACCTCGCTCACACGCTTCACAGTTCTTCTGGAATTTTCTAGAGAATCTGCAGCAGGGTCTTCGGTGTATCTTGGTGAAATGATTGAGGCACCATCTTGCAGAAACCATACTCCAAGCATCTTCTTTAGCAAAGGCCATTATCCCTCCATCACCTTCCCACTGTGGGGATTCAGAGAGCATCGGCCATGTATGTGGACCAGTCTCTGAACTGCGAGAGTGAGTACAGCTTTTAACTCCTGTTGTGCCTCAGATAGAGACTTGAGCTGACCTTGCTACTCATCCTCAAGAGAGCAAATCAGTCTCTTTTCAAGAACGAATAAATAGTGCCAGTGGCACATGATGCGAGGCCCCCTCCCTCCTCCAGTTTTATGGACTACTGGTAGATTCTTAACGTTTTTAAAAATAGATGTAGATAGAAGGACCACCAAATTTGGAAACCTTTCATCCTTCAACAAAAGATTTTTTTTTTTCAAAACAAGAAAAATGTTAAAGGATTGAGTTATCCCAGGTAGGGAACCACCAGAAGAGACCAATCTCTTCAAAGGAACAATTTTGTGGGTGGGTGACCTTTCAGAGCCACCCTTGATTTATATGGTGCATTTGTATGCTTTTTCCCATTGCTGTGATCAGTTGACTGGCAGGGAGCCACTTAAGGGAGGAGGGTCTATCTTAGCTTACAGTTCAAGAAGGCGGACAGTCCACCATGGCAGGGAAACCATGGGGGCAGGAGCCTGCAGCAGCTTGTTGTATTACATCTGCAGTCAGGAAGCAAAAACAGACAGAAGTGTATCTGAGCTAGGTCATCTCAAGGCCTGCCCCCAGTGATCCATTTCCTCCAGGGAGACTCCACCTCCTAAACGTTCCACAAACTTCCCAAACATTATTACCACCTAGGGACCCAGTGTTCAACATATGAGCCTGTTGGGGGACATTCACATTCAGATCACAGTAGATGGTATGGAAGGTTGGAGAAGACCCCAAAGGAACAGAGAGAGGATTGTTCCTGGTTGGGGAGGAACTGAGCACTCTTTCCCTCACAGTGTGGCCAGGATAAATGGTCATGATGCCAGCAGAGGGAAACACAGCATAGAACTGATGAAGTTCTGGGTTCGGCTTCCCTCAGTCACATTGGCTCTTTCTAAAGCCTTCTGGGTAATTTTCAGCTTGTACATTTGTGCTCTTTTTCTTAAAATCCCCGGTCTTTAGAAGATTAGAAACTCAAGAAGCATTCTCAGCCTAAGGTGAAAGATTTGTGAGGGAATCAGAAGACTTGGGCCTAAACCCACTAGCCAACAAAACCTGAAGTGTGTCCAGTGACTTTGTGATAAGAAAGTCACTTATACGGACCACTCAGATGTGAAGTCTTGGGTAAAAATGCAGAGAGAGTCACGTATGCACACACATGGGGTGAGGGTTGAAAGATAATTACTACAGAAACGGAGAACATCAAACATGTCCTCAGGATCATCATGCAACCCCCTTCCTGTGAGGATTTGCAGCTTCCTTGGGCTTTTCGGAACCAAATGAGGGCATATTCCCTGCTCTAGATGTCCATGGCTCCCTCTTAGTAAGGAGAGCTCCCTCTCTATTAATGGCTGCCTCCCAATGTCCTTACCCCCTCTGAGACCTTGTCCTTTTCCCAGATCTTTTGTGACACTTTTTGGTCCTCTTATACCCTCAGTAGGATGATTAGTCTGCTGGATGTCCATTTGTCCCTCCCTGAAGCGGAAGGCCCTGGTCAGTCAACTCTCTCAGGAAGAGAGGGAACGTTAGATGAAGTTCTTCCAGGGCAAACAAAGGGGGGGATGAGCAAACACAGCCATCCCGTGTTAAAATAGAACCATAGTCTTCAGAAGGCATACGTCCTCACTTGCAGTTGATTTTGACTCGTTATTTCTCAAGCCACTGGAAGGAAAAGCCGCAGTGAGCCAGCAGAGATGAATATAGACGGGGTGTGGGAGATTCTGCAGTGGGAAACTACAGGTTAGGTAGAACAGAGTCAACCCCAGGGCTCGTGAAAACCTCCCCAAGGGAGACTCCCAATGCTCTGCAGGGTTGGCTCAAATGCAAACCAGGTTTGTTTTTCAGTCCCATACTTAGTGAGTCAATATTGGCACAAGAGCTGCAAATATCACCTCATGGAAATCCTATGACTGTGTCCCTGTGGCCTCATTTTTGTTGTTTGCTTATTGTTTTTTCTCTTCCACATTTGCTATAAGATCTCTTGACAGGTGGTTACCACTCTGGTGTCAAACGGCACACTGCCGTATCAAAACCACCACGACAGCCCCTCCTGGTGCCCACAACCAATCAAGTCAAACCTTACCTTCTGCAGTTCCTTAAGCAAAGTTGCCCCAGTCCCCAAAGGATTAGAAAACTGGTACACACACACACACACACAGAGAGAGAGAGAGAGAGAGAGAGAGAGAGAGAGAGAGAGAGAGAGAGAGAGAACTGTATTTACCTTAGTGAAGTGGTCAAAGGTGGCCCAAGGTGACTGTCTGGAGCCCAACATAAAAAAGAAAGTGTGTTCTCTCTGCAGATCGAACTAGGCCTCTTGTTTTGTTTATGTATTTGTTCGCTTCTGGCACACCTCTCCCTCCTCGACTGAATCCATTTCATATTAACGAAACAGGCCAGTACACACAGTGTCTCATGTTCAAAATCTTGATGAAGTAGTTGCAGAGATAAATCAGATCTTTGGGGATGTGACCCTCTCAGGGTGCTTCCTGAGGGCTCTATCCACTCTGTTACAAATCTAGCTGAGTAAGTGGAGTATGGAGGTGCATGCTTGGGAGGCATGAGCAGGAAGATCAGGAGTTCAGGACTAGCCTTGGCTACCTCAATGTTTTGTCAGCTATGAAAGCTGAGACTCTGTATCCAGTTAAGGCTGGTGAGCCATGCGTTCCCCAAACAATGCTCTTCCTAATGAGATTCTAAATTCTTCTAAGGGTTAGCTTAGTGCTGAGTTCCACTTGAGGAACTCAGTTTCTGCTTCTCAACTGATTGTCCCTCTCTCTATATATTCAGCTTGTACTATCAAACCCCAGAAATGTTCCCTTTGAATTGATTTGCCAAATGAACACCATTTGACCTTTCTGTCACTAATATTTTATATCACAAGAATCCACTGGTACCCGTCTCTGTATTTGTCTCATAGTTTTAAGTGTTTGGGATCATCACTCAAGTTTACCCAGGACATTCCCGTCAGTTGCTCATATAACATCCCTACAATGGCAGGTAGCTGTGAGCACTCACATTTTATGCACCAGTTCCAAATGAGGTGCCAGTGATAGCACATAGGGAATCTTAGGCAGAACCATGATTGGAGTTGTGGCTGCTTGCGTGGCCCAAGATACTATACACTACTAAGTCAGGGGCTTTGTTTCATGGTTTTGAACTTGACTTATTACTCAGAGCATTCATTGCCTTTTCTAAAAAATCCTTGTCAACCACTCCAAACCACCGAGACTTTCATGAGTATGCATCCCCTTCAGCTCCAAACCCCTGCTATGTGTGTATGTGAGAGAGAGGCTGTTGTTCAGGTCTTCCTTGTGCAGTGTCCATCCTCACCAACAGCTTCTATTACCTTTCTTCCAAGCGTGTTCTTCTTAAGGATATTACCTTTTTGTTGTTCATTACTTTTGTGTTTGTTTGTTGGTTTGAGATGAGATCTCAGGTAGCTAAGGCTGTCCTCAAGGTTTCCAAGTAGCTAAGGATGACCTGGGAATCCTGATCCTCCTGCCTCAGTGCTGGGATTTCAGGCATGCAGTGGGACAAGATATCCTTTTGTTTTAACTCTCCTGGTGTTCCCTGCCCTGTCCTGATTCTCAGATGGGGCTAACAATACCCTGTCCTCCAGCTACCCTAGGCTGTGTGACTGCTAACTAAAGACAGAAGCTGAAGTAACAGTGAGCAGAATGCAGCCCTCCGCTAGACCCTCCAAGGACACATGGGCTACCTCCTCTAGGTACTACCTCCCTGGTGATCTCCTCCAAACCAAGGAGTGAGCCATGACCTCCCTGAAATCTCTGCGGGCATCTTGATGGGCAGATCCAGTTCTGTGATCTGCCCTGGTGATCTGGCAAGTTTTCCCAGAAGCAAGGACAGCATGAGCAATGGCTGGTCCCCTGGGTTCAAATCAGCAAGCACAAGAGTGTCTGTTGACAGGGGAGCTGCTCTTCATGATGTACACATAGGTGAGTCCATGTCTGTAAACTAGAAGTTTATTCGACAAGCTTCCAACTCAATCTGATCATAGAGAGAAACTCAAACACACACACACACTTACTCCATAAATTTTTTTAAAGATACACGTTTAATGTAGAAGAAATAAAAAGTATAAAAAGTTATCCATTATGCAGCCTCCCCTTCTACAGTAAGCAATATTATCACCTTGGTATATTTCTTCCCAGTTTTTTTCTTCTAGGCAAAAATATTTCTCATATAACTGTAACTGTAGTTTATAATCTGATTTTTTTTACATTTTACTTAGCATTTTCTTGAGTTTTGAAAAATTCCTAAAGTATAATTGCAATGACTTAATAATATTTCATATCATAGAGGTTCTGGGGAAATTTAACTGTGACTTTATTACATTAGTGCTCATATATCATAGTAATATTATTGGGAAGTACAGCTGGGAAACCTGACTCAAACCCATTCACTGAAGTCCTTTTCTGGGGAAAAAAAATGTGTCAAATAGACACTCTTAGTGCTGAAGGGGTATAATACATAACAACAAAGCTACGTTTTCAGCTACATAGAAATGACCATTTTAGTAAACTGACTTCATCAGTGCCCCACCTGTACACCCTTACCCTATTCACTTGAATGAATCAGAGAGTCCCTCCTTGCCAACTAACAGCTTCTTGTGTAATGCCCCTGGTCTTTCTCCCTCTCAGGCTGAGGGTTCTCCAGGATTCAAAGCCCTAGAAGCACTTCTCCACTAGTGAAGAGTGGTAGATGAGTACCCCATTTACTCAAAGGGTTCCTAAAGACTTATTGAGATGCCTATTTGGGTGGTTGTTGGGGAAATGTTATTTTAATATGTGTTACTTTTGTTTATGCTGCATTTGTTTAACTCTGTGAAGCTGTGTTACTGTGCCTAAAACACCTGATGGTCTAATTAAGAGCTGAATAGCCAATATTGAGGCAGGAGAAAGGATAGGTGGGGCTGGCAGGCAGAGAGAATATATAGAGGGAGAAATCTGGGAGAAAAGATCAAGGAATGAGAGAGGAGGGAGGAAGACTTCAGGGGCCAGCCACCCAACTACACAGCAAGCCACGGAGTAAGAGTAAGATTTACAGAAGTAAGAGAACGGGAAAAGCCCAGAGGCAAAAGGTAGATGAGATAATTTATGTAAAGCTGGCTAGAAAGAAGCCAAGCTAAGGCTGGGCATTTATAATTAAGAATAAGCTTCCCTGTGATTTATTTGGGAGTTGGGTGGCGGTCCCCTCAAAAGAGCAGAAACAAACAACAGGTGGTACTCCCCCAATCATTTTGGCCTCTTCCTGCTTTGTCCCACTGTCTGTGATGCTCAGTGATGCTTCCTGGATCCACTAGTAAGTAACAACTCAGAGGGGACAGGGTACCAAAAAACATCCACCTAAAAGCTTATCTATGAAAGAACCCAGGAGGGGAGGAAAAAACTGATTTCATAGTTAGCAAATAAATTATTTACTTACTGCTAGTCACACACTCTCACTGGAAAACTACAAGAGCTTACATCATTACCTGAAAGCCTGTCTGGACAACGCCTGTCTCCTGAGCCATCCTAACTGCTCTTCTTAGGCCTTCTGAATGTTTTCTCCATGCTTCTGAGTGGAGATGAAACACCAGGCCCTGTGTCTTCCATGGCCATTCTCAGAACACACACATTGTCTTCAGGGCTATTTAGAAACAGCCCTGTCACATTCAATAGTTGATCTGTAAAGAATCTCGAGACACGGTCTTTCAAAATGTCAGTGGATTTAAACAGTCTGAAGTGTCTGCAAAATCTAGCCAACAGGTTAATAGTCTTTGTTTATACAGCTGTGGCTTGATAGGAACCTGCAGCAACAGCGACATGCCACATAAATAATTTACTGAGGCGCACTTGCGGCCAATGCATGAAGCAATTGGGTATTTTCAATAAATGAGAGAGCCAAGGACTCCTTGAAATCTCAAAATGTTTACAAAGGAATTAAGACTCCCCTTTCTGCATAAAACATTATAAACCTTTCGCACACTTCCAGAATGTTCTCTACCCTGATGCTTAAAAAGCCTTTGTTGCTCTTACTTGGGTTTTGTATCCCAGTCTACTGTATGTTTTTCCTCTTCAGTTCTTGCTTTTATGCTACTTGGCATTTAGAGAGGTCAGACTCTTTAGAGGCTACATCATGATGATGGATTTCTCAGTCCCCACTGGATCATAATAAAGAATCAGAACAACTCTAAATCACAAATGAGCAAGTGGGCCCTCGGTAGCTCTCCTTGGATTCTTTCTCTGCATTTAACCATCTGTGGAGCAAAGTTATTGCTGCTGTTGAAGTGCATTGGTTAAGCCAGATGTGGTGGTATTTACCTGTCATCACAGCACTCTGGATGCAGGGGTAGAAAGAAGGAATATTCCAAGTCCTAAGCTATCCTTGATTTATACAATGAATGCCAGGCCAGGCCAGCCAAGGCTAGCTACATAGCAGGACCCCATCTCAAAACCACAAAACTAAACACAAAAGCTAAACACACACATTTTTTTTTCTTGACATTATTCCCAAGTCAGAATACTTTGCAGTCGTACAATGTATGACTATTTACATGATACATATGTTGTAAGCTATCTGGAAATCATTTAAAGTGTTCAGGGAGACCTCTGTCAGTTACATACAAACCCTGTGCCATTTTATCTATGGGACTTGAACAGCTCAGATTTTGGTATCCTGGGTTGTGATAAGACTGGAACCAATCTCTCATGTGGTACCACATTAAAAAAAAAAAAAACAGTTCTGATATGATGAATACATTGGTGTTTTGATGTTTTTGAAAGCTCGGATATATTTTTAAATATTTTTCAGTTTTCTAGTGTCCTAAGCATGGGCCGAGTTTGCCTTTTCACTAGTCCCAGCAGTGGCACATCCATGGCTACAGACCATTTTGCAATATAGAATTATGCACAAAAGGAAAAACTGGCGAAGTCACAAGTACATATTAAGCTACCTCCCAAATCTATGCCTGGTAAGAGTAGAAACAAATTGGACTTTCTGGGCAGCATTCAGACAGGTGTAGAGTCAATTGTACTGAGCAGAAGGAAGCCCAGTGAGGTTATTGGTTAATGTGATCAGAACAAGGTACTATCAGTGAAAACCAAATTAACCTATACAGCAACAACCAGTAATTTCTCTCTTAGCTCCTGAAATCACATTGCCTTTAAAAGGTCTGGCAATACAGCCAATTTATCCAATTTATCAGCACTCATGTTGGAGTTGTTTGCAGTGAACCTCAGTATGTCTTGATATCTTGAATGGCAACATTTCCCAAGCACCACCTTGGCTAAGACAAAACTCCAAATCCTGGGACTCTGTTGGAGGGCAAAACCATCCAACGCAAACTAGCCAGAGGGCAGAAAAGTGGGGACTGAAGATCATGTTTCATGTAACTGGGAAACCCAGAATCTTCATAGACATCCAGGAAACTTCAGGCAAGGTTTGAGCCAGTGGCTCTCATGATATTAGACAATAATGTGCCTCTTTTAATTCATCTGTAACCTCTGGATACTAGAGTTCTAGATCATTCCACAGAATGAAGCCTCTTCTTCCACTAAGAAGACTTCCAGAAAGTCTTAGGCCCTTGTTAATAACATTCTTTCCTAGGGGGAGACATGAACAACTTCTACTGGTCTTCCTGGGGACCCAACAAGAAAGAGAGGTAGGATAGAATTCCACTAAAATTTATGCTAGGGCAATGGTTCAAAACGTGTGGGTTACGACTCCTTTGCCAACCCTGTATCTCCAAATATATTCACATTATGATTCCTAACAGTAGAAAAGTTACAGTTATGAAGTAGCAACAAAAGGAAAAATATGGTTGGGGGTCATCACCACATGAAAAACTATATTAAAGAGTCACAGCACTAGGAAGGTTGGGGACCACTGCTTAGGGAACCAAGGAGTCTATTGGATTTCCTTACAGAGCGTAGGTGAGGGGCTACCTACAGGAAAAAGGCCGCACCTGGAAAGTCTTTACCCAGCAGGGATGAGGGCTTCCCCATAGCCACATACAGGATCACTCCTCCTCTAGCCTTTCCCCAGCTTACATACCCCAGCCTCTCCCCGGCCTAAGCGACTAAGGCAAAGTTTCACACACCAGGTGGTAGGGAGTGGCTGGACATTCACGTGAGGATCCCATGACACTCCCCACCCTGCTATGAAGGTGTATAAACAGTCAACAAGCCCACCTACAGCCATCTTTTGCAAGCAAGCACAGCTGAACGCCTCAAGATGGTTGTTGTTTGGTTCAGCGGATGCACAACAATTCCACCTCTTCCTCTGCCTCATATTCTTCCCATCACCACCACCACCCTCTTCTGCAAGGGTTCCTGAGCCTTGGAATGGGTGACAAAATCTGATTGTTCTCTCTCCAAAGACACACTGAACCCTTGTATCCTTTCATTACAACCCTGTCTCTGGAACTGGACAACTGGCAAGTCTTGGAGGCATTTCTCCTACTCAAAACATGATGAGGAAATTGATTAGAAAAAAAAAAAAACAGAAAATGGAAAAAATCCAAATGGGCATGGGCTGCAGTATGAACCTTTGATTGTAAACACCAATGTGGGGAAGCGTGTTACCTGGTACATCAATTGACCAGTTGTTAACAGCAGCTGCTTCTCCATTGGAGCTTGTGATTTCTGTCCTCACAGGGTTTTGTCTAAATTCCCCATACCAGATAGGACTTTCCCATGCAGAGCTGGCTGTTAGTCAAGTCAGAATAGTGGTTCTATTCATAATGACTTCAGCCACTATCGCACTGACTGGCACGTTTCACTCGGTACTTCCATTGTGAAGCATGCAGGATTCGCAGGTAGGTAGGACTTTTGGGCTTAACTCTCCCCAGAAACCTTAGGAGCAATGTCTGGCACTACAGGAGCTAGCACACAGGGAAGGGACACTTTGGGCCAGGTTCTAGCTTTATTTCTCCAAGTCTAGCAGCCAAATCATACAACCCCTTTAGCAATAGGGTCATTTAATTCTGGGATGCAGTCAACAACTGTGTTTCCAGCCCTAAGTCTATTATAGAAATGCTCACATGTATACAATCTGGGAACGAAAAAAGCTGACTTCTGAAGAGATGCTAGTCAAGAGAGGGAAGTCCAATGTGATGTCTTATCCTTCATACGCATCAGATGTTGACTGAGAGCAGCTCCCATCCCGTGCATCCTCATGCTCAAAGCAGCTGCAGAGGTCCTCCTCCCTAATAGACACTCCTTCCCCCTTGTTGAGTGGGGATTGACTCTGGCTTCCTCCCAACAAAGGCCATGCCATGGTGGTCTGTGGACTGAAGACAAACTCCAAAAGGCCAAGACTTGCACATAGGTTTTCAAGGAGTCTTCGTGGATGCCCGCCTGTGTTGGAACAAAGCCCAAAACAGGTGTGCTAGGAGAACTGACCCAGTCTGAATCTAGATACTCAACAACCCACGTTTGGATGATGGCATTATGGCTGGTTCTCTATAAAGGAAGTAGGAAGCTACTTCTACAATATTTGGACAACCTTCACAAATCTTTTCAAGTCTCTTAATTTCTCCCTAGCCAATCAATCAAAGTCTGTGTCGTGGAATATCATTAAAAACAAAACAATAATAACAAACACAAGGCAAAAGTAGAACAAGATCAGAATGGGTTCTGGTCACAATTCTGTTACTGATAAGGTATGTGGTTTGGAACAGATCTTTGTCTCTGAATATCACTTGCCTTATCAATAAGGCCACCTCTTCAAGCTCTGGCATTCTGTAACCCATGAGTTATTCAGTTCTCCAAGAGAGTAGTGACCCCCGCCTTGGCTGCATGTTAGATCTAACCCTGACTTCTAAGCTGCAGCTCCAATACATTACATAGGAATTTTGGTGCTGGGCTTCAAATATCCATTTGTGTTTTAAATTTCCCTGGGAAATTAAATGTCCAAGCAGGGTGAGAACCACTATTCTATTTCATTCCACAACTGTCTAGGAGAGAAAATTGAATGGGATCCTGAAGGAAACCTGGCAGGGAAGAGCCCCCGACTGCACGTAATGTGGCCCTACAGCTCAAAGCATCTGCCACAGTACCACACTTGCCCTATTAGAAATTATATTCTCTTATTGGTGCTCCTAGTACCATCTGGTGCTCAGCATCCTCCACAGAAAGCTTCCAGAATTAGGGCATTACCATTTGGGGGCTGAGTTCTTAATCCAAACCGTTTACCTGAAACCATTTCAGCCAAAGGATAGCTTTCACTATTAAGAGAATGAAAACCTCAGTATCTATTACATCTTGCATAATGAACTCAGGAATGAGAGGCACCCAAGTGATGGTTTAATCATTTCCATCCTCTTATATAATAACACATATTTTTTTCTCAATTACATGAATCATCACATTTTCTGTAACATTGAAGGCACTGGAAAGCTGAGGGAAATATATCCTCAGAAATTGGCTGCTTTTGAAGGGAAAAAGTCAAAACCAGTTGCACTCTCTGTGGCTCAATAATTAACCAGCGGCATGTCACTTTCCACAGTAGGCTGATCTGTTTCATTGAACCCTTTTTCCTAGGGGCGGGGGGAGGGGGGAATGCTATACAATTTCATGATTCACATCCATACCTCCTGCCACCTAAATCACATGTTCTGTGCAAGCCTGCCTCCTACATAACAGGGCTTTCTGTTCACCTTTGTTATTTGTTCCTTCTTGCCTTGGCTTGTGAGCCCTTTGAAAGCAGCAAGACAGAAATAGCCTGGGTAGAAGGTTCAGGAAGTTACCTTGCCTTCCTAAAGCTCCATTCGGTTCCAGGCTTCTAAAAATGCATCTGACAGGATTCAAAAGTGTCACATAAATGAAGTCAACGGAAAATTGAACTTTCATTTCCCCTTTCACCTTGAACAAGGAAATATTGTGAAGAAATGAAAACAAAGGCCTCTTGAAGAGCCAGAGTAAGAACAAGTAAAACTCTTTTTCTTTTCCGAAAGATTCACACGCAGGAGCTATATTTTCCCCTCTCTGCAGGACGGTCCTTGGGTATAAAGCGGTCTTGTGCCCATTTTCTATGGCATCAAATCCACTATTTCCTACACATTGCTGAAGACTGGGCTTCTAGGGTGATGCTTAAAACAGGAGGCAAATCCCTTTTGCCTGGTTAGGTTTCTTTGGTTTTTTTTTTTTTTTTTGGGGGGGGGGTTGATTTTTTTGTTTGTTTGACAACTTGATACAAGTTAGAGTCATCTGAGAAGAGGACTCTAAATTAGGAGAATACTTCCATCGGACTGACCTATAGAGCATTTTCTTGATTGGTGATTGATGTGAGAGGACCCAGCCCACTGTGGGTGCTGCTGCGCCTGGGGCAAGTGGTCCTGGGTTGTATAAGAAGGGGAGCTAAGCGAGGCATGAGGGGCAAGCCAGCAGGCAGTGTTCCTCCATGAACTTGGCTTCACTTCCTCCCTCGAATCCCTGCCCTGTCTTCCCCACCTGGGAGTTGTAAGATGAAATAAAGCCTTCCCTTTCCTAGCTCTTTCTGGCGATGTTGCTTATTGCAGCAACCTAACTAGGACACCTGCATATAGTGATGTCCCATAGTAATTGGTTTGGGCTTCACTTGACACAGTATCATATTTTCTGATAAACCAGAGTTTCCCTGTCTCAGGGCAACACTTTTATAGGGTTGAGAAGGAGTCACTTCTTTTAGAGGAATGGAGTTCGTCCTTGTTTCCGCTCTCCTAATTTACCCGCTCACATCTTATGGTCTTATGGTCTCACATCTAGGAAAGCCACCTATGTGCATGGGTTTCTTGAGCCCTCCTGGGAATTTTAAGGAGCATAGGTAGGGTTTTCAAAGAAATGGAACTAATAGAATAGACAAAGACAAGGATATAGTTCCTATGCATACATATGTATTCACACACAAATTCGAGAAGAGAGATATTTAAGGAATTGGGTTTTGTCAACATGAGAACTGGCGATTCAAAACTCTGCAGGGCATCGGCAGAACCTGGCAAGCAAACATGTCAGGTAAGAGCTGACCTTCGAGTCTTGTGTCTACAGATCAACAGACTAGAAACTCAAGCAGAGTTTCCAGAGTGCTGTCTGGAGGGAATTTCCTTCTACTTTGGCCCTTGACTGATTAGACAAGACCCATGTTGGGGATGCTCTTGAGGGCTTGGGGCCCTCCCTTCTTCTTCTTTTTCTCTCTTTGCTTCCTGACTGCCACAGCAGTCTATTCTGCTCCACTCTCTAACTATGATGTCCTGAGCTACCACAGGCTCCAAGCAGCATGGCCAAGCAGCTGTAGACCGGAACCTCTCAAACTGCAGGCGGAACCAACCTTTCTTTCACTTAGGTGACCGGATGTTTGTCACTGTGACAGAAAGCTAACTTTCGCACTTCGGAGATCTTACAGTCTTAGACAGTCTCTCTGATTGTCCACCAGTCTCCCCCACACTATTTAAATGACCCCACTAGTCCTTACAGTCACTGGGACCTAGACCCTTCAACCTAAGCCTTTGAGGACCCTCATTTCCCTTTGTGCCCACCCTGCCTGTCTGGGCTCATCCAATAACATGCTGAGGAGCAGTCCTCTTCCCAAGGAGGGGACCTCTGTCTCCCGGGTGGAGAAGGGAGGCCCAGACCAGTTCTGCTCATTCCTTCCCTCTATTTCAGAGCAAGCAAGTCAAGACCCTAAACAAACACAAGCTTTCTTCCTCACTCTCCTTAGAGAACGAATCGGAGCTGAATTCCTGAAAACAAGTGTCGGTAGCTTGTCTCAAGGGGATGTGAGGGTGGGATATCCTCAGAACCAACAGCAGCCACACTTTTGCATGGCCCAAAGACCCTGAGATCAGGAAACTGAGGGGAACACAGCATTGCTGATTCTAAAAGGTTTCTCAGATAGAAAGAACATCTAAGTTCCTGGAGCCGTCTGGAGAGTTAATAATGCAGATACTTAGCGACATCAAGGAATCTTCCAGGTGATGAAGGGAACGACTTACTTTCCCCAAGAGAGCATGGCCTATAAGTGAACTGACCTTGGCTCTGTAGCATAGCAGAAATAGTCAATGAGGAATAGAAAGTGTAAATTGCTGGACTGGTTCTGAACTAAGATGTGAAGTGAAATGAACATACATTAACATGGGACTATGCTTTTCTTCTAGAATGTCGGAGGAACACAGTTGATGCGTCAGGCATGTGCTGGTTATTTTTATTGCCAACTTGATGCTGTTACATGGGAGCTGACAGAGGTAACGTGGAAATAAAATAAAAGCAGACAGGCACCCCCAGAAGCAGAATTGTTAAAAAAAAAAAAAAAAAAAAAGAACCACTTCGGGGCTGCAGAAGTGGAGACTGTGTACATGTGGCATGGGGGTCTTGGGTTTTATAGGATAGAAAAGGGAGAACTTTGGGGATGGAAGAAGCCAGTAGGTTTGGTGTGTGGATCTTCTTACCAGAAGCTTTCATGGGTGTGATCAGTCTACTTTCCCACCCAGAGCTCCTCAGTCCACCTGAGGTCACTCGCCCTTCAGACACAGACTACAGAAACCTGGGGAGAGGAAACTCAGCTGACGAAATACTTCTATCAGACTGGCCTGTGGGCACATCTGTGGGACATTTCCTTGATTAAGGATTGATGTCAGGAAGGTCCAGGCCACTGTGGGTGATGCGTCCCTGGGCAGGTGGTCCTGGGTGGTATAAGAAAGTAGTTTAAGCAAGCCACAAAGGCAAACCAGCAAGTATCATTCCTCCCTGTCTTCTACTTCAGCTCCTGCCCACAGGTTCCTGCCTCATCTCCCCTTGATGATGGACTGTGAGCTGTAGGTGAAATAAACTTTCCTCCCCAAATTTCCTCTTGGCCATGGTATTTTCACAGTAGCAGTAGGGTAGCTAGGACAAAGAGTAGGCTTCCCATATTGTTTTTAATATTAATAGGCCGGGTGGTGGTGGTGCACGCCTTTAATCCCAGCACTTGGGAGGCAGAGACAGGCGGATCTCTGTGAGTTCAAGGCCAGCCTGGTCTACAGAGCAAGATCCAGGACAGGCACCAAAACTACGCAGAGAAACCCTGTCTCGAAAAAAAAAATAACAATAATAATAATAATAATAAATAAAAATATTAATAAGGGGTTGGATGTTCTTGCCTTGTAAGGAGCCACAATTCCTAAGCAAGTCAGAGCTTTTCTGCTGAAAACTACCTTCGTAGTCTGTTTGTGACCAGAAATTTATATAACACTGTAATACTTTTTTCCTAGGCACAAGTATATTCACAAGAATGTGTGATCATGAGGAACTACAAGCTGTACGGTAAACATCCCAAGAACTAAAGGCCAATCATTCCATTGATGTGTACCTCCACCTCCGGCATGGGCAGCAGGGACCCACACCCAGTGCTGTGTCTCTGCCTAGTGTGAATGTGGGCACATCCTGAGGTCCATCTCAGGGGCTATGCATGTGAGGTAAATGACACTGGAGATGGAGAATGGGTAGGCTCAGACAGACCCAGACAAAGGAACTGCTCCTGCACAGTTCCCCGGGACAGTAATGACAATAATAGGCAGACTGATTAGCTTCCCTGAGAGAGGTGCTCAGCACTGAGACCCTCCTTCTGAGAGGTCCACTTTTTTAGCTGTCAAGGCCTGGTTCTGATATTTTCTTCTTCCCACCTCTCCATGCCTGTCAAACCCCACTAGCCCAGACATCTTATTCTGTGCTAAGTAAGGGCCAGCAGCTGCTCCAGGAGGGTTTTGTCATCCAGGAAAGCATCGTGTGTTTTCTTCCACCCTGAAAGCCATTGTCACGGTGCCCCTTACTTTTCTCCTTGTTGTAATAAAATACCTGATAAATGCAGCTTAAGGCAGGGTTAGTCCATTGGCAGCAAGAACGTGAAACAGTCGGTCATGTTTCACCCACATTCAGGAAACAGAGAGAGATGAATGCTGATGCTCAGCTTGCGTTCTTTTTAAAAGTCAGCCTGAGCCCCCAGCCCATGGAATGGCAGATTTGGGATGGAGTTGGCTCGAACCCCCCTCACAAATGTGTCCAGAGGTTTGTTTCCATGGTGATTATAAATGTAATCAAGTTGACAGTTAAGATCAACCACTGTGTGGCCTCAACTCAATTTGTGCCCTTGCACTGAGTGTCTCTTGTTTCCATGAGTATGGCCCCTCAACTTTTAACACCCCATGCTAAGAGCATGCCTTCCAGATACCACTCCCAGGGACCCCTCTCCACAACCCTTGGCACAAGATGCCCTATTATATAACATTCTTTTCCATGGCGTCACAATGTGTGTGTCTTCTCAGCAGTGTTCATCAATGTACGTTTTAGGCCCTTTCCCTCAGAAACAATGAGTTCCTTAGACTTGAACTTGGAGTATTTCTACACAAGGCATTTTTCAGGGGCTATCCTATCAAGGGAAAAGTGAATTTGGTGGGAAGACAGAGCGAAGAAAGCAGTTGTGAAAGTCCAGCTCGTTTCTTTTCACAACCTTCTTTCAGATAGATAAAAGAGAGCTGAAATACCCCTTCCACAGACAAGACACTAAGGCCCACATACTGATGCAATCAACCACAGACCTTCCCTGGTTGGGCTTGGGTAACGGCCTAGCGTTTCATTTCAGAGTTCCGTTCAGCTAGGTAAAGAGAGAAACCAAAGAAACATGTGACAACCAGACTAGCCAAATGAAATGACATTTCTCAGGAAACTGTCACTTTTTGCATGTTTCTATGATGCCAAGAGAAAGAGTCTGAAGCATGAGAGCCATGGAGATGGAAGAGAAGTTCCTCAGCTGGAAATCGGGGTGACACCTATCTCTCTTGCCTATTTAAAAGTGAAGAATTTGGACACAACTTACCACGCCCCCCATGCTACAAATATACAATATACATTCAGTATATTTTTTATTCAAATTTCATTTGTGTGTTTGTGTGTGTACACATATGTGTATGCCATATCACAGTAGTAGAAGGCAGAGGACAACTTGCAGGCGTAGGTTCTCATCTTCCACTAAATGAGTCCTGGGGATCCAATTCAGGTCATCAGGTGTAGCATGTAAAGGCTTTACCTACTGAATCATTTCATCAACCCCAGTATTCTTTTTTAATTGAGATATTTCAGGTATGCATGCTAAAATAGCAAGAATCCATGCTTAAATCTAAAGTTATATGTGTCCTTTGAATTTAGCCTTATTCCTTTCTCATCTCTAAGCCCGTAACTTTGTGAGAATCTCACAAACAAGATTATGAATGATGTTTATAGTCGGAATGTAACTTAACTTGTTGGGGAATATTATTTTAAGGTGTGTTACTTTTGTTTATGTTGCATTTATTTAACTCTGTGAAGCTGTGTTGTTGCTGTGTCTGTCTGAAACACCTGATGGTCTAATAAAGAACTGGCCAATGGCAAGGCAGGAGAAAGGATAGGCGGGGCTGGCAGGCAGAGAGAACATAGAAAGAGAAATCTGGAAAGGGGGAAAGAGAGAAGCCAGAGAAAGAGAAAGACTCCAGGGGCCAGTCACCCAGCTACACAGCAAGCCATGGAGTAAGAGTAAGATTTATGGAAGTTAGAGGACAGGAAAAGCCCAGAGACAAAAGGTAGACGGTTAATTTAAGAAAAGTTGGCTAGAAACTAAGACAAGCAAAGGCCAGGCATTCATAAGTAATAATTAGCCTCCATGTGTGACTTATTTGGGAGCTGGGTGTCAGGCCCCCCAAAAGAGAAAAAACAACCAACAACACTGACTTCCTTGTGACTTAGGTGTACATAGGATGATAGGGTTCCTTTGATCCTTTGACCCGTTTGATCTTATTGATCTAGAAGCCTGTAAAATGCACCTCAGAAATTATGGTCTTATTTCCCTCAACAAAATTTCTTGGATAAGAATAAGCTTACCAAAACACATCAACTTCATCTCTTTGGAACAGTGTGGCTTCAGAAGCCACCAAAATTATATTTATATCTATTGGCCTAAATTGGGTTCTCTTGAGAACCCCTTACCCACACTTGAGCAAATACTGCTCTTTTGCCAAGTATCTTTCTCTCCATTAATGCCCATATAGAACATATTAAAATCATTTCTTTATAGTGGCATATGTCTATGAAAATACCCCCAAAATCATTTTCTTAAACTCCAAGTATGCCTCACTTGGACTCATCCTGAAATTCATGCCTATAGTGTTTTGATACAAAGATCCCCACTTCATCTGAGTAGAGAGTTCTAGAAAGAACTCTTAAGTCTGCTGCTGGTGACATCATGGATCTGTGTCTCCTGCTTCTGCTGCTGGGTCTGGAAGTTCTTGAGTACCCCTTTGTCCCTAAGCCCTTAAAATAACCACGGGCATGGGGGTTCCTAAGGCGTGTTTCAAAATCCCTAATAAATGCAGGTGATCTGAGGGGTGAATGCTAAGCTATCTTCTCTTTCAAGGAAAAATGCATGGTCTTTTTCTATATCATTCTCATTGCTCTAGGACAACTGTTCTCAACCTATGAGTCTAGATCCCTTGGGGTCCAATGACGGCTTCACCCAGCACCATCAGAAAACACTGGTAACTGCATTATAATTCATAACAGTAGCAAAATTACACTTATGAAGTAGCAACGAAAATAATTTTATGGTTGGGGGGGTCACCACAACATGAACTGTATTAAAGGGTCGCAGCATTAAGAAGGTTGAGGACCACTGCTCTAGGGAGATTGTCAAACTCATCATTCCAGCACTGAAGTGGAGTGGAGCATAGGAAACAGGGAGAACCGGGTCTTCCAGTCAGCTCGGCTGGTGGGGGCGGGGCTCATTTCTACTGTCCCATGAAATAAAACAAAAACAAAAAAGCGGAACATTTCTGGAACTGACTATGTAAATATCAAAGGGAGATGTATCTGGGGAGGGGGGTGCTGTGAGAAAAGGATGATAAGGTGCCAGAAGCAGTTTAACCTCTTTTGAAGGGAGCCTGAGCTGTCAGAAAGCAGCTGAGAGGGAATGGCCCGATGCCCTTGGGTGGTTTCAGGGCTCCACATCCCGAGAATGGGGTGGAGCAGCTGGTGCCCAGATTTTACTCCTAGAAGCCAGGTCCCTCCAGGCCTCATGTCAGGTGAGGTCAAGTCCAGCAGTAGAGTGTGCACCGACTCTTAGAGGGGCATCTCTCAGTTCCACGGGACCAGAGCAAGCCAGGGCATTGCAGTAATGGCCTAGGAACTCACCTTATACTCCAGAGCAAGAGACCCTGATTTCCACCAACTCCAAAGGTCATGGACAAAACATTGGGTTGCTTCTCCATCTGCTAAGCAATCACCCTGTCCTCTTGAGCCTCAGGGCAGTCTCTCACTGTTCCTCATATCTCCAGTTAGGATGGCATGGTTCTTCTGGATGAACAGTGAATCCCAGGCAAATGCACACACCTCTTGGAAGCTCCTGAGGTACAAATGTCAGCACATCCTGGCTGGCTGGCAGGGACAAGCTGATTAGATTGAATTGAAGCATTTAATTCATGAACACGGTTCAAGATGCAAGTGATATAAAAAGTACCTATTGAAAAGTCTAATCCTCCCATTGTTACCTCATCCATGCTCATTTACCCCGGACAAATAACCACATAACTGTCCAGCATGCAATGGGTTCCATGACCTTCACCCTGCCTGCCTTTCAGGGAAACAGAGGATGCAGTTGGAAACCGTTCACAAACTCTAAGCCGTTCTTCAAACATTGGGATTGCTGGTATTGAAAGGCATTTTGTCTGGCCAGAATGCCATGAACTGTGGTTCTGGCGAGAGAAGGGGCAAAAAGTAGGTTATGAGAAACTGGGTCACGTAGGCCAGAGAGGGTGGTCTGGTGGCTCATAGCAGTCCACATGCCAGCCTGTTCCACACACCACAGACAAGCTGGGCATGAGAACTCCTCATACTCCTTCTCCACCGCTCCTTGAACTTTGACAAATTTATCACAGACAGAGGACGTTCTGTCTCTTCAGCGTTGGAGGCTGACTCATGTCCCTCTAGAATAAAGCACAAAGGCCAAAGCCAGTCCGCTCTCCCGGGGAAGCAACCAACAGCTCTGAGAGTGGTATCCTTCCGGCTTGTCAGTGGGGAAAATCTATGAATATTCATTCACCGCTCAGTCAGGAGCGCTCTGCGTAAAGACCCCCTTTCAAATGACGAGAGTAGGCATCAAAGGGTTTGATTAATCCCTTACTCAGCTGTCTCCTAGCCCGGCACACATGCATCGGTTGTCATAGAGAACTGGTTGACAAAGAAAATGTCTGCAGATGCGTGGGCTTCTCAGTGAGGCCGCCTCCCATTCCCCCCCCCCCCCCCCCGCAAAAAGAAAACAGAGGAAAGAAAGGAGGAAAAAAGAAAACCGACACCTTGGACCACAGATCCCCAAACCAGCGAGATTTCATCTCCTGAAGGGAATAGCTTCCACCTCCACATTTTCTGAAAAGGCAGGTCTAAGTATACAGACATCTACCTGAACCCTCTCCCCTCTCCCCTCCTTTCAATGGGCTTCTCCCCCTCTGACACTGCAGAACCCCCTGCTCCTCTCTGCTTTATTTTTGGGTTTTTTTTTTGTTGTTGTTGTTTGTTTTTTTTGTTTTTGTTTTTTCGAGACAGGGTTTCTCTGTGTAGCATTGCGCCTTTCCTGGAACTCACTCTGTAGTCCAGGCTGGCCTCGAACTCACAGAGATCCGCCTGCCTCTGCCTCCCGAGTGCTGGGATTAAAGGCGTGCGCCACCACCGCCCGGCTTCTGCTTTATTTTAAAGGATGTTTCCCTCTTCTACGATCAGCTTTGCCATATCTCTCTGCATTATTGGGTTGCTTTAATAAAGAATTTTGTTATTGTTATTTGCTTTTATGTTAAAATTTTGTTTTGGTCTTTTCAGACAGGGCTTCATGTAGCACAGGCTGCCCTCAAACTTGCTATATAGCTAAGAGTGGCCTTGAACTCCTGAGCCTCTTGTCCTACATCCCAAGTGTTAGGATTACACGTATGTGCCATCATATCCAGCTATTGATTAGTAATGTGTGCGTGTGTGTGTATGTGTGTGTGTGTGTGTGTGTGTGTGTGTGTGTGTTCTTGCTGTACGTTCTCTTGAGATATAGTCTTTCTCTGATCATGCATGCCCATGCACATTTTCCTTTGAGTGCATACTGAGCTAGGAGCATGCACTTGGACTTGATGACTTGATGTTGATGGAGGAGGCGGAGACGCAATATGAGCATGGCAATAGACACACACTGTGCACTGTGTCCCCGCTCTGAGGCTATAACCTGGCTTAGGTAATTCTTACAACACCATTTGCAAGGCTTCTTATTACCTCCACTTTATAGATGAAGAAACTAAGGCTCAGAAAGGCTAACGCATCTGCTTGACTTTGAAAATGGTAAGTTCTCTAGGAGCTGAGTAGTGAGGAGAGATGTGACTAGACCATTTCAACCATGGAAGAGCCACTTTGACGTGGGGGTACAGAGGGGGACCTGCCAGAGTTGTGGGGAAGGGCCGTAAAGGCCACTCCCTGCAGGAAGGAGGCAAGGCCTGAGTCACTGAAGAAGAGGAAGTGTCAATAAAAGAGAATCCTCAGCCTGGGCTACAAGTATACCTCCTCATAAAGCAAACACAAGGATCAGCTCTGTGTGTATGTGTGTCTGCATGTGCAACTCATACATACAGTCCCCACAGAGGCGCTGGGTCCCCTGGGGCTGGCATCACAGAAGGTTGGGAGCCGCCATGTGGGTGCTGGGAACCAAATCCGGGTCCTTCAGCGAGAGCAGCCAGTGCTCAAACCGCAGAGCCGTCTCTCCAGCCCCCTGGAGCAGCTTTGTAAGAACAAAGATCTTAGGGAGACTCTCCTCCTGCACCAAGTTACACCTTCCATTTGCTGAGTCAGCTTCAGCCCAGCCTCTGCTGGGTCCTTTTGAAACACAGGCCTGGCCCTGGATTCTATGGTTATGACACTATCTTGGTGACTATTTTTAATTATGTGTGTGGTGGGGGGAAAGGGAATCACGTTGGGCTGTCTTGTCTTCTGTATCAGGAAGCCATCATTCATGAACAAGGGCTTCCTCTAACTCAGTGTACATCATTTTACAGCTAGCTATCCTTGGTGTTAGAATGAAAGATCTCAGCTTGAGTTTTAGGGGATCAATTTAGCAGGCGTTCATCTCTCAGCCAGGTAGTGGGACGTAGGGAAAGAATATTCTGATTGTTCATGCCCGAGTTACTAACAACCAAAACAGGGAAGGGGTAGGATCAGCCCAGTCACCGTGTGTGTGTGTGTGTGTGTGTGTGTGTGTGTGTGTGTGTGAGAGAGAGAGAGAGAGAGAGACTGACTGTGTGCCTGTGTGTTGGGGTAATTCCCCCAAAAAATAGTGGAGATGTAGCAACCATAAGAAAGTACATAGAGGCTGGGTGGTGGTGGCATACACCTTTAATTCCAGTACTTGTGAGACAGAGGCATGCAGATCTCTGAGTTCCAGGCCAGCCTGGTGTAGAGAGTGAGTCCCAGGACAGCCAGGGCTACACAGAGAAACCCTGTCTCAAAAAAAAAAAAAAAAAAAAAAAAAAAAAAAAAAAAAAAAAGGAGAAGAAGAAAGGATATAAGTGATAGACAGGCGTGGGAGGTGCCCACAGAGCAGGACTACATGGACTATGATAAGGAGTTGAGATTCCATGCTCAGAACCCGAGAAGCCATCCAAGGATTGTAAGTATGGCATGTCAACAACATTCTGACTTCAGGCTAGGGACAGGATTAGAAGAGAGAGCTGGCCAGGCAGTGGTGGCGCACGCCTTTAATCCCAGCACTCAGGAGGCAGAGACAGGCGGATCTCTGTGAGTTCGAGGCCAGCCTGGGCTACCAAGTGAGTTCCAGGAGAGGCGCAAAGCTACACAGAGAAACCCTGTCTCGAAAAACCAAAAAAAAAAAAAAAAAAGAAGAAGAAGAAGAGAGAGCTGCATCCGGAAGGACTGGATTCAGGCCTATGATGGAAGGACAAACAGAGCTCAAAGTCTTGAACCAGTATAGCAATAACAGGAGTCAAAGACACTTGGGCAGATCTGAGACTACCTTTGTGGAAGGCTAATTTCTCTCGTTGATGGGTCAGGGTCGGGAGGATGGCTTGATCACCTGGATGAACCAAGGTCCCATCTACCAAGAGGGAAAAAGACAGGAGAGGTGGGGGACCAGGACAGACAAGGGGGCTGAAAACCAAGAAAGACACAGAGTAGAAGTCTTTTCTAGAGTTCTAAATCCAGGACTCATCAGCATACAGACATCAGATGAAACATGATCACTTAGGGGGTCATGTGGGTGGGGAAAAGACGGGGCATTTACAAAACTTCCCAACAAGATCTGTTCAGCCACTAAACAAATAGATGCTCTGTGGTGTCTAAACCTCTGTTTCCACACCATTCCTCCTGCCCACTATGCTTTCCTCTCCCTTCCTAGCACCCCCCCCCCAATAGTCATTTAATGATCGATTCATATCCACTCTCTCCAGAGTCATGGACCTCACTAGCCCATTGCCAATGCCAGTTTCCTCCGTGAAACAATATCCTGTCTTATATGCATGACCCATGGACCCCCGCTCGACTGTAAGCTCACAGAAGACAGTTTTACACCTATCTATTCTCCAATGTCTGGTAGGTGTCTCAGAAAAGAGTTGTTCTTGTTTTTTTTTTTAACCTGCTGAGCAACAACAAAATTGACTCGTGTTTTCCGTTCATGGTTTGGGGCCAGGAGTGGGAAATTAATCTCAAATGCCTAGGCTTGGAGAGTCAGCGGCTCAGCGGGGTGCCCCAGTTGTCCAATGCTTTCACATACTAATGACAAGTAAACGCTTGCCGCAGATGAAAAGAATAGGATTCCGGCTAAATGGAAAGGGGCCAGTTGAAAGGAGTTTCCCACAGAGAAAATTCCGAGCATTAAAATGAATGCCTTCGAACCACGGCAGCTATTCCTGCGACTACCCCTGAATAGTAGTCCTCAGTGGAACACCTGTCAGGGTGTTCGTGCCCATAAACACTCCTTCCTCCCTTCCCACACCAGAGTCTACAGCTTCCAGGGTGTTGTCATCCCAAGAAGCTTCCAGGTGGGTCCATTGGGCTCCCGAGCCCTGAGTGCCCAGTGGGCAGTAGAGACCAAAAGGCCTCAGTTACTATTCTCTTCTGCTGATTCCACCAAAAACTCCCAGCCGCCTCTCCCCCATGCCATCCCCAGGCTCCCTAACTGCATTTGCCTCCGCAGGATCCCAATCCTCTCCAGGCTCTCCAGCTATCCTACATCTGGTTTTGCTGCCTGGCCTCCCGACAACAGCACTCTCCTCCCCACAACAGCACTCTCCTCCCCACAACAGCACTCTCCAACTAGGCAATTCACTATCGATTCTCTTTAAACCTGCAGTAAACACACTCATCAAGTTGGCAGACCCTGGCGGCCGAGACGAGACTGAATGAGAGTCAATGGGTGTGACTCAGTTTTCTCAAGCTGATCCTCACTCTGCGTCAGACCTGAGTGTCTTCTAGAGGTCATATCGCTTCCCCTTTTGACTCGTGCTTCCTGTTAAAATTGACGCAACATCAGTCTGCCACTTGATGTGACCCTGCCTCCTCACCTACTGGATGGCAGGCTCCACTGAGCTCCCAGACTCAGCCTTTAGACGTGTGTAGTAGAAAGGGACCCATCTGGAACATGTGCCTGGCTCCACCACCTCAGCTGGGTCTGATTTTCAGCTGCTGAATCAGTCTGTTTCCTCTTGAGGTAAAAATACTTCAAAGGATTGCTGTGAACACTAAAGGAGATAACATAAGGAAAATGCCAGAAACTAGTCTTGACCCAAGTAAGTAGGGGCTCAGCAAACATTAGACAGCCCATTTGAACTGCCATTTGAACAAGTCGAAAATGGGCAGTGTTGACAGTTCCACACAGCTCTACCGGCCGTCAGCCTTACTACTCACACACTAGTGTCATTTGTCTGCATTACGGGGTGGAGAATCTTAGGGGCAGAACCTCAGAACCGCCTTTTACCTACGTCAAAAAAGAAGCAAAGAATGCCAGCTCACCACTGAGCACTTTCCATGCCAGAATAGTTTGGCAAAACTGAGTCAAGAGAGAAGATGACTGTATGGCCAAGAACCTTGGCTTGTGGAAGATGTGAATTTCCTGGGGTCAGATTCCAGCTCTCTTATTCATGTCAGCATCATGCATTTTAGGAATTTGTTAACCAATCCGAGGCCCCAGTTTTCTCTGTTATGCGGGACTAACACAAGATTATCGGGAGGATTAAACCAATGACCCTGTGCAAAGATCTTAGTGTACTGAAGGCCTAGGCTGGGGCTGCAGCCAGTGTGAGAGCCCTTGCCTTGCATGTGAAGACCTGGGATCACTCCGAAGCGCCATGAAGGAGGAAAAAGAGAGGTGTCCGGAAAGAGACTCAGGGACCCCCTGCCACCAAGAAGCAGGGACTGCTCATCAGGGCAGGAAATGGAAGGCACATCTGAGTTGGAATTCAATGTTAATTCAGAACCTCTGGATTTCCCTTTAAGCACTTTCACATAAATTGGAGTACATCCACATACAGCATGTCTGTCACATAGGCAAAGGCGACACCATTCCCTTATAAGATGAGGCACCGGGCAGGACACAGAGGAAGATCCCAATTGCCTTCCCGAGGAGACTGAATGAACAGATAGGTTCCTGGTGGGTCAAGAAAACAACCCTAACCTTCATGCTTTGTGAGGAGCCGGAAGCCTACGAAGATGGGCAGTGAACCGAGGCCATACAGAGGGGCAAGGAAGGCAGCCCGAGGTCTGTGCAAGGACAGAGTATCAGTTATCATGAAAGCGCTCAGCAGCAAGAGGAACTCTTCTTTCACACCTGCCAGGCTGCCCTTAAAAACAATTTTATTCGGGGGGGGGGGGAAGTGGGGGTTCAGCAGGTAAAGGCACTTATTGTTAAGTCTGGTAAACCAAGAGCCCAGGAACCTACATAGTGTAAGAAAAGAACCAAGTCCTCTGACCTCCATATGTGCGTGATCTATGGCACACAACACACACACACACACACACACACACACACACACAGAGAGAGAGAGAGAGAGAGAGAGAGAGAGAGAGAGAATTTTTTGAAGTTTTTCTTTTTTAATTTTTTGTTGATGTTTTGAGGCAGGGTCTTATGCTGCCAAAGCTGGCCTCAAACACAGTATGTGGATGAGGCAGACATCTGAACTCCTGACCCCCCTGTAGCCACCTCCCGAATGCTTGGATTACAGGTGTACGCCATCATACCTGGCGTCGGGCCGCCATTGTTAACTCATTCACTCCCTGTCCGGTGGTTTTGAGGTGTTCCTCTGAAGGAAATGAAACATACCTGGCACAGGAATGCACACATGTCTGTCAGCTACACTGTTATCTGATTTGCCTCATGCTCTAACAGGAACACTTGTAGACAGAGCACTTAGAAGTTGCCAGAAGATCTTGAAAGGGCACCATTTTTCTTTTTTGTTTTTCACACACCTTTTGAGGGAAAAAAGTCACGAAATATGAGACTGGAATTCAAGGAACCTGAGAGACAACAGATTCTCCCTCCTGCTTCATCCCAGTGGGATGGAGAACACAAGTTCACACTATCCATGCCCCACCTCCTACACCAGAGGTGCCTTCAGAGGTTTCAGAAGAGTCAGGGGAGACGGCGCTTCTCTGAAACATGGGGCAAGGAAGTCTGAAGACATCAAATCACCTGCTGTTAACTGGAGGTCCCTTGATGGTGGCCAGTGACATCACACATGGGAATCCGATGGTGACATGACTCCATGGGCCCTCTTCTGGGTGCTCATGACAGGTGAAGCCTCTTCTAAGCAATGGTGTCTGCCTCTCTCACTGGCTGGTTATATTGTCGCTAATTTAATCTGTCTACAATGAGGGTTGGGGGAGGCGGGGCATGGTTAATGAAACTTTCTGTCTTGAATTGTTTAGAATTTTCTGAAATTTTGGCACCAAGTGGATGGTGGGACATGTGTGAGGGGACATGCGTGGTTTTCATTATCCTGAAATGTCAGGAAACTAAAAACAAAATGAAATAATAACAACAATAATAGGTAGGATTCCCCGTCCACTCTTTCTATGCTGTCCCTTCTCCATCTCTTGCCATAAGAGCAGTAGAGTTTCCGAATCTTCCAGATTCTTAATCCTCTGTCATACCGTTCTCTCTGTCATTTCTTACCGTGATCTGGGTTAATCCCTTAGGTCACTCTTCGAGCTCACAAACTCCCGTTCAAATTATGCCTCTTCGACTTAGTAGCAGAGGAATATTTTAGTGACAAGTCTAACATGAAGAAATGGTAAAAACTCAAAGAAGGTCACAGTCGTCAAAAGAAATGAAAAGATTTCCCACGCCCTTGAATCAGAACACACAGTAATCACTGAATTGACAACTCTTAATCTACAAATCTGAAGCGATCTTAACAAAACCACAAGAGAACTGTTTGTAATGGACAAGTCTACAGTGGGTGTGGGTGCATTTTAAGACAGCAGGGTTTTCTCTCTTCTTCCCAAAGGCCCCACTTAAAAGAAAATGAACTATAACACAATGAAAAGAAACTGGATAATCACAAAAGACAAAGTGAATAAAGAAGACAGGCTGACAGAGAATTCACAAATCTGGAAGACAGGACTGGATGGAGGAAAAGTGAGTGATTGGCAGGGCAGAGGAGGTAATGATCTGAGTCACACAATGAGAGTCACTGTGGAGGGAAAATAACCAGGTAAGGCACTAGTCCCGAGCTTCTCCAGTTTGGAGTCAGCAAGCCCAAAGTAAGGCTGAGGAGGAGCCAACAGTAGGCGTGGATGGAGGTGTGTGGATGCAGGGTGCATGGATGGGGGTGTGTGGGAGGAGGTGTGTGGATGCAGGGTGTGTGGATGGAGGTGTGTGGATGGAGGTGTGTGGATACAGGGTGTGTGGATGGAGGTGTGTGGATGGAGGTGTGTGGATACAGGGTGTGTGGATGGAGGTGTGTGGATGCAGGGTGTGTGGATGGAGGTGTGTGGATGCAGGGTATGTAGGTGGAGGTGTGTGGATGCAGGATGTGTGGGTCAGGGGGAGGAGCAAACAGTAGGTGTGGATGGAGGTGTCCACGTGGATGCAGGGTGTGTGGATTGAGGTGTGTGGATGCAGAGTGTGTGGATGCAGGGTGTGTGGATGCAGAGTGTGTGGATGCAGGGTGTGTGGATGCAGAGTGTGTGGATGCAGGGTGTGTGGATGCAGGGTGTATGGTTAGACTGGAGATTAAAGAGTTACTCTCCTAACAGTTTGGTTGGGGACAGCTTAGTCTCAGAGTTACTCGGATGGTGGCAGCCCAAGGATGGTACATGAAGTTTGCAAAAGAAAACAGCTGAGCTACACAGTGGAACTAGTCTGCTCTCTCTTGCTGCAGTAAAACACCATGACCAAAAGTGTCTTGCAGGAGAAAAGAGTTTATTTGGCTTGTACATCCTGATCACAATCTGTCGTGAAGGGAAGTTAGGAAAGGAACTTGGGCAGAGGCCTGGAGGCAGGAACCTGAAGGCAGGAACTGAAACAGAGGCCATGGAGGAACTTGCTTATTGGCTTGCTCAGTTCAGCATGCTACACACACACACACACACACACACACACACACACACACACACACACAAATCAAGACCACCTGCCCCAGAGGTAGAACCACCCACAATGGGCTGCGCCCACCCACATCAATCATTCTCAAGAAAATCACAGGCTTGCATCCAGGACAATGATGGAAGCATAGTCTCAACTTAGTTCATCCTCTTCCCAGCTGGCCTTGGCTTGTGTCACATGAACAAAAAAAACAATCATCACAGCAGTCCATTTCCTTAAGTTGGCTTCTGTGTGCTAACAGGATATAAAAAATGCCAGAGGCTTTGTTTGTTCATTTGTTTTGTCTTGTTTGAGACGTGGTCTTATTGTGTAGTTCTGGCTCACTATGTATGTAGACCAGGCTGGCCTTGAACAGAGATCTCTGGCTTCTGCCTCCCAGGTGCTGGGATTAAGGGCATGCACCACCACATGTGGCAGAAGATTCTTTTTCTGACAAACTAAATGACTAAATGACTCTAAAGAAAAGGCTTCCAGCCTCATGTTTTCTGCATCTATGACCCAGCTCAGCCACCACTTAAATGGAGTCCACAGGTCAACAAGATCTATCCACACATGCGAGGTTTCAGACCCATCTTCTAAAGACTCACTCTTAAACATGCTCAGAGGGCCAAGGTTCCCTGGGTGACTGAGGGAAATCTCTGGCATGAAAGAGAAAAGATGAATGCCAGAAACAGGGGAAGCATCCAGAGGGGGACCAATAACGCCAGGATAGAAGAAAGACTTCCAAGTCTACAACCCGTAGGGAAATAAGTGATGAGGCCACAGCTTAGGCCCAGACACAGAGGTTATGTACATAGGTAAATTAAATAGTGAAAATTATAGTTTCTTCTGGAAAGGAAAATTTAATCAAAATAAGAAAGTCAGTAAAGGTAGAGGACAGAGTTGACTAAATCTAGATGTTAGCATAAAAGAAGTTGCTCTGAAAATTAGGAAAGAGGAGAACTCTAAGAAGGCCACATCCAACCAAAATGGTATTGGGTGGGTTGACGTAGAAAGAGGAAGTCGGAAAGCAATGCGGCAGTAAAATATCTTAGCAGGAAAAGTGAAAGTCTATAGGAAAATGGGGGGAAAAAAGGCCTATTCACGCCAAAACCTTGGGCCGTATGAGAGCAAGAAGGTAAGTTTGCCCTGATAAGAAAGAGCAGCTGCAATCTGGAGCTCTTGTGCTTGGTGGCTTCACGGGACAAAACAGATACAGGGACCCACAAGGGGAGAGCCTCATCAATAGGACACATAAAGCTGAGGTGCCAAAGGGCTTTGCTCCTGAGCAGAGCATCAGAAGCCTGTCTGTGTGCTGGAACGCTTGGCGAGCTCTAAAACTCCCAAATCCAGGCCGCACTGCAGACCAGTCTCATCTCAGTCAGGGGGAGCGGGGCAGAGACATCAGCAGATGGAGTTTCCGAGGTGAGGTCAGTGGGAAGGCAGGCCTAGGAACTACCGCTGTGAGGGAAAGTGAACTGGAAACAACAGGGTCCCCAGGTGAACAAGTCAGGAATCCCAAGCAGAAACCTCAGTTAAGGTGGTCCCACAGTGTCGGAGCAAAGTCAAACGCTCCATGCAGGCAGATGGTTTCAGTCAAAACTCAGGTGATTTCTGCAAATAAAACTCAAGCAGAATAGGGTCCTCATGAGTGACAGCCGAGACAAAGGAAACAAACCCACACAACTTCAGATTGTGTCGGGAGAGGTGTCCTGTGTCTACAATCCCAGCACTGTGCAACTGTTCAAGGGCAGCCTGGGCTATATAGTGAGACTCTGCAGAGAAAAAAATTCAGATAGTGAAAATGTTGGGTACAGAATTCAGACCCAATTTTTTCTGTGTTCAAAGATAAAATGAAAAGCCTGAACATTTCATCAGGAAGGCAGGATCTATACCAATGGTTCTCAACCTTCCCAATGCTGCAACTCTTTAATACAGCTTCTCATGTTGTGGGGACCCGCACCACGAAATTATTTTCATTGCTATGTCATAACTGTAATTTTGCTACTGTTGTGAATCAGAAGGTAAATATCTGATATGCAAGATAGCTGATATGTGACCCCTGTGAAAGGGTCATTCGACCCCCAAAGGGGTCAAGACCCACAGGTTGAGAACTTCTGATCTATACAAAGAGACTGATTTGAAAAGGAACAGGATGAAAATTCTACTACAACATGCAATAGTCACAATTAAGAAATTAATGAATAAGAAGTCTGCTAAGTGGTAGGGGACTTGCCTAACAGTCACAAGGCCCTGGGTTTAATCCCCAACACTATAAAATAATTTTATTTTATTTATTTACTTATTTATTATTTATTTATTATTTATTTATTTATTTATTTTGGCTTTTTGAGACAGGGTTTCTCTGTGGTAGCTTTGCGCCTTTCCTGGAACTCACTCTGTAGCCCAGGCTGGCCTTGAACTCACAGAGATCTGCCTACCTCTGCCTCCCGAGTGCTGGGATTAAAGGCGTGCGGTGCCGACGCCACCGCCACCACCACCGCCACGCCACCGCCGCCACCGCCACCACCCGGAGAGATGGCTCAGCTGTTAAAGGCTAGGCTCACAACCAAAAATAAAATAATTTTTTTAATTGATAGATCAGATGTAGGTAAAAATTATACTACAGAACTGTGACATAAACCAGGAGATAATATTCAGAAAGATTACAAAGAAAGAAAGGAAGAAAATAGAAGGCAGGAAAAGAAGCATGGATTGGTAGAACTTTCCCTGAAGGGCAGGGCTAACTTTTGTTTTAATCACAAAGCCCGTTCTACCCATACTCTTTCTATTGTAACAATTCAGTTTTTCCATGCAGTTCAAGAAACAAAAACAAAACAAAAAGCAATAGGTGGCCACCTATCTTCAAAGCTTTCTTTACAAAAACAGTAGTCTGTTCCACAAGCCAGTTTGTCAACACTTGACATAAAGTTACATCCGATTAGTCACAGGAGGGAAGTAGAGAGGAATGTGGTCTTCTAAGCAATAAATGAATAAAAATGCTGTTTTCTCCAGATTTTTTTTTAAGCAGAGTCTTGCTACATAACCCATGCGTGCATACCTTGAACTTGGCATCCCCCTGCCTCAGCTGCCAAGTGCTAAGATTATAGGTGCGTGCCACCATCTCCACCTACAAATTCAGGAATCTCGTTAACCCCTAGTGGAATAAATGTAGAGAAATTCACACTTAGATTTGCAAGAAAAGGAGAAACTTTAAGCTAGAGAAAAAGATTGATTTAGAAGATGTGACAGAATGCCAAACTGAATTCTCAATTAAAAAAAAAATAATAGCCAGCAATGTCGAGATGGCTTAGTGGTAAGGATGCTTGCTACCAAGCATGGGGACCCGGAATATAAGTGAGAGAAAGAACTGGCTCATGCAAGTTGTCCTCTGACTTCTACACACACGCTCACACACACTCCCAACACATCAGTCAATCAAATCAATAAATGTGAAAGTTTTTACGAAGCCAGAGAAGGCTATTTAGCAGTCTAAAAGGAAAATGTCTACTTAAAATTCTATAATCAGCAAAAATATACCATCAAGAATGAGGGCAACATAAAACCTCATTATTGGACAAGTAAAAAGTTCAAGTCTGTCTTCAGCAGATCTTCACTAGAAGATAGCCTACAGGATGTACTGAGATACAAGGAAAAGGACCGCAAGTAGAAGGTAAAGCTAAGAGGAAACGAGGCAAGGGGAAGAATAAATAGGTGGGAAATTATAAATGAGTGACTGTATAGCATGAGAACTATATTATACTTTATGACATCTTATGGTGGGCTGTGAGTAAGTAGCTTAAGTTTTCCAGACAAGTGGGCACTCAGTTTGTGCCAGATTTACAAACTGCTGTGGCAGCCAGGGCGGCATACAGATGCCCTAAGGGTGTGAGACACTCCTACTTTCCCTCTGCGGCTGGAGCTATAAGTGGCTAAATGAGGCCAAGTCAGAAAAGGCAAACCGAAGTCTAGCTTCCCTTCTTTCCACATCACTCCCTTCAACTCTCCAGACCTCCGAGTCCGAATCCTCACGTGGATGCTGTCACGGTTGGCCTGTGAGGTCCCTTGTGTTAAAGCCACTCTGATATCTGGAGGGGGCACTGCTACTGGTAGCCGTCACTACCTGCCTGTTCTACCCAGGTAAATGTTCTCTCTGAGCTTCCGTTTTCTTATTTGCGAAGGTGCTGCTCACACCCTATGCACCTCAAGGAAGCTGTGGGCTGTGGGTGGGCTGGATTCCCCTAAAAGCGTGTGGCTTGGTAAGTGTACAGCGGAGGTGCTCAGTATGCGACCATTGGCCACATCCACCAGATTCTGCATCTGTAAAAGAGGAAGAGTCCTTGCTAATCCAGCCTGTGAAAATATAAACGGGACGAAGTATGGTGGCGTGCTCGGGAGACTGAAGCAGGGGGATTATGGGTTCAAGGTCAATCCGAGCTTCATGAAAAGAGCTTGTCTGAAAAATAGGGGAAAAGAAAGAATACAGAGTAATAAAAAGAGATGAGAAGTGCTTGGGATCGAGAAAAACAAGTCATCAATTCCTATTTTTAAAAAAATGGACTGAGGTCAGCTTGACCGAGCAGATAGTAGGTGATTATTTATTAACAAGGTAAAGCTGTAGAGAAGTCCACTTAACCACTGGCCTTGTCTCCCAGGAATCTCAGGTGTTCCCAGGGTCAGATGGGCCCAGAACCCAACTGTAAAGCAGAAGCTGAGGCCAATGGGTTGGTTCAGAACTGCTTACTCCTCCTCCTAAGAGTGCTAGGGCTCTTGTTGAAGTGAGAGAAAGTTACCAGGGGGGAGTTTGCTTCTCTAATTATGAGACAGAATGAGGAACCACCATGGAACTGTCTGTTTCCAGACAGCAGTCCTATAGAGAAAGAGCCCTTGGGCCCTGAAGCAGTGGGTCTTCTCAGGCCCACAGAGAAGCAGGCACCAGGGGCCTGGGATACAGAGGCAAAACTTCTGGGCAGAGAGCCAGGCTTGATGAATGGGCCATTTTTCTAACATATTTGTTATGGAAAGATCTCAAACATCAGCACAGTGGACAGCAGGTTCCAGGGCACACTGACAGGGTCTTCCAGGATGCTATCACCTCCATTTTACCACACAGGCCTTATCACAGCTACACATCTACACCCTAGGTGCCCATATTCCCATCCCCATTTTGGTGTGACTAGGAATAAATGCCAGGCCCCTAAAGACTTCATTGTGTAGATTTAATCACACACCCCACTGCCAGGACAGCTGCAGATTTGCTGGGTTATCTTGGTCAAAACCCCGTTTAACTCTGATCCTGGGATACACCAGGGTTTCCTGGTCATGGAGCTCTTTGTCCAAATGCCTCATCCAAGAATCCCACCTTAAACAGTCAAGCCCAGGTAGAACACTGACTGCTGTCGAGTTCCAGGCCCTGTGTAACAGCTGATGAAGATGGAGAACTGGAGATACCATCTATCCTGGAGATGCAGCCACAACAGGAAATTTATATTTATTGAACAACTTTTCCAAGCCAGGACATACCCAGGTGTTATGACCGCTCACAACCCGCCTCACAGGATGGTCATACAGATGAACGGTGGGAGTCCTCAGAACATCTGGTCCTGTGCTTTGTGCAGTAAAGACAGCCAACACCATCACTGCTCCTCTCTCCTTGCCGCAAGTGGAGTCCCAAGGGTTCATAAGGCTAAGATGATGAGTGTGTCTCCTTTGTCTCAGACTGTAACTACAGTAACCTGACTGGAAGGGACTCACTATGAACAGCAACACGGACTCCTGTCCTCAGACAAGTTCAAAGGAACTTGGTGCCAAGAACAAACGAAAACTACGACTGAAAGCGTGTTGTAACTTTGGGAGTGTTTTTGTTTGTTTTTGATAGGCTTTTCACTATGCAACCGAGGCTGCCCTCAAATTTGTGATCCTCCTGCACCAAACTCCCAAGCATCCTGAATGCTGGGATTACAAGTTTATATTGCCATGCCTACCCCAATTTGTTTTTAATTATATCATAATTTGTATCAGAAGTGTATAAATCTTTCCTTTAAGAAATGCTCAAATGACAGCCCATTAGGACAAAGTACAGCTGACATTCTTACTGCCCCATAGAACCATGGAGAAAATCGGAGTGGTTACTCTATTCCCTAATTCCACAAAGGAAATGGAGTTGATGGGTCAATTCTTTTATGTGCCGTCCTTACCAGGAAGCTTTACCTGTTTTCTCTCGAGAATGCACCACTGAAGACCAAAAGTCCAACAAATCTATGAGGTCCAGGAAGGCCTCAGGTAGGTATCATCAAGGATGCTAGGTGTATGGTGTTCATCCCTGTGGTGCATCATCATTTTCCTTGGAGAGTCTTGGGCATCAGTGAAGTGCTCAGTGACTTCTCCTGCTGTCATGGTTGCCATTTTGAAAGCCAGGCTGGGAGGTAGTTACTTCAACTTAAAGAGCCTTGAGCTCATCCTTCCTACTAATGGGGCATGAGAATGGGAAGTGAAAGGCGTTTCCCTAGAACATCTTCTTTTCTAATCAGAGATGACTAAAATGAGAAAAGGCTGTGGCAAAATTAAAAGAAGTCAGTAAGGTTTGTTTGGGGCCCCCGGCCTCCTACTCAAGCTGCTTTCCCCCATAGTCTTTCCCGCTCCCTCTGACAGGTACTCGGTGACTTCCTCCTTTCAGACTACCTCACTGCAAGCACCAGAGGAAGCAGAGAAGGGAAGGAAAGACGTAAGAGGACAGACCCCAGCAAGGCTCAGCAGATCTTGGAAAACCAGCAGCTGTGGAGTAAGGAGCAGTGGGTTGCGTGGGTTGATGCTGAGACTGAAAAGGTGAACAATGGTAGGTAGGAGAGAAAGTTCCTGCAAAGCAAATTACTTCAACACTCAAGTGGAAAGAACCAAAAATGTAGTTCAGCTGGACAGAACTCATACTAATTAAAATGTTATTTTGTTCTTTAATCCCAACATAGACATTAAAATCGGCCTTCATTTCATTACCACACCAAAATCTATGGCAGCCACCATGATTTAGGCTAAGCTAATCCTATCGCTACTCTGTTCACCAAATGCAGTCTTTCCATGGCAGCCAGAGGGTAATTTTGTTTTAGTCTGGGGTCTTTAATTCGTTTGTTTAGTTAGTTTGGTTTGAGACGTGGCTGGTCCCTTTCACTAGCCTTCTGGAACCCGGTGTCTTTTTAAGAAGTTTGTTATTAACAGTCAATGGGGATGGAAGACACCAAGGAAACAAGGCCTTCTGGACACAACAGGACTGACGCCACATATGAACTCAGAGACTGTGGCAGCATCCACAGGGCCTGCACAGGTCTAAGCCAGATAGGATCCCATCGCTGAGAGGGGAAGCAGACACAACCCCCATCCCTAACCCAGAAGCTATCTCCAATTGATAACCACTCCCGAAGGAAAAATTAGTTCTCTCCAATGAGTCTCACTGGGTATACAAACCATACTTAAGGGCAGGCCCATGCCCAGTAGTAGATGGCCAACACAAAATCAACTGAGTGACATTGGGGGGATTTTTTTTTTAACCTTTGTTAGGGTTTCTATTGCTTTGACAAAATATCATGACCAAAAGGGAAGTTGAGGAGGAAAGGGTTCATTTGGCCTATACTTCAGCATTGCTGTTCATCACTGGAGGAAATCAGGACAGGAACTCAAGCAGGGCAGGATCCCGGAGGCAGGAGCTGACACAGAGGCCATGGAGGGGAGCTGCTTACTGGCTTGCTCAGCCCACCTTCTTATCGAACCCAGAACCAGCAGCCCTGGATGACACCCCTCCCCCTTTGATCACTAATTGAGAAAACGTCTCACAGCTGGGTCTCATCAAGGCATTTCCTCAACTGAGGCTCCTTCTTCTGATGACTCTAACTTGTGTCAAGTTGACACACAAAACCAGCCAGTACGACATCACAGGTCTCTTGCTTATATATTACAGTTTCCAATTTTGTGTTTTAGTGCGATTTCTGTGTGTGTGATATGTGTCTCTACATTTATATGTGTTTCTTGTGCTTTTTTTTTTTAGTTCTTTTTTTTCCGTTTCTTTGTTTGGTCTGATTTTATTTTATTATTTTTATATTACACATTTATTTATTTTTAGATGCCTGTTTTCTAATGAGAGAAAGAAAGGATGTGGACTTGGGAGGGTGGGGAGATGGGGAGGACCTGGGAGGAGTTGAGAGAAGGGAAACTGTCATTAGAATATATCGTATAAAAATCTATTTTCAATAAAAGAAAAGAAAAAAGTTTGTTATTTACATAAGAATATATGTTCATCCCGTGAAAGTCCATGTATGGTCCACTGGGTCCATTTTGCTTTTGTTCACTGTCAGACTCCCAGGTCCAAGCACAGAACCTGACACAGACAGACACACACAGTCGACATCTTTGGACAAATGCTGAACAAATGAACTGCTGGTAAACATCAGGCCAGGTCTAACTCCACAGTCCTCACTGGATGTCCCTGGATTCTTCCCTGCTCAAGACACTGAGCATTTCTCCCCATTAGACCAGGCAGGGTGTTGCATATCTAGCATCTTTCTTTTTTCCCCCGGAATGTCTAACCTGTGCCTTGACCTTTATAGATTTATAGATGCTTGAAAGTGTTGGGGGGAGGTAGGGATCCGGTCTAGCACTTTCTGTGAAGTACAGGCTGGCCTTGAATTCACAGCAACACTGTGCCTGAGCCTTGTGAGTACTGGGATTAAGGGTTTGCACCAACATGCTGGAGCCTCTATACAGAGCTTTTTTGTTTGTTTGGGTTTTGGTTTTTTGTTTTGTTTTGTTTTTCGAGATGGGGTTTCTCTGTGTAGCCCTAGTCATCCTAGAACTTGTTTTGTAGACCAGGCTAGCCTCGAACTCAGAGAGTCGCCTGCTTCTGCCTTCCAAGTGCTGGGATTAAGGGTGTGTGCCACCACTGCCTGGCTATAACGCACTTTTAATAGAGGTGTCAAAGGAAGGGCGTCACTGCTGGTATATCTTACCATTCCCTGCGCCCATGTGGTTACGTCACGTCTTCACATTCCTGGAGCAGCAGGATAGGGTCGGAGAGAAAGAAATCAAAAGGAGGCTGAGATAAGGATTAGGTGAAGGAAGAGTTCATGTGAAAGGGGAAACATGACAAAAGAGAGGGAGAGGAAGCAGTAAGAGATAGCATTGTAATCTTCTGATCAATGAAACCTTATTGATTGATTGGAAGTGCTAGCTTTACAAATATTTTATGAATAAAAATGCCATCATGAAACACAGTACTTTATATACTAACAAAAAAAAAGCTAATTTTTTTTTTTTTGAAAGAGAAAAAGAATTTCAGAGGAGAAACTCATACTTAAAAAAAAATAGTGGCCGGGCGGTGGTGGCGCACGCCTTTAATCCCAGCACTCGGGAGGCAGAGCCAGGCGGATCTCTGTGAGTTCGAGGCCAGCCTGGACTACCAAGTGAGTCCCAGGAAAGGCGCAAAGCTACACAGAGAAACCCTGTCTCGAAAAACCAAAAAAAAAAAAAAAAAAAAAAAAAAAAAGTGAAAAAATCCCTCCACTATAACTGCACTTGGTGACTTCTAAAAGTTACTGGGTACAATAGTAAGTTTGTTTTTATACAGTGTTCAGAACCCTGGCGTCTTAAGCAAGTGCTCTCTCTACCACGGAGCAACCTTCCCAGCCTAAGTGTTCGACTCAATGCATCGTCACATTTTAAGTCCTGAGCCCTAAAGCACACCTGGAGGAATCAGAAAGGACAGTGATGGAGTCCCTAATACACAAATGGCCCTACAATGACCAATCTATCTAGCTGGTGCCAAAGAAGGATGTGTTAGTAAACTCAAGAGTCTCAAAGCCTACAATCAACCCAGAACCCTCCCACTCTTTGGAGCCAAGTATGTCTTTTAGTCAACTGCTTTCAGAATGTGCCTGAAGGATTTTTTTTTCCTCTCTCCTGAATGGCTCTGCTACTTTTTATCAGTTCTTTTCCCATCCCATCTGACTCAAAGCAGAAGTGAATTTCTAATCGATGTACCAATATTCAGCCAAGGTGGTGAGCAAAGGAAGCCAGAGCTTCTTTAAAGAACAGATGAGCGCTCCACTGACAGTCTGGGAAAGATGCGCCTCTTCTGCAATGAAAAGGATTCATTTGATTGGTGGGAAGGAAGGGGTTAAATGGCATTCATTTCCTGTAAATAGTTTGCAGGGAGTGAACCATTCAAAGCTTCTTTCCCCACGAACTCAACAGATGCCTTTGGGGAGGTGTAACGTCAAAGAAGCTGAACCGCATGTGAGCTACTAAAGGGAAGACTAGCTTGTGGTGTAAAGTGAATGGCTGAACATGGATCAGAAAGGTGGGCTCCATCATCCACTCTGCAAAATCAGTGTGAGCCAGGGAAATCAAATTACTACTCTGGACCTCAGTTTCCTAAACTCCAATAATGTCTGAGGATACTTCCAATTTTTATTTTTCAAGAGGCAAATTTGTGGGGCTAATGCTCTCCTTAATTCAGTGGTTTATCCTACTGTGCTCCAGCATGAACGTGTCTTCTTAGGTTAGGCATGTGAGTGATCGAGGACTCTGCTTCTGGGGAATCTACTGCTCATAACTTGATTTGTGGTCTTGGAGTCTGCCCTTCTATAACATCTCCCTATTGACCTTAGTCTAGGCACTGGAAACATTCAAACAAGAGCCTTACCAGGTCACATGACAGATGTTTAACTATTTAAAGACGCCAACCTGGTTTCCACCATCTAAGCTAAGCTCTTCTTCCTTGTATTCTATGTAAATCATTTCTGGACATTCTGACATCTTTTATTCCTATGCTGCCCGCTCCTTGGTTGATCAATACCAGTCTTAAAATACAGTCCCCAGATCTAAACTTGTATCCTCGCTGTGATCTCAGCAGACAGCCTGAAGAGTATCCAGAAAAACTCTCAGAGGAAAACCGCAACTCAGGCTCCTTCCCTGTGGTAAGCTACAACTGTAGGAACCCTATCATAATAAAGATGATGGAATCAAGATGTAAACTGACAAGCCTGGAGAGCGATGAATTATAAACTCTGAGCCACAGTCACTGCTCTTGTCTCCCAAACTAGCCCAGTGCTCCTGATAATCAAGGAAAATACCATACTTGATACTTCTCACTAGAGATGTTGACTATATAAAGAGCTTTAAGTGGTAAGTATAGAATCAGTACCTATGGAACAGAAACTTTAGACCATTTTAATCACGCTTTTCCAGCTATTGGGGAGGGAGGCAACAATAAGTGGAGTTTTCCTGTCTAGACTACCTGCTCCCAAACAACCAACATAGAGGTTTAATATTATTTATAAATGCTTGGCTGATAGCTCAGGCTTGTTAGCTAACTCCTACACTTAAATTAACCCATAATTCTTATCTATGTTTAGCCATGTGGCTTGGTACCTTTTCTCAGTATGACATTCTCATCTTGCTTCTCTGCATTTGCTGGCAACTCTCTGACTCCACCTTTCCTCTTCCCAGAATTCTCCTAATCTGGCATTCAATCTCTTCCTAACTAGCTATTGGCCAATCAGCTTTTTATTAGCCAATGAGAGTAATATATATTCATAACGTACAAAAAGAGTATTCTACAGCAGCACACGCAATAGTAACAGCACCTGCAGTGGAATGTAGCGTTCAGGAACTTACACACACACACACACACACACACACACAAGCAAGAGGTTCTAAAGATACCATAGAATACAGTAACACCACATACCATCTGACCAACTCAAACACGTGTGAAATGAAAGGACAACCAAAATACTCAGGAACATTCCACTCTTTATAAAATGTGTACCACATACATATAGTACATTGTACCACATCAAAACCCAAGAGCCAATCTCCCTCCGGCACAACACACCTTCTTACTAAACCAACATCTACATTCAAGAATAAAAATTCACTAGTATTAGGCTAGCCTCAGTCTAAAATGTGATATAATTTTCTCGGGTTCCAAAAGTTTCTTTAGTATGAATAAAATAAATGAAGACATAAGGCCAAGTGAAAAAAAATAGCAGAACCCAGCGTGAGCATTTATCTCAAACAGCGTTTTATGTGATGAACAGTTGGGTTTGCAAAGAAAAAGTCCTTTTTCACAAAGGAAATTCCCGGGGTTTGCTCAGTAATTTTAAATTTCCATAATGGAAACTCATTTTGAATGTTAAGTTAGGCAGGAAAAAAAAAACACCACCCTATTTTTAACTGTGGTTATGAAATATGTTACAAAGTAACAGAAGTATTAGGCTGGCTAATAAGTACTTCAAAACCCAGGCGAATAAGTCTTCCTTGAGAAGACAATGGAAAAAAAAAGACAAGAATGAAATAACTTAAACCCAAGACAGCTGCATGGCACATACACTAACTCACTGCAATACAGCACTCTTCTGGAATTATTATTCTATACTCCTGGAAAGCAAATCAATTACAGTTGTCCAAACTACCAGAAGAGCTCGAAAGTCTATCCATTCCTTTCCTCCATAAATGGCGTTGTGATTACAAATAATGAATTATGTGGAAGGGCTTCACTGCAGGAGAAAATCATGCGATATAAATTTCAAATTCCCACAGCGTAGACGTCTCTTCTAACCGCCCCACTAACACAACAGACACCGCAAGCTGCCAAAACAAGAACCCGTTAGCAGGTTTAAAAAAAAAAATGTTAAATACAACAGGGCAGATTTGTAAGGGTGAAAAACTCAGCCAGCAATTACCTCGGAAGCGATAGGGATATTTTTGCCACGTTAGCATAAGAGATAGCATTTCCCCCACTGAACACCTCTTAGCACATCCTGAACTAGCGGGTTAGCAAATCCCAATAAACCGTATTTCAAGAGGTAACACAACAGGTAAAAACTAAAGGGACTCGCAAAATAAACATTTACAAGACTGAACCATTCTTGAACTCTTATTAAAGCCAAAAGAACAATTCTTGGTGCATTTCAACTCTGTCTCTCTCTCTCTCTGTCTCTCTCTGTCTCTCTCTGTCTCTGTCTCTGTCTCTCTCTCTCTCTCTCTCTCTCTCTCACACACACACACACACACACACACACACACACACACACACACACACGGAATGGGCGACTGACTTCCGATGATCTGATCATATGCGATGTGTCCAGTAAGTAGCCCACCAGCTTTTGTTTTATTTTTATTTTTTTTAATTGCATCCTCCAACCACAAGAGATCATAGAGGCGAAGCCTATTTGACTTTATACACACACACAAAGTTGGTCACCGCGGGCCATATAACTTCCAAGGTGGGTAAAGAGATGTTTTTTTCTGGGGGTGGGGTGGGAGGTAATACCGCTGTGCACGCCTCCCTCTACAAGATGAATTTCCCCAGGAAGAAGCCAATGAAGACTGCTCCAATCACCAGCAGAACAACAGGAAGAGGCGTGGTGCGACTTGGCTTCAAGGACGTGGAGGAGTCGAGCCTGGGCTTGTTGAGAGGCGCTGGCTTTCTGAGTCTCAAGCCGTCATCCTGTTTGCCACTCTCTCTCGGCATCTCAAACACACACCTCAGTTTCGAATCCATCAGTTCACCGGGGTCCGCCTTCTTCCACACGGCCTGCAGATTCGAAGTGTCCGGGGGAGCGAACACCGTCTGCACCATGAACTTGTGCTTGGCCTCCCGGCTGGGGTCGTAGCTGAAGGGCTGCAGCATGGCGGCGACAGTCACCGTGCAGCCCGGCTCGACCACGCCGCTGTTGGGACGCACGCAGTAGCGGCGAGGGCTGGTGCTCTTCACCTTGAAGCACACTTTCCTCGACGTCGGGTTGCGCAGTTTAAGATGCGTGGTGACTACGGTGGTGAAGGGGCCTCGGAACTTGAGCTCTGTTGGCGGGTCGAGGACCAGGATCTGCTGGGGCTTCGTGGGGGCGCAGGAGGCGGACGCCATGGGCATGGGAGCGGGCGGTGTGGGCGGTTCGCGACCCCAGGTCTCCACCGTCACAACCGCCTTGGCCACGCCCGTGCCCATCCTGGGCATCCCCGGTCCCTGGATTTTACACGGCTGGGTGGGGGAATGTGTGATGATAGGAGATTTGTTAAAACCATGCTTCGGAGATAATCATAGGTTACTGAGCTGGGACAGCCAAAGAACTGTAACGTAACATCCCTTAAGATAGTTATCTGCCTTGCCAGGCGGTGGTGGCGCACGCCTCTAATCCCAGCACTAGGGAGGCAGAAGCAGGCCGGTCTCTGTGAGTTCGAGGCCAGTCTGGTCTACAGCACGAGTTCCAGAACAGGCTCCAAAAGCTACACAGAGAAACCCTGTCTTGAAAAACCAAAACAAGTTTAAGCTGGGCCCAACACCTTGGCCAAAGGAGGGCCCATGTGTATTAAACATGGGGTAAGTGAAGCGCATCTGAAATCTACTTTCCCACCCTCCCCAACTCTACACGCAGTGATGATAACGTCCTTTCTAAAATTTTTTCCTGAACATTAAAAAAAAAAGGTGGAAAAATACACACTGCATTAAAAAATTAACAATCCTCACCATTTTTAGGTGTATGATTTAGTGGCAATAAGTAAATTTACCCTCCTTTCCATTATTGTAGGGGCACCTTCACCCTAGACCCCTGTACTAGTTAGATTTTGTCAACAACTTGACATAACCTAGAGTCAGCTGGGAAGAGCCTCAAATGATTGGCCTGTGATTCCGACTGTGAGAGGACCCATCCCCCAGGCCTGTGAGCCTGGGCTGTATGAGAAATCTAGCTAAAGGTGGGGAGGGGCAGTATTCATCCAATGCCACCTTCCCAGAGTTCCTGTCCCCACTTTCCTTTATAATGGACACAAGACCTGGAAGTGTAAGCTAAAATAAATCCTGTCTCCCCTAAATGGCTTCTGGTCATGGTGTTTATCCCAGCAACAGAAAGAATCCAATCTAAAGAGAAGCCTAAGGGCATTATTAATTTTCTTAGAAGTTTATATATATCTTCCACTTAAAAAGACTTTCCTCCCAAGAGGTGTGGCATTTACACTAAAGGGATATATCAGTTTTCAGACCCAAGAGACATCGAACAGAGACCTTGAGAAGTCCTTTCTCCCTTCCCTCTGCCCTTCTAGGGGTGTGATGGGAGAAGCAGGAGACAGAATGGCCACTTTGCTGAGTGTTATTTACACAGCATTTCTGCCAGTCCCTTCCAGCCTTGATGTCTTCATCTCTGAAGCAGATACTAGAAATGCAGATGTCAGTGTTGTGTGAGTTAAGTGAAGTCTTTACAGTACACACTCAAGTTTGTCCATAGTCATGTGCAGTTCTGGCCCTCATTATTACCATTAGGCTACAATCTCCTAGATAAGGCCCGCCTCTTCGTCTACAGATAAGAGATACCCAGTCTGGAGCAGCTGCAGACACTGAGCAAATAATTGTTAAAGGAACAGAGGGACGAGATCCCACCATCCTACTACAAGATGTTTTTGTTCATTTGTCGTGCTGGGCATCAAACCCAGGACTTTACACATATTTACACGAGTGCTCTACCGCTGAGCCCCCGCCCAGGTGAAGGGTCTTAATGTATTCAGGAGGAGACGCAAAAGCAAAGAGAAAACAAAGGCCCATCTGTGTGGCCTGCCACGCTGGGCCCAGAGGGTGGAATAGTCTCATTGGCACATGACCATCGCTCAGGTTCTGCCATTCACAAAGTGAACAGTGGAGCAGAGTGCGTCAAACCCTTGAAAACACCACGATTTCACACAAAATCGCAGTTGTGGTTTAAGGAAGTCACAAGAAACGTTCAAGAGTGTGATGGTCAGCGTGGTAGCTTGGAGGGGAAGAAGGCAGGGTTTGGATTCCACTCAAAGGTGAGACTGAGCCTTCCGAGAGTCAGAGCTGGCTGGCAATGGACTCATTTTTGCCCTGTGTCCTTCAGTTAAGGTAGATGAAAAACATGTCTCCCTTGAGTTTTCCCAGCCTGTGTCACACACGCTACCACCCCCCATCCCCTACCCCCAGTCAGCCTCAGCCTCATCCCACCTATGACCAATCCCTTCCTCTCGTGGCAAGGTCTGCAAAGCTGGGAAGTACAGCTCTGTGTTCTGGGTCACTAGGTCAAGTCTAAGGCTAGAGCCACGGGACTTCCTTCTCCCAGGGTAAACAGTGGGGCAGGAGGCTTCCAGGCAACACTGGCAGCCAGTTCCTGCCAAACCAGGAGCGAGGCATGGGGTTCAGCCAAGAGTACCTGCCATACAAACTGACGACTCTAACTAGAGCAAAGAGGAGGGCAGCACAACACAGGGAGTAGTACAGCCAGGCGTGGTGCCGCAGGCCTGTAAATCCCAGCACTGGGGAGCTAAGGCAGGAGACTTCGGAGTTCAAGGTCATCCTCAGCTACATAGCTAGTTTGAGTCCAGCCTAGGCTACTAAAGAGCCTGTCTCAAAACAAGAACAAAACCTGAAACAATAACCAAAAGAGGAGGAGGAGGAGGAGGAGGCATGTCCAGAAGTACCATTTCCGCTTTTTGAAATTGCTACATCTTCTGGTTGACAGTTGCTTCATTCTCCTAAAGTGCTCTTCCTTGCTTGTCTCTCACCTCTCCTAAATACTGGGGCTCCCCATGCCTCCAGTCTAGAGTACATATGTCCATTCAAAAGCCCATGGCACAGCCACAAAATTATTCATCCTGACTTCTATTATCTGAAAATGTGTGACCCTGTAACAGCTTCTGCATCGTCACATGTTCTGAATCCCCTCAGGCCACTCAGAAGGGACCGAAACCAGTTGGGGATCAAGCAAAGCTTCAACTGTGGAGGTCACAGGCTGGGCTCCTCGTCACTCTCCTGTGCAAGGGAGGAGTGAGGAGCTGAAACAGCGATTGTTATGGGTAGCATACATTCTCTTCCTGATAGGCATGAGCTTATAGCACAGGTTTAATAATACAGTGATTGGGAAACTTTGCTTGTTAAGGCTTTGGTTTCTAGTTGATAGAACTCCCACTATTATCAAAAAACAAAAAAAACAAAAACAGAGAAATGTACCATCTACAAGAGATGAAAGTTTCAAGGGTGAATAATTTGGGCCAATAATTCAGATCAAATGATGTAAGTTTCAAGGGTGAATAATTTGGGCCAATAATTCAGATCAAATGATGTTAGGGCTTAATCCATTTCTCTCTTGCTAAGTACTCATCGAATTTCCCTTATGTTGGCTCTGTTCTCAGAAAACTAGTGTACTCCTGTCTCCCCAGGAAAATTAAAGAAAATGTAGAGACATTTTTCTCTCCAGAAAAGGAGAGCCTTTTGCCCCATAAAGCTTTATTATAGTATAATTGACAAATAAAAAATGTATGCATTATGAGATAGAATGTTTTGATGTATGTATACATTGTTAAGTTATTAAGTCAGACTAATCAACTCACCACATCACAAACTTCCCATTTTGTGATTTTTTTTTTTAATTTTTGTTGAGATGGAGTCTTGCTATGTAACTCAGGCTAGCCTTGAACTCATGATCCTTACAGGTGTACACGACTACACCCAGCTTGCAATGACTTTAGGTTTTAAGTTAAATATAGTTCCACTTGTCTATTTCTACTTTTTCTGCCCTTGCTTTTCAGTCATGCTGATAAAACACTATCCAGGTCAATCAATGCCAAGAAGACTTAACCCTGTATTTTAATATTTTTACAATTTCCAGCCTCACAGTTTAGAGACACATTTAATCTGTTCAAGTTGACTTTCGCACATGAGGTGGATATCCAGTTTCACTTTTATACATGTGAATAGCTACTTTCCCAATACCATTTATAAGATGACCTTTTCTCCTTTTTTATCTTTAATTCTGTGTTTATCTGTATGGGTTATGTGGACGTGGGTGCAGTGCCTTCCAAAAAAGCAGAGGTGTTTGGTACCTCTGGAGTTAGTTACAGGCTACTGAGAACCACCCAGTGTGACTGCTGGGAAGTGAACTCATGTCCTCTGCAAGAACAATGCATGTTCTTAACTGCTAAGCTAAAGGCTCCCTCAAGGGAGGGTGAGAAGGCAAGTCATCAATGACCCAGACACTGGGAGTCAGTTGAAGGCAAACAGTAGACTCATTCAATAATGAGGAAGGCCTTATATACCCTCCTCCCAGCACCAAGCTGTGTCCTAATCTGGTGGCATTGAGTGGTCATCCCTCATCGGCTGGGCACTATCAGGAACTCCGACAGCACCTGTTGCTAGGCCCTTAGGCAGACTCCAGGTTGGCTCATAAGGAAGTACATTATGTGCATGCCTTGTCAACTGGTTTGAGCCAATTTCCTCGACCCTATGGGCCTGTCCTTCTACACTAAGCCATATCTCCAGCCCCCTGGAGACCATCCTTTCTTCACTGTGTGTCACTGACACCTCTGACACATCTGACAAGATCTGCTGATGGTAAATTCACAAGTTTATTTCCCAGCTCTCTATTCTGCTCCATTGGTCTGTATGTGTAATTTTATGCTGTACAACACTGCTTTGCTTGCTTCATAGTGGATCTTTAAATTAGGCAGCGAGGTACCTTACTTTCTTCTTTTGCTCACATTTGTCTTGGTATTCAGGGTCTTTTGGATTCTCTATGAATTTTAGGATTATTTCCTATTTCTGTGGAAAACACTGAAATGTTGTGGGGATTGCACTAATTAGATAGCTTTGAGTTGTATAGGCATTTTTAGTAATATTAACTGTCTCCATCCATGAATGTGCTGTACTATCCCATTTGTGTTTTGGGTTTCTTTTATTTCATCACAGTCTTATGGTGTGGGTTTATAGATTATTTGCCTCCTTGGTTGAATTCAATCCTAAGAGTTTTGTTGTTGTTATTGTTTTGTTTGGGGTTTTTTGTTGTTGTTGTTGTTGTTTCTTTTTTTGTTTGTTTGGGTTTTTTTTTTTCCAGACAGTTTCTCTGTGTAGTTTTGGTGCCTGTCCTGGATCTCGCGCTGTAGTCCAGGCTGGCCTTGAACTCACAGAGATCCGCCTGCCTCTGCCTCCTGAGTTCTGGGATTAAAGGCCTGCGCCACCACCGCCCGGCTTGTTCCTTTTTTACAGTCATACTAAAATAGCACTTTTTGTTTGTTTGTTTGTTCCTTTTGTGGAGAGTTCGGTTTTAGTTCATAAAAGCACCCTGACTCTTGTGTGTTGACTATGTGTCTTCCACTGTTACTGAGCTTGTTTAGATCTGTATTTTGGTGGTTGTATTTGGAGTTTTCTAGAGATGCAATCATGTCTGCTGCAACACAGCAGTCTACTTTCTTTCTTTCCCGTTTTTGTGCCTCCCTTTCTTCTTCTGAAGCCCCATCAGCCCCATGGTGAGGCATGTTGGGACTTGCTTATGGTAGGCTCAGAATCACATGCCTTGAGAGATGAAATACACTGACTGGCCAGGTTTAGTCAGAAGCCCTTCTCCAGCTACTTAAAGGAAGATGTGAGCCGATGTCTCCAGGGAAAGAAGGAAGGACGGAGGGGACACAAGACATTAGCTGTCTTCCACCATGGGTGTGCCATCCTCTTGTGTAGCCATGACTGAGTAAAATACAAGCAGAGACACTTCAAGAGCCTGTGGCTACAAAGACCAGTCCTGTCAATGGACCCTAAGCCCAAAGGGTTTAGGGCAGGGGTGGAGACAACTTTCAGAATTATGCGTGTTGGAGCTGAGTCATCAATACCTCCTAAAGGGTGAACTAACTTTAGGGAAAAGAGCCTCAGCTAACTTTAGGGGGAAAGGCCTTATCTGAGCAGGTGGATTTCAAAAGGCTTCAAAATATGTAGGACTTGCACTGAGTCCTGAGGAATGTGCAGGATTCAGACTGAAACCTGGAAAAGAAGGGCAGCAGCTCAGATCTGCATGAGGGAAGGAAAGGGGAGCCATGGGGGAAGAGGAAGGGTCAAGGGATCAGCCTATAGGAGAGGAGGCAGCATACCAAGCAAGCATCAAATAATTTCAAATTCTAGATCAGTGGTTCTCAGCCTACGGGTCAAGGCCCCTTTGAGAGGGTCAAATGACCCTTTCACGGGGTCACCTAAGAGCATTGGAAAACACAGATATTTATATTATGATTACGTAACAGTGGCAAATTTCAGTTAGGAAGCAGTAACAAAAATAATTTTATGGTCAGGGGTCACAACAACATGAGGAGTTGTATTAAAGGGTGGCAGCATTAGGAAGGTTGAGAACCGCTGCTCTAGACCCACTCTCTAGAGTTAGCAGTGTGTCTGTCTTTCCCCATACTGTCCTGATCTGTAGACAGTGTGTTAACATCTTCAATATTCTGAGGCCGGAGAGATGGCCCAGCAGTTAAGAACCCTTTTCCAGACGGCCTAAATTCAATTCCCAGCACACATACAGCGACTTGTGGCTACCTGTCACTCCAATTCCAGGGAATTCAACAATCTCTTCTGAACTCCATAGGCCTCAGGCACCCACGCTATGCACAGACACACATGTAGGCAAAACTCAAACACATAAAATAAAATTTAAAAATCTAGCAAAGCATTGTCAATATTCAATTCTGCCTTGGCTTAAGCATGGTAGAGGTCCCTCCCACCTTCTCCTCCTCCCCCTCTCCCCTGCCCAATCTGATTTATACATAAGAGCACAGTTTGAGCTGGATCAGCCCACAAGCTCTCTTCAGGAAAGCATTCCAGTCAATGCCCCGGCACAGAAGACTGAAACAAGTTTGAACGGAACTGTGAGATTTTCCGTTTTGTGGCTGCTGTGGATCTCAGATCTGCATCTTTTCATCAGAGGTTTAGGACTGTCAAAAGGCAGGGGCCAGGGAAGGACATCTGTCTTAGTTAGGGTTACTATTGTCGTGACAAAACACCATAACCAAAACAACTTGGGGAGGAAAGGGTTTATTAGGCTGACACATATCACTGCTCATCATTGAAGGAAGTCAGGACAGGAACTCAAACACTTTTAGGCAGGAGCTGATGCAGAGGCCAAGGAGGGGTGCTGCTTACTGGCTTGCTCTTCATGGTTTGCTAAGTCTGCCTTCTTATAGAACCCAAGATCACTAGCCGGGGGATAGCCCCACCCTCAACAGACAGGCTCCTCCCCCATCAGTCACTAACTAAGAAAATGCCCTACATACAGGCTTGTGTACAGCCCAACCTTACAGAAGCATTTTCTCAATGGAGGTTCCCTCCTCTCCGATGACAATAGCTTGTGTCAAGGTGACATAAAACCATCCAGCACACTTCCCTATTTCTAGGTGATACAGTGGTGAAGTTATGTACCTTGTGAGTAGTGATGAGTATGGTGGTCACTGAGAAGACAATGAAGCCTGGGGGAGGGGACAGCACAGGGAAGGGGTGGAGAAGGAAGAGCTAAAGTAAAGGCTGAGAGCAAACAGGCGCATAGACCCACAAGCCTGCAACCAGAAAGGTCTCAGTTGGTACTCTCCATTGACCCACTGCAGGACAGAACTTCATCTCCTTAAACTGCAAGTTCCTCATCAACAAAACAAAGATAACAAAGCATTTGTTGGATTGCAAGAACTAACAATAAAAAAAAAAAGTTAAGTGTCTGAGTCCTTCAACAGATTAACTCCATGGAGCGGTAACGTCATTGTGTTCAAAACAGAGAAAGCGCTTATCTTACAGGCTGTAGTGAGGACTGAACTAGATCATTCCCGAAAAAGCTCAACCATGTCTGGCAGGAGTGAGGAGTCACCAAGTATTACTGATGTGATGGCATCCTGATGGCACTAATTGGACTACTTATTCTGCAACTATCTGTGTGGCACACAGGACCAGCAGAAATAACAGACACAGGAAGGAGGAGATGCTATTTTTTCTTGTGACAAGAATCTCTAAGACAAGAGCCTTCAGAGTAGGTGATGTGTTGTTTCAAAACTGTATTCAAGTTGGGCACTGTGGGGCACGCCATTAATCCCAGCACTCGGGAGCCCAGGGCAAGTGGATCTCAGTGAGCTCAAGGCTGACCTGGTCTACACAGAAAGTTCCAGGCCAGCCAAAGTGACATAGTGAGAATCTGTCTCAAAAACAAACAAACAAACAAACAAACCAGCAATAATAACAACAACAACCAAAGATGTCATCAAGGATCTGCCCTCTTTTTCTATCTTTCACAATCAGCATGTTGCTGTTTCCCAACTTGGGTTGTTCCCCCAGGAAGCAAGACGGCCACATCCAGATAACCTACACAACTTGTCACCACCAGTGAGAAACAGGAGGGGAGTGATCCCCCTTTTTAAAAAAAACAGAGTGCTTCATGAGTTTGTGTGTCATCCCTGCATGGGGACCGTGCTCATCTTCTCTGTACCATTCTAATCAGTATATGCTTCAATCTCAGATGGAACAAAGAGGAAGAGGAAGGACCAACATGCATCACTCTCTGCTTCCTGACTGCAGATGTCATGTGACCATTCACCTGACACTCCTGTTGTCATGCCTCCCCTTGATGATGGACTGTACACTCTTGCATTTTATCACCACAGTGTGAAAAAGGACGAATATAGTGCTGTTCTTAAGAATCTATGGGGCCAGTGAGATGGCTCAGTGGTAAGGGTGCTTGCTGCCAGGCCTGATAAACTGGGTCTAAAACCTGGAACCCACATGGGAGAAGGAGAGAACTGACTTCTACGCGTTGTCTTCTGGATTCCATAAGTGGGCTGTAAGCACATGTATGCCACCCCCCCCCACACACACACATAAATAAAATAAGTAAATAAATGTGATAATAAATTTTTAAGGAGCCTATGGAGTCACAATATGAATGAAGGGATCTGTGGCTCTACCCCTGTGTGAGCTCTGTGGCTCCGCCCCAATTGTGTGATCTCTGCTGATGATTTATTCTCAATCTTCATTTCCACAGCAGTAGGCGGCCACCTAAAGACTGCTTGAAAACCAAACCAAGCCACAAAGAGTAAATGCTCAGTAGATAAGCACCATCTCTGGTACTCCTGGCTTAGCCACAGCACAGAAGCCCGCTAAGTGGCACTGCCCATCTATGCTGGGAAGACGAACACAGATCCGGGGGTGCTGCTTCAGCAGAGCCTTTCTTTCCCATCATGTGAGAACTTTCTGACAGAGTAAGGCCTGTCAGACAGTAAGACAAAGGACTGCTGTAGAGACAGAAAGGATTCCTGCTCTCACGGAGGAGTCGTGTGATCTTAGGGAAGTTAATAAACCACCTTGCATTTCAGTTTTTCCACCTGCAAAATGGAGCAATCGCTCGTTAAGTTACGAAGAATAAACAAGCTAGTTCAAGAGCCTGTGGGTAAACTGTGAGTCAAGGTCGGTGACTACTGACAGCTTCCTGTTTTCATCATTCGGATGCAGTAGCTCTCTTCCCCCTTCTTACTCACTGCAAAGGTCACTACCAGACCAACAGCAAAAACCTGGGGAAGCCACATCACCTTTCCCTAACACCAGTGTCCCCACCATCCCCTCCAGGGATGAGGGGCTCTAAACACAAGGTTCTGAAGACTCAAACCCAACCTGTACTGCCAAGATGTTACGCTTACTGTCTCCTATGACCCGGAATACGATAGGTCTCTTACTGTCCAGGCTTCCTTGTTTCTCTTCCCATCTGTCACTCCTTACCCGAGTGACACCCCAGCTCCATGTGCCTATGTTTTTATCTGGTAAGCAGAAGAGTAGCACCTGTGTTTCAAGAAAACATGGATATCCTTCAAGACTGTTCGAAGAATCCTTTCAAAAGACTGTCTCTTTTAATTGTTTAAAAAGGCACTGGGTGCTTAGCTCAAGGGCATAAAGAATGCTTCCAGAAAGTCATGGCGCTAACAAACACGAATGCCCGATGTCCATCGCCACGCTTGATACCCAGGACCCCGATTATTTGCTGTGGGTTCTAGCAGTTGCGATGTTAAGAAAAAGCACCGGATTTTGAGTTCAAAGTGTTAACCTCTTGCCTTATGAGAAACTTACCCTGGAACGTCAGTCTTCATCATTCCTCAGAAGGAAAATAAGGACGGGAAAAGCAGAGCTGAAGGTAAGTGTGGGCTTTACTTGCTGGGCACTTGAGAAGGGGCAGCAACTGTGTCTGCAACCCACTTTCTAAAGAGCATCTAGTTGAGCAAGAACAGCAACTCAGTGAGGCCCCTACCCTAATCCTCTGTCTTCCCAGTATGAAAACAGGAAGCTCCTGCCTGGAGCCCTCAGCTGCCGTGTTGGGAGAAGATGGTGGAGGAGGGCTGACGGTGGGGAGGGTGTTCAAATCCCCGACTGGCTCCTAACCTCGCTTCTATTGGGGTCAACCTAATTCCACACATGGCCTATATACCCTGGTGCTCGAGTTAATTTGTAAGATTGCCCTACATTTTCCTTTAGAGGGCAACTATTTGAAGGTACTTCGTCATCAGGGCACAAACATCTTTTCTAAGCGAGGCCTGTTTCTGCTAATTAAGGAAGGCTGAATGCAGGAAGAAGCCAAAAGGGCAGTCTCTGACTCACTCTGTGGCTTCATTTGTGCCAACGGACGACAGGGGTTCAAAGGAAGAGCAAAGATAAAAAGGCTGGCATCACTGCTGGGCTGCTTGAGAAACATCTGAACATGGATCCTGTCTGACCCAGAAACAGGGTTTCCACACACTCACCTAAAACAATGTCTCTGCTTCTTCTCTCTCCCAAAGTGTCCCCGAAGCCACAAAAATCTCAACTCAAATATTCCAGAACACCTCCTCCCCTTGGCAGAGAAGGACCAGAGCTGTCTAATTTTGGGTCTAACAGTTGGCATGCAATTAAGACTATATTTATATGGGCCTTGGAGGAGAATAATTTATTTATGGGTAAATTAAGATCACTGCAATACAAACATGCTCCCACAGACCAGGAATTAGCTTTGCTCCCCCAGGGACCGTGAACTCCGCCATCATTCACAACATGGAGCTCATTGTCTAAAAACAAGGGGAACATCGGGCTCCTCTATGGTCTGAAAACAGATCTGGAGGCCACTTTTCAAAATCCGTTCCAAATGTTGCAGCATTTTAGTACTCATAATGATTCAGGCACAGTTTTTTTTTTTTTCTTTTCCTGAAAAGCCACAAAATTATATTGATGCTAAAGTTCAGACACAGTATTTTTGCTTTTTTTTTCCTCCCGGCCAGAGATGTAAACTGGAGTAGATGGTGAGTCTACACGATGGTTTATTTTGTGTCATGGGTTTTCTAAAATAGAGTGGAGGAAAGCAATATTTATACTTAAATGAGGAAGGAAACAAAAATAGACAAAGCTGTTCACAGTAAGGCCCTGTTATCCTATGAGAACGGGACTATGCTCATATTCCTCTCTGCTGATTCAGCATTACCTGTGACTTCTTTAATAATTTCCTGCCCTGGTGGTGGTGCACACCTGTAATCCCAGCACTCGGGAGGCAGAGGCAGGTGGATCTTTGTGAGTTCGAGGCCAGCCTGGGCTACAGAGTGAGTTCCGGGAAAGGCGCAAAGCTACACAGAGAAACCCTGTCTCGAAGGAAAAAAAAAAATCCCACCCTAATCAGAGTATGTCTCCATCCCCAACATAGTGACTTGTACAAAGCAAAGTACACAAAGGCATGTGCTGCTCCCAGCTAGTAAAAAAAAAAAAAAAAAAGAATCTCCTGTAACCTCAGTGGACGTCATGTTGATCCCTCCAGCTTATTTTTAGGTTAGGGTGCTGCAAAAACTCTACAGCCTGCAACTAAAATTTAGTCTTGTAGCTTTCTGGTCTTCCTTCCACTCTCAAGTTGAACACCTTCACTGAGTAACTTGTTGCCACACTCTGTGAGTAATTCTGTGTCTTCTTTTACCGCCCCACACGGTATTGGCAGTGGGTCCTGGCACAGGTACTTATGCATAATTTCTAAAACAGGTACTGCCACCATCAAACCCATTCAGCACGAAGAGCAATAGGTAGCTAGCTGGTCATGACCCCTTAGCATGCATCCTAAATGTGCATCCAGGTACACTTAACCCGGGCTTCTCACCAATGCAGCATCCGTGTGCATTTCATGCTGTGTAATATACACAAGTTCATTTATTTGTGTACGTGCTGAGGAAATGTCTAAGTCACTGCTGTATCCCCCTCCATCTAGAAGAGAGCCTGCTATATAACAGGGATTCACTTAATGTGTGAATAGTAACCTCTTGGGGTGTAAAAAGCAATGGATCTCTAAACATATTAGACTCTTCTAGAAGGAAGGACTCCTACAGGCAACAGATTATAGACAGCCCAGGCTTGAGGGCCAAATGATGACTGCCAGAACTATTGAGGTCAATGCTGTAGCAAGAAAGCCATCATAGGCAGCAGGTGTATGAGTGAGCATGGCTGTGTAGCTGTGTAGTCTGTTGGCCACTTCCAGACCAGTGGTTCTCCAGGGAATTCTATGAAGAAGTTTTACCGAGGGCAAAGAAAAATAAAAGACTTTACTTAAGTTTTTTTGTAAAGTTGATATTTTTCAACTTATAGACCACCCTTCCCCCCTTTTCTCTGAGTATAAGTCCTTCTTGTATTTCTTTTATTTATTGTTGTTTTGAGACAGAATCTCATTATGTAGCCCTGGCTGACCTAGAAATCCACATAGACCAGGCTGACCTCCAACACATACAAATCTGCAGCTTTTTTTTTTTTCACTCTTTGGGAGCCTGCCACCCATCTCCCAAATAAATACACAGAGACTTATCCTTACTTATGAATGCCTGGCTTTAGCTTGGCTTGTTTTTAGCCAGCTTTTCTAACTTAAATTATGCCATTTTCTTTAATTATGTTTTGCCTCTAGGCTTTTTACCTTTCTTTATTCTATACATCTTCCTGTCCTTCTTACCCCATGGCTGGCTGGGTGGCTGGCCCCTGGCTTCCTCCTCTCCTTCTCCTTCTCTCAATCCTCTCTCTTCCCTAGACTTATCCTATTTATTCTCTCTGCCTGGCAGCCCCACCTATTTCTCTCTCCTGCCTAGCTATTGGCCGTTCAGCTCTTAAACCAACCAGTTGTTTGGGGCAGGTAAAGTAACACAGCTTCACAGAATTAAACAAATGCAATGTAAAAGAATGCAACACATCTTTGCATCATTAAACAAATATTCCACAGCATAAACAAATGTAACACATCTTAAACTAATATTCCACAACACAAATCTGCCTGCGTCTGCTGGGATTCAAGGTCTGTGCTACCATGCTTGGCTTGAGAATATTCCTTTGTGTAGGGAGTGGAGGCCCTGAGAGTGTGAAGGCTTGAGTGTGTGTGTGTGTGTGTGTGTGTGTGTGTGTTGGTAATATGAGCCAGCCATGTCCAGGACCATAACCTCAGACCCATGGAAAAATACCAAAGCCTCCCCACCATGAGGCTTGGAGGGACGGCAAAGCCTTCCTCTGGTCTGTGTACAGATGTTGGCAATGTGTGCAGAAAATGTCTACCACAGTGTTCTCCCCTCCCCTGCTCCCAGATACATACAGCATTAAGATAGTTGTTTTATAGAGACTGCTCTTACTGAGATAAACTGAGCCTGCCTCCTTGATTCAGCTGTATAATGTTGTGCTGGATATTTTTATGTCAACTTGACACAAGCTAAAGTCATTGGAGAGGAGGGAACCTCAATTAAGGAAATAATTCCATAAGATCGGGCTGTTACCGAGCATGTAGGGCATTTTCTTAATTAATGATTGATGGTAGAGGGCCCAGTCCATTGTGGGTAGTGTCATTCCTGGGCTGGTGGTTCTGGGTTAAGAAAGCAGGCTGAGCAAACCATGAGGAGCAAGCCAGTAAGCACCACCCTTCCATGGCCTCTGCATCAGCTCCTGCCTCCAGGTTCAAGCCCTGTGTGAATTCCTGCCCCCACCACTTTTGAAGATGAACTGATATGGAGCTGTGAGCAAAATAAATCCTTTGGTCCCCAAGTTGTTTTTGGTCATGGTGTTTTATTACAGCAGTAGAAACCCTAAGACAACCATAAAGCTTGGCTCCTTATTTATCTGTATGTAATAACCTCAGCTCCCTGTTCAACTGTATATAATAAACACACTGAGCTTCTGGGGTGTTGAGGCTTCTCCATCAGAGAGCCGAGACCACCTGATTCCAGTTTTCCTGTGTCTCTGTGTGTCTGTCTTCTCTTCATTCCCTCCACACCACAGTCAGGTCTGCCCCTGGGGCAGTGCTGGAGGCGGCTAAACTGGAGTGACATTAAATTGATTTTGTGTTATGATCCTCTTTTGCAGAAGCAAAATGTTAACATTAACAACCTTCCGATATATTTTTGCAAAATTCAAACAGCTGAGAAACAGCATGCCTCTAGCCCATACATGTATCACAGGCAGTTACACGTGTGGTCAAGAGAACCTTTCTGTCCAGGGAGAGAATGAAAAGATTCTCTGCTTTGCCTGCTGACAAAATCCTGACGCTGCCTCCCCTCCACCGGCAGCCAACACTTTCCTGAACTCAAGTCCATTCCTCCTCCACAGAGCCGTCTGTGCAGCTGAGACCTGCTGCAGAACCAGCCTGCAGAGGAGTGGAAAAGCAAGAGCGTAGCTCTCCGGTCAGCCTAGGACGTGGGAGCCTGTGCTCCAGCAGAAACACGGGCAGCATCTTCCAGGAAGGACTGAGGCTCCTTGAGCTTCAGCTCTAGGGCAAGGGGACTTCAGCCATCGGCTTTTGCAGATTACCTGCCTTTTTTTCAGAGGAAAAGCGATGTCAGAAAAGGGGGTCTCGGGACATTTGCAGCCCATTAGTGAAAGCAGAGAAGTAAGAGACTGCAATAATTAGACAGTTCAGAAAACCTTCTGATCGAGGCACGTGGTAAGAAACAAGCAAAAAGCCCATGATTCAGATAACTGAGAGGTCATTGTTTTATCCACTTTCAGACATATCCTTAAACCTCAAAGTTCAATAGGGTACAGTCAAGGTTATTTATTTATTTATTTATTTATTTATTTATTTATTTATTTATTTATTTATTTATTTTTGGTTTTTCGAGACAGGGTTTCTCTGTAGTTTTGCGCCTTTCCTGGAACTCACTTTGTAGACCAGGCTGGCCTCGAACTCACAGAGATCCACCTGCCTCTGCCTCCCGAGTGCTGGGATTAAAGGCGTGCGCCACCACCGCCTGGCCTATTTTTAAGAGATGAGGGCTACATGTATACCTTGAAAATCTGAGGAATGCCAATGTAGCCACTTGCTCCAGAATCCAAAGATTCTCTTTAAATAAACCACATCCACTTATCGGTTGGATGCCATTTCTGTGAGACAAAAGCTGTAAACACAATTTTACCAGAACGCCCGCCTTATCCTGAGAGTGCTTGGCTATGAAGTTTCCACCAGGACAGAGTGAGGAAACACACCAGAATTCCAACAGTGGTCATGTCTATTTAATAGGATTGAAATGGCCCTCATTCTTTTCATTCATACGCACGCACGCACGCACGCACGCACGCACGCACGCAGCAGCATACATACAGACACACGTGCACGTGTCTACTCTGTCTACGACAATCCCCTTTAAAGGGGGAACAAGTTACTTCTAACAATATACCCGTATAGAGATAGAATTCATTGATTATTACCCCTTCATTGTATATTTATAGTTTATTAAGTGCAGGATAGTTTTTAAAACATGAGTTTATTTGATATTTATTTTTCATGATGACCACTGAGTGGACAATACGAACAATACTTAGTAATAAATGATGTCACATATACTCCAAAAAGCCCAAGGATTCTTGGAAATGCTTAATGTTCATGCTCTGAAAGAAGAAATGTGGCTGCTGTATGTATATGAAGTTTGGCTTTCTGTAAGAGGAAGAGGGAATTGAAAACTGAAGGGAGTTCACTGCATCACAGAGCAGGAAAACACACGTGTATACAGTGGCTAATGTTTGCTGAAAATCTGAGTTCAGCTGTATCCTCAGTTTCTTAATAAAATCCAAATGACCAAAAATATCATCCGGGTATGTTTACGTAACCCATTCTCTCTCTGACTAAAAATACATAAAGTCATGGCCATTGAATTTTCTAATAAAACAAATCAGAACAAAAGTTGTTATGTTCAAGCGTTTGCAACATCAAATGTCTTAGTCCATTGTCTATGCTAATAAAAATATCATAGGTCAGATAGCCTGAACAGCCAAAAAAATATTTTTCTCATGGGTTCTGGAGGCTGGAGGTCTAGGCATTGATAGAATGGAGCATCCTGAGCACCCATGACTTAGTTCATAGACTACCATCTTCTTACTGTGTCCTCATAAGTGGGTCAGGGGAGTTCGCTGGGTCTGTTTCATAAGGGAACTAAGGCCATTCATAATGGGTTACTCTCTTCATTCAATCACTTCCCCCAAAGCCCCATCTATCACCATCCTACTAGGACCAGGTTTCAAATTACGAATTTTAGGAATTTGGGGCACACAAATGTTCAGTCTATAGTAGCAAGATAAGACCAAAGATCCCAGGATGATTAGAGGTGTTCTAAGTGGTAGACTCAGCAACTACCTCTGCTAAATGTTTCACTTATAAAAGCAAACAGCAAGGCTCTCAAGAGGTTGGAGCAAGCTCTACACAAGACATATTTTATTGGATTACCGTTTTTATTCTTTCCTAGGACTCGTGGTCAATTTCCAATCAAAGTTTTTGTTTTGTTTTAAAGACAGGGAATCCCTATGTAGCCCTGACTGGCCTAGAATCATTATATAGATCAGGCCAGCCTCAAACTCAGAGATCTACCTGCTTCTGTCTCCCAAGTGCTGGGATTAAGCCACCACCCCCAGCCACCAATTAAAGACTTTTTAGAGCCTTGTCTATAGTGTTCTGAGACCTCCTTCTCTGCCTACATTAAAAACACTATCTGCGATGATCTCTAAGATGTAAGTTTTACTCAGAAACTCATTTTAAGCAGTCTTGCTCATCAACATATAGTTGCAACTTACTCACAATTTCATAAAAATGTTAGTATTAGGACAAAGCTGGGTTTAGTAGTTAGAGAGTAAAAAGGATGTGTCATCAAGGGATGGAATTAGAACTAATGTGTGTGGTCATTCCAAATTAAGTATCCCAGGGCAGAATGAAGTTGATATTTGCATAGGTATTTGGAATTGGGCCACAGCCCTCCCTCCTCGTATCTATTTATGTCTACTGACCTAAATGGAGGGCAGGAGAGGAATGCACCAGAAGCTAGGTTCAGACATGCACAGGCTGGCAATCTTCAGGGCTCTGGCAGAAGCTAGATGATGGGCTCAGAGGTCTTCTAGTATCATTTGGAAACAACCTGGGAGATCATGGAGCAAGGCTTCCACATCTAAGTGGTTTCAGATGAATATTTAAATTCATCCTGACACAACTGCCAAGGGACATGTCTGCACCCTTTAGGCACAGGGCTGATAAAGCTGCCCCAAACTGTGCCAAGTGTTCTAGAATCCATGTTAATAAGACTTTTTATATTTTATTTATTTATTTATTACTTGATGTGTGGTACTAGGGCCTTGAACATGCTAGGCAAGCACTCTACCACTGAGATAAATCACCAACAGGACTCATTTTTACTTTACACCAGAAAGGATGAGAGGTTATCTCTCTTTGTGTGTCTGTCTCTCTCTAGAGTCACATTTACATACCTTTTTTTGAGACAGGGTCTCATATAGCCCAGGCTGGCCTTGAATTCACTATGTAGGGAGGTTGGCCTTGAATTCCTGACTCTCTGGTCTCCACTTCCTGAGTGCTAGGATAATGTAATTTTTGAATGATATAAAACAGGAAGTTTCCTAGAACTCGAAGTATCTAGACAGAGAATGAACAATATACACAGACTGCGGTCTAGCCAGAACCCCAGGTCCCTTCCGGGGTCCTAGGTTTTCTAGCTACAAATGTGCCATTTTGCCACCTTTGTTCAGTTCACATGCATATGAGAGAGTGTTCAGTTCACATGCATATGAGAGAGTGTTCAGTTCACATGCATATGAGAGAGTGTTCAGTTCACATGCATATGAGAGAGTGTTCAGTTCACATGCATATGAGAGAGTGTTCAGTTCACATGCATATGAGAGAGTGTTCAGTTCACATGCATATGAGAGAGTGTTCAGTTCACATGCATATGAGAGTGTTCAGTTCACATGCATATGAGAGTGTTCAGTTCACATGCATATGAGAGTGTTCAGTTCACATGCATATGAGAGAGTGTTCAGTTCACATGCATATGAGAGTGTTCAGTTCACCCCAAAAGCTGCAAGGTCTCTTTAAAGTGTTAAGTTGGTTTAAAGACACCTGTTTGTAGAAAGAATAAACAAAAGAAGACAGCAGTACCTGACCATGTCATTTCTATGCTCAGCAAACTCGGAGGTTTCTCTTCCAGTTCAGGACTAACTCCTTCCAGGGTCTCAGTGTCACTACATGGACCCCTGCCTCTCGCTGAGGATGCATTCTGCCATCCTCCCATTCTGTTCTGCCTACTGTTTCTGGAAACCCAAGCCAAGCCTCGAGGCCTTCACCCTTGCTGTACCCTCTGTAGGAACCATTCTGTCCTCAAATCTCTTACACAGCATCCGTGTCTGTTTCTTAAAAAAAAAAAACAAAAAAAAAAAACAAAAAAAAAACAATTAAAACAAATTTTCCATGATCATATTCTTTTTCCTCCTCCTACTCACCCAGCTTCATTTTCTCTCCCTCTCTCAGAATGAAAACTAAAACAAACAACAAAAACAGTAAGACAAAAACATGCCAAACAAAAAGTCCACAAACAAAACATACAGTCTTGTGTTGGCCAACTCCTCCTGGGCATGGGGTGGCCCTGGAGTGTGGTTCCATTGGAGAAAACTGACTGTCCCTTTCCACGCAGCAGTCAAATGCCAACAGCTCTTCAGCTGGGAGTGGGCCCAGTGTCCCCTCCCCCACGCTGGCATTGTCTGGGATGAGCTCGTGCAGGTCGTTCCTGTGCTGTCACGGTCTCTGTGAGTTCCTATGTGCATCAGTCCTCTTGTGTCTGGAAGATCCTGTTTCCCTGGAGTCATCTACCTACCAGCTCCGGCTTTTAGAATCTTTCTGCCTCCTCTTTTGTATACGTCCCTGAGCCTTGAGTGGAGGATTGGATGAAGACATCCCATTTAGGGCTGAGCGCACCAAAGTCTCTCGCCATCAGCACATTGTCCTGTTGTGGGTCTCTGTGTTAATTTCCATGGACTACAAGAAGAAGCTTCTCTGATGAGGGGTGAGTGACATATTCATCTATGGGTATAGCAATATGTCATTAGGGGTCATTTATTGCTATGTCCTTTAGCTAAATAACAGGAATAGGTTTCCCCCTAGGGCCTATGACTTATCTGGTCTCAGGTTCTTGGGCACTTCAGCAATGTCAGGTACGGTTCTATCTCCTGGAGTGGGCCTTAAATCCAACCAAGGTCATGTCTCAGTTTCTGTCACCTCCTCTGAGAGGCTCTTCTACCTACATGGTCTATTCATGTAACACCCCCCACTTCCATCCTCAAATGTTGCTTTGATTTCTTCATGATGCTTACTGCTGGGTTGAACCATATCACCTCCCGATGGAAATCTACCACTGATTTCCTGGGTCTGGACCTTGGGCCCACCAGCAGAGGAGATGAGGCCTCCGGTCAGTGCCGAAGGAAGCTGCGGCCTCATTCCTGGTTAGCCCAGAGAACAAGGACAAAGAGATGGGTCTCCTGGAGTGCCTGTGGGGTCCAGGCCTGAATTAGCTGTGCACACCACATGAGGGCACAACGGATGGAGAGTATACCTGTTTTGAAAGCTTCCAGACCAAGGGGAAATGTGGGTTAAGTTACGGGCCTCCGCAATCAGTTCTTCATAGGAAGGAGTGCAGAGAAGGGGCTGACAGTGGAAATGCTTGGTAAAGGGACTGGCAGGGTAGCATGAACCCCTCTAACTATCTGTCATTACAAAAAAGTTTGAGACAAGTGGTTGAGGTGCGAGAGGTCGACTAGGATATTCCTCAAAGAATGCCTTTCAATCACGACTCAATGCTGTCTCAGCAAATGCGTCCAACACCTACTTTTTATATAGAACACTGCTCACGTTACTAGTACCTGGCTTATGATGTGTTAAGTACACACTGCCTCCCCAACACCCCTTCCGCCTGAACTAGGTTGCATAAGTAAATTGTCTTCCTACTCCTCCTGTCTTTCATGTCACTTACAAGTTAAGTTGTTCTTCGCTCTGGTGGCATTATTCTCTGTCTCCTTCTTGTGACTGTCTTCTTTAAACTGTATGTAGATCCTTCATTTCAACCAAGGCAGCATCCTGGGAGTTACAGGCTTACCTTGCAGAGGGACACGTTTGAAAAAAAGAGGAGCTGAACACCCACCCTTTCCTTCTCCCACCTTTCAGACTAAACCCTCCTCTTTCCCCACACTCTGGATGCTAGGACAGGCCCTACTCATGCCTTGCCAAACAACCATGTCTGCACGGCCTCTCAATGTGCTTGTAAACCCAAGCTAGGGTACTACAAATTCTCTTAAAGGAGACTTACAGAACAGAATGACAATGAATCACGAGTGAACGCAAAGCCAAAAAGGACAGTGCAAGGTGAATGTGGACCTTCAAGAAATCGGGTAAGACATAGAGTGGTTGCTTAAAAACCCTATATAAAGGCAGCTTGGAGCATGAGAACATCATTGCTTTAAATGAGCAGCTACACCACAGAGAGTCTCTTCATGGGAGTTGTGAGAACTGATGTGCAACCCATTTCTAAACACACAGATGCTTGGCACATCACCCTGAAGTCATAGCTAGAATTAGATACTCAGAGCACAGAAGTCCCCTCTCACATCCTTCTGCTTGAACATAGTTTTTATTGAGAGCAGAATTTTAATGAAAAAGAGATAATTTAACTGTTTCAGCTAGTGCTCTCCATTTGTAAGCAATAGAAACGAACCCCTTACTATGTTCACCACAGTAAGGGAGGCAGGAGTCATTGGGAGAGAGCAGTCACTGACAACGTGCTGAGGAATGGGACCAGGCTGTTCTGACGGCTGAGGCGGGGGAACTGCCAGCAGTCTCCTAAAATGGTCAGTGCCAGGTTTTGTGTGTGTCGACCATTTACTAACGGTCATCTTAAATTCAGGTTGGAATCCCAAGGATTGTACATCTGACTGCTTCCCCTCAGTCACTGTGGGCAAGAGGATCCAACCACGGCTGTAGCCGCTGTCTCCCAGACAGAATCGGGAAGCTCTTGTCACAGGATGAAAGCAGATGATCCTGGAAGCTGGTTGGGGCGGGGGATGGGTGCCCATCTTCATTATCAGGTGACTGGTTGGGAAGGTGGTTTCCATCTTCACTGTGTATCATATATTAATTTCATAACACCGATAGTACAACGCTATGTAATTAACACGAAATCATGTCAGGGACACGGGATAGACCGCTGACTGCAGTGGACTCACCCTGGTAAAAGTGAGTTCTGTCCCCTTTTCCTTTCTCAGTGCGCATGCCATATGGTTATTCTGTAGTCTTGCTCTTTTTTCATCAGCAGCCCATATAAGAAGTCTCACTTGAACACTTAGCCTCTACACCTTTGGCTAGCCATCAGACATTGCTACCATATGCTCCAGGAACACTGCTGCCATGTCCAGAAGAAACATTCCACCCACAAGTGCCTGAATGCTCCCCCGCTGGAGTCTCTAACAGACCCACTTTTTTTTTTGTTTGTTTTGTTTTTTTGTTTTTCGAGACAGGGTTTCTCTGTGTAGTTTTGGTGCCTGTCCTGGATCTCGCTCTGTAGACCAGGCTGGCCTCGAACTCACAGAGATCCGCCTGGCTCTGCCTCCCGAGTGCTGGGATTAAAGGCGTGTGCCACCACCGCCCGGCTCAGACCCACATTTTATTGTGAGGTTGACTTATGTGTTCCATATGGACAAACACTCAAACACAGAGCTCATTTATTTAAAGTCCTTTTGTCTTTCATCTTGTGATTCACAATATCTGCTTTTTTTTTTGAGACAAAATTAAAATACTTTAAATGAAGCATTTTAGTTCTTCAACTTTTAGCCATCCTGGTTTGGTTATACACTGCCGCTGTGTTCCAGAGAGGCACATTTTCTAATATTAACAAAATGACATCTGGGACTAGAGGGATGGCTCAGCAGTTAAGAGCACTTGCAGAGGACTTGGGCTCAGTTCCCAGCACCCACATGGCAGCTTCCAACAGTCTGTAACAGCAGTTCTAGGGGATTCAACGTTCTCTCTGGCCTCCTCTGGCAAGTGGTGCCCAGACACACACATGCAGCCAAATACCATATGCATAAGACAAAAATAAATCTTAAAAAGAAGAAAGTGACTCTGTCTAGCACCTGATTCCTCCTGTCCTCCCTTTTCACATTCAGTCCTCCAGGCAGCTTTTAGGAATTCCTGCTGAGCACGGTCCATACCCCTGCACTTCCCTGCATTCTTCCCAGCATTCCCAGCCTCCATCTCCTTCATCTTCTGCATGGAGCACAGGAAGAGCCTCTCCTGAAGCTTCCCAGCTTTCAATTCCAGCAATGCGTTCTTCAGCCTGTAATCAGACTTCTCCCTCAATACACAGGGCATGCCACTTTCGGGTCAGGCTTCCTGACACTCAGGATAAAATCCACACTCTTCTACATGGCCAGCGAAGCCTGATGATGCCCACCAGCCTTTCCCCGTCTTGAGCTATGTTCTTCCCATTCCTCCATCAGCAGACTGGAGCCTACCTCGGGGCCTTTCTACTGCTTCTGCTGCCCACTCCCAGCCTACACAAGGCTGCAGAGCTTGCCTCTTCCTACCTCCTTCAGGTCTCAGTCTAAGTGGCAGGTCCCCAGACAGCCTTCAGTGATTCATCACCCTTTCTACAAACCCATTCCTACTCACTCTCCATCCCTCTCCACTGTATATGAACCCGACTACAGAGCACCAAGCTAAAAGTGTCTTGTGTCTGTCTTCCGCGGGAGAACAAGCTCCATCAGAACAGGGATCTGTCTTACCTGTAATGCTGCCTATCCCATAATACCTTCTCAACTAATTCCTGTGAAAAGAATGAATCCTACTCCTTCTGAATACGACATTGATTCCCACAAGCTGTTTATGAAGCAAGCTATCGTAATGGAGAAAGCAGATGTAAGTCTTGAAAAGGTGAGCATGAAAGGCGGGAAGCAAGGGGCTAGCACAGGAGCCAAGTGGGACCTCTGGGGACCCCAGCTCTCTGCAGGTAGCCCCCACCAGGGTGCCAGACACGCAACAGCACCCCTGCTTTTGGTGTCTTGAAGATCTTTGGCAAGATGCCTATTCAACTGAGGATACAGTACCTTTACGTCTAAAAAAAGAAAAAGAAAATGAAGAAACTCCTATTCAGAAAACAAAGAACCAGAAATAGAGGCACTCTAGGCCTGTGTCTGAATGTTGTGGAATCTGCCTCATCTCTTGGCAGTGGTGGGCTGACTCGGCCCTGGTCTAGCCTCTGACAGTGGAGGTGGATGCTTGGGAAGTGAAGTATTAAATACTGTGCATTTGAACTCAGAAAATACAGGCTTGAAGTTAACTGGCCTGGCACGTCTAGCCTCGTAACTGTGAAGTTTCTGATGAGTTACTCATTCTCGCCATCCGAAAGGGGAATCACACACCTACTTCACGGGGTAGGGTGGACAGTCCTCAAGCTATGGCTTTTAAAGGGCTTGGCTCACATGGAAACACTCACAGCGTGCGCCCTTCCTTCCAGCCTTCAAACTCTCTAGTTCTTTCCCCTGGAGCTGCCAAGCACTAAAGAACGGCCAGCATGCTGTATGTGCCAGGAGCCGACACAGAGTCTCACCATCAGAGGAACTGCACCCAACCAACAAGAGATGCCCCGGCCACTAACAGCCTTAGGTTTTGAAACACATTGCCTCTGCTGCATTTCATTGCCTGTGCTCTGATAAATGACAAGCTACTTTCCTCAGAATGGATCAGGAATCCTGTTTCTTAGCAACACCCTTCCCACAGGCAATAGAAGACAGAACATAATTCCCTTTGGGCATTAGGAATCTGCTCATAATACTGAAAATGTGGCCAATTTCCCCTTAGATGCAAATTAGTAATCAGTTCTCTACCTATGAAAGAGAACACAATTAAGACCCTTCCATGAAAGCCTTTGAAATTTTAACTCATTTCTCATTCCAGGTTATGTTGTTTCGAGAGCCATTTTTTACAGATATTACAGAATCTTGATGTTGCCTCATGGCCTTGACTGTCATGATTCAAAATTAAGAATGAAGCTTTTCTAATTCTAAGTTATTTCCTCCTACCATCTCCCCAGTCCAACTTTCAAAGAAGCCTATCAATTACTTGCTTCAAATAACCAGCTGCACTCTTCAGTTTGATATTCTGAACTACAGAAAGTATTTTATATCTTTCCAAATATAAAATGGGTGCCTTGTGAATGTAAAGTCCATTTAAAGGTTAAAAGCCAAAAAAAAAAAAAAAAAAAAAAATCTAGCAGCTAAAATATTTTAACGAGTCGGGCAGTGGTGGCGCACACCTTTAATCCCAGCACTCGGGAGGCAGAGCCAGGTGGATCTCTGTGAGTTCAAGGCCAGCCTGGGCTACCAAGTGAGTTCCAGGAAAGGCACAAAACTACACAGAGAAACCCTGTCTCGAAAAACCAAAAAAAATAAAATAAAATAAAAAAATAAAATAAAATTTTAATGATCTACTTTTCTACTAGCTACTACACTTAAGACATTGTGCGAGAGACGATCTGCTTCGCTATGTTATTTATACCTCATAAAACTCTCATTCTCATTGGCATGACATTGAGACTTCAAGGTCATACAGCTAGTAGACAAGGAAGCAATGGTGTCGCATTTGTTTCCTGAGACTTTATCCACCAGGTGCCTTAAAGTTGTGTGCTGCATCCATCCCATCGCTTCCTTGGACTTAGTTTGTTGATTCTAATTAAACAAATAGCTAAAGTTACACAGAAGTTTAAGCTTCTAGAAAAGACATCCTTTAGTAGTTATCCAAGAGAATGTAACACACCCAGAATTAACACTGAATCCTTTTATGCCCTACTGCATATTTTCAAAGATAGCTTGAAAGAATTCAATGTAGTAAAAATGAACCTATGAGCTGTGAGCTATTTTCGAGCAGATGAGTTTCATACCAACCACAGTCAAGCAATTTTTCAGCGATTTGATAATCAGAGTCATTGACTATACCTTCTCCATGACTGCAACTCTGTCAGGCCCTGCCCTGTGGGTTACTAGGAGACAAGCAAGCAAAACAAATGTGGTCACAGTTATTTAAAGTGTGTTCCCAGGGGTTGGGGATTTAGCTCAGTGGTAGAGTGCTTGCCTAGCAAGGCCCTGGGTTCGGTCCTCAGCTCCAGTTTAAAAAAAAAAAAGTGTTCCCATCTGATGGATCTAAACTTTCTAGACACCTGACATTCAATGGCTTGCATTTTCTATGACTAAAAGCAGTCTTGCCATTATGAATTAATAACCTCCTATACAACATGAGAACCCCAGTAAATGCACTATCTCTAATGCTCAACCCAACAGTACATATATGTGAAATAGTGCCTTCGGAAGGCACTCCTCCTACCTGTATACAGGATAAAAATAATGCACATATACTTATATTTGCTTATGCATTAAATGGAGTGTATTAGGGGGTCAATGTATTAAACAAACAGCTTATGATAGGACATACTTAAGATACGTCTCTTCTTTTAGTTGCTTTACAACATTAACTCACTAGTAGAGACAGAACATTAACATTTTTATCTTCACAAGCAAGAATAAAGATAAACAGTGTACTTTGTACCTGAAAATAGTCATGAGTGAGTTTTCCTAGCAAATGAAAGGAAAAGCATTATGCAAACTCTCCCTGCCTCCCCCTTACCCTGGACCTTGCAGGAAGGTCTAGGTGAGCTGCGCCTACATCTGTGACCACAAAATGCAGACAAGGTTGTGTCTCAAAGGGTTTTCAGTTCCAAATACTGGCCTCAACGTGGGTTGCTCCAAGCAACTTTGTTTTCTGTTATGGCAGAGGAAAGATAATGATCATATTCAGAACTGAATGCCATGAGTGTACCCAAGGTCATGCATGATTTCAGCACAATTATAATTTTCCACTTTTATGTTCACAAAATAGAACTGAATTCTAGTGAGACTATCAGGGTAAGTGTTAAGAGCGGCCTTGAATCAGCTCTGATTTATGAGACAGTAAATGTCTTACTGGCTTCAACAGTAGTAACCCAGCACAATTGGAAATGAGAATCACAGAGAAGCAGGCATAGAGATCCTGGATAAATACACAAACAAGTTTAATCATGTAACTGATCTTGAAAGAAAAAGCCTTAAGTTATAGAAATGAAAGGAATTCAAAGCCAGAGTCCTAGGTACATGAACTAACAGCCTCACCAACAGGGCCAGAGAAGCAAATGGCTGACAGGGCTGCTAGTTTAGCATTTACAGGAGGAATCTCCTTGAGTCCCTGTCTGACAAGATGCTGGAGCCGAAATCCACACACCATGCCAGCAAAGACTCAGTAAAGGAGGCCAAGAGAACCTTAGCCTTCTAGTAAAACAGCAGGAACCAAAGCTGTCTACCCACTCCTCTGGACTGTGTCAAAACCCAAAATGCTCCCATGACAAACTAGAACTATGGGCCTGGACTTGGATAGGATCCAAAATTCTCTTGATACAGGATGTCTAAGATGGAAACTTTTTGAAAAGCTGATTCTGGTGGTTGGGATTCAGCTGGTGGTACCAGCTCAGTTGGCAGAGGGCTTCCTAGCTTTGGAAGCCTTGAATTCAATCTCTAGTACCACACACACCATGCCTGTGATCTCAGCACTCAAGAGGTAGAGGCAAGACTTGAAGGTCATCCTTGGCTGTGTATCAAGTTTTAATCGAGGCTCGGTGACTTGAGACCCTATCTCAAAAAACAAAACAAAATCAAACCAAAACAACCAACAGATCAAATACAAACTTTGATTCTGGGAATCCCTAGGCCCTGATGGATCTGTAGGTACAAATCCCTGTGGACACAGACCATTTTTCTTTAACCCAGGAAAATATTAACTGGAGACAGTGAGAAAGGTGTATAACGAACATAAGAAAGGATCCTCCTGTCTCCTATCAAAGTGAGCACGGAAATGACAGAAAGATTAGTAAGCACCCTGAGAACCTGGCCTGGGGGGGGGGGACATGTAGTGGGGTGTTTAAAATGAGATGCTCAGACCTGGAAAAAAAAAAGGTAAATTAAGGAGGGAGCAGAATTTCTAGAAATGAAACCAAAAGCAATGAAATTTAGAAACTTAATATGTCAGACAGTAGTCTAGGTAGGAGACAGAATTTGTGAAAGTAAGAAAGACTGAAGAAAGTCATGGAGTCCAGTAAATAGAAGTGGACGACATCAGAAAAGCTAAGACTTAGGAGTCTAGCAATGTGTCTAGAAGGAGTTTCAGACACAGAATAAAGAGAACGAGGAAGAATCAATACACAGAGATGAGTGCTGATATCTAAAAGCAAAGGGGGGGGGAAGAAACCAGAGGTGGCAAACAGGAAAAAATAAACAAAACCAACCCTGGTCATATCACAACACAACTGCAAAATGCCCAAGACAGAGAAAGCTCAAAAGGAAAGCAAAAACAATCACCCCCAGTGAAACAGAGAATGGCAGGGAGCAGCGATCTTAGAGGCTAGGTAGAAGACAATGGCTTCACAATGTCCAAGTGCTGGGGAAACACAGTCACAAAGAGGCCAAGACAGTGTAGCACTCCCTCCCTCCCTCCAGAAGAACACTGAAGGAGGAAGTTGAAAAGGGAGAAAACTTTTCACCATGGGGACAGGACTCCAGCAATGGATGCTGTTGTCAACAAACTACAACCAACAAGTCACCACAGAACCACTCCTTGGATGGGAGGTTTAAACAAAGTGGACAGACATCTTAGACTTATAACCAGGGTGGTGTGGTTAAGTGAAGCCAGTCTACGGTCAGTACGTAGCTTTGCCAAGTCAGTATGCTTGGTATCAAGTCCCAAGGACCACCAGAACAAACAATCTCCACCTCAATGGCTTAAAACAAAAACCTGTTGACCACAGTCATGACGCCCAAAGTCCCAAACCAAGGTGCTAGAGTGTGTGTGGTATCTTTACTACCCATTATGTTTGGTTCTCTTTGTACTCAGTATGGTTTCCTTCTTGTCAGGCTTCTTTTCTGTTTTCAACATTGTCCCACGCTGTCCTACTCTGTCTAGTCAGAATCTGTCCACTATCATTTTTATGTTTCTTGTTCATGACAAAATACTCATATCTGGGTATTTCCAGTTGCATTATAGCACGATGTTAGCTTTCAGAACTCTTTTGTATGTATGTTAGTAAGCCTGTAAGTTTCTCTACACCAGTGGACCTCATACTGTTGGTCTCAGAATCTCAAACATTGAGTAAGTTTTAAATTTTTTAGATGAAAAACTGAGATCAGGAGACATAAACACACTGAATCATCTACTTATAACAATAAATAAAATCATTGCATGTTCTCTGAGGACCTGTTAACATTCTCAGAGTTTAAAACTCCGAAAACTAGCCAGGCGGTGGTGGCGCGTGTCTTTAATCCCAGCACTCGGGAGGCAGAGCCAGGCGGATGTCTGTGAGTTCAAGGCCAGGCACCAAAAGACTCACTCTGGTCTACAGAGTGAGTTCAGGACAGGCACCAAAGCTACACAGAGAAACCCTGTTTCAAAAAACAAACAAACAAACAAACAAACCCACTCTGAAAACTTACTGTCATGGAGGTCAGAAGTAGGACATTCAGCTGTAGCCAGTTAAGTCTCTCTCAGAGGCTCTAAAGAACCACAGAACCACTCCTTGGATGGTTCTAAAGAAGTCACTTCTCCCGTTAGCTTCTGGTGGCTGCCACCAACTCTTGAAGTTCCTCCACTGGTAGTTACATCACTGCCTTCATGTGTCCTCGTCCTCCCCGCCCCCATCCTGGTTTTTCAAGACAGCGTTTCTTTGTGTAGTCCTGGCTGTCCTGAACTCACTCTGTAGCCCAGGCTGGCCTTGAACTCACAGAGATCCACCTGCCTCTGCCCTCCAAGTGCTGGGATTAAAGGTATGCGCCACCATGCTCAGCATTTCTTCTTTTAAGAACATGTTGCTGCATTTAGGTTCACCCTAGTCCAAAGGACACCATCTTGGGATCTTTACCTTAATTATGTCTGCAGAGACTTGCTCCACATGCATTCATGCTCTCAAGTTCTAAGTGGACAAATCTTTGGGGTCCAAACAAAATTCAACCCAGTAATCACATTAAAAATACAAAGGTAGCATATAAGAAACCTAAAAAGGACAATGTGTAAGCTCTAAGCAAATGGAGGGAAAAAAGCATCCACAGAAAGCAATTTCCTTATGGGTAGGGAAAAGGAAACAAAAGCCAAATAAAGGCAGCTAGGATGATAGTGGCAACAAATTAAAAATAAATTAAAAATTGCCTGAAATGTTAAGATAGAATTATTGACAGGGTCAGATTAAAAACTAAGCAAAACAATACGTATGGCTGCTTTCAACAGTGAAAGGCTCCGGTCTCAACTTCTTGAATACCTGCTTCAGTGCCCGGGCTTAACAAGGCAGAAGTGTACTAATCTGACAAAGGCACTCGATCACCTTCTGTTTATGACGGCCTCAGGTGAATATGTACACCTCTGGATGCGTCTGTTTGGAAGGGCGATCAATAGAAGGAACCCAACTGAATATGTAGAGGGAAAGGAAGAAGCCAGATGAGTGCCAGCATCCCCTGCTGTTTCCTGGTCTGCCCTGATGCCAGCAAGCAGTCTCTCTAGCTACCCCACGACAGACGGTACTCTCAGACCAAGAGCCAAAATACACCCTTCCTCCAAGGTGCTTGCCGGGTATTTGGCCATGGCAACAAGAAAAGTAACTAACACAACGTGTGACAAGATTGGGAACAGACTATATAGAGTTTACAGAATAAAAGTATTAAAATTGATTTTTACAGAAAAAAAGCTCTTTTTGAAGGTAAAATCTTTTTTTTTTTAAATTTATGTGTAGCCCAGTCTGGCCTCGAACTCATGATCCTCCTGCCTCCGCCTCCATCAGCAAATCCTACCAGCATGCGCCACCACAACCCGTGTAAAAATCTCTTTTACAGGCAGTGGCGAAGGAGCTGTTTCTTCCTGGACCAATCTCAAGGATTTAAAAAAATGTTTTAATTACTTCTAGATGGTTTAAAAGATTAACAAAACTTTAAACCCTTAACATTTGTTTTTGATCTCCTCCTGTCTTTGATCTTCAGCCAATTCCACATCTTAATAATAAATTCCCTGAAATCCCAGACTGCAAAGAACAAACAGATCTGAGTCATTTCCAATTGCCATAGTGAACACAGTTTAGGACTACACAGGATGAACCAGTTTTAATGAGTTGATTTTAAGTCATTTGCAAGCATACACTCACACTCATAGCATGGTTCTATGATTTTGTTGTTTTGAGACAAGGTTTCAAGTAACTGAGGGTGGCCTTGAACTTGTTGTATAATAGAGGATGACTTTGAACTCTGATCTTCCTGCCCTCACCTCTTAATTGCTGTGATTAAAGGCACACACCATCAAGCCTGACTTACAATTTTATCTAAGACAAAATATAAGTTGCAAACACAAAGCACAGATTTGAGCATAATGATGATGTCTAAAATGTCTAAAATAGACTATGCCCTATTCACAGAAGTTGGAGGACAGTCTGGGAAACATGAGACCCAGCTGAGAAAAAGAGAATAATTTTTAAGAAACAACAGGCTTCAATGCAGGGGGTAGGGGCTTGGTCCTGCCTCAACTGAATGTACCAGGCTTTGCTGACTCCCCATGGGAGGCCTTATTGCTGGGGGGGGGGGCAGGAAGGATGAGAGGAGGATCTGTGGTTGGTATATAAAATGAGTAAAAATTTAATAAAGAAAAAAAACTGGTTTCTACTTTACCTGTCTTTAATATGCTTGTTTTTTTATAACGAGTTACAACTGGTAGTCAGAATTTTTTAACATTTAAGTTAATCACTTTGATTCCTATGGTGCCTATTTAAAAATAGTCATTAACGGAGCCAGCAAAATGGCTCAGTGAGTAAAGGTACTTATTTGCTGCCAACCTCAATCCTTGAGACCCACCTGATGGAATGAGAGAATTGACTCCTACCAAGGTCTCCTCTGACCTCCACATGCACACAGTGGCACGTGTGCAAGCACATTTGCATGCACGTGCGCGCACTCACACACTCACACACACACACATCAAACTGATCACAACTACACTATAAGAGGTTAGCTTTTCTTTGGAAAGGTACCAAAGGGGGAACTAGAATGAATCTGAAGGTGCTAGACTAGGAATTAAGAGATACTGGTATAAAGTCAGGCTTGTACATACACAGGCAGACATAGCTGCACATTATGGCTGCTTATAGTACTTGGCACTGGGGGAGCTGGGGCAGCCCCAACTACATGATCAGACCCTGTTTAAACTGTACTCAACAAAACCAAACTGAACCAAGGCAAACCAAACCTAAAACAGACATCATTTCAGAGGTGCATGCTAGGACACACTCCTAGCTTTCCTAGCCTGGCTCACCGAGGTCAAGAAGTAGTGATGTTCCAATGGAACAAGCACATCCAGCACACACCCCCCAGACTGTACAAAACTGTTCTCCCATGAGAGGTAGATGATGCTTTGGGGCGATGACTGAATCCAGAACTGGCATAGACAAAACACAAGATGAGCCTAAAGGACTTGGTAGTGGTAGTAGCAGCTAGGATTGAGATAGTGACCACATGCGGCAAACAAACTCTGATCTCTTAACCTGTTATTTACTAAAAACATGGTGTGTTTTCTTATCTTTATTCCTGGACTCAACAGAGGAGGCCAGAATGTTTAAAGACTAGAAGCCCCTTGACTAGACAGGCCAGGCAAAACAGGTGCATTTGTAATGGTCATGAAAATGACTTCATGAAGATACCAAATCCCTCAAGACAAACGGGAAGACTGGAATGGAAGAAAAGCTTCATCCCATAAAACGGCCCCAGATACACCCTCATAACCAACATAAGTCAGGTCTGCTAGAACAACTCAGTGCCCTTGACTTTAGAGGTTACAGCTCGTAAGGCACTGGTCTCCCAACAGAAGTCAAGTCTGCTAGAACAACCCAGTGCCCTTGACTTTGGAGGTTATACCTAGTAAGGCACTGGTCTCCCAACAGCTTTGCTGTAGATCACACCTGACATTTGAATTACGGTAACAGTTGCCTCGGTTACTTTGCAAAAACTTAAAAGGCCACTTGCACTACATACGCTGAACTTACTCAAACCTGAAAATGCTGGTGGGTGACTGAGACAAAGGCCCGGCATCTGTCCTCACCTGGTTCAGATCCTACTTGGCTCTACATATGGATTCCAAACTCTTCTTCAGGGTTAACTTGGCCTATTGCTGATTAGAGCTGGCATGCTTTTCCTCCACCCCAGTGCTTTCTCAGCAGCTGGAGTACCTAAAGCCCCTCAGCCTTATCACAAGACCCAGACCAAACCATGACTAAGACGTTTGTGCACTACGGTGATACTCTGTAATGGTAAGTCAGCAGTTCTTCGGTTAAATCAGCCACAAGTTCCCCTACAAACTCAAGGCCAGAACACTTACAAAGGAAAACATCCTTTCAAGCAGCCCATGGATAATGAAAATTTATTAAACCTTACTCCCCACTCCTTGCTCCCAATGTAAGCTTGAACAAAGGGCCAATCACCTTACCACTTTCTAAAAAAATAATAAATAAAAATAAATTGAACCCCTGGTGAAGAAGCCCCGTCTGTCTTGTTCATAGTATATGGCTTGGTTTCATTTCTACTGTCTCCATACCATAATGAGATCCCACTGTCTGGTATTGGGAGGGACTGAACCCAAGTATTCCACCATGGAGCACAACTCCAGACTTGAGTATCCTGTAGTGGCTCATTTTAGCAAAAGCTGGAACGATTTAAGCAGCAAAATAGTATTTTTGAGTTACAACAAGAAGTATTGATAACATATATGGAAACATGATTGAATAAATGAGAAGGATCAAATTTCCTTCACGTTAGAATTCCAAGTAACATATGCAAACAGCACTTTCTAGAAAGTAGTTTAATTCTCCCCTGGAGCATTGTTTGAACCTAGTGACTTGCTTCCAGAAAATAGGATATAGAATAAAAAAATAGTAAGTTTAAAATATATGAAGATCTGGTACTTATGTTCTTAACTAGGTGACTGACGTTCCCATCAGTGACGGCAGGTTGAAATCATATATACACTAAGAAAACAAGAAGGGTAACATACACCTCTCCAGACAACTACAGCCCTGGTGTAACAACAGATAAACCTAAATTAAGGAATGTTCTATAAACTATTTTAAAGCACTGTTTTAGAAAAATGATAGAGATTGGTTAAGAAGACAAAAGGACTAAATGCAAGTGATCTCAGAATGGGTTTAGACAAAAGGACATTAGTGGTTAAATCTGAAGTGTTCATAGATAGCTAATGGAAATGTACACTGCAGGGTAGATCCCCTACTAAACACTAACATACTCAAGTTGTTAAGATCATACACAAGTCAGAAGTTTGCATTTTATAACTAAGTTTCTACAATTTCTTTACAAAAATTACATTCACATAAGCCACAGATTTTTTAACATTAGCTACCAGAAAGATAAATAGAAATGGTTGCCTACTGGCCAAGAAGGTAGACTCATTAACTGGGCTCATTTCTATAATCCCAGCACTGGAAAAAGAAAACAGATATACAATAAACTAACTCAAACATCCTGTATTAGAACTCTCTTCACTAAAGAGTACAGAGAAATTTTATGATTCATAAATGTAGTAGACTGAACGATCTTTCCATTTTTAGTTTTGGTATTATGTCAAATCTGGGTACCTCTCAGTTCACACCACAGCATACAAAATAAGTACACCCCAAGTACACTAAAAAAACCACTTGTCATCAAATCGCTAAGACTCACGAGGAAAACAAACTCAATTAACATAATGTAAACCTGTAATTTAATGAGAAAATCTCATTTAATGGACCTTTTATGATAAACATAAAGTAACATGATACTCAGGAACCAATTATGCCTCAACTCCCAAAGCCCAAACCTCAACAAACCATGGCATTGTGATTAGAGGGTCTTGACATAAACATTTTGTTATTCAACCCCTTAAAAATAGGGCTGGAGACATGGCTCAGTGGTTAAGAGCAATGGCTGCTCTTCCAGAGGATCCAGGTTCAATTCCCAGCACCCACATGGCAGCTCACAACTGTCTGTAACTCCAGTTCCAGAAGATCTAACACTTTCACACCAACGCACATAAAGTTAAATAAATTATAGCTTAAAAAAAAATAGAATACCCTTTTCCTTTTAAGTTTGGTAAGATTTTTCTTTTAAATATTTGTGGTGATGATGTGGACACCTATGGTTAACACACAGATGGTCAAAAAAGACCCCTATAAAAGGATGTACACTTGTCATGAATACGGCACATTAATGTTCCAAAAGGGAAAAGGCATGGCACTGGATTCTAATTTAAACTCGTGAGTTTAGAATTATGATCAACTTTCTAGGTCAATTAAAATCTTGTATTAGATAACTTAAGACCTAAGGAAAGGAACTTATACCTTAGTACTTGAAATAGAAATATAGAAAACTTACCCTCATAGTATGCATTATCACTGTACATGATACAGAATATTAAAGACAAGCAAAAGCTTAAAAGTAGTCCTTCTGTGCTTTTCACTAGTCTTCCTAGTCTGTAGTTCCTATGGTATTTACTAGAAAAAAAATTCCATCAGCTGTACACAAGACATCTTATTTACACAGCAGGCCACTAGTAAAAGGCATGGGTAAGTTCTAACTGGCTGTAAATTATCAAGTAGGCAGTTTTCTAAAGAAGGAGTCCAGGAATCCACTGTAATATATTTCCAGGTAACACTCATTAAGAATTGAGAGTTAATGAGAGCACACTTAAGTTTGGTGCAAATTTAATTTTATTAAACCTTACAATGCTGTGGCATATCGTTTTTTCCATTGTGTGACAATTTATTGGCTGGCATCTGATTACAGTACTTCTTTTAAAAGATACACAACGGGAACCAACAAAAGGGAGAGAAACTAGTTGTTTAGTGATACACAAGAGAGAAAAGAAAAGAAAGAAGATGACAAGCAATTCAAAGTTTCCTTAGTACCTAACTGTAAAGTGGTCCAAGTTCCACGTGATGGTGCTGCTGTAGAGGGTGTAAGAACACTATTCCTCACCCAGACCCTGCTGGGAACTATCACAGGGATCAACACACCTGTGCATTCAGCTGAGGGGTTCTGCTGGGCAATTTGATTTTAAGAAGCCAAATTTCCAAATATAACCTAAACAATTTCTCAACTTATAGTAAATGGGATTTTTAAAAATATTACAAATTACTTCTTTGCAAATGAGCAATCACTTAACTTCAAAATCATAAAGGACACCAAGTTATCTTGTTGACTGGGGCTTATGCTTGTCAGACTAAGGATAAAAGAAAAAAAAATGACATTTTAAAGCCTGTAGTTCATTTGCCTTTGGAAAGGAGACTGGTATCTGAATAAAATAACCATTTGTCTTACAAAAATGATCAAAATTGTAGAACATCTGAAACTCAAGAGGCATTTCTGGAGAAACATTGTTAAGACTTACACATCAATACCAGCCAATACTACCATGCTACAGTGTCCGTTTAGTTTGATTCCAATGAGTACAATTAGATCATTTGCTCATCATGGACAAAAACAAACCCCCAAACTTAAGAATTGTATTTTATTCAGTCTCACGATTTTCTGATGAAGGCCCTAACAGTTTTATCTGAGGTTGCACTCCTGAACCAACTTACTCTGAAATAAAATTCTGGCTAATTCTGAGCTACGTAACTGCATTTTCAAGAGCTCCCAATGGCATTTCTGGAGTGGACAAACAAAAAAGGGAGAGCTACATCCTGCCTGCAACATAGCACTGCAGTTTTCAAGACTAGAGCCCAGTTCCAAGTTATCTGTTCCACTACGTGAAGATATCCTTACTTCATACAGGGTTATCAGAGTCAAGTCCACTTGTACAACAGTGAGCCTTAGGATGAGCCTTGCTCTAAGAACATGTAAGCCAGGCTCTTCTGGGCAAAAGGGGGGGTAGGGGGATGCAGGTATTAAATCCCTTAAAGTCAAATTGTCATCTTTTACCCCAAAAGTGAGATCACCAAAATGGCCAAGTTTTCTTTTCTTAAAAAAAAAAAAAAAAAAAAAAAAGGTAGTTCAAGCATCAAGCATATATAATTCTCATACCATAAAGTTAGAGGCAGATGATTTCAAAATAGGTTGATATTTCTAGAATATCTGTCTAAATGACATATTATTCTTATGTATAGCAGCTCAAATATTTTATGAGACTTGCCCACAGTAAATAAAACATAGTAAAACATCTTCATAAGGTTGAAAAGAGCCCACTGATAACTAATTCATTTTCCCAATGGTAAAATTTAAAACGTAGTAAAATGAGTAAAGATACCTTTTAAAAAAATTAAACCTCAATTGTTTAATGAAAAAGTCTACTGTTCTTTATTTACTACTCTTTATTACAAATTTTTACTGAATAAAGATGAATGTGATTGCAATGACAATTCTTTAAATAACATTACATCAACCCTCAGAATAAACGTCATCCCCTAAACCCAAGTGACCCAGATCATCCAGTTCACAGGGGAACTGACTTGTTTTTCTAGAATCAATAAGGAGCATTTCATTCAGAACAGTTTTTTTTTTTTTTTTTTTACTACATCTGCAGGGCAATGTGTACCATTGTAAATTCTACTGAGTACGGTAAAGTGCTGAGTGATTACCTGAATCTTTTCAATTTCCACTTATCTTTTCTGAAGTCAAAGAAGCCCTTTCTGTGGCATTAACAAATCTATGATAGGAAAAAAAAATAAGTGGGAGAGGAGAAAAAGAGCTGGGAGGAGGGCAAGTGGCAGGGAGAGAGAAGGAAAGGAGACGCTTTCATTAGGGGACAGAAATCACTGTGCAATCTTTTGTCTTTAATAGGGTGACAAATAATTGAGATCAAAGTAATTCATGCACGTTATCTTTAAAAGATATACATAAACTTGAAAAAAGAAAGAAGACTGTTATTGACCTTTGATACTATGGCAGTAACTTGCATACTAAATACCTTAATTATCGGAGATGCCGAGGTCTGGCTGGGCAAGCATCATGCCACTGACATGCTTTAGCCTTTGTGTAACGAAAAGTGGTCTGCAGTTCAATGACTGGGAGCTCAGTGTGACTCTCTAAGCTGTGGTATGAGAGACTGAGGTTAAAGTGAAGCCATTCTCTATACCTAGTCACACCATCAGCACAAGCAGGACAGCGCTGGAGCAGTATGAAAGGCAGGTCACTTCGGAAAGTTCTTCCTTTCCTGTACGACAGACTAAGATGACAGACCTAAATTCAACTGGGCTAATGAGCTGTAATAGATTTGTTTCCCAAATTTAGCATCCAAAAACTTTCTGTGGATTGAAGAAAAGAAACCTCAGATGTGAAGAAACAAAGCAAAACCAAACCAAACATAAAACTAAACAAAGCTTGAGCTCAAATAGCTTACCGGCAACTCTAGAAACTGACATGCTCTAAGAGTACTTTTGTGAAATGACTTCCTAACTTAAGAAAACAGTGTTTTGAGTTAAGTTGACCAACTGCTGCATAGAGAATATGCCAACACACAACAGTCCAGTTTAAGCCGGTGCATAGAGAAGATAAAGCACTTATGGTTACTGCAAATGGTGAACAAGTCCATAAGGTTTATGACCTAGCATGGATCCAAAGGTTCGGGGAACACTGTAGCAGAAATGGTTAGGGAGAAAAAAAAGTAGAAACGGGCAAAACTTGAAGACTGAAGAAGTGGGAGCCGGGGAGGATGACTTTCAACTGTATAAAATTCACAAACTAGTAAAGTATAAAGACATCACTGAAAAGTTAACTCTGTCCCTGACACCCAACAGCAAACAAAACCAGAATGGCCTTTGGCAGACAGTTTTAGAAATTTGAATATGACATCACATTTCTCAATAATTCACAAACAATATATTATACGGTATATTTATATTAAATACTGGGAAACCAATCCTGCAAATTTGATGCTTACAATGCTTTAGCCAATGAGAGCACAATGATATCAAGCTAAATGAATGCTGGTGTTATCACAACAGTGCTCAGTTATGAAACAACTGTTACCAATTCGTGCTTTAACAGTGCTGACGTACAGTTCGAATTATCATCTATGAAGTGAAACAAAGGTCTCTAGCTTTTCTGGGATATGCCCTTTATAATATATTCTATGATTCACGATGACACGAGCAGCGAGACACTGCAATGTGGTATGATTTATGGGCTGGATCAAATTTTTAGCTATCTCCTTCTCGTCCAGTAAGTCACTAGCTGTTTGTTTGTGTAAGTTTGTGGCATCAAAATGTGCACCTGATTTAATAAGGAGATTCATGATGTCTGGATGGTTGTTCAGAGCAGCGATATGTAGAGGACTGTTGTCATCAGAGTCCCTGACGTTCACATCAGCACCACATTCTATCAGTATCGCAGTAACTTGCAGAGATGGAAACTTACAAACAGGGTACCGCCCTACACATGTAGTATTCTTGTCCACAGCCAGATGCAGAGGGCTGAAGTTATTCTTTCCTCTTGGATGCAGCTTAAGAAACCTGTAGATAGTCTGCTTTTTGAAATGATCCTGTTCTAGAGTACAAGGAACTTTTTCTAATAAGCAAATTAAGTGCAAAATGATGGAAAGAGCCTTATTCAATTGCAATGGGTCAGCTGGACACTGAGTTTGTTTGATAGCTCGCTCAATTTCAAGGACGCTTTTGCACAGTATGCCCATGAGATCATCAAATGTAACAGTAGTACCCAGCAAGCCTTTAGCCCTGTCCTGTAGCATAAAGGAAAATAGTTCCGCAAAAGACAGCAAGCTGCTGGCAGTCATTGGACTTAAAGGGTCCAAATTGCTCTGCTGCATATCCAAAGCATACTTCCATAGGTTGATGCATCGTTTAAAGTTTCCAGAGTCGGCATAGACAGCGCCCCTATATCTAATGTAGTAAGAGGTATCAGGATGAGAAGGACCGAGAATACGTTCTCTAATTAACAGGGCTTGCATTCTCATCTCATCAGGATCAGCAATAAGACCTTCTAGCTCTTCTGCACTGTTTACCTCCTTGGCATAATCATAAGCCATTATTAGTGTCTGTGGAACTGGTTTACTAATTATATTAGTCCTATCACTGTACCTCATGTTCATTGCCTTTTTCCAGTATTTCAGAGCCCCAAGTAAATCTCTTTTTTTATCTACAAACGTAGCTCCCAGAAGCTCTAGAGCATTGATACGTTCTGTTTTGCTGGTCTGGGCATGGTGTGTGAGAAAATCCACAATATTGGTGTGACCAGTCACACTTGCTGAGAGAAGAGGAGTCATCCCATAGCCATCTTTTTCCATCTTGGCACAATACATAAGCAGCATCTTCATGATGTCCAAGCTTCCAGACTCTGCACAATCATGCAATGCAGTATTGCCTTAAAGAGAAGGAAAAGAACACACTTTGAAGGACCAGGCTATAATGTAACTTTAAAAAAAAAAAAAAAAAAAAAGCACAGGCAACTCCAACCAACCATAAGTAGGACATATTATAATTACAAAGAAGAAAACAATTACCTTCAGCACCTAATATTAAGTGTCTGATACACAGCAAGAGCGGAAGAAGATATTTACAAAAATTCTTGAATAACTTGACTAAAATGAGTATAAAAAGGAAAACAAAACAACCCACCCAAAGTCACCAGATAAAGCCCCTTAATCAATAGCCCCTTGGCACTTTTCATTCATAGTCAAATGAAAGTGATATTCTCTGAACAAAAATGGATGAAATAAAATTAAGCCATTTGTAGCTTTGCTGACTGACAATCAACTTTCTGGGTCAATTTCTCCAGTATAAATGGAGCTAAGATTCTTCCACTTAATTTTAGTAGGGGGCAATTTTTTTTTCTGAAAACGATTGATTATCAAATGAGTTTTAACTGTTAAAGTCAAAATGTGTTACAAAGTATTATTCACAACACTGCTCTCATAGGAAAAACAAGTCCACTAAAATCTGAAAAATATATGGTGGTTGTGGTGATATTTTGTTTCTGATCTAACAAAGCTTGCCTGAAGATCAGAGTTCAGAACTAAGCCACTAGTTAGCCCTAGAGGCCAGGAAGTGGTGGCATACACCTTTAATCCCAGCACTCAGGAGGCAGAGGCAGACAGATCTCTGTGAGTTCAAGGCCACCCTGGGCTACACAAGATTGATCCGGTCAAGATTAATCTGGTCTAAAAGAGAAACAAAGCCGGGGTGGTGGCACACCCTTTGATCCTGCCCTTGGGGTCTCATGCCTTTAACTGCAGCACTAGGGAGGTGGAGACAGGAAGTGATATAACTGGGTGCAGAGAGGAACATAAAGCAGGAGGAGACAGGAGCTCAGCTGTCTTTCAGGCTGAGAATTTGGTAGATGTAGGAAGTCTCTTTAGTGGCTGGCTCCTATACTGATCTTTCAGCATTTACCCCAATATCTGGCTCCAGGTTTTCATTATTAAGATCAATTAGGATTCATGCTACAGGTGATTCAATATAAATATTCAAAGGAGATATGATATACAAAACCCTTTCATAATGGGTTATTTCCTGTTATAATTTAATTTTTTAAACATCTTTTTAGATGTATTAAATGTTCTAACACTATCCCGTCACCCTACACATGAATTAAAACTGACAAAAGGCACTAGCATATCACTAACAGTCTATAGCAATAGTATGTCATAAACATCAGATATCACATCTAAGGGTAACAATAACCATTTGACCACTGATCACAAGGGAAGCCATCATGCAGCTCTTTGGTATGTATATACAATGTTTGCAGGAAGTATCCGCACAGCATCACTTTGGGTATATTTATAGGAAGTTAACAAAGCAGTCTAAAACTGCCATTCACCAGAGAGATGCTGGCATGGTTAACGTCAGACTGGCATCTGGAAACTTGCTCTCTATACCAGCATAAAATGTTCCCTGAATGCCAGGGGTGGTCACTGTGCCAAACTGTAGTTTATGAACTGTATGTTAAACAGCTGCTTTCTGTCTAGGTGTTTGAAATTTGGGATATGGTTAGGCAAAGGATGCCTGTGTGACCCAGTCCTCAATTACAACCTTGAGTGCTGAATGTCATGAGTATGTGTCTTATACCAAAATAGCATGTCTTCTCACTATTTGGGAAGAGTGCTCTTCATGAAAGGGAGAAAGCACACAGAAGCCTGCGCATGCTCCCCTAGACCTCACCCTGATGATCTAGCTGTGTCTTGTTTTGACATCACTATAATAAATCTCACCTGTGAGAACTACTGCACAGTGAGTCACGTTCAAACATCAGGGTGCTTTTGGGGACCTCCAACACAGTATGTATATCAGGAAGTGGTTTGAAGATAAGTAACAAATCTACTTTATTAAAGGGGGAAAAACAGCATCATGAAGGGGGCTCAGTCGGCAAAGTGCTTGCCACATAACCATGAAGATCTGAGTTTGAATCCTCAGAAATCATGTGAATCTGGGCACAGTAGTGTGAGCCTGAAATCCCAATCCTTTTACACCAAGATGGGAGGTGGAGGGGAAAAAGAAAAAAAAAAAAAAAAGGCTTGTGCACCAACTAGTCTGGCATATATACAGCAAACAAGCAGGCAGGCAGGCAGGCGCGCGCGCACGCGCGCACGCGCGCGCGCACACACACACACACACACACACACACACACACACACACACACACACGAAAGAAAAAAAAGGGAAAAAAAAAGACCCTGCGAACACATGAGTCATGGTATGCACATACAAGACACAAACACAGGCAGGCACATACACACACAAAGAAAAACCACAGCCCATCAAGATGGCTTTGCAAGTAATGGCACTTGCTGTCAATCCTGATGAGTTCTACCCCTGGGTCCTACAGGGTTCAAGGAGAGAGCTGACTAGTTGTCCTCTCACCTCCACACACGTCATGGCACACACTCCACCACCCCAACTACTAAGTAAGTAAATGTCATCTAACATGATTTTCTCTTTTTAGTTACACATAGGGAGGGACTTTGAAATGTTTCAGGTTCATCTTGATTTCCCACAATATCTTTAAGAAATATATGAGTTATCTCCAATCTGTTTATTCTGTCCTAGATTTCAGTGATCAACAACAAAGTACTGCCAACCATCCAGGGCACTCAGAGATTCTGATTATTGTTGTCATTTGTTTCAAATTCTAACTAAACATGACTACTATGCCAAGTACATTAAAAAAATTTTTTTTTAAATATTCTGAAGTGAAAACCCCTATTTTTACCCCACAATAGATGATTTAAGTTAAAAAACCAAATGAACAAAAATTTAAGCCAAAAGAAAAGGCTTAGATGGTATTCTTTTCTATTAAGAGTAACATAAAATCAAGAATAGGGATGCAGCAAGTCAGTTTTAAATGAACTAAAATGCTGTATTTACTGAAAAAGTTAGAATATGTGTATTCTGAATCTACCCATGTGCAGGCCAAAAAAAAAAAAAAAAAAAAAATCGGGCTTAAAGAAAGAGAAGAGGAGGCTTTTTGTCTAGCAATGGCAGTGACAAAGCAGTCTGGTCACTCGAAGACCAAGGACTAGGAGAGCCAGGCGTGACTGCACATCTCTAATCCACCACCTAGAAAGCAGAGCGGGAAGAGTGCAAATTCCAGGCCAGCCTGCTCTATGCACCAATAAACAAAGCAGAACACTTTTCCACTTTCCCTAGTCCATCTGTCCTTCCTTCATTTTTGTTTTGTTTTGATACAGTACAGGTCCAGGCTGTTCTCAAACTGTTGAGCTATCTGTACTTCCCGAGTTTGGGGGTTACAGGTACGCACCATCATGCCTAACAAATGTAAATCTAAAACTCTGCCTTGAAAGCACTTAGGAGCCAACAGAGTAATCAAGGATGAGAAAGAAGACTAGGAAAGTCTAGAATCAGGCAAAATTTTCCCACTGGTCTTCAGTGGTTTTAGAAGACAGCTAAAAACCAGGCCTCTCAACAGCCTTGTGCTGCAGACTGGAGAAGACTAGTCACAAACAACCGGGAAGGGAGCTTTGGAAACTCCCACACTTCAGGTTACACTTCCACAGGGCACAGGTGAACTACAAATAGATAAGCCAGCACAAAAAAGTAAATCAAATTAATAAAATAATTGAAGCCGGGCGGTGGTGGCGCACGCCTTTAATCTCAGCACTCGGGAGGCAGAGGCAGGCGGATCTCTGTGAGTTCGAGGCCAGCCTGGGCTACCAAGTGAGTTCCAGGAAAGGCGCAAAGCTACACAGAGAAACCCTGTCTCGAAAAACCAAAAATAAAATAAAATAATTGAGGGTACTACACACGTACTCAAACTAGAAGCAAATACAGATACTACTTGGAGGATGAGACTGCCATAGCAGAGCTCAAATCATATATGTGTGTGAATGTGTATGCCTGTGGAAGCCAGAGGCATTATCCTTCAGGCACTGTGATGGTTAATCCTGGCTGTCACTGGTTGGTCTAGAATCAACACGTCTATTTAGGTATTCCAGGAAGGTCTAAGTGAGGAGTCAGGATCCTCACACCACCCCTGAGCAGAAAGCATCTTCTGATGGCTTCGCAGATACGAGGGCGGAGGGAGAGCAGGCTGGTTTTTGTTGCTTGCTTTCACCCTTGCTCATCAGCACATCTATCTTGTTACTACCACTGCTACTGTCAGCCTGTGCTGATGCTAGAACTTACTTTCTCCAGCCTTCCAAGAGGGACTGAAGACCAGTGGCTCTCCAGGAATTCTCCAGGCCTCCATTTCCAGATGGTTTGAAACTCCAGAGGCAATCTAGCTTCCTGGACTGAGCAGCCACCAACTGCTCTGCACACTCAGACAGCCACTGTTGAACTGACTTCTAAGACTCACTTCTTAACTCTGCTTTGGCTCATTTCCACGCTCTGAACTATGGCTTTAAGCATGCTGACCTTTTGGCACTCTTCCCTTTGTCTCCTGTAGCCCTTTCTCATCTGTGATTTTTCTCTGTATCTCCATCTGACCCATCTTCTAGTTCATGAATTTTCTAGTCTGCTATGACTAATCCATTTTTAAAAGCCACCCACTAATTTTTTTTTAGTTCTAGAATGTCTATTTGGTTTTTTGTAGTTTTCAGGTTTCCTTTGAATATCCAATTTTTAAAAATCTCTTTGAATATGCTAACCTTCATATAAAAATTTGTGTCAATAACTGTATTCACTAAATGCCTTACTGGACTTTTCCATCAGCTCTATGTTCCATTTTCTCTTCTGTGCATTCTCTGATGACAGCAAACAATGATTGGAGGGAGCTGGGGAGAATGCTCAGTTGGTAAAGTGTTTGCCCTGCAAGCAAGGCAATGACTTTGATTCCAGAACCTCAGTAGAGAATGCTGAGTGTGGTGGCACTCACTTGCAATCCCAGCACTAGGGAGGAGAGTAGACAAGGAGATTCCTGGAGCTGGCCAGTCAGCCCACCCTAAACACCTCCAAAGCTGTGGAGAGACCTCATCTCCAAAAGTTAAGTAGAGGACACCTGTATTAGGGTTTGCTAAGGGAGTGTGAGTGTGTGTGTGTGTGTGTGTGTGTGTGTGTGAGAGTGTGTGTGTGTGTGTGTGTGTGTGTGTGTGTGTGTTTCATATGTAGAAAAACTAAGGTCTAAGAGAAAAGCATTAAACCACAGAAGGCTTCCCATTCATTCTCTGCTAGAAACTAACAACATCAACAGCAGTCTCACTAGGAACATAGCTGAGACACGGAATCACTGTGAAAACGCTTAACAGAAAAGAACTATCAAATTGGAATTCTAGATCTACACCATGAATAAATAAAAATAACAAACACTATCAGATGAAGAAAATTAAAATATATTATTACTAGGAAGAGCCTAAATATCTTGGAGTATTTTTTTAGCAGAAGGAATAAGTATATGGCAGCCAGGAGACTTGGGCATAGATACACAAAAAAGGGAAATCTGTGGGTATAAATCTAAGTAAATATAACTTTCTCAACAATATCTTGTGGGCTTGAAATACTACATATGGAAGTAAAACACTTGGCAGCACTATCACCAAAAATAAGGAGAACAACTGTAGTGGAGTCCTAAGGTCTCACTGTTGGAAAGTAAGAGAAATGTATGCCAAAGTCCTATTAACAAGGGTAACCACTATAAAAATAGTTCAAGGATTTTAAAAATGTTGAGTCAAGGTTTTTCCTAAATTATAAAGGAATAAAAGAAAATTAGGAATAATCCAAAGAGCAAAAACAAAACAAAAATTCCCCCCCCCCAAAAAACCAGGCAAACAACAAACAAAAACAAACAGGTAGACCCTAAAGGGAGCCAAATGAAAATCCAACTCCAAGAATAAATGCTATTAAATGGAGATGAATTAAATGACCCTAGAAGAAAAAAAATGACTAAAATGCAAACAGAAATCCATGGCACATTGTATGTATGCAATACACACCCTAAACATAAAAAGAGAGGAATATTAGAACTGAAAATGGGGAAACAATGGTAGGAAATACTTTTCCCCAAAGATACATGGAATATACCAATACTGATCATAATCTAGGCCATAAAGTTAGTTTTAAAGAATATCAAAAGACTGACATAAAGATGCGCAGTGGTGGCACATGCCTTTAATCCCAGAACCTGGGAGGCAGAGTGAGGCTTATCACCGAGTTCGAGGCTAGCCTGACTACAGAGCGAGTTCTAGGATAGTCATGGCAACATAGAGAAACACCATCTCAAAAAACAAAAAACAAATCAATAACTTAAAAAATCCTATATATTTTAAATATTAAATTATACATACATTATATTTTAAAATATATTAAATTTTAAAACTCATTTTAATAAATAACCCCTAGGTCAAAGAAGAAAGTCAAAAGGAAATTAACTGATTCTCAATGAAAGTACTAAATGATAAATCTCGGAGCTACCGCCAAAACTGTGCTCAAAGTAATACATACTTTTAGATGTACATATAGCAAACAAAAAGGTTTTAAAATAGCTAAGTTTGATCTCAAGAAATTATGAGGAGGAAAAAAATAAGCAGCACATTAAACTCAGAAAGGAGAGGTATACATAAATATGCAGAAGTGAAAAAGAACCATTTCCAGAAACTATGAAGGAAGAAAAGAAGTGAATTAAGCCCAGAGAAAGTAGCAAATAAAAAATGCAGCAAGTCTAAGAGTATGATTTCTTAAAAAGTATTAGCTGTTATCTCTTTTAATCTTTAAGTATAACAATGCAAGGCAGAGAGCTAAATTCAATCCTACACACTTAAAGAAAACCAAAACTTAGTGGTAAAACATAAATACACAGCTCCAAATGCTACCTCAGTGACATCATTCTGGGATCTCATTTTAAAGGTCAGTCATACTACGCTTCCATGAATGTTGTGTCTAGTAGAAGTTAAACATTCTCATCAAAGTTCAACCAACCCCGCTAGGCGGTGGTGGTGCACACCTTTAAACAATCCCAGCACTCGAGGCAGAGGCAGTCTGTAAGTTCGAGGCCAGTCTGGGCTAACAGAGTGAGTTCCAGGACAGGCTCCAAAGCTACACAGAGAAACCCTGTCTCGAAAACCCAAAAAGTTCAGACAACCCCATCTCCCTAATTCATGCTTCCTCTTCAGAAACAGCAGAAAACCTTCACGATTCTGAAACCACGACTGTGTGCAGATAAAATCTTGGTTTTATTCTATTTTCAATATTAAAGTATCTTAATTGTTAACTGGGATACAGGGACACTATGGGATAGGGACTTTACATGACAGTAACATGTCCCACTCACTATCTTCTCTGGCCCTGTTTCTCAGTGACAGGTAGAGTCTAACCCAGAGCTAGCAAAAGCCAGAACAGTTTAGATTTCATAGGTCACAGAGTTACTGCCTTAACCTCTGCCACACAGCATCAAAGAATCCATATAACGGTAAGTTAATGGACTTCATTTTCAAATTTCACAAATTCACATATTTCACATATCTGAAATTTCCACTTGATTTTCCTCAACTACTGAAGATTTTAAAACCATAGCAGAATTTGAAGGCAACTGTATTTTTTGTGCTCTTTCTACAAGTCTTTTTAAATACTATAATGACAAAGTTGTGATTGGAATATACAACTATTCCTGTTTTTCACCTGGATCTTGGAGTTCTATCAGTTTCAAGTCTGTATATCCTCTATAAATCAAATTGATATTGCTTAATTACTCTTAATGGTTTTACAATAAAAGTTAAAGTAAGGAGATATGCCATAATTCACATAAACATTTCCTTGTCGGTAGGCATTTGTGTTGCTTTAAAATTTTCACTTCTAAAACAGTGCCTACAACACAGACTAAATAGCAGACCACTGATGGCCAGAGGCTGGGGTCTGAAAAAAGGATTAACTACAAAGGGAAAAGTAGTAACTTTTGTTCTTACATTTATGTGGCAGTAACAATGCCTGCCAAAAATTGACAATGCTTGTCCTAGAAGACATAGGTTATTAAAGGGGAATCTCTAGCAAGGTGGTACCTCCCTTACAAGTTACTGGCCAGGGAGGTTATAGAGGGTCCTGAAACAATACAGGCTCCTGCCATTGCTCTAGGCTGCCCACAATAACTAGATAGTAAGATCCCATTGCTGAAGACATAACACACTTTATTGTAGGACACAGAAAAATCAAGCTGGAACTAACTTGAAAACTTCTCCCAGATGGCTAGCTACGATTGCCAGAAAGTCCTATGAAGCCTCTGGAGGAACAAAGTCATCAATGGACCTCCCCAGCAGTGTAGCCTGCATGTTACAACATTGACCTGCTAGGCAAACGTGCACAGTGGTGCAACAGAGCATGGCTGTATGGGGATAACACTGCTTTCTGATGAGATATGGAGCCCACTCTCCAAGAGGAATCTATGTCAGGTCCTGAAAAGCTGCTCACAAGCCCATGGCTCAGGAAGTCATGTGGCCTGGGGGGGACCTACTACCGTTGTTTCACTAAATGTCAAACTGCCTTCTAAACATCCATGTTCATACACACAGACTAGTAGTCAGTAGTTAACGCAGGAAACAACTACTGGTCAAAGCTCTAAGAATAAATGACTATTTATTGAGTGTTCAACCCTAAATGAGAAATCTAGAACCTCACAAGGTTCAGAAACATCTGAGACCGAGGATGGGGAAGACCGTGTCACAACATGCCGATCTCTGAACATGCCGCAGCCGTTACACTCATGAACGAACTCACTGCAGTTACAATTACTTGCACAGGACCAATCCAACAAAACACTCCAGCGGCAGTACTAACCAGATTCAGTAGGTTCTGGAGTGAGGGAGAGAGAGGAAGAAGAGACATGAAAGGACAAGGGAGACATGTTGGAGGCTGCCCAAGAATTATGAAAGATATGGTTAAGATACATCGTATAAAAAGATTAAAATTTGAAGTGGAGAAAAAAAAACACAGTAAGTTCAACTTTTATAGTATTCTGAAATTATTTTTTAATTTATATGACTTCTATTCCTAAATAATGAAACATTTTATCCCGTTTTACAAAATTTTTTCTAGGCTGGGCGGTGGTGGCGCACGCCTTTAATCCCAGCACTTGGGAAGCAGAGGCAGGCGGATCTTTGTGAGTTCAAGGCCAGCCTGATCTACAGAATGAGATGCAGGGAAGGCGCAAAGCTACACAGAGAAACCCTATCTCCAAAATAAAAAAAAAACAAAATAAATAAATAAACAAATTTTTTTCTCCTTTTAAAAAAAATTAATGAAAGCCAGAATAGTGGCTCATGCCTTTAATTCTAGCATTCTGGAAGAAAAGGGCAGGTGATCTCTGTAAGTTCAAGGCCAGCCTGATCTATGATCTACACAGTGAGTTCCAGGACAGCCAGAGCTACACAGTGCCCTGTCTCAAAAAAGAAAAAAAAAAAAGAAAAGCCATCTATTTCAGACTGAGATTAGTCTATACATAAACTCTTTATTTTATAATTCGATAGACAATTATTTGCTACTACCAGTCATTTAAGTGTTAAATATACTGCTAAATGTTTTGTAAAAAAAAGTCACTATTCCACTCAAACTTTATAAAGATGAAAATATTATGTTCTTTCTAGTCATCCATGTTCAATTACATGCCAAAGACCATGTTTTTGACAGTTATCATCACTGATTTTAAACAATATATGCTAATTACTACATATTCGACTCAAGAATTTCCTGTGTTTTATAGCTCTTAAACATCCCCACAACACAATGATTGTACTTCCAAAAGACTTAGCAGGGTTACTAAGAAACAATGAAAAATAGAATGCAATGTTTAAACATAAATGCTACCAAGCATCCTAATTCAAAATAAAGGTATTTGGGGGCTGGGAAGATGGCTCAGCAGTTAAGAACACATGTTCCTCTTCCAGAGGACCTGGGTTCAATTCACAGCACCTACATGACAGCTCACAGCCATCTGTAACTCCAGTTCCAATAGATCCAACACCTTCACACCGACACATATGCAAGCAAAACACCAATGCTCATGAAATAAAAATAAAATTTAAAAAATGGTTTAAAATAAAAGTATTGGACATGGAAATTTCATGAATTGACCTTTAAAGGAAAAAAGAAAAGCACTTTGTATTACACCACTTCCAATGCCTGAGCAACTTCATTTTAAGGAAAACAATTTTCCTTCACCAAATTCATAATGGAAACTTTGTAATTTCTCAAAAGGCACCTCTATTAAGTGGGTATCCTTTTCAAATTTAAGCTAGCTAGTTAATGGCATATTAAACATCAACTCAGAGACTTTCTGTAGAAAATTCACATGACATGACTAATCTTCAGCTATGTAACTTCAAAAGCAGAGCAAAAAAATTTACAAGAATGAATAGTAGCCATATTCAGTGGGATGCTTCTGGTGTAGATATTAAGATCAGCAACCCGTATGCTCATGTGTTAAAGCATGGAAATATTCCTTAAGAAGTACTTGGTGGGGGCCGGGCGGTGGTGGCGCACGCCTTTAATCCCAGCACTCGGGAGGCAGAGCCAGGCGGATCTCTGTGAGTTCGAGGCCAGCCTGGTCTCCAAAGCGAGTTCCAGGAAAGGAGCAAAGCTACACAGAGAAACCCTGTCTCGAAAAACCAAAAAAAATAAAAAAATAAAAAAAAGAAGTACTTGGTGGGAGCATTTTAATCGATATAAATTTTAAAGATTCCTATAACTAATTGATAACAAGCACATAAAAGAATTCATGCTGATGTATGAAAGTTTGAGGCAAGCAATGTCAAACCCAAAATACACCAGCACTCTGGGGAAGAACCGTTTTTGAGGCTCAAGAATTCTCTGTATTCAGCCCTGCCTGGTGGTACAGACCTATAATTCCCCTACTTGGATAGAATGCAATGTTTAAACATAAATGCTATCAAGCATCCTAAATAATTAAAAAAAAAAAGATATAGATGTGTGTGTTCCACTATGCCCTGCTATTTAGTCTAAATTTAAATGAGTCAAAGTAAGAATATAGTATATATTACAATTAAGTCACAATTTTCATCCGTGGAAAAGTTCTTAAGCCATAAACACTATCAGTAAACCTTACAGCTTTATTTCTGATCACCACATGTGTGCTATGGTATGGGTACACATATATGACAGCATGCGCACACTCACGCAAAGTAAGTAAAAATGTAGTAAGAAATTAACTTGCTCATATGCAACTGATCTACAAAGGAAATTTTTAAATCTGCAAAATAACTCAAATTGCTATAAACAATACCATCAAATATGAAAAAAAAAGTCCACAAAATGGGGAAAAAAAACTTGTAAATATAGTAAATATATATCTGATAAAAGACTTGTATATCAAATACATAAACAACTTTTTTTTTTTTCAAGACAGCCTTAGCTGTCCTAGAACTCACCTTATAGACCAGGCTGGCCTTGAACTCACAGATCTGCCTGCCTCTGACCACCAAGTGCTAGGATTAAAGGGGTGCTCAACCAGGCCCAGCTATATAAACAACTCTTCAAGCTAAGTAATACAAAAGTTAAATAGCTCAACTATAAAACATACGAAAATATATGAAGACACGAAGATACAGAAATAGCAAACAAATACTTGAAGTATGCATATGAATAGATACGAAACATTATTAGCCATGGGAAAATATGAACCACAATCACAACCCTAGGATGGGTATATATAAAAGAAACAAGTGCTGGTGAGTGCAGAAAAATTAGGCCCCTCCTATATTGAGGAATATAAACTATGCAACTGCTCTGAAAAACAGCCTGTTACTTCCTCAAAAATTAAACAGTGACCACTGCAACCCTATTCTCCTCCTAGCAACACATACATGGGACAGAAATGAAAACATATACCCATGGGATTTTTATACAAATGGCACTACTCATAATGCTGAAAAATAAAACAATCAAGTGTTCATCAATTCTGAAGGGATAAAAGTAGTAGTATCTATACCAGTGGTCCTCAATCTTCCTAATGCTGAGACAGCTCCTTATGTCGTGGTGACCCCCAACCATAAAATTATTTTGTTGCTACTTCATAACTGTAATTTTGCTAATATTATGAATCATAACATAAATATCTGTTTTCTGATGGTCTTAGGCGACCCCTGTGAAAGGATTCTTCAACCCAGAAGAGTCACGACCCACAAGTTGAGAACCACTGATCTATACAAAGGCATTATTATTTGATAATAAAAATTAAACTGATATGCTACAATTGAATGAACCTTGACCACATTATACTAAGTGAAAGAAGCAAGTCATGAGAAACCATATGTTCCAGTTGTACTTATACAATAAGTCTAAAAAAGGTGGATTTACAGGGACAGAAAGAAACTTAGTAATCACTTGAGGCTAATGCACTAGACAATGAACATGAGTTTGGGGCAGAAGGATGAAAAATTGCAGTGGTAGCTACCTAACTCATTTAACACACTAAAAACCCCCAATGAATTGTATGCTTTAAGTAAGTGAATGATATGTAAAAGAGATCTCAATAAAGTTGTTTGAAAATCCAGTAACAATCAAAACATTTGTTTTTCTGGTAAAACATAGTTTTGACCTACAAGAACAAAGACCATATTGTAGAATATGTGTGTCTGAAAATACACAAAAATAATTCATCTTTCTTCTTCAGCTTACTATGGTTGACCAACAACTCACTCTTCCTCCATTTTGTATCTGGGCCTACTTTAGAAGTGATCTAGACAGGAGAGATCTAGACAGATTCTTTTATGCCCTATGTAATTTGCAAGCACCGAAGGAGCTGAGAATGTAGAAGTGATTTAGACTATTAAAGGAGCACTAGTAGGTTCTGCTGTATTTCCCTTCCTCCATGTATATTCTATCATGGGAGACACCAAGGGGCAGGAAAAAAGAAAAAGAACAACAACAAACTGCCACGACTACTGTGTGCCTCCCTTCATTAACTGTTTGTATGAGGCACTGAGCAGAAACATAGAAACTCAACAACACAAGCCAATGAGCTTACAACAAAACTAAATATTTCATTGTTTCTATCTGCCAACGTAAGATGTAGGATGAATGAGAAACTGTTCCAGAAGAAGACTTGAAATGCAGTAGAGTTTTCAAGACTAAAATCCCTGGAGCTTAGGGATGAGAACAGGAACCATCTCCCAACTGTAAAAAAGCTCACTGGAAGACTGAAAACATCCATGTTCCTTCCATCCAGACTTCACTATAACTCCCTTTCCAAGTTGTTGTAACTCATGGGCTCCTATCTAACTACAGCTCTTCCCAAAGGAAGGGAAAGGTACAGATGTTTTAGACAGGTACACTCCTAGTGCCTTCTTAAATTGGGCCTTTCCACCTCTGTCTTCTATCACACATTGTCCTAATACATCAAAAGCACAAATCTCTAAAATATCAAGAATTCCTAAATTTTATTTTAAGCAAAAAGATTTAACAAATCATTGAAAATCTGATCAAAATGAACACCATGAGGGGACCATATATATACCTAAAAGAAAGTACATAAAACTCGGGAAGCCTGTCTTGAGTTAATGGGGCTGCCAACAACTGAGAAATGGCAGACACATCCCATACTGGTCACTCTCTCCAACCTTAGTTTAATTCTGTGAGAATTCAAAGTTCAGGTTCCATCTCCAGAGAAAGCTACCCACACAGCTATTTACACATCTTTACAGCTACCCTTCAAATAGCATGACAAGTCTTCCTGAGGACAATAGGGACATGAGGACAATAGAAAAGCAAGGTGGGAACAACTTGAAGATCTGCATTAAAATGTTAATGAATAAAACTAGTAAATTATTTAACCATTACTAAACCAAATTAAAACCACACACCAGGGCAGAATAAAAGTTTAGGTCCTTCTATTCTTCAAGTAGGTGTACTAAAGATAACCAATGGCTGGTAAATGTCCTCCAGCTCAAAAGAACAGAGAACTGCTTTCAACCCAGTATTCAAGTACACTAAAATAACCTACTTACCACGATAACAAGTCCTACCCTAGTCTATTACCTTCAACAGTTTTTAATTTACAAAAGAGCCTTTACTAGCTGAGATTCCTATACTTTTAGAGTGTGGAAAAAGTATTCCTCCCATAGTCTCAATACACAGCCCAGGCAACCCTCAAACTTAGGATCCTCCCAACTTAGCCTCAAAAGTGCTAGGATTACAGATATGCACCACCACGCAGCTGGGGTTTTATAAAAAAAATGATAAAAATAATTAAGTCCCTGATGAATCTACATCCACACTCTAAAATGTTCTTACTGTGGGAGAGAATGAAACAATGCCTTGGGTTTGCTTTGAACTATTCAGAGACGATGAAAGAGATATATTGCTGAGGGGGTGCACACCTTTAATCACAGCACTTGGGAAGCAGAGGCAGGCGGATCTCTGTGAGTTCGAGGCCAGCCTGGGCTACAGAGTGAGTTCCAGGAAAGGCACAAAGCTACAGAGAAACCCTGTCTCGAAAAATTTAAAAAAAAAAAAAAAGGAAAAAGGAAGAGATACATTTTTTAAAAATATGGATATAGTTGATAAAGTAAGATGTTAGGTACACTGTAGTTTGACATATCCTTTTCATCTATGAATGTATGATTACCATACTAAAAAGCCAAAGACAAAAACCTGCTCAAATTAACAGTCTCGAAAATCTTTTAATACAATTATCTGTCACACAGCTAAACAGATTTTACTTTTTTCTGAACCCCTACCAAGTCTACCTATACTACTGATTTCTGTATAATCTTTTTAATTTATGGACCTATCCTCCCATGGAAGACTATAAAACACAAGGCTTGCCATCAAAGAGCTTACCTTCCCTCTCTCAAATCCAACTTAGCCATTTAGGAAGCCTACTTACCAAATACTCTGGTCCAGACTCTTTCCCTAATATACAAGATAAAAATATGACGTCTCCAGCCTCAAACACTCACAGTGTACCAGAATGCTCTTAAAATTCTAGTTATTTTCTGCTGAAAACACTTTGCCGGGTTACTGTTTTTGTCAACATGACACAGGACAAAACTTTTCTAGGGAAAGGAACCTTAAATCATTTGTGAAAATGCTTCCACCAGATTGCCTGGAGGCAAGCCTATAGAACATTTTCTTGATTGATGACTGATGTGGGAATACTCAGCCCTGCTGTGGGATGGTCTGTATTTCAAGTGTGTTGCTGATTGGTCAGTAAATAAATCACTGATTGGCCATTGGCTAGGCAGAAAGTATAGGCGGGACAAAGAGAAGAATTCTGGGAAGTGGAAGGCTGAGGGAGAGACACTGCCAGCCGCCACCATGACAAGCCGCATGTGAAGATCCCGGTAAGCCACGAGCCATGTGGCAAGGTATAGATTTATAGAAATGGATTAATTTAAGCTGTAAGGACAGTTAGCAAGAAGCCTGCCACGGCCATACAATTTGTAACCAATATAAGTCTCTGTGTGTACTTGGTCGGGTCAGAGTGGCTGTGGGTCTGGCGGGTGAGAGAGATTTGTCCTGAGGTGGGCCAGGTAGGAAAACTCAAGCTACACAGCCCACTGTGCCATCCCTGGGCAGGTGGTCCTGAGTAGTATAAGAAAGCAAGCTGAGCAAGCCATGAAGAGCAAGCCAGTAAGCAGCACACCCCACATTTCTTCAGTTCCTGCCATGATGTCCCTTCATGACGGACTATAATGGAGACACATCAGCTGAAATAAACCCTTTCCTCCCCAAGTTGCTTTTGGTCATGATTACCACAACATTGAAAAGCAATCTATGATACAGCTGCACGACAAACAAAATTTAACTTTTTCTTCACCTCCCCACATCCTTTTTGGAGACAGGGTTTCTTAGTCCTTCCTGGCTATGAGTTCTAGGATTCAAAATATGCACCACCTCACCCGGCTCAAAATTAAACTTCTTTACCTGAATTTACTGCTCTTTTTATAATTTAACCCTGAGTGCCTTTTGGTCCTTATGCATAAACCTACATCCCAATTCCTGGATTCTAGAGGCTTTTTTTTCAATGTGCCTATCCATATCATTTCCTAAGCCTGAAAAACTATCCAAACCTTACATCTCAACCCAACATCATTTCAAGGGACCTTTATAAAATTCTGTATCTTATAAACTCTACTCATGTTTTAGGACTTTAAAAAAGTTAAGTGTATGTCTAAGAGGTGTTTGTAGGTACCTGCAGAGGCCAGAAGACTATATCAGATCTCTTGGAGCTGGAGTATCAGGTGGTTGTGACCTGCCCATCACGGGTGCTGGGAATCAGATTCAGGTCCTCTGAAGGAGCACAGCCACTCTGAACTAGTGAGACATCTCTCTCTCTCTCCCTCCCCACACTTCAGTCTTTCTCCACAAAGCACTTCTAGTCAGTGCACAGTCATTTAGCAGCCCGTATCTCAGAGCCTCCAAAGTGCCACCATAATTACCTCATTACCAATTTACTTCAGCACCTGAACGAACGTCTAAAATGACTGACCTATGAGTGAAGACACGGTGTCTTCTAGGCCCAATCTCCAACCCAACCTGGAGAGTTACTATTACTGGTCTGCAGTACCCTCACCTGCTAAATTCAAGCACCCTGCTAAAGTCAAGCACCCTCACCTGCTAAATTCCCAGCAGTTTGGATCTAAAAGCAGACATGAAGGGCTTCGTTTGAGAGCTGCAAAATCAAAACTCCAAGCATAAACAAAAACAATCTCAAATGAAACAGAAGCAAAGGAAGCTAAAGATGACTGTAAATGTGAACTGCTGAGTGGTAGTTCTGGGGATCAATATAATCTCTTCAGCTTTGGAGGTTACTGGTTTTAAATAGGAACCAACTTGTCTCAAAAATCAATTGTTGGGGCTGGAGAGATGCCTCAGTGGTTAAGAGCACTGGTTGCTCTTCCAAAGGTCCCAGGTTCAATTACCAGCACCGACATGGCAGCTCTCCAGTTCCAGGGAATCTGACACCCTCACACAAAATAAAAATGAAATACATTTAAAAATCAACTGTTATAGGGTAGAGAGATGGCTTGGTGGTTAAGAGCACTAGTTGCCCTTCCAAAGGACCTGAGTTTGGTCCCCGGCACCCACATGACAACTCAGAGCTGTCTGTAACTCTAGTCCCAGAGGGATCTGACACCCCCTTCTGGTCTCCATAGGCACAACATATACATGATGCAGAGACATACACGCAGACGAAACACTCATATGCATAAAACAAAAATAAAGATTAAAAATTTTTTAAAATCAATTGTTATGTTAAACTAGCGGAGAGATACTCCTGAGTATCTGAAATATTTTCTCCCCTTATGGAATGCTATGGAAAAAGAAGGAACCCACTGCCCCTTAAGTAGAGTGTTGTTAGGGATTAAGTTTTTCCCATACATCTAATAGCATCTGCCTCTGAGGCTGTCTCTGAGATCAGACCTTAAAGGCAGCAATCAAGATCAGGGTGTCTTGTCGTACTCATCTTTGGACACAGTGAGTCTAACAGCCCAGTGACATACTGAGGGACAGAGCGCCATCAACTAATGAATGAATTCCACTTTCTGGTTAAATATATTCAAAAAATGCCAACAGCCTGTTAAAAAGTAATGGAAAACGCTTAAGTAATAGTCAATTGTCAACTACTTGTTAAAAAGTAAAGGAATGAAGCACTCACATGCATTTTAAAGTAAAGCCAAGCATAACCTATTGGTATTTTTTTTTTCAGAATACTTTCCAATGCATGACATATAATATGCTCTAATAAACGGGGCTGAAGATGTAGCTCAGAAGCAGAGCACTTGCCTAGCATGCATGAGACCCTGGATTCCCCACCACCACTAAAAAGAAGAACTGTTCGATTCTACACCTAGTCTTATCAGCATTTGTCACTTTGAAAGTTGAGCTAAAAATTGGAAGAAAATCCTTCTTCACTGCTAAGTCAGGTATGATACTCTTCCAGCGCTACATCAGTTTTAGATGGTTCCTCCTTTCTGATTACAAATGACTTCTTCCCCTTCCTCCATGCCCTCACCCAAGAATCTAAGGATCAATCAAACTACAATTATCAAAGAATCAAAGCTTCAGGATCAGAGTACAGGAGGGCAAGAGTGTGTGTATATATTGGAATCTGTCACCAACATTTATAAAGAATCAAGGTCCAAAAGTAGCTTCACAAAAAAGGTTAATATGGTGCACACAAAATGATAAAAATCTTCTCTGTATGTATTCAAAACTGAAGGTATCTGAAACAACATTTGATATAATTCTTTCCCTACTTGTCTTATTGGGGGGGGCGGGTAAGGAGTTCTAAGACAGGGTTTCTCTTTGTAGCCATGGCTATCCTGGAACTCACTCTGTAGACCAGGCCAGCCTCAAACTCAAAGATCCCCCTGCCTCTTCCTCCCAAGTGCTGGAATTAAAGGCGTGTACCATCATCACCTGACCCTACTTGTCTTCTTAAAGACATCAGATGTTGATACCAAAGAAAATACGACTCAGACTTAGCAGATCACCTAGAAAAAGAGGTAGCCCATAGATTCTCACATACAAAGCTGTGATAATGATGATGAAAAAGGGACCCTTCCTTTTGTATCTACAGAGGTATCTAAATCAAGTTTAGAAAATATAATGCAAATAGTATCAGTACTCATCTCTCCACTTAAAAATTTAAAACACCCCAATTTGACTTCAATGTCTGGCTTTATCAATAATATAGACATTATTAAACTAATAAATAAAAAGCCCTAACCAAAGGAACAAAACATCAAAAGGCCTCACCAACAAATCATGTGCTCTAGCCATCCCCTACTTCTTTTAATTATCTTGAAGCCTTCCCAATATTGACATGATTAAACATTCTTCACCAGGATTTTTTTTAAAAGTCTAGTCTTTTAACTCATCAACCTACCAGTCAAGACAATCAGGAACAAACAAAAAACATACTGAAGAATGTTTACAAAAACACTGCTTATCATCTAAAACTCAGAATCAATGTAAAGCTCCAAGCTCCATTAGAAGAGTATGTAGTTCTCGTGTTCTCTCTCTCTCTCTTCCCTTTTTGAGACAGGGTTTTTCTGTGTAGCGTTGGCTGTCCTACAACTTGCTCTGCAAACCACGCTGGCCTGAAACTCAAGAGATCGGCTTGCCTCTGCCTCCGAAGTGCTGGGATTAAAGGTGTGCGCCACCATCGCCAGCCAAGTATGCAGTTCTTTTTTTTTTTTTTTTTTTGGTTTTTCGAGACAAGGTTTCTCTGTGTAGCTTTGTGCCTTTCCTGGGACTCATTTGGTAGCCCAGGCTGGCCTCGAACTCACAGAGATCCGCCTGCCTCTGCCTCCTGAGTGCTGGGATTAAAGGCGTGCGCCACCACCGCCAGGCTAGTATGCAGTTCTTAAACCAAAATTACTTTGAAATTTCAACTTATACCCATCAGAATGGCTAAGATCAATAAAATAAGTGATAGCTCATGCTGGTGAGGATGCAGAGTAAGGGGTACACTCATCCACTGCTAATGGGAGTGCAAACTTGTACAGTCATTGTGGAAATCAGTGCAGCAGTTCCTGGGGAAGATGGAAAATAACCTACCACAAGATCCATCTATATATACCACTCTTGGACCTATACTCAAAGGATGCTTTATCCGACCACAGAGACTTGCTCAACCATGTTTACTGCTGCTCTATTCATAATAGCCAGAAATTGTAAACAATCTGGTCCCTCAACAGAAGAATGAATATGGAGTATTATCAGCTCTTAAATAAAACCATGAAATTCACAGGATAGAACTAGAAAAAAATCATTCTTAGCGAGGTAACCCAGACACAGAAAGACAAATATGGTATGTGTTCACTTATATGTGCATACTGGCTGTTAAATCAATGATAACCAAACTACTATCTAGAGAACCACAGAAGTGAGACAGAGAGTAAAGGACTGGGGGGAACCACTAAATCTCATTAAGAAAGGGAAATAGAACAGATAGTTATGGATGGATGGGTGGGCTGGAACAGGAGGATCAAGTGGGGAAGAAAAAAGGGGATGAGGGGGAATATAAGGAGAGACAGCCAAATTAAGGGCCATTTGAGTAGTATGGAAACCTAATACAGCAGAGCTTCCTAATATATACACATAAATGAAGGCAAGCTAAATGAAATAGCCAAATAATGGGGGAGACAGCCCCAAATGACCATCCCTTGTCACCAAATGAAGCTTCCAGTACCGGGAGTGGGTTACATTTAAGTTGTTGGTCAAAGAGAGTCCCATGGGAATCCCCAAACAACCCAGGCTATTGCCAAGACTATATGTTGCTCTCCACAAAGCAATAGCAAGACTCTATTGCTAAAGACCACACCTACACAATTCACCAGACATGGAGAAGTCAGCTAGTACCTATAAGAGAACTTTCACCCCTACGTTCTAGCATCTTTAGTACCAGAAGGTACTATGCACTCTACCAAAAGGGTAACGTAAACACCAAGCCAGCCACTAACAGTTTGATCTGCAATGGTGTGCTCCCTGCAAGATATGCTACTGCAATGGTGGCACAAAACTTGTGGAAGTAACCAACCAATATCTGATTTGACTTAAGGCCCAATCCATGAGACTGAACCCATATCCAACACTACTTGGGTGACCATGAACCTGAGACTAGATAGCCCAAAGACCTAGGGTAAAACCAATTACTCCTGTCTTTGACTCCTCATGATATTCTGATACACTCATAGATCAGTACCTTGCTCAGCCATCATCAGAGAAGCTTCCTCCTGCAGCAGATGAGAAGAAATAGACTCACAGCCAAACAATACGCCGAGAGTGAGAGATCTTGGAACACTCAGTTCTAAATGGGATGTCTCCACCAAATCTTTCCCCTCAGGGATGAGGGAACCTCAGGGATGAGGAGGCAGAAAGAGTATTAAGAGCCAGAGGAGATGGAGGACAAGCAAGAAAACAAGGGCCTCTAATCAACATAACCAACACACATATAAACTCACAGAGACCGAGGCAGCATGCACAAGTCTACACCAGGTCCTCTGTGCATATATATATATATATATATATATATATATATATATATATATATATTGTGATTTTTAGTTTAGTGTTTTTATGGGACTCCCAAGTGTGCAAGTGGGTCTCTGTTTCTTGTGCTTTATCTTAGGCTCTTTTCCCTCTATTTGTTTGTTTTTGTCTAATTCCAATGTGTTTTTGTTTTTGTCTAATTCCAATGTGTTTTTGTTTTATCATAGTATATCATATTATTCCTTTAGAAACTTGGTTGTTTTCTACTGAGAGACAGAAAGGGAGTGGATCTGGATGGGAGGGGAGGTGGGAAAGAACTGGGAATAGAGGGAAGGAAATTACAGTCAGGATATAGTATATGAAAAAAAAATCTATTTTCAGTAAAAGGAAATTTTTTTAAAAAGAAAAATACTAAAGATACTGTATATCCTGTAGTATCAAATATCCTAACAAGATTTAATTATTTTATAAAAATGAATAAGCACATCTCTCTCATTAGTGTACAAAGAGACTGTTTAGTTCTTAGCTATGGTTAAGAATTTAAAAATAACTTACTAATTAAAAACAGGTTATAGAACAAGACATAAAACTGCATACACATATCTGTACAAAATTTAGAAATATCCTTGGAAGGGTTATCTGAGTACTGGGATTTTTTTTAAGTTTTACATTTGCTCTGAAAAACTTCAAAAAAAAAATCTCAATGGTCTTGTATCATTTTCATAAGACTCTTTTAGGAAAAAAACAAAACTACTACTGTTATAAACATGCTCGGGAACAATACAGTGCCCACACTCCCAGCACATCCTCTGCTTCCCACTATAGTTATTCTCACAGTGTGCTAATACACATCTTTCTTCAAGAATATTCACAGCAAGATTGTTTATCCTAGCACAGTCCTAGATCAATTAATTATATACGATCAATGAAAATTTGTATCAAACAAGAAAGAGCCAGCCATGTTTGCTGAAATTGAATGACACAACCTAGGATTAAGATCCACTTGTGTGCAGTCACACAAACACTCACACATACACACACACACCCACCCACCCCACACACGAGTGGGGGTGTCAATCAAAAGCAAAGCAGGGAGGGAGGGATGCAGTCTACCTCTAGAAGAATGAAACAAACTATAAATACAGAAGTCTAAAATGCAGGGATAGTAAGACATTTTTCATTGTAAACAATGCAAGCCAATATGATGTTTGAAAAATTCTTCAACTGATTTATCCTACTTTTAAATCTTATTAGCTTTTTAAAATCCGGTAGTGAATTATTTTACTGCTGCTGTGCAGATTTACTTAAGAGCTTCAGGTTATCAAAACTGTTCTGCAAAAGCCTCTTTTAAAGGTTTGAGGAATTTCTAACCCATCACGGTCTTTGGTTTCATACACTAGTGAAAGTTATACTTGTCTGTAAACCTAAGCTCTTCCTGACAATGGTCCTTAGTTGTTGCCAACAACTACACTGGTTTAACCTAGTCCCTGTTTAGCTTTTTTTTTAGCCCTAAACAGGTCTTTAGAATCCATTTTCTGTCTTGCTACATTTAATACAAGTTCTACATAAAAAGATTTTCTATTGGCCACAAGTAAGTGGAATCGGGGAACAGATATCCCTTTCAGATTTAATCCTTTCAAGGCTGTGTGGTCTAGCCTTCTATAACAAGAGTAACAAATAAATGCCTACCTAGAATAAATAAGATGGTGACTCACTACTCCAAAGTGATTCTAAAAAAAAGTTCAAAACAATGTATTGCATTTCACTATAGTTCCAAACAGAAAGGTTCAGCTCATCTGCCACTAATACAATCTGTAACTTTAGGGAAGAGAGAGAAAATGCTATTTAGAGAAAACGCTGTTTAACAGTGTCTGGGATCGTTTGTCACATTTGTTTAATGCACTATCAAGTAACAGAATCAAGGAAATACTGGAAGGGTTACCTAATAAACACAGGTCTGTCAACTTAGGCCTACTCAACACGATGCTAAAAATTATTAGCAAACTTCCTGAAAATAAGAGGCAGTCACTTAAAAAAAAGAAGCTGAACTCACCTTTAACACTTTTTCTATTAACATCTGCCCCCTTTTCCAGTAAATACTGAGCAATCTCTTTGTGTCCTTTGTAGCATGAAATCATCAAGCATGTATGGCCATGGCGGTTGGACACTTCCAAGTCGGCTTTGTGTTCTACAAGGTACTTCACTATTTCCAAGTGGCCATCGAAGCATGCGGCTCGAAGAGGCGTTGAATTGGTTAGAGTCGTGTTGTTGACAGATGCTCCATGATTTAACAAAGACTGGACAACCTTCAGATGTCCTGCTGCTGAAGCGGCCCATAAAGGGGGGGCCCCCTCGATGGTTTCCCCGTCGAAATTGACAGAGCCCCCGACCTCGATGGAAGCGCTGCACTGCTCTAGAAGGAACTCCACCATGTCGAGGTGTCCATACCTGGCGGCCATCAAGAGTGGTGTGGCCCCGTTTGTTTTTTCCGAGATCAAGGAGGAAACCTCCTCTTTGGATTTGCTTGCCAGCAACTTGGTGAGGAGCCGGAGTTTGCCATCGCGAGCTGCGTTGAACACGGCTGTCTTTAGATCCATTTATGTCCAGTCGGGAGGCTGAGCTTGATTGACCCTTCAAAGCGAAGCTCCAGCCTAACTCTCCACGCAGGCAAGTTACAGGAGCCAAAGTTCAATGTTAGTCACCGCGCCCCAGAACGGATATAAAACCACTGAGAGTATGTTCCCTCCTATCGCATTCCAACATCGGAGAAGCAGAGCACCAAACTAGAGAATTAAAACAAAAACAAAAAAAAAAAAAAGGAAAAAGGAGAGGTTTAGGATTTTCCATACAAGTAAAGGCAAAAGAAAAATGATTTGGGTTTCCCTATTTTCTAATTTGGGGAAGAAACAGGAGAAAGGCCGTACTTTAGGAACGATTCTCCCCCTTCCTTCAAAAGAGATGCGAAAGGAAAATACAAAAGGGTTCACACAGAGACCAGAGTGTTTCGGTGGCGGGCAGTTTCTCCCCATGTGCGAGGGGGGTGGGGAGGGAGGACACACTCCAGGCAATCGGTTTCCTCGTGTCCGGCTCTAGCCAGCCCAGCTTTGTTCTGGTTTGGCTTTGCACACGCCCAGCGAGTAACCGAAAGAGGCAGGAGACGCGGCGGGTTCAGAAATCTTTCTTGCATCTGCAGAGAACCCGCCAAGGGCGCGAGGCTGGAAGGCCTCATTGTGGCCAGGATGGGTTTCGCCAAGGAACAAAAAGGTCAGGCGCACCAAGCCTCGGCCCGCTCAAGCTAAAACCTCGCCGGAAAGGCTTTCTTCCCCTCGAACTACGCGAGGCGCTCAGGAAATCCGGCCGCCTTCCAGCCTTTTAACTTCGCCCGCCGCCGCCGGCTGCTCCGCGGCCGCAATCGCCCGGTCCCCCTTCGCCTCCACCCCTTCCAGCCGCCCGCCGGCCCCGGGCCCCGCGGCCCACACGACCCCGCCGGCCGCCTTCCGCCCCGACGCCCTCCTCCCGCCCAGGCCTCCCCGCCCGGGCCCCAGGCCGCAGCCGCCACTACCTGCCCCGGGGCTGGTCCTCCCGCCGTCCGCTGCTCCGGCTCCGGCCGCCCCTTCAAATGGAAACCGTTGTCCCCGTCGCCCGGGCTGCCCCGCTCCGCCTGCGGCCGCACAGCTCCTCCATGCCCCGCGCCCCACAGGAATGAATCCGGCCGCGCTGCTCGCTCCGCCCCGCCCCGCGGAGCTGTCTGCACCCGCCCTCCCAGGCCGTTCGGGATGCAGCGGCTGCCGCGGCCGATGGTGTAATGGGCTGCAGGCCCGGGGGCCGGACAAGCCAGTGCACTGCTTCACATTACTGACGCCGCAGCCGCGCCATTGGGTCGAGGGAGGGCGGCGGCCGCCGCCAGCAACCGCCTAGGGGCGGGACAGGGCAGGGCGGCGGGGGCGGGGCGGCGGGGAGGGGGCGGGGCCTGCGCGCGCTCCAAGAAGGATGCGCCTGCGTGCTACGGGAAAGGTGGGGAGGGGCGGGGGAGGCGCCCCCCCCCCGAGAGCGCGCTCCGGAAAATGCGCCTGCGTGCTACGGAAGGGGCGGGGCTCCCCGAGAGGGGGCGGGGACCTGAGAGGGCTACCCGAAAGACGCGCCTGCGTGCTGTTGAGGGGCGGGGCACCCTGAAGGGAGGCTGGGGCGCCCCCTCGAGAGCGCCAAGGAGAATGCGCCTGCGTGCTGCGGGAGAGGCGGGGCGTCCTGGGTGGAGGAGGCGAAGGCGGGAGACGAAGACGCGCCTGCGTGGTACGGGGAGGGGCGGGGCCGCGCCGTCTAGCCTTTAGCGGGTCTCCCTGACTGAGAAGCCGTGGGGATGTCGCGTGTTCAGTCTTTTCCTGGTTCCCCTCCGCGCTCCCCGGAAGTCTCGGAGTACAGCTTGGGAACACCCTGTCTTACTATCCCACTCACCGGAACGTCAGACTCATCCCTTCTGTCCATCTGTCTGTGAGCTGAGAATATACCGAGCTTGTCCAAACTCCAGACAAACATTCCCGAAAGTGAAACTCGTTCTGCAGCTGGCCAAACGTGATTCCTTTTTTTTTTTAATGGCTACTGAAAGACATGAATATTATGTACGAAGACCGGCAAAAAACCAACGAGGTCTAGTTCTTGAATTCTGAATAATAAAACCAAAAAAATCAAAGAAAACTAAGGAAAGTGAATGGAACGGATTAACAGCAGGAAATAAGCTTATAGAGCTCATTGCCCAAGGGAATGGGTATATATATATATACCCAAGGGAATGGGTATATATATATATATATATACCCAAGGGAATGGGTATATATATATATATATATACCCAAGGGAATGGGTATATATATATTTACCATCAGATCCTCAAGTATGAAGTTAGTCAAACTTGGTAATGCTGGTCTTTAATCCCAGCACTGGGGAAGCAGACACAGGTAGATTTCTTTAAGTTCAAGGCCAGCCTGATCTCCATAGCAAGTTCCAGGCCAGCAAGAACTACAAAATAAGACCCTATGTCAAAAACAAAACAAACAAAAACAAGTGTGATTAATACTACTACGAAGACAATCTAAGACAGATGATCCACATAGAAAAATTAAGAGGATAGGTCTTCGTTTCATATGCTTGACCCAATGAAGGCTAACTTCATGAAATAGCCTCTCATGTAAGATGATGTAAATAAGTTTACAATAAGATGATGTGAAAGTTTACATAGTTGCTGCTCTGAGTGTGTATCCCGTAGGGTTTCATTTTGTTTGTTTTGTTTCTTGAGACAGGGTTTCCCTGTGGAGCCTTGGCTCTCCTGGAATTCCCTCTGTAGACCAGGCTGGCCTTGAACTCACAGAGATCCGCCTGCTTCTACCTCCCGAGTGCTGGAATTAAAGACATGTGCCCCCAGTGTCTGGCTCCTCCATAGAATTCTTACAAGATAGGCAGACTCTTAGTTTTAAGGCCAATTCAGGTTTCTGAACCTTCAATTTATGTCTATACTGTGTTCTAAAACCTATGTGCTGGTAGGGAAAAGCATCCAATGCATCTTGCTAGTTCACTTCCCAGATCTCTTCTCCGATAGCTTCATCTTTCCCAGTTCATTTAAAAAAAAAAAAAAAAGGACAGGCATACCTTTTACTCGCTGAGAATTGTAAAAGAAAGAAAGAAGGAAAGAAAGAAAGAAAGAAAGAAAGAAAGAAAGAAAGAAAGAAAGAAAGAAAGAAAAAGAAAGAAAGTGATGCACTACTATGGAATGCAAGAACCTTGAGGAACTTTGTCAATTCTTTATCAGTTGAAAATATTGGGCTGAATTAAGAAATTGTCTAGTAACGGGTAACAAATTATCTTGTTAAATGACACCCAAATAGTTGCTTTCAACAATATATGTTATAAATCACAGGAAATGGGTATTCATGCTACTTCTTAGAAAGTTAGGTCAATCTGCCATACCACAAAGGGAATGTTGCCTCCTGCAAAATGTCACTTGATGTTTCTGTTTTGTTTTCATTCTTGCTAGCACAGTATATGTAAAATGATACAGCAAAGTTTCTCAGACTCATCTGGTCATCCTTTTGTTTTGGGTTTCTGTTTTGTTTTGTTTTGTTTTCTGTTTGGTCTATATGATCTTTAATTGGTAGCATATTTCGTCCACATTATTCTGAGAATTTTCAATTATTTAGATCCCCCAGCAGCTTTTGTTTGAACCAGGAGACTCAACGAAGCAATCTGCACAGTACTGCTTAACTTTGTTAACGAGGTATAATTTGGGGATAGGACAGATGAATCAAAAATATCTCTAGTTCTTAGTAACTAACTGGGCAACGGACCAATTTTGAAAAACATGAAAGGCACCTACTTTCCTGATTTCAAGAAATTGATAGTTTGAAGGCTTGGGGTAAATTTAGTGATAGAACAGTTCATTACCTGGCATGCATGAGGTCCTGGCTTTGATCCACGGAGCTGAGGGAGGGGAGAGCTGAAAGGTGGGGGTGGGTGAAAACTGATTGTGGGCTATTTCTAGCTATAAACAAACCAATGCGAGCCAGGCATAGTGGAGCATGCCTTTAATCCCAGCACTTGAGAGGCAGAGGCTTTCAAATCTGTGTGAGCTGGACGCCAGCCTGGTCTACATAGTGAGTTCTAGGATAGCCAGAGCTGCATAGTAAGACCCTGTCTAAAGATAGATAGATAGATAGATAGATAGATAGATAGATAGATAGATAGATAGATAATCAATGCAAAATATGTACATGAACAAGAGTGAGAGCCCACAACTCGAAGCTTCTAACCTTATACTGAGGCAAATCTGGGAAGGAGATGATGGGAAGGTGACTCTTAAATGACTAGTGGGAACAGCCCCAGCTGCAAGGCACGAGAAGTAGAGACGCAATACTGAAAGCAGAGAGCAAGAGACCCCTTGATGTGGTCCCTTCTCCGTGTCTTCTTCCTCTCCACGCAGTGGTCCCCCAGCTACCTTCTGAATGCACCGAAGTCCTGAATCCCCTCCCTCAAGTACATCCTACTGACCCATTTCTTCTCTCTGTAGCTTAACCCAAATTCCCATTCTCTCCATGCTGCTGATCTCTCGTAGTTTTGAGGAGTGCAGTCTGATTAAAGAACTTATGAACCCCAAATGACCTTGAAATTATAGAAATAAGCAGGGCAGAATTCTTTTAGAAGTGAGAATTCTGGGGTCCCCTTTTAGATTTTGGTTTTGTCTCTAAATCCCTGAATGATATAAGACAAAACAGGTAACAACAGGTTGGTCACCAGATTCTGATAATTTCTCTTGGCGCTGACTCTACCTTTGGTATGGTGCTATCACTTTCTCATTACGGTGTGGTAGAAATCTTGTGTCATAAAAGGACCTGCCTCTTTCCTTTGCTGTCTTACTGCTCGAGGCTGCCACAGCCCCAACTCTAGCTCCCTAGGAGTAAACGGTGAGAAAGCATCTTCAACTTCAGGCCCCAGCCTGCCCCAAGATGGTCCAGCCTTTCTGCCATCCGATCTCGGGTTTCTCCAGAGGGCTGAAGATGCACTTGGTGACCGGGGCTCTGTTCTTGATAGCTTAAAGGAGTTGCCTCCTAAAGTAGGGAAGGAGGAGAGGTTGAGAGAGAGAGAGCCAGCCGGAGCCACTCCCAGATACAAGGCTACTATCAGGACAGACACCTGCCAGCACACTGAGAACTGCTAGAAAAGATTTCCGGGTGTCCATGACCTTGGCTGCAGCTTGAACCCCAGTCCTCCCTCCTTCCTGATCTCTGGCCTTCCATGCCTGTGCCACCAGGGCTAGCGCCAACCATGCCAGGAATTCCATAGCCTCGGCTCCATTCTAGCTGGCAAGAGAGAGGCAGAGGTTGTCTAGTCTCAGCATCTGTTCGTCAGATCTCATTTGCTATGCAGTCTGACTGACCACATCTCTCACAAACGCCTCATAATCACATTTCCGCTGTTTGCCAAGTCCTCATAAAGTGGAAACTCTGCCTCCACTTCCTGCAGCAGAATTGGCCGCTGCATTACTGCTCCCTGGAAATTCAGACCCACTAGTTCTGAATGTGCATGTTTTAATAGAACTAAAAAAAAAGTGTGCATTTTTAATAAATTCTAGAAATAATTCTTATGCCTGCTAAGTTTGAGGCCCATGGCCTATGTAAGATCACTGCCCCTATTTTTCTAAAGAAGAGACGTCATTTCTGTGAACCCCAGTCCCTTGATTGGTCGCTGTGGGTGTCAGTCATGATTCCTTCTTATTAAGATAGTAGCTGATGAGAAGGACGGAAAATTCTAGGAGTGCTGTAGAGTTCCCTTTTCTGTCCTCAGAGACACGGGCTTTCTGGATGATTGACTACCCCATCAATGTTGTGAGATTGCCCCTGAGCCAGTGTGGTGGTTTGAATAAGGATATCCCCTATTGGCTCATAGATTTGAATGCTTAGTCACCAGGGAGTGGGACTGTTTGATAGGATTAGAAGGATTAGGTGATGTGGCCCTGCTGGAGGAAGTGTGTCACTGAGGGTGGGCTTTGAGATTTCCAAAGCTCATGCCAGGCCCCCTCTTACTCTTTCTGCCTGTGGATCAACGGCTTCCCCAGCACCATGCCTGCCACCACACTCCCCACCATTATGACAACGGACAAAGCCTCTGAAACTGTAAGCAAGTCCCAATTAAATGCTTTCTCTTATACGAGTTGCCTTGGTCATGGTGTCTCTTCACAGCAATAGCACAGTGACTGAGACAGTGAGTTTATTAGCTTATGGCCTGATGAGACACCCTAAATGTGGTACTCCAGTCCTGAGTTTTCTGCCATCACCCAGATGAATGTCAGATGAGGCCAGACCACTATCAGTTGCAAACAGACCGTTAGAAAAAAGTCAGATCTTTTGTGGTCTATCCAGGTAGTCTATCAGGTCCTACACAATGAATTCTTACTGCCTCCCCTCCCTGAGTCTTGAACACTTCTAGGCCTTGTCCAGGCCCTGGGGAGAATGCCTGCTACAGAGGCCCTGTTGCCCATCCTTAAATGCTTGACCAATCAATCCTCTGGCGCTTCTTTCAGAGCCTTCTAGATCAACTTGCCTTGCAAATTTTAGCTTCTTTGTTTTCACATCCTTCTCCAATTCTATACTTAATTTCAAAGTTGCTTACCCAGACTGAAGAAATGCTCAGTGGGAGAACACTTGCCTAACATGGGCAAAGCCCTGGGTGCCATCTCCAGCACTGAGAAAAGCAAAGACAAAGTTGAAAAGCAAAAGAAACAAAAAACAAAAAACAAAAACAGAGCTATCTTCCCACATACCACTAATACGATGCCCACACACACACACACACAGGAGCTCCTAGCCACCTCCTCATACACTCAGCTTGGAAGCCTTCTTCCCATCATGTGGTTGGGATGAATCATTATTGATGCTGTGCCCTCTACAAGATGACTACCCCAAATTCTAGAACTCCTTCACTGCCCTAGGTGCTCGCAGCTCTAGGATCATCCTGCCATCCCTCCCCTCAGTGGAAGCCACGACATCTCCAGTGTGGAATTCTGTAAGATGATTCTATCCCAGGATCAGCTCCATCTCATCCCCAATCCCTCTGACTTCCTGAGCATCTAGCACAGTGGTTCCCAACCTTCCTAATGCTATGACTCTTTAATACAGTTCCTCATGTTGTGGTGACCCCCAACCATAAAATTATTTTTGTTGCTACTTCATAACTGTAATTTTGCTACTGTTATGAATCATAATGTAAATATCTGTGTTTTTCAATGGTCTTAGGTGATCCCTGTGAAAAGGTCATCTGACCTTCAAGGGGTCGTGACCCACAGGTTGAGAACCACTGATCTAGAGACTGTATTCACATTCTGTACCTCCTGTTCCATCTTAGGTTCTTCCTACACAGGCCCAGCATGTTTTGCTGCTGACCTCTCTTAAGACTTCAGCAGGGTCTCTTTCTCTCCCCTCCAAGTCCTACCTACCTCTGGCTTCTTTCTCCTGCTGTTGTAATATACTTTATTCTTACACCAGCCTGACCTCAACCCTAATAGTAGGGAACTTCCTCTTGACTTTTTTTGCTGAAGCCAAGCAGAACGCATTTTTGAACTCCTAGCATTTCTGGTTGGAAAATCCCTTGCCCATTGTTTTCTGTCTGAGGCTGCTGTGCCTTCTTGATAAGAACGGCTCCTGTCCAGTCCTCCCACTGCCATTGTTCTCCACTACATGGATAGTAAGGAGGCTTCATGCCAAGTCTTGGCCTTGCTTCCTGCCCAGAGTAGCTTCTCATATGTCCAGTCCAGTCTTAATTCACAATTCTTACTTGGAGAGTCAATCTTGAGTGTATTCTTCGTGCAGCCTCTCAAGGAGTCATCTAAAGACTGACATTTCAGAGATCTGTAAAATAGTCCTAAGGGTCTCCCTTTGAGAAGCCTGGAATACATCCTCAGGAGCAGGTTAGATGATGTGTCTTTGAAACTGAGGGTTGCTGGGCATCCATTGTACCTGGACTTGGTTCAATCAGGTTACCATTATTTATTTTCATTAAATCAGTTAATTAGTATTGCTATTCTAAATAGTAAAGCACTTTTCCATATCCTTTAGACATCTAATCTAAGGATTAGAAATGTCCCTCGCCTTCTGAGTCCCTATTAAAAATAGCCCTTTGATTGTTCATTAGTGAAGTCAAGCATCTTTCATCCACGCATCTGTCTATCTGTTCACTCACCAGTCAGCCACTCATCTGCATGTGTGTGGTGTTAAGAGTTGAACTCAATGCCTTGCACACAGCAGGCAAGTATCCTACCACTGGGCTGTAACCCCAGTCCTCCTTTTACATTTATTTTAAGACAGGAGTTCACTAAGTCGTCCAGACTAAACTTGAACCTATTCTGTGTTCTAGGTGGGCCTTGGACTTGTGATCCTCTTGCTTCACCCTGCTGGGTAGCTGTGATTACAGCCCTGTGCTACAGCACCCAACTTCATTCTATCAACGGACATTGATTGCTGGCTCTGTGTATCGCCCAGTGAGGAGCCTGGGAACACAGTATGCGTGAGCAAGATCATGCTGTACATGTTCTACTGGGGCATTTGAAGCTTTGCATGTGGGCGGGGTTAGGGTAGAGGAAGAAGGCTTCCAGAGGCAGTGCTGACTAAGCAGAAGCTGAAGGGCAAGAGGATGTTTTCGCTGACAAAGAGAGGAAGAAGTAGAGAAACACCCCAAGGCAAGAGAGGGACTGGCTTTAGGAACTGAAGAAGCCGCAGCATGAGTATCAGCATACATCTGCAATCCCAGCACTGGGAGGTGGAGTCAGGTGGATCAGGACTTCAAGGCCATCCTTGGCTACATAGTAAGTTTGAGGCCGTTCTGGGCTACATAAAACCCTGTCTCAAATACACACACACACACATACACACACACACACATAACCACCAGAAAAACGAAACCCCCATAGCTGAAAGACACTACTCATGGCTGGATAATACTAGGTACCAGGGAAGTAGTGGGAATGGAAGGCAGAGAGTTTTCGAAGCAGGCTGGCCATGAAATTCATGAAACATCTTAGGAATTCACCTAAGCCTGAGTGACAGGGCAGGGCAGACCTGGCTTCTGCTATCCTTGATGGCATCACACAAAAATCACCTTTCCACTTTACTCAAAGTCAGCAGACACAATGCTGGAATCTGCTTAGCTAAGTCATGGGCTCCACGGCCACCAGATCACAAAGCTTTTATAGATCTCAAAGTTGGCCTTTGAACAGAGAGTTTTTAAAAAAATGTAATTTGCCTTTATTACATCTCAAAAAATAAAACTGAAACAAAAGCAATAATGTACACACCCAACTAATCCAGTGTGTATATACAGCAGGTTCCGGCAGTAGAAGCCTGTTTGTCCTGACCAGAAGAGCCCTGCCTGTTACAATTCTTCATCTTGATACTAGAATAAACAGCACTTCTCAGGGTGTGTTTGTCTTAGTAAAAATCACCAGCTTGGATCCCCAGGTTACCACACTGTGAAATCCCCACCTGCTGTTCCTGGGAAATCAGGAAGCTGCTACAATCCTGAGTGAAATGATACTAACGTTGGCTAAGTACAATACTCTGGGCAGTGCCCTGCTTCCTTATCTAGGGAAGAAAGAAAGAAAGAAAGGCCTAATTTTTTGAAACCTCTTCTGGAGGGGTAAATGGATCAATGGAAGAGTAACTTTGCCCAATATAGGCTTCCTAAGTCGGCTTCGACTTTCTTGGTACTCTTATTATTGCTCTTGGAGTCATTTATTTATTTTATTTTATTGGAAGCATTGGGGCCTAGGAGTAAACTATAGCCTTTGAAACTGTACCCCAGTAACTCTCAGCCTTACAGTCATCCCCCTTTCAAGTGCAAGTGTCATCTGTGAATAAACTATCTATTGCTCTAAGTCAAATTAAGATTCGCTAGATAGATCTATCTTGTCTACCTAATTAAATGAGCCATGGATAGCGGAGAGTAGAGTTTTCTCTCACTGAAGACAGCAGAAATCAGTGGAAGCAAGAGAGGCATTGACCTTGAAGGAGGGTCTCCTTCTAGCATCAAAGGATTCTGATACTACTATGTTGGAAGAGGGCCCATAAGAAGGAATGGCCTTGAGTAGAAATTGGTGTCTGACTGACAGCATTGAGGTGGACACAAGGAACTAAGTGGACAGCACAGATGAGGCTGGAAAGAGATTCTTCCTCACTCGTGCCTTTAGAGGAGAATGTAGGCAGCTGATGCTTGACCTTAGTCTTCTGTAACTCCAGGCAAGGGACCCAGCCCTGCTTTGCCAAACTTGAACCAACAGAACTGTAAAGAATGAATGGGCATCGTTACAGTTCACAAAGTTTGGGGCTGATGTCAATCATTGGGGTAAAGCAGTGATCTGTAGCAGTCTTGCTCTGTGAGATCCACACAGCAAGAGAAAACAAATACATTGATTGGCTATGTTTAAAAAACAATATGCCTTTGTGTAACTGAAGCCAATTTACTAATTAAATCACCAATGACTTACTGTGCTATTAGTTGTTAACGATTCAGCCACTATCAATTTACATAGCCCTGCCTTAAGTGACCACAGAACTGGGATGGTTGGTGCAGCAGGAGGAGGAGGTGTGGACAAGATGCATGGGTGCAGGAAGGCCAAGAAAAATGTCAAGGTGAGCCCACTAAGACAGAGCAGGCCTGTGAAATGACCGTGGAGTCAGTCTGAGAATACTGGGATCCAAAATCAGATATGCAGGAAGCAAGCGATCTCTGCATGCCAAGAGGGGATTGGAAGCTAGCCACCACCCACTGAAGTCAGAGTGTTCAAAGATCAGCCTTGAGATGAGGATCGTAACACACCTTGGGTGGCTTCAACAGACAGAAATTGAAAGAATTCCTTTTCCATTAAATAATGGTTCTTCAAGTGTGGTTACTATTCTTGCTGTCTCAGCAGCATGTGGGAGCTTAGAGAGGCAAATTCCTGAGCCCTAGAGACTCAAATATCCATGGGGGGTGTGGCTTGGTAACCTCTGTTCTAACATGCCCTGTTGGTCATTTTCATATGCAATAACATTTGAGAACCGCAGTGATAGTGTTTTCACACTTACTGCTTGCTAATGAGCAACCCGAGAGCCACAGAGTCATGAGGCTATCCAAGACCCAGTTTCTATTCCCACATGGGAGTCTCCCCAACAGGACATGTCACTGGACCAACAGCCTCGAGTTTTGATATCTGCATATCTTGGCTTTCATCCCAGGCATATTCTAAAGCAGGTTACTTTTGAGTTGCATATATTAATAAAAATTTAAGAGTATCAGTTAAAATCGATTATAAATTATTACTGAAGGAACAAGACCCAGTGGAATATGATCCAGAAGAGGAGAAAACTAATTGTAAGTAATTTGCTAAATCTGTTCACCAAAGAGGGAAAAAAAAAGCAGTAGGAGATTCTAACCTGAACACTGAAGTCACTCATGCCTCTCACAGGAAAGATAAAATGATTTTAGGATGCGAGTGTTTGTATAGGATGAAAAATGAAAGAAATTGCTTTTGTAACCAAATCAAATCAACCATCAATAGAAGTAAGAGTTTTGCTCCCTCTATACTTACCGTTACCCTATTTCTGCAGAGCCAAACAGCACTGGCCCTTTGGTCTACATATCACTCTCATTCATTGTTAATGATAGAGATATATCTGATAAGTAAACCATTGGGTGATTTTGTAACTGTGCAAACATCGCAGAATGTACAGTGAAGTATAATGCATACAGAACCCAAAGCATGGGTGCTTCCTTCCATCAAGCAGCATGTGCCATACAAAATCATATGTGCTGCTGGCAGAAGAGTAAGTATGGTTCAACCAGTGTCATCATTAAGCATGAGAAGTTTACCGTAAAATTATATGACTACAATGTCACTAGATGTATTAGCTTTCTATCACTATGACAAGATGTCTGAGATTAACAACTTAAAGGATATTAAAATCTATGAAGCTGGGCATGGTGGCACATGTCTTTACTCCCAGCACTCAGGAGGCAGATGGAGCTCTGTGAGTTCAAGGCCAGCCTGATCTACATAGTGAGTTCCAGGACAGCCAGAGCTACACAGTGAGATCTTATCTTGAAATAGCAACAACAAAGGTTCGTTTTGAGTTTTGGTTTTAGAGATTTAGTATGTAGTCATTTGGTCAGGTTGCTTTAAGGCAAGGCAGTAGGTCATGGCAGAAACCCATGAGAGAGGAAAATGGTTTGTTTACCTCATGGTGACCAGGAGGTGGAGACTGGAGCCAAAGACAAAATACACTCTTTGAAAGCTTGACAACCTATTGTTGCAGAGAAGTTGTGGTTGTAGGAATATTAGGCAGCTGGTTATCTTGAGTCCACACTCAGGCAGTAGAAAGCAATGGAACTGCTCTTCAGCTCGCTGCTTCCTTTTCCTCAGTCCAGGATCCCACCCATGGATTGTGCCATCTAGACTTAAGACCCATCTTTTTCTTTTTAAGATTTATTATGTATACAATGTTCTGCTTGCGTGTATCCCTGCATGCCAGAAGAGGGCACCAGATCTCATTACAGATGGTTGTGAGCCACCATGTGGTTGATGGGAACTGAACTCAGGACCTCTGGAAGGGCAGCCAGTGCTCTTAACCTCTGAGCCATCTCTCCAGCCCAAGACATGTCTTCTACCTCAACTAGATCTAGAAACTCCCTTACAGACATGCCCAGAAGTTTGTTTCCATGGTAATTTTTTAACATAATTCTTTATTGATTCTTTAGGAATTTCACCATCATGTACCCCAATCCCACTCACCTCTCAGTCCCTTTGTATCTGCCCCTCACCCATCCCTGCAGTATGCCCCCACAGATTAATTAAAAACAAAACAAAGCCGGGCGGTAGTGGCGCACGCCTTTAATCCCAGCACTCGGGAGGCAGAGCCAGGCGGATCTCTGTGAGTTCGAGGCCAGCCTGGACTACCAAGTGAGTTCCAGGAAAGGCACAAAGCTACACAGAGAAACCCTGTCTCGAAAAAACCAAAAAAAAAAAAACAAAAAAACAAAAAAACAAAAAACAAAAACAAAAAAAAACCCCAAAAAAAACCAAAACAAAAACAAACAAACAAACAAACAAACAAACAAAAAACTGACGTTGCTCCTCATTTTTCCAACACCTTTTCCTTCATCCTAGTGGCATCAGGAGCTGCAGTGTTTGAGCAGTCTACCCTTTTGTCCAGTCAGGCCCACCCACAACATGTTCATTGCAATGAGTCATTGGTCTGGTTCAAGGCCTCTGACACACCATCACTGCTATCCTCACTGAATCTCCTCTTGGTTATCTTGCTGTTGCCCCAAGTCATGGAGCTCCTGCAGGCATCATTCCACAGGACCAGTCCCTTCTAGCAGGTCATAGATGGGGTAGATGTTAGAGTGGGCCACCCCAAGGCCCAGGATGTAGGTCTGGGTGGTAGCTGAGCTGGTCTGTCTGAGCCATTGGGATCACCCCCTCAAGCAAGGGACAGAGCCAACTGTCCTAGGCCCATTCTACCAGGGCTAGCTCTTCTACACCCATGGTTAGGGGTGGAGCCATCTCCCATGAGTGCTGGGTGGGGGCAGCTCTCCCTTGAGGGGATAGGCCAGCTCTCCTACTGCAGTGCCCATGAGGACATACTGCCTCCAATCAAGCCCCTTCCTTCTTAAAATTTCTATCACTATTCTACTGCCAGTTCAGCCATGAATCCATTAATAGATTAATCCATTGGAGAAATTAGAGCCCTCGCAATCCAATTACCTCCCCAGAGCCCATCTCTGAAAGTGCTACCCTGGGTACCAACCCCTCAGCACCTAAGTCTTGGGGAAACACTTTCTATCCAAACCCCATACCACTGGGCAGTCAGAAATTTTCAGCTCTACTATACATCTTTTGTATTTATTTATTCAGTGTGTGTGGGGGTGGGGGGTGGGAAGAGGAGTGAACACATGTAACATGGTGGACTGTGGACTCAGTTTGCTCCTTCTGCCCTTCACGTGGGTTCTGGGGATCGAACTCAGGTTGTCAGGCTTGCTTTGCAAGCACCTTTACCTGCTGAGTCATATCTCACTGGTCCTCTGTTGTGGGGATTTAACAAGGCAACTCCACGTAGTTAAAAAGGAGGTTTATTTTGGGGTAACTTACAGCCAGTAAAGGGGTTGGTTATAGGATCAGGGAGAGGTGAGGTGCAGTCCAGCGGGGTTCTCTGGAGAACTCAGACTTGGTCTTCCATTTAGCATCCAGGATCACGAGGAACTAAGAGGCAGTTAGTAAAACACTAGCAACAGAAAGTGCCTAACAACAAGTTATTGTCATCTTCATTGACGTTTTCTGTGCGTAATTTTTTAGTTTGTAGCTTCTGGTCATTAGTAAGGTGCAACCACACGGTGGCTCACAACCATCTGTAATGAGATCTGGTGCCCTCTTCTGGCATGCAGGTGTTGTGGCCTTGTCACAAGAACCCACCCCATCTGCCCACCCCCACCCCCACCCCCACCCCGGAGCAAGACCACCACAGAGCCTATATCTGATGCAAAACACAAAGGGGTTTATTGAAAACAAGCAAGCTCGGGCTTGGTCCGTCCAGCACACTGGCTAGCCAGGTGAAGGAGGATGGCCCTGAGCTCTCAGGGTGAGGGGTTTTTAAAGGGAAAAACCCGCAAACAGGGTGGTACACACCTTGGCATCATATGATTGGGTGAGGGTGTATAACCTTTGAATTTACTGGTTGGGGGTTACAGTTATCATTTTTGGGCAGGCCTGGACAAGTCCCAGGCTCTGTCTTTGAGATGCCGTGGAGGCTGGCTGGCCTTGCACATACTGACTGTGGGGGCTGACTAAGTGGCCTAGGCTCTGTCCTTGAGCTGCCATGGAGGCTGACTGGCCTCACATGTTCACACTGATCCGTGACGTAGCTCTAAGTTGGTGAGGGGTCCCAGACAGTAAACAACTGGCTGAACCTTGAGTGGTCAGAGCATGTGCAGAAAGGGAGCTACTGCAAGGACTGTGTCTTTTTTTTTCACGGCTCTCCCAGAAACTGCTTGCTCAAGTCTCAGGAAACTGAAATTGAGGCCTGTTCTCTGAGAGAAGACTGAGCAGCCTGTTATGGCATCTGCTTGGTCCTTTCACAGGCACATATACAAGCTGAATACTGCATAAATAATAAAGAAAAATTTAAAAAAACCATTCTGATTATAGGTTTAAGGTAAGCAGGGCATGGTGGCACATACCCATAATCCTACCCCTCAGGAGGCAGAGGCCACCTCTGCTTGAGTTTGAAGCCACCCTGGACCTCATAGTCAATTCCAGGAAAGCCTGGGCTACAGACCCTGTCTCAAAAAAGCAAATAACAACAGCAAATCTAACCGTGCATAGTTTTCACTTAGTGCTTTTTGACTATTAAAAAGCTTGAGGAAAAATATGGGGAAATAGGTGATAATATGCTGGTAGGAAAGTAAACTTGGCAGGCAAACCTGATGATCTGAGATGGATCCCTGGAACCCACAACGGAAGGAGAGAACCAACTTCTGAAAGTTGTCAACCGACTCCCACATGTGTGCTATGGTGTATGCCTGCACACACACACACACACACACACACACACACACACACACACACAATAAGATAAAATTTATAATATGAAACTGCACAAACACTTTTTTCTCTTCCTTTCTTTTCCACAGGGTCTCTTATATGCCAGGCTGGACTTGAACTTGCTATATCACCAAGGATGAGTGGAAAGTCTTATCTTTCTGCCTCCACTTCCCAAGTGCTGTGATTTCAGGTGTGCATCCCCGTGTCCGGATGGTACTGAGGATCAAAACCAGGGCTTTGCACATCTAGACAAGTGCTCTAGCCACTGAACTCACCCAGCTAAATGCCCAGGAACCTGCAGATTCCTGTCATTTGCTAATAAGCCTCCCTATTCATTCACTCTGGTGTAAGATGACTCAGAACTTCCTGTGTTTGAAGAGAAAAGGAGAGGTGCTAAGTTAGGTGAAGGAAATCGCTCTCCAAAACAGTTCTCATTAATGGCAGGAAGGACGGAGGTGTGAAGGAGTGTGGATGTAGGAGCAAACAGTTGTGAAGCCCGAGTACGTTGAAGAAAAGGCAAGAACAACAATCTGATTTTGTGACTTCACAAGCTAACCTGTTGGGGTTTAGTCAAGTGATTTTCATGACCCAAGTTATTAATTAAAGGCTTCTTTAAATGATACTTTCCTTAATTCAAACTCAATGTGTTAATTCGTAGTGGGGGTTACCAAATACAATGTGTGTGTGTAAACAATGTTCTTATCCAGGTATTAATAGTCAAAAATCTAATAAACTTTTCACTTAGCCCTCATAAGAAACACCAGGCTCATGGGCAAAATTAGCTCTTGGCTTGCTCCTTGGCTTAAGGACATCAAGTACTTGGCAGCTTTGAAATCTCCTCTTTGCTCTTTGAGCTACCATGAGGAAGGTGTAGTCCTGTGCTGTGACGGTGTGATAGGTGACCTGCCACCGTGAAGAGAAGGAAAGTTACAGAGGCTGCGTTGACTGCCAAAGTCAACACACTGGATCCCACCTCCCAGCAAGAGTCATAGCAACAGTTTCCTCCACGCCCCGTGACAAGCCCCATTCAGTCATAGATAGCCCGATTCCACCCAAAGCTGGACATGGGTTAGCCTAGCTCAGCAGGGTGGTATGTCGTTCCTTAAACCACATGAAGATTTTTGTTATTGTTTTTACCTCTGGGCCTCAGTTCAGTCTCTTCCCCATAATGAGCACCTTCAAATCGATTTGATCTCCTTTTCTTCAGAGCACTCTGTTAGGCAGAGATATGGCTTGGCAAGATCTTATCGACAGGTAAATCTTGGATTTGTGTCTTAGTTACGTTTGGGTTGCTGTGATAAAACACCATGACACAGGCAATTTACGGAAGAAAGAGTTTATTTTGGCTTATGGTTCCAGAGGGCTACGGTTCCTGAGGGCAGAGAAGAGGCATGGTGGCTGGAGCAGGAAACAGAGAGCTCACATCTTCAAGCCACAAGCACAAGGCACAGAGAAATCAAACTGGAAATGGTATGAGCCTTTAAATTCTCAAAGCCCACTTGTGGGGACATACTTCCTCCAACAAGACCACAAACCTCCTCCCCAATCTCCCCAAACAGTGCTATCAACTGGGGACCAAGTGTTCAAATGGTTAAGACTATGGGGGACATTTCTCATTTAAACCAACACAACTTGCTACCAGGAGACACAATAATTGTGCTTTTGGGTTTGAAAGAATGGCCCCTACCGCCACCAACCAGGCTCAGAGTTTTGGCTTGGAGCTGTAGTGAGATGGTGTGAGAGTTTAAGGAAGCTGTTTCTGAAGATAGCAGCAGATGCCCCATGAAGTCAGGAGGGTTCAGCCTCACCCCAAGGCCTTGGGATTTACAAAGGCAAAGTCAAGGGCTAAGATAAACAGCACTGTCTTGTCCTGGGAAAGCCCCAGCACCAAGTTGTTGAATTGGAAGATAAGATAGGACAGCAAGGAGCAAAGGGGCCCCATGACTGTTCTTCCTGCAACTCAAGGGAGTCAGTCAACTTCTACTCACTCCTAAGGGAGACAACTTCTCCGGGCTGAGCACCATAAAAGACTAAATCAAATGGATTATAGCCCATCTCCCCAAATACAAACATGTGCAGTTAATCCACAAAGCCGAGCTGAAGGCATCCTACCTGAGCTACTCTTCCCCTGAGTGGCTCCAAGACTAGTACTCCTATACTCCATTTCTCTGCGTTCCTAGTTGATGGCCCAACTTTCCCGATTTGCTAGATGTGTGCGACCCCGCTGAGGCACCGTCCTTGCTACCAGCTTTCTCCGTGCAAAATTCCACCACTAATAACCAGCTTGCACACCCCTGGCAGATCGGGGGGCTGCTCTCTCTCACCAGTGCAGCTATATATACCTCACTTGCAAAGAAGGCCCAGTAGTGTCTCCTTTGTTTTAAATCTGTCCCCTACAAGCAGCAATGATTCTAAGAATAGGGTTGTGGGTAAGATGAAACACATTCTTCTTCCCCTCTTCCCCCTCCCATGTTGTGGGTTAAATGTGTTAAATAAAGGTAGTGCTAGTAGCATGGATATAGTGTGTGTGAGTGTGTGTGTGCGCGCTTTCATGTTGGTTAGTTTGGGGTTTGTTTTTTTTGTTTGTCAACTTGACACAAGTGTCATGTCATCTGGGAAGAGGGACTCTGAATTGAAAAATGCCTGTAGGGAAATCTGTGGCGTATTTTCTTGGTTAATGATTGATGTATGAGGGCCCAGCCCACTGGGGGCGGTGCCACCCTTGGGCAGGTGCTCCTGGGAGATATTAAGAAAGGTAGTTGAACATGAGCCTGGAGAGCAGAAGCAATGTTCCTCTGTGGTTCTGCTTCAGTGTTTGACTCCAGGTTTCTGCCTTGGGTTCCTGCCCCAATATCTCTCAGTGATGGACCTGTGACCTGGGAGTCGTGAGATGAAATAAACCCTACTTGGTATTAGTCAGTGCTCTGTCCCAGCAACAGATAGCCAGCTAGGACAACGCGTGAGCCACTCAACCGTCCTCGAGTGACTCTTTCTTGTGGGTAATGTCTTTATTTTTAGAGAAGGACCCTGAGATTCAGTAAGGTTTATAGATGGCTGACTACATGTGTGAACACCCAAAATTCCAAGGTGGAAACTCAGTCCACAGTATGATGGTGTTACAAGGTCAGCCTTTGAGAGAGTGTTGGGGGGGAAAGAACTCTGCCCCTAAGAATAGGACTCAAAAAAAAAATAGGACTCATGTCCTGACTAAAGAGACTTCCTCTGTTTCCTCTTCTTCCATATGAGGATGCAGCAAGAAGGTGCCATCTGCAGAGAATTGGTCCTCACCAGACACCAAATCTGTTAGTGCCTTGTACTGGCTAGTTTTGTGTCAACTTGACGTAAGCTAGAGTCATCAGAGAGGAAGGAGCCTCAGTTGAGAAAATGTCTTCATGAGATCCAGCTGTAACGTGTTTTCTCAATTAGTGACCAATGGGGGAGGGCCCAGCCCATTGTTGATGGTGCCATCCCTGGGCTAGTGGTCCTAAGTTCTGTAAGAAAGCAGGCTGGGCAAAGCCAGGGGAAGCAAGCCCGTAAGCAGCATCCCTCCATGGCCTCAACATCAGCTCTTGCCTCCAGGCTCCTGCCCTGTTTGAGTTCTTGTCCTGACTTCTTTTGGTAGTGTACAGCATGTGAAAGTGTAAGCTGAATAAACTCTTTCCTCTCCAGCCTCAGGGTGTTTCGTCACATCAGTAGAAACCCTAAGACGTCCTTGGCCCCGGATTTCTCAGGCTTCAGAACTGTGAGCAATCTTTTCTGTACAGACTGTCCAGTCTGAGGAGTTCTGTTATAGTGGCCCAAGGACACAGCAGTGGTCCTCTGTGTAGCTTTCTTGGCCCTCATCCATGTTTTAATGTTAGTTTCAGCAAAGTTCTACTAACTGCCGCATTTTAATGATGATTGAGCTAACACTTAAAACATTTAGCTTTCAGATCCAAATTTTGTTTAATTAAAAAAAATACTCTGTGTGTCTTAAAATAAAGCTATTTCTGGAAAAAATTAATAGAGGGCCAAGTTGGGATTCAAATCCAGGTAGTTTGATTTCAAGGCAGTGTTCCAGGGTGTGGTGAGGCAGATAAGGCAGAAAGAGTTCATCCAATGACAAGCAGAAAATACCAATAAAATCATCCAGAAGTCAGAATGGATCTTCAGTACTTATTATTAATTTTTAATAACACAATAATGAAACATTTTCTTGGGTGGACCATTCCTCTGGACTTAGTAGGCTGGATACTGTCTTGTCTATGTGCGGGTCCAACCTGGAGCACCCACAACACAATTCAGAGGGAAACTCAACTGAGAAACTGAGAATGGCCAAGCAAAAAAGATAGGAAGACCTTGGGCTTATACTTGTTGGGTTTTGTTGTTATTTACTTTTAAAGTTATTATGGCAAAATGCACCTATGGAAATGTATTGTTTCAATCATCTTTTAAGCATAGTTTTATGGCATTAGGTCCATTCATAATGTATACAACCAAGGCTTTACTAGAACTTCCTCATTACTCCAAACCAAGCTCTTTAGCTATTGAAAAATTAATATCCTATTTCTCACTCCACAGGCTCTGCCTCTGTCTCTACTATCCTGTCTCTATGAATTTACCACATATATGTGGAATCATACAATATTTTTCTTTTTAAACATAATGTTCACTTATGTTTTAGCATGTCAGATTTTTTTAATTTTTAAAGTCATATAATATTCCACTACATGAAATAACTTGGGTCTTGAGTGACTTCATTAAGCTACCAGACTATCTAGTATGCCCTGTTAAGTTAGATAAACTACTCTTCTTCTTCTTCTTCTTTTTTTTTTTTTTTTTTTTTTTTTTTTTTGGTTTTTTGAGACAGGATTTCTCTGTGTAACAGTTCTGGCTGTCCTGGAACTCACTCTCTAGACCAAGCTAGCCTTGAACTCACTGAGATCTGCCTGCCTCTGTCTCCCAAGTGCTGGGACTAAAGGCATGCACTACCATGCCTGGTGATAAACTATACTTTTTCTTTAGGTGATGGAGAAGTGTTAATTCAGGCATACCTCAGATCATTCTACAGCAACTCCAGGTAGGTGGCACAGGGTACCAGGATGACAACTTGCTGGCATAAGGCAGAGTTTCTCAGAATGGTTGGTGTTTATATCTAAAGCTATATATGTGCACATAAACACAGATCCCCGATAAGGCCCACACCTCTGCCTCCTTTTATCATTAGTTATTTTGATGATCATAATTTCAACACCTACGATTACTCAGTACTTAACATTTAGTTCTTAATCATAAAATAAAAAAAATGCTGGATTCCAGGCTTACTGGTACATTGTGTCATGCTCTCTTAGGAATAAAGATTGCTATTTCTCTGAATACCTTCCCACAGTCTTCAGTGGAGATGAGAAGGACAATTAGTTAACCATAAAGAATAAAAACATTTATTTAAGAAATGCCACCCGGCATTGATTCCAGTTTGGCAGGCATGTGAAGGGTGGGTGGTTAATGTTTTATTGTTACATGACACTTGTTATATAGAAAGCATTACAATAACAATAATAACAATTATAACAAAGGGATACTTACTAAAACTGAAAAAGAAAAGTGGGTAGTAAGTTATCATGGCAAAGAAGGTTGAGAAAATTCCACGAAGGCCATCACCTTCTCTGGGAACCAAACACGAGATCTGACTGATCTGCAGGATCCTTGTGGGGCACAGTGGCTTGTGGCTATAAAGAAGTGAACAGCGGCAGTCGGGGATCCAGAGAAGTGAGGACCAGGAGACACATGAACTAGGAAGAATGTCTTTGTTCATGGTTCCTATAAAAAAATACATCTTTTTAAAAAACTGAGTAGCTGCATGTGGTGATGCACACCTTTAATCCCAGCACTTTCAAGGGCAGAGGCAGGTAGATCGGTGAGTTTGATGCCAACCTGGTCTACACAGCAAGTGTCAGGCCAGGCAGGGTTACACAGTGAGACCCTGAATAAAAACAAAACCAAAAACCTGAATAAGCATATATAGATTGTTTTCTGTGACTGCCATTAAAAATCAATTATGATGCAAATATACAAACATACCCATTCATTGTAAGCGTGCATATGTCTTCTGCAACGATCACACTATAAATGATCACACCTCATAAACATTTAAGGTTTCGCTTATTGCTTTCTGGCTTCCCGTTTTCCCATCCTGGGAGAGGACAAAAGCCTTTAGAGATCCATCAGTCCAACCCTTTCATTTCGTAGACAAAGGAGAAGAGCTGCCCACTGGCACATTCATCCTCAGTGGCAGAGATTGGCTTGCAAGCAGGTCTCCTGGCTCCAGTGGGCACCTTCTCATTATTTGACATGACTCACCCTTAGCCACATGCTCAGTCTGTGCTTGTTTGCACTGTTTCCGTCTCAAATGGGCTTAAGTTCTATGAGGGAAAGGTACAGGTTCGTGTGGGCCTCCCTGGCTTGTTATGTACATTAGGCCCTAAAAGTGAAGCTGGTAAAAATACAGTCTCTGCACATACAACATACGCACATCATACCACACACACACACCACAACCATACAGACACAGACACACACACCGCACCACACACACACACTCACACACACACCACAGACACACACATCACACATCACATCACACACACACCACAACCACACAGAAACAGACACACACACCACACCACACACACACACACACACACACACACATACTCACACACACACACTCACAGTCCGACCACCCCTAGATAAGCCTCCCCAAGTCAAACACTGTGTGTGAGGAACATTTCTAAAGGCTAACCTAAGAGGTTATTGATTTTTAAAAGCAAACAGCTAGTGAATCACATACCATTCACAAGCACTGCAAATAAGACCCTGGTTACAGATAGCAACTAACAAGGTCAGGGGACAGCTCCACAGAGTCCCCAGCTACCACACTCTCAAAAGGATTGCTAATTTGTGGCGGGAACTGGTTCCAAACTCCAGCAGAAACAAAATCACATGTGGCTGGATTATTTTCAAAAGCCTGACCGTTCTGATTGTAGATCTTGCTTCTGATCTACAACTTGTGTGCATCCACACTGCGCATGTCCCAATCTGGCCATCCACGTTTCTGGGTGGCGGCACCAGGATGCTTTGCGGTAACATTCACGATGGAAGTAGGAAGGAAGGTAGTCAGACCTCTCACGGTCGGAGCCACTTTCTTCATGTCTTTTTAGGATTTTTAACTTCGTATTTTGAAAATGTCTATCATACACACCTGTTCACGGTTCAACAAAAGAAATGAGTTAAGAATATTCATGAACTATGAAAACTACAAAGAAAAAAGTGCTAGAAACTGACCATCTTGAGTTTACCATCAGAGACGTCTACAATCCTAGGCCTGCGGAAATGTACCTTTCTTGCGCTCTACAAATTTCTTGGAAGCAGACCCACTCAAATGGAAGCATTTCTGAGACACTGCTTTCTCAAGTGAGGATGAATCATTTTGTTTACAGAACAGGAGCCAGCCGGGTGTGTGCTTCGTCTCAGGCAATGAACTGTCCTCGCAACACACTTCGTGTTTCTTTCCATACAGCTTGCTGCCGCTCATACACAGACTCCTGGAAAATCCTCTCCACTTGCGTAGAAAAGCCTCGGCTTTCTTCTTCTAAGGCATTGATGGTCTGTAGCGCCAAGGGAGTCCTTTCCCGGGGAAGAGGGCTGTTCAGGGGCCGCATGGGTATGACGGAGTTGTATTTGTGCTGCCGGTTCACAGAATTCATCAGGGAAGTGTAGAACTGGAAGTTACACCAGGTGTCTCTTAGAAAGTTTTCAGTCAGTAACAAGATCGTCCAAGCAGACCCATTTACAGCATCATCTAGATTCTGCAAGTGCATTCTGCCACACGGCATCTCGGCGAAAATTATGCCAGGCCTGATACCAAAGTCATTTTGCAGTAGATCCTGGACTCTGAGGGCCTCCTCTGTGTCATGTTCTGCATGCAGTATCACGAATTTGAGGAACACTTCTTCTTCAGCGTCCTCCTCAGGCATCTCTCCCTTTGCCTCAGCTCCCTCCTGCCCTCCTGTTGGCTGCCCTGTTTTATTGCCGTGCTCCACAAAACCATGCAAGGACACATCCTCCAATTTCCCGGTCTCTGACTCATGGCAGTCTTGATCTGTATCCACACTGTGTCTTTTATGCCAAGAAAGGGGGCAGTTATCTAGTTTAGACTTCCCAACACCCATGGCGGACTTGTGGGGCATACAAGAGAGCTTTATTCGAGTCTCAACATTTCTTCTCAATCTAAAAAGGGAATAACAAAGCAGAATATTATATGTTTAATCAAAAGATTTAAAAAAACACTTTTGTTCAAACCCTCCCCCCCAAAAAAAAATTTAAAAATAAAAAATAAAAAAAGGACCTAAGAAAGAAATGGCAGCCGATCAAGAAACCAAACTATCAGGCTTTTGTGAGTTTCCCAAGGGCTGCCAAAGACAAGAGAAACATTTTGGTAGCAAACACAGATACAAATGACATCCCAAAGATGATTGACAGTTGCTCTCCTGAGTCAGCACCAAAAGATCTGAAACATCAGTGTTGAGGATTCACTGTGTTCCTGTGGTGGTGGATGTGATAGAGAAGACATTTCCATATACAAAAAACATCTTTTTCCAGGTAGTCTTTGGAATGTTAGAGACCAAACATTCACCTGAATTAAGTTAACATCTCAGTTTGGATCAAAATCTAGGAACTAAGCTCTCCAGCTTTCTCCAGCTTAGCCAACCGAGGATGACGTAATTTCCATTCATTCCTTTGTGATCCGAAATTCTGGAATTAGAAGACTTAGACCAGTTGTGAAAGAAAAGTAATCCACATGAGTGGAATTCAAATAACTTCAGAAGATGTTGGCAATGTTAAGTTCAAGGGAAATTCTTTTATCAAAAGACAATTAGAATAGATGACTACTACTTTCATATATAAGCAATGGAATATATTATTTATTATTTATGATCGAAGACCAGATTCAAAAATAAACTAGGCTTTTGAGCCTATGCCTTCTCCCAACTTGCACACATTCTTGGGGCTGTCTTTTTCTTTTTTAATTAACTTTCTCTGTTTATACCAGCATATATATGTATACAGTCACATCCACAATGACCTAAATAATACAATGACAAGGTCCCACATAATTCAGATTTAGAAGGAGTGGTGTCACTGTTAGGAAAAACACACTGGAATCTCATTCTAATGCACAGATGGGATGAAATTCCTTGCTGCTGCCTTTGGCTAGTGAAGGATGGCCATTGGTTATCATTTGTGGTATTTGTAAGTTAAGGCTGGCTCCAAGGTGCTAGTTGACCAAGAAGTAGTCTAAAGTGCCACTCTAAAATGTAGCCCACATACATTGCAAATAATAAAACTTAATTGAATTGCCCATTCTTCACTAGCTAGGACTCACTGCTACCTTTTGTTACTGGTCAGGGTCTCATAAGGTCGCTGCTCACCACGTGTGTCTGTGTTTCCTTTACCTTTTAAAAAGAGACCGTGATTCTCTCAGGCGTATACCCAAAGGACACTTCACCCCACCATAGCAACACTTGCTCAACCATGTTCATTGCTGCTCTATTCATAACAGCCAGAAATCAGAAAGAATCTACATGTTCCTCAAAAGATGAGTAGATAAAGAAAATGTCGTGCATTTATACAATGGAACTCAGCCATTAAAAAATGAAATCATGAAATTTGCAGGTAAATGGATGGAGCTGGAAAAAGTTATCCCAAGTAAGGTAACCCAGACCCAGAAGACAAATACAATAAGTATTCGCTTATATGTGAATATTAGCCATTAAGTTAATGATGACCAAGCTACAATCCACAGAAGTTAGGTATAGAGTAAGTGGGTGCAGACAGATGTCCCCAGGAAAGGGAAAAGGATGGATGGATGGATGGGGGTGCTGAAACAGGAGGATCAAAAGGGAAGGGAGAGGAAAGAGGAGGATGAGAGAAGGAATATGGGAGAGACACCTAAAATTAAGGGCCATTTGAGGAATAGTATGGAAACCTAATACAGCAGAGCTCCCTAAAATACATACACAAATGAAGGAGAGCTAAATGAAGTAGCCAAATAATGGGGGAGACAGAGCCCCAACTGGCCATCTATTGTCACCAAATGAAGCTTCAAGTCCCAAGATTGTGTTACATCTAATTGAGTTGTTGCCAAAGGGGTCCCACGGGAACCCCCAAAACAACCTATTGCAGACTATTGCAGACTATAGGTTGCTCTCCACAAATTGATGGCAAGTCCCCATTGCTAAAGGCAACACCTATACATCTCATTGAACATGGAGAAGTAGAGTTGGTGCCTACAAAGAGCCTTTACCCCTATGTTCTAGCGGTGTCTTTGGTACAGCAAGGTACTCTGCATGCTACCAATGGAGAAACACAAACACCAAGCCAGACACTAATGATTTGAACTACAATGATGTTCTGCCTGTGAGATATGCTAGTGCAAGGGTGGTACAAAGCTTGTGGGAGTAACCAACCAACAGCTGATCTGACTTAAGGCCCACTCCATAAGATGAACCCATACATGCGTGGCCATGAACCTGAGATATCCTGGGGACCTAGGGTAAACCCAAATACCACAGTTTTTAAAATAAATACATAAATAAAAATAAAGCATAGCAATAAAATGACTCCTAATGACATTTTGCAATACTAATAGGTTACATCAGTGGTTCTCAACCTTCCTAATGCTGCAACCCTTGAATACAGTTCTTCATGTTTTGATGAACCCCCAGTCATAAAATTATTTTCATTGCTACTTCATCACTGTAATTTTGCTACTGTTATTATGAATCGTAATGGAAATATCTGATCTGCAGATAGTCTTAGGCAACCCCTTGATAATAAGGTTGTTCGACCCCTCAAGGGGTCACAACCCACAGGCTGAGAACCGATGGGTTAGAGCCTTGTTCAGCCTCCGTCAAAGAAGCTTCCTTCTACGGCAGATGGGAACAAATACAGAGACCCACAACCAGACATTTCATTATGCAGAGAGTGAGAGACTTGGGACACTCATCCTTAAATGTGGCGTCTCTTTCAAATCCCTCCCCTCAGGGCTCAGGGAAGCCCGTGGAAGAGGAGGCAGGAAGAGGACTTGGAAAGAGTGGAAGTGACAGAGAAGTTGGGGGACAAAAGAAAACAAGGCCCTCTAAATCAATGACCAACGCACACAAACTCACAGCGACTGAGGCAGCATGCACGGGGACTTCGTGGGTCTCGAGCTGAAAGGAGAAGTGGACACATGGCCGCCTCCCCAACCCAGAAGCCATCTCCCATTAGTAGCTACTTGCAAATGAAAATTTAGTTTTTCTCCAAGAGAGTCTCACTGGGGAAACAAACTCCTCTTAATGGTAGGCCGCATGCCCAGTGGTAGATGGCCAGCAGAGAACACACTCAATGGTGTCTTTGGAGGTTCCTTGTCTCATAATGTCATGTCAGGGCTTTTCCCTTTTTTAAAAAATTTTATCTCATTTTAAAATTTTATTTTATTATATATATGCATACACACAACACACAGATATTTAAAATATATATTCTCTTTTTTGTTTTGCCCTACAGGTCCTCTGCATATATATTATGGCTTCCAGCTCAGTGTTTTTATGGGATTCCCGAGTGTGTGAATGAATGAGTCTCTGTGTCTGTTTCTCATTTCTCTTCTTGGGCTCTTTTCCTTCTGTTTGTTTTGTTCTACTCTGATGTGTCAGTTTTTGTTTTATCTTATTTTATTTTATATTATCATCACTTAGAAGCCTGTTTGTTTTCTCACGAGAGACAGAAAGGGAGTGGATCTAGATGGGAGGTGAGGTGGGGAGGAGCTGGGAGGAGTAGAGTGAGGGGAAACTGTAATCAGGATAAACTATGTGAGAAAACAATCTATCTTCTATCAAAGTAAAAAAGAATGACAGTGATTTGAACACACAGTGACTGAAAAGTGTCCCCCACACTTGTTCCCATTGACCTTGTCTTATTTCCACGGCTTCTTGTGGTGCCCTCCCATCGCCCTTTTGAATACCACATGTAGTTTTGTATTACTTTTCCAACAAGTGTTATCATTCACGCATGTATGAAAGCAGTGGGTAGACACTGCTGTGTATTTCCCCTAATTTCCTCTCCCCGGTATTTTCTCTCCGGGTTAGGGAATTTCCTCATTTCCTTCCAACTGTGTAATGCTCCAGCATGTGGCTACACCATAGTCATTCCCTGTTCTTGGACATGCAGGCTGTTTTTAGTCTATTACTACCGTGAATGCTTCTGTTATGAAATGACTTCAAAGAAAAGTCATTGCACATTGTAGAGGCTTATCTGTAGAATGGTCCATCAAACGGGGTTTCTATATCAAAGGTTCATTACATATCCCCCTTTTTGTGTTTGTATGTGTGTGTGTGTGTACTTGTCTGTGCCTTTTTGTGTGCATCTGTGTGTGAAGGCCCGAGATCAACGTTAGGTGTCTTCTTCTCTTGCTTTACCCTTTATTTTTTGAGACAGAGTCTCTCCCTGATCCTGGAGCTCACTGCTTGGCTGGACTGCTGGCCAGTAAGCCCCAGGAATGGTCCTGTCTACCGCAGGTCCTAATAAATGTAAAGGTATGGGAGCAGAAGAGGGGAAAGTGTGGTCAGGATGTCTTGTAGGAAAGATGAAGAAGAAAAGAATTGTGGAAAAACTAGGACAGAAAAGATGAGTTAAAAACTGCTGGTGGACACTGTGTTTAAGTGAGTCTGCTGAGGAATAACGAGGAGAATAAAAATTAATGAGGACAGGATGGATCCGTGCAGGTATCTGGAAGGAGAGCATGCTGGGTAGAGAGCAGCAAACCCACAGGTCCTGAGGCTATTGAATGTCTGGCATCTGGGAAGCTGTGGGGGGTGGGGATGTGGGTGGAGCATGAACTGCGCTGTGAGCTGAGCAGGAGGAGCTAGCCCGAGAAGGCCGGGAGGCAGCCTGATCTACCTGATTTCACAGGATCACTCGAACAGAAAGAAGAAGAGTAAATGCAGACGCAAGATCACTTGTGAGAGTCTGTCCTAGAAACTTAGCAGAAAATAATGGTGGTGTGGCACAGAGTGGCCGCAGAGCAAGTGACTGGATCGGGCACACGTTTTTAAAAACAGAACTGAAGGGAACTGGTATCCAGCAGGCACTGGATACTCTGGAACTGGGAAAGAGGTTAACCCTGGAGATGCATAGTTGTCATTTATTTTCATACATACTGTGTTTAAAACCTAAGACCATGTGAGCTCATTAAAGGAAAGAGTATAGACAGGAAAAGGAAGTGCCCCAGGGCTGAGCTCCTAGGCACTCCAACATTATGGAGGTCAGGAACAGAAAAAGCCAGCAGAGGAGTGGTGGGGGTGTGGAGGGAAGCAGGAGATTGTGCTGCCCCCGACGCCAAGGGAACAAGTTCAAGGGAGTGTTTAACTGCCTTCCCATGCTTATGATTGGCCACGGGGGATGAGCACCGAGAAACACTGAGAACAGAGAGAAGTAGGAACAGGGGATGAGTAGGCTCGGCACAGCGGGGAGGGATGGAAAAGACCACTTAGGGAGAGTTCAAAAAGAAGACAGAAAAAAGCAATATAGAAAACCCGTGTGTGCGCGTGTGTGTGCAGGATGAAGGACAACCTGAAATATCATTCCTCAGGGGTGTGTACCTCATTTTTGAGACAGGGACTTGAAGCTCACCACTTAGAGAAGGCAGGCTGGCCAGCAAGCTCCCGAGATCTGAGTTTGCTGGGATCAAAATGAACACCTCCACCCCCAGCTTTTTTATTTTTTTTTAACATGGGTCCTGAGGATCAAAACCAGGTCCTCTTGCAAGCACTTGACTGAGTTATCTTCCCAGCCCTGGAAAGCCCATTTTGAAAAGTTTTGTCACAAAGGAAAAAGGTAGAAAGATGAAGTAAGGTTGGTGGAGGGGAAGGATCATTTATAAAGATGTCTGTCCGTAGCAAAGAACACGAATTGACAAGAAAATTTATTCATGCATGAAGTAAGGGGCAGACAGTGCTGGGCAAATGAGAGGGAGTAGCTGACCTTCGCTAGATAAATGGGTAGATTAGTGGTATGGATACAGGCATGTGAGCGTGCGTGCGTGCGTGCGTGCGTGCATGTGTGTGTGTGTGTGTGTGTGTGTGTGTGTGCGCGCGCGCGCGCGCGCGCGCGCGTGCGTGCATGCGTGCGTACGTGCGTGTGTGGGGGGGAGTGTACGGGGAAGATTGGTAGATATCTGCAGAAGGTCTCTTCTTCACTATTCCCACTACGATAGGAATGGAGACATTTCTGGAAATTGCCTCAGATCTCATTTTGAAATGTAACAGGCCGGGCGGTGGTGGCGCACGCCTTTAATCCCAGCACTCGGGAGGCAGAGCCAGGCGGATCTCTGTGAGTTCGAGGCCAGCCTGGGCTACCAAGTGAGTTCTAGGAAAAGGCGCAAAGCTACACAGAGAAACCCTGTCTCGAAAAAACCAAAAAAAAAAAAAAAAAAAAAAAAAAAAGAAATGTAACAGGCGGTGTCTGTTGGGGAGAAATGTCTGCATGGTATTACTCCCGTGCAGCCCCAGAGCAGATGAGCCTCAGGCTTACTCTTCTTCCCAGAAGACGTCTGTATAAGGAAGGAGAGCGGGTTTCTGCAGAAATGTCCCAGGAGGTCCCTCTGAGGTGTTGCAGCTGCAAGCCATGCCCATGACTAAAGATGCAAACATCAGTGTACACCTCCCCCGCTTCTTGCTAAGTTTTGTCTCCCCATTCAGCTCTTTGTGACGGTTAACTTCATGGGTTTGCTCCCTAGGCCTTGGTAGCCAGGGGGTTGGCCAATGCCAGTCTGTGAGGTTGATTAACATTTAAATCAGTAAACCTGAAGTGAATGGCACTAGCCTTCATAATGTAGATGAGCCACATCCCACCATGGGGATGTCCCCAGGAAGGATTCGGCCAGTAGAAGGCAACACAGCCTTTAGACTCAAGAATGTATCAACTTTTTGTTGTTGTTATTGGTGTTTGTTATTATTGTTGTTTTTCCAGACTCGAGATTGAGCGTCTAACACTTGCTAGGGGGGTACTTTACCACTGCAATACATTCCCGACCCCAGGATTGCACTCTCTCAATTCTCAGTCTGGTTTGCCCTACTTAGCCCTCTCCGACCTGCAAGCCATTCTTTAAAATGTATCCTTCTCCTGGCTTCCGGTTATCTCACATTGGTCCTGTTGTTCCAGAAGGAGTTCTAATACAGTCTTTCTTGGAAGGCTGGAGATGTAGCTCAGCTGATTTAAGATTTTCCTGTCATTAAGTTAAAAGTTAATGTTCCTCTTTTAAAAACATTTTGACCACCTGGTTAGAGGGGATCTCAAATGTTATGAGTAAAATAATAACCAATAATAATCTGATAAAAAACATATAAACATTAAACTTTCAGTCTGTGTGTTTATCAGGGGAAAATATTATATATTCAAAGAAGTACCTTTTGAAATTTAACACATTTAAAATCCTAGTGTGTCTGTGATTCTTGGAGAACCGTTTTTTCTTTCATATCCGAACAGCACCACCTTGTGGCAGAAATATGTAAAATCAACGGCTTCTTGTCCAACTAATGTTTTGCTATTAATAAATAAACGCTTTATTGTTATTTACAGGTTTTGTTGGAAAGTTATTGTATACTAAAACTTGCTGGGTTTGAAGGATGTGAAGCTAGGATGGACAGACAGACAATTAGACCCCACTGCACTCTTGCTTTGTGCGGAGTACCAGGAGATAGGAATGCACTCAGGAGGGCCACCCACAGCAGGGACCAGAGGTCCGACTACGTCGGGGTGGTTTTGCATTAGACATTTCTAGGGTTCAAGTCCACACATGTGGGATAGAGGGGGAGAAGAGAGGTAAGAGAGAAAGGTGGGGAAAATTAAGAGCAGAAGAGACTTAAAAGTATTATGTTCAGCCGGGTGATGGTGTCGCATGCCTTTAATCCCAGCACCCAGGAGGCAGAGGTAGGCGGATCTCTGTGAGTTTGAGGCCAGTCTGGTCTACAAAGTGAGCTCTAGGACAGTCTCCAAAACTACACAGAGAAACCCTGTCTTGGAAAACCAACCAACCAACCAACCAACCAAATATTATGTTCAGGGGTCTGGAGAGATGGTTCAGTAATTAAGCACTCATACTGGGCTTGCTGGGAAGTCAGGTTCTGTTGTGGAATAGTTAACGATATAAAGATGTGTTACATTTGTTCATGCTGTGGAATATTACCTTAACTGTGTAAAGGTGTGTTGTATTTGTTTATGCTGCATTTGTTTAACTATGTAAAGATGTGTTGTATTTGTTCATGCTGTGGAATATTACCTTAACTATGTAAAGGTGTGTTGCATTTGTTTATGCTGCATTTGTTTAATTATGTAAAGATGTGCTGCATTTGTTTCACCTTGCCTGCCTAAGGCACCTGATTGGTCTAATAAAGTGGCTGAATGGCCACTAGGTAGGCAGAGAAAGGATAGGCGGGCAAAGAGAATAAATAGGAGGGGAAATCTAGGCTCAAGAAGAAGAAAGGAGAGAAGAATGAAGAGAAGAAGGGAAGACGCCTAGGGCCAGGCAGCCGTCAGCCAGCAGACACAGAGTGGGACACAGAGAAAGAAAGGTAAAAAGCCCCAAAGCAAAAGGTAGATAAAGAGAAACAGGTTAATTTAAGTTAAAAGTGCTAGCCAGAAACAAGCCTAAGCTAGGCTGAGCATTCAAAACTAATAAGTCTCTGTGTCATGATTTGGGAGCTGGTTGGTGGCCCAAAAGAAAAAACCTGGTACACGGTTCAGTTCCCAGTATCTTTGTTGGGTGCTCACAACTGCCCATAACTTCAGCTCCAAAGGATCCAATTCTCTCTTCTGGCTTCTATGAGCTCCTCAAGTGCAAATATCCATACACAGAAACTATAGTCCAAGGTGAACAGGCTACGTCCCAAACCATCAGCACAGCATCCCTGTGGTCCTGGCTTTGGGAGGCATGAAAGATGTGAAATTGAGGGATCATGGAGTCCTGACCCACAGTTTCAGAGAGCAGCTGAGGACAGGCAGTAAGTGGCAGGATTAGAGTCCTTGCCCGGAAGTGTTGAGAGACCACTGTGTGAAACTGTGAAGATGAGATCCAGGTTTCAGCGGAGAGCCCAGAATGTTGGTGATGGCAGAACTGTGGGATGTCTGCCATGGAAACCTGTGGGTATGGAGTGGAGGGCACTCAAGAGCAAGGCCACCATGTGCTGCAGGTGGCAAAGCAGGAAAAATTAGGCTACCCAAGACTTTTAGAGCCTGGCCAATTGAATTGTGACAGTACTACCATCATCTCTATACGGGACACTGGCTGCAGGATTTGGTGTTTGCCCTGCTGGATTTTAGTTTGATTTCTGTCTGACTATTCCTCGCTATGCTCAGATTCTTCTCTTTTGGAATAAGAATGCTAACTCTGGGAGTGGGGCTGGAGAGATGGCTCAGAGGTTATGAGCATACTGTTATAGCGATAAAAGTATGTTATAGCATACTGTTCTTGATATAGGACCTAGGTTCAGTTCCCAGCACACAAGTCATGTGGCTCACAACCTCCCATAATTCCAGCTCCAGGGGCTCTGACACGTTTGACCTCCAAGAGCACCTGTAGTCATGAGTACACACTCGCACATACATGTAATTAAAAATAAAATCAATCTTAAAAAATGTTTACTTGGTGCCATTGTGTGTTAGAAGTAGGAGATTGGTTTTTAAAATTTGATCTGAACTCACAATTAAGAGAATTTTGACTTTTAAAGTATAGGAACTGTTAATGACTCTGAGCTCTTTTGACATTGAACTCAATTTATTGTCCATTAACAATTATGAGGCCGGGCGGTGGTGGCGGCGCACGCCTTTAATCCCAGCACTTGGGAGGCAGAGCCAGGTGGATCTCTGTGAGTTCGAGGCCAGCCTGGGCTACCAAGTGAGTTCCAGGAGAGGCACAAAGCTACACAGAGAAACCCTGTCTCGAAAAACCAAACAAACAAACAAACAAACAAACAAACAAACAAAAAACAATTATGAGCCTATGGGGACAAAGAGTGAGAGGTTACGGCTTAAAAATGATGTGTGTGCATGTGACGTGGACAAGGTGACATCACGATGGTTAGTGTTAACTGCCAACTAGGTTCTAGAATCACTCAGAAGCCAAGCACCCCAGCATATCCATCAGGAATTACCTAGTTGAGTCTCTGGCCATGCCTGTGAAGGATGGTTTGATTGGGTCACTGTGGTGGGAAGGCCTGCGTATTGTGGTTATCGCCATTCCCCGAATTGGGATCCTGGACTGTATAAAAAGGAGACAGTAAACTGAGCATGTATCCATCACTTTCCGCTTCCTGGTTGTGATGTGATGTAACAAGCTATTTCAAGCTCCCACCACTTTGATTTTCCAGTGCTGGGGAGGAAGAGACCTGAGGTCTTCTGGGGCTTCCTAGCCAGCCAAGCTGAACTGGCTTGCTCCAAATCCCAGTGTGAGAGACCCTGCCTCAAAAATCCAGGTGGGTGGCCATCCCAAGGGACAATCCCATAGGTTGATTTCTGGCTTTCACAATACATGTGAATATATGTGCATGTACAACCATACCCGCATGCTCCCACATGTACACATACATGCACATGTATACACAGAAACAGTAGCAATGCTTTGGTATTAAGAAAGCACCCCAAGGACTGGAGAGATGGCTTAGAGGTTAAGAGCACTGGCTGCTCTTCCAGAGGTGCTGAGTTCAATTCTCAGCAACCACATGGTGGCTCACAACCATCTATAATGAGACCATCAATAATGAGATCTGGTGTCCTCTTCTGTCATGCAGGCAGAACACTCTATACATAATAAATAAATCTTGAAAGGAAGGAAGGAAAGGGAAAGGGAAAAAGGGAAAAAGGCGAAGGGAAAGGAAGTTGAGCTGAGCCTAGCCTTCATTTCTCCTGGCTTCCTGATTGTAGGCAAAATGTGACCAACTGCCTCAGGATCTTGACACTATACCTCCCCTGAAGTCCTCTGAATTGGAACACATCTTCCCTTAAGTTGATTTTTGTCAGGTGTTTGGTAAGGTAACTACTACAGGGGCAAACACCTGAAATGCCACATGTCAGTCACGGTGGGGAACAGCTATACCCCCAGGGGCAAACACCTGAAATGCCACATGTCAGTCATGGTGGGGAACAGCTATACCCCCAGCAACTTGGGAGGAAGACCATAGGCTCAAGGCTGCCTGGGCAGCAGAGTGAGTTCATGACCAAACTTGAGCAACTAACAAGACGCTATCTCAAAAATTAAAAAGGGCTAGCGGGGCAACTAAGTGACAAAGTACTTGTCTATCACGTGAAAAGCTTGGGGTTCAATCTCTAGTACTGAAGAAACAACAACAACAAAAAAAACCCTACTCTGACAAATAGCAGTGTAAAGTGTTATCTGTTCCCATGGCAGAATCCTATTAAACCATTAACGATGTTTATGAATATTATGAATAAATGAAGTGACAGGATGAAATCCTTCTGTAACAATTAGTTGATATAAAATATATAGGATGACCCCAGCTTTTTAATGCAAAATACAGATAAAATAGACAGGAAAAAACTATACCAAAAAGTTAATAATGGTTATCTGTGGATGTTAGGTATACATACAAGGACATGGAACTATTCTTTGTTCATATATGTTTACATATATGTATATATATACATATATGAAGAAAACATAAATATTCCTCAGATACATAAACACACATAAGTATGTGTGTTTTACAAGGATTATGTATATGAAGAAAGGGGGCTTAATATATGAAAACATTTTCTACATGTTCTTCTAAGATGCAGGTCACGTTAACTCGATGCCCATATAGCATGGGTTGAGCCACCTTCTTATCTAACTCTATTTCATCTTCTCTTTACATATATGCAGATTTCACAATGGCATGGATTTGCTAACTCCACAACAAAGCCAGCTCCCAGAGCTGCTTCAGTCCCCTCCACAGCTATAAATACTGCTTGGTCACCTGACTCTAAACATTGCCATAGCACATAGAGGAAGCCCTTGAGAGAGCAAATGCTTAATTACTTTAAAAAATGCCTCTGTCAGAGCACAAAAAGGAGAAACGAAAAACTGATTTTCATCTGGGTATCTACTTTTTTATCTTGGGGATTCTGTCTTTTAGCCTTCCTCCTCACCTTCTGCCAAGTTATTGCCCGTTCTTTTTAGTAAATATAATGGTACCAAACTCAAAGATCTAAGATTATGCACAAGTGCTACTATATCCAGCTCATTTCTTGCATTTTCTATAGTTAGAAGACAAAATGAGAGCTTGTATAAAAAATGAATCTCTAAACAAGGAAGATAATTGTTTTTAAAAATAGAATTGATTTCAAGGAAAGGTAGTGTCCAAATGACACTCAAAAGAAAAATGGCTGTACCATTTTAACATTAGCAGCAATGATGGATGTTTTAAAGATATCACAGTTTCACGGGATACAGCAGTCTGTGTTGACTCATGGTCACTTTTCTTCAGTTTCGGTTTCATGGGCTTAACCACAATCCAAAAATATTACATGGAAAAATTACAGAAATATGTAATTCTTATTTTTAATTTCTTGCTATTTTGAGCAGTGTCCCACCTGGACCCGAGTCATCCTTCTGTCTGGTATATCCACACTGTATATGCTACTTCCTAGCAGTCACTATGTAGAACATCCACACTGTATATACTACTTCCTGGCAGTCACTATGTAGAACATCCACACTGTATACGCTACTTCCTAGCAGTCACTATGTAGAACATCCACACTGTATATGCTACTTCCTAGCAGTCACTATGTAGAACATCCACACTGTATATGCTACTTCCTAGCAGTCACTATGTAGAACATCCACGCTGTATATGCTACTTCCTAGCAGTCACTATGTAGAACATCCACACTGTATATGCTACTTCCTAGCAGTCACTATGTAGAACATCCACACTGTATATGCTACTTCCTGGCAGTCACTATGTAGAACATCCACACTGTATATACTACTTCCTGGCAGTCACTATGTAGAACATCCACACTGTATATGCTACTTCCTAGCAGTCACTATGTAGAACATCCACACTGTATATGCTACTTCCTGGCAGTCACTATGTAGAACATCCACACTGTATATGCTACTTCCTGGCAGTCACTATGTAGAACATCCACACTGTATATGCTACTTCCTGGCAGTCACTATGTAGAACATCCACGCTGTATATGCTACTTCCTGGCAGTCACTACGTAGAACTGTCACTGTAGCAGACAGGGGAGGCTGAAGAGATCAGGGAGTGAGGGGCTAGATCCCAGGCCTTTAACACCACTGTGAAAGTTGTTTTATTTGTTTTGCTTTTTAATCGTTCTGATGAGAAGCTACTAGAGGGTTTTGAAGAGAGTAAAAATTTTGACATATCTTAAAAAAATTTTTGGGCTGGATGGCTCAGAGGTTAAGAGCACTGGCTGCTCTTCCAGAGGTGCTGAGTTCAATTCCCAGCAACCACATGGTGGCTCACAACCACCTGTAGTGAGATCTGGTGCCCTCTTCTGTCCTGCAGGGATATATGCAGACAGAGCACCTGTAAACATAATTAAAAGACACTGTATACATAATAAATCAATTAATTTTTAGAAAAAATTTTTTTCAATGTTCTTTGGAGGATGGTTCTAGAGAAGCCACAGCAGACACATCTCCTATGGCTTAGCTTAAGAGGGAGAAGGCAGTGAGGTACAGTCCACAGAGTTTGTTGGATGCTTATGTGTGGGGACTCAGATGAAAAGAAGTCAAGCCTGGTGTGGTCATGCATACCCCCAGTCACAGCACTCAGGAGACAGAGGCAGATGGAGCTCTGTGAGTTTGAGGCCAGCCTGGCCTACACAGTGAGTTCTAAGACAGCCCCAGCCTACAGAGCAAGACCCAGTCTCAAACAGCAGCAATGACAACAAAAACCCAACCAACTAAAAGCAAGTCCTAGGGCTGGAGCCATAGCTCAGAGGTGGAGCGCTTGCCAGCGATACACAGGCTCAATCCCCATTGCGGGCAGAAAATAACCATTCCTGGAGTGTGACCATGAACGGCAGCAGTTTTTACTGAGCTATGGAAGGTTACTCAAAGAAAGCAGAGGAGCAGGCTGAGTGCATTGTGTGCGACATCAACAGTTCTGTTTGCATATACTAAATGACAACACCTATCAGATTGCTAGTTGGACACATCAATAAAGAGCTGGATGTATGCTTGCGAACCTAAAAGGAAGCAAAGCCAGAGATTATAATTTGGAAGCCATCATCTTATAGATGTTACTTATAGCCAGGGACTAGTGACTCCAGGTAGAAATCATCATGGGAGCATGTATCTCTAGAAAAAGAAGATGGCCAAGACCTGGACCCTGTGGCACTCTAACATTCAGTGATTGAGAAGCCTCAGTGACCAGTGGCGTGGGGACACAGGAGAATTCAATAAGCTGCAGGTCAAATGAAGAAAGAATGGCTACTAAGGCGGAGTACGTCTGTGACAGTGGCTACTGACTGGTGAGGGAAGATGAGAAGTGAGAAGTGTGCAGACGCCAGATTTCACAAGACTGTCCCTGATGTGTCACCCAGAGCCAGCAAGGGGAAAAATAGGAGAAGTAAGAACAGAGGCCCAGAGGCAAGAGGCTGTTTAATAAAGGAGACGTTTGGCTTGGGGGGTATTATTTAAAGGTGGTATTTAACATTACAATTTAACACGTTTGTTAAATTGATGACTAAAAATAAAAAGTCCACCAAATGAGGAGCAAAGGAGATGTGATTGTAGAATAGAAACGTGGCTTGTACGTCAAGTCCCATACAGTAATACTATGACTCAAATATAACTCATTATTCAATACGTGCTCATCTATTCTCTGATATAAATGAAATGCAATGGAGTTAACTTCAATTATGTCCATCACACTGCTAAAACGTTAGGTAAGTAAGGATCATATTTTAAAATACTTTTAAAAAGTTTACTGCTCTAGAAAACCTGAGTGGTTCTAACTCATGCGATACTGAAACCAGCTCACAGTTGCCGGCCCAAAAGACTTCCATTCAAATTAGCCCCCACAAAACTTTCTGCATTGGCTCTGTGTGGCTGGCTAAAGCTGGCGCAGAGCTCTTCAAAGTCACTTAAGACGCTGGGCTATTTGCTCATGGTTCTGCGTGTCTTTCAAAATCATGTTCCCAGCACCCCAGAGGGATAGGATTGGAATTTTATGCCAGCCTGGACTACATGGGGATGGAGGCTAGTAGCCTCGACGACATGTCTTTAAAAAAAGTTTCCTAGTCAAAACGAAACACATGACTGGCAAAGAGGTGCGCAGGGTTTTCCCTTCAGAAAGAGGCAGCCCTCGGATGGAGGCACCAGGCCTGCCCCGAAGACACTGAGGACCGACCTGGGCTGCACACTACTCCCCAGCCCGCCCGCTCACTCCTCCCCAGCCCGCTCCGCTCGCTACTCCCCAGCACTCGCAACTTGCCTGGGAAGGTGTGTGTGCTGCGCGGTCACGTGGCTTTTAGTCTTCCTCTCCCACTGAGCAAGACCTTGTAGACAGGTGACTGGCTGCAGAGGTCTGAAAGTCAGGACGTGACTGCCAGAGATCTTGTCCCGAAGCCACTGCGACTCGGCACGCCACGCCCACTGAGCCTGCAGCGTGGAAGATCTGGGCTGGCCACGGAGTCCTCAGGGCGGTGGACTTCGACTTTGGACGTTGTACTTTGTGGGGGCCACCGACGACCGAGTGGAGGGTGGGGTGCACTGTCCCCAGGAGGAAGCAGATGGCCAAGGGCGGAGGAGGGGAAATGCCGTGGGGGAACTGCCACCCAGGCAAATGCCAGCTTGGCTCCCTGGTTTCTGTTTTCTTCCTTTTACATTTGTTTTCTTCCTTTTAAATTAAGTCCCAAATTCCAGGCTAGGAGAAGCCCGGAAAGGAATTTGGCTTCTGTCTGTTCCTTACAGTCCAAGTAAGGCCCAAGACCAACAAAAAACAACCAAACTAACCCACAACAAAAATCAAGCAAAGCTACAAACCTTTCAGAGTCCCCAAACTTGATTTTTAACTCAGGCTCCGATGCTGGTCATACCTCAAAAGTTCAGTTAGATCTTCTCTCCCTTTTAATTCTGACATTTTTGGTGTGACAGGGTCTCACTATGTAATTCTGGCTGTCCTGGAACTCACTTCGTATGATGAGTTAAAAAAAGAAATAAAAAGGATGACTGCTCCTAGGTACGGTGGAGGAGAAAGTTTATTGTAGATAAGAGTATAATTAGAGGCAGAAGCATCTAGGAGAGTCCATAGTGGACATGACCCTGAGCCCTGTGAGGAGAGGGGGAGGGGGAAGGGCCGGGGTCAGAGAGGACCCAGGTACAGCAACCAAGACAGCAAAAGGTAAAGGAAGGGCGAGTAACCAAAATGTCTGCATTATACAGGGAAGAGCCTCTGGGGTAAGGGCAGCCCAGTCCAGGGGTTAGAGAGTTCGGGATAGATAGAGGGCACCGTATGCCAGCCCTATGGTGTAACGGGTAGGTACTAAGGGATGCTGGGAGAACCAGCAACCAGGTCTGCTTTGATATGTTAAATAGACACCCCAGCCATTTGTCCCAGGGTTGAGACTTAGCATAAAGCAAGCTGGCCTCCAATTTAGAGGTCCTGGCTCTATCTCCTGAGTGCTGGGATTCAAGTGTGTGCACCACCATGCCGGGCTAATTCTGACAATTTTCATTTGCTGCCGAGGAAAGGAACTTGACCCAAACCAGGGAGCCCACGGATAACAAACTGGGCTTGGAAGTCTGGGCCTGGTCTCAGAGGCATGCTGCACAGAGCTCCAGGTTCCTCTCCTCTCCACGCAGCCGGCTGGACGTACCGTTGACCTTGGGAGCTAGTAGATAGCACCTGCTCAAACTGCCGCCATGTTGTGGCTGGTATCTTGAACTCTGTCTGCTCCTTAATGCCCCATCTTTCTCTGGCCATTGTCAAAGTTGACCACTGTCTTTTCCAGCGTTGCCTGGGTGCTGCCACACTTGGCCTTTGTGCTTTTCTTACTTCTTCTCTGTCGGTTTCTTTTGCTTGCCCCTCTTCCTCTGGGAGTTCTTAGAATCAGTGCCCCCTCCCCCTTCTCCTCCTCCATTTCTTCTGCCACGGTAAAGTAAAATATAAACTACTTATGTGTACATACAATGAATATCACATCATCAATCTAACTGTATGCATTGAGGTTTGGGTCAGTATTCTTCCTCTGGTTCTCCTAACTATTTCCAGAAATTCAAAGAACCTCCTGTTTGTGATGAGATAGCACTAAGGCCAGCATCTCTAAATCCCCAAGGCCGGATCTGAAACTGTATTGTGGTGACTTGGACAATGTTGCAAACCTTTGCTTTTGTTCTCAATGGAAAACTAGCCTCTGTAGCAGAATGTCCCCAGTTTTCCCCAATGAAGGAACAAACAACGTTTAGTTTTTAATCATTCTTTGTTGCAATTTGATTAGTTAAAACATGATTTTTTTTTGTGTGTGAGGCTGATCATTTGTTGGGCTACCATTTAGGAACCAAGTAGGTAGGGCTAGACCACCAAGGTCATTTGAAAAGGGAAAGCAATGCCATCTATTGTCACCGACTTCACCTTCTCCCAAGTGTGTTCCTGATAGAAGATGAAGGTGCTGGATGCAGGTAGTTGCACAGTTTACCACTCTACCAACCATGGAACTTCTCTATGTATCAAAAAATATCAATAAGTATCAATAAATACTGCCTCACCTGCCACTCCTCCCAAATATCCAAAACTACCGACAGACTGAACAAACATCTACTTCCCCATTCAACACTGACATCACGTGCACCAGTGAGCTAGAAGTCATTAACGTCCATGGTAAACTGACTCAGCCTTTCCCACTCTCTTTGGAATTGCTTCAAATGTTGCATTAATCATCACATTACATACATGTGTTGCTTGAAGAAAATGTTAAATTGGTCATACACACATACACATAAACTTAAGTTTTTAAAAAGGAAGAAAAAAAGGAAACAGAGTTTGAGAATTAACTACCTAAACACCCACACCCATGAAAATAAATAGAGCATGGATTCAAATAAAGAATAAAAATATAAATAAAACCAGAATTTAAAGAAATAAAAAATAAATAAAATAGGCTCAATAAGAACAAAATATAATTACTTGAACAAGACTAATAAAATAAATAAACTGCTGGTAGACATGCTCAAGAGAGACAGAGAGGACATAAAAAACAGTACTGGATATAAAAAGGAGATATCAACGAAGACCATAAGGCATCTAAATAAACATAGAACATATTAGCTCCATTCCAATAAACTGTTCAAGAGAAACACGCTGTCATCTCTGGGCCTTTAGCATTCCTACATGTCTCACTGGGGCTGTCAATGCCAGTCGCTGGCCACCGTTTTCTTGAGGTAGTGTTTACTTGAGTAATCCTGAGATAGGATGCTAGTGGTTCCCTCCAGGACAGACAGACAACAACTAGCTTAGCGCTTGCTCTAAGGGTAGAAGATTCCCCAGGCTCACTGCAGGCTCATCCACTAGTTCTTCTATCACTTACGTGGACTTTGTGTGCAGGAGGAACCCGTGAAAACAATGCTGGTAGTGAGTGATGCTGCTGGGTTTCCTAGGAGATAAAGCCCGCTGTCTCAGATCCAAGACTTCTGTGTCTTTTGTCAGTATCTGGGAAATAGGCTACTTTATTAGTGTAAGGTTAAAAACAAATCCCACAAGTAAGTGAGACTTTTAGTGATGGTACAGTGAAGACACCATCATACAGAATACTGATCAAAACTGTTCACCATTATAGCATCACTAGCGTGGGCCAACAATAAAAATCAGGAAGTATTCTGTTGGAAGCCATGCTAACCTGATTTGGATAGCAACACATAGTGATACCTATCAGAAAAAAAAAAAAATCACAAACTTAAGAGGAATAAATGGGGACAGCCCAAGGCTATGTGAATCTAGACTCACGATTTGACACAAGGTGAGCATCAGATCAATGGACTGGCTGAGAAATTAACAGGGAGATGTTAGAAATGAGAGCCACTGAAGACCTCAGTAAAGTCCAGTATCTCTACATGACAGGAAGGAAGTCTGCACACACACACACGAGGAAGGCTCAAGAGAACTCAAGGTCTCACTACACTCCTGACTAGTCAGAAGGCTATGTTTATGCAGAAGAGAATGGAGTTACAGTCCTCCGTACATCACTGGCCACTGCACACGTTGAGATGAAATCTGGACCAACAGCCAGAGTTTTGGATACATTTCTCAGCCCATACACATATTCACCAGAGTAGTTTTACAAAGTTGAAGTGTTTGAACACAGCCTGTGATCTACCACTAGCTGACCACTAAGCTATACTGGCAGAATAGTGACCCCTGGTGTGCACGCACGCACGCATCAACGGGTGGGGCAAATGAATCAAATAAAAACAGTGGACGCATAAACAACCACATCCACGATCAAATTCACAGAACAAATCCAGGAGAATAAATGAGATAAACATGCTGTATACCAGGGGCCTGTTACTCTAAGGGAGCACTTTACACACACACACAGACTGATAGCAGGCAGAAGTCTAGACCTTTACAAAGGAATGACCAATACTGAAATTGTAAGTACAGCTACACAAAAGAGAATCTTATTAAACAGCTTCCAATAAAATTGACTTTGGAAAGCAATGTATACCATAAATTTATATAATTTTTATTATTAACTAAAATGAAGTTAAATAAACAGAAAACATTACTTTGGAAACATGGACTCAACTGGTTAAAATTCAGTAAAGGTTTTCTATTTTTATTTTATGTGCATTGGTGTTTTGCCATGAGTGTTGGGTCCCCTGAACTGGAGCTACAGAAAGTTGTAAGCTGCCATGTGGGTTCTGGGAATTGAACCTGAGTCCTCTGGAAGAGCAGTCAATGCTCTTAACCACTGAGCCATCACTCCAGCCCCCAGAAAAGGGTTTTTTTTTTTTTTTTTTTTATATATGCCATGCTAAGACTAGCCAGACCACACGGGATTGACTTTGTTAGTATCATAGAGATAAAGGACAAGCCATGATAAAGGAGTCAGCTAGTCAACAGCTCTCAACATGTATGCATCAAATAAGAGTTTCAAAATATGTGAAGCAAAACCTGGTAGACTGCAAGAGGAATATACAAATCCACAAGTATTACAGAAGGCAATTTGAGTACTTTTCAATAAATCAATTAAAAAAAGAAAAAAGCAAGTAAAAACTGAGCAGGAATGGTGGACTTGACCTCTCCCAGCCAACTTGATCTGATCCACATTTAGAAAGCATTCCACCTAACAAGAACCACAAGAAATTTACAAAAATGGACTTTTTTTCTGACCATAGCATGATTCTCAAGCAACTTAAATCATTCAATTATTTTACTCCTGTGGAATTAACTGAGGTATCTGAAAAAAAAAAGTCCCAATAGTTAGAAATCAAATTCTATTTCCTTTACGTTGTTGAATTGTCACAAGGATGTTTACATTCTTACTAATTCTTTAATAGCTGTAGTATTAGTAGTTGAAGAAGCGTAGTAGATGTTATGTGACTTCCCTTTCTGGGACTGGTAATTTAAATCCACTTTATCTTCCTTCCTGACACACCTGCCTGGAAATCTGTCAACTTTGATCTTTTCACTAAATCATCTTTTATTGATGGATTTTGGGTGTTTCGTTGTCTAGTTAATTTATTTCTGCTTCATGTTGAACTTGTCCTCTCTCTGCTTATTTAGTTGGAAGCTGAGGTTTTCCTTTCTTCTTTTCTAACAGGCAGTTAGTGCACACAAATATAGGCAGCCAAAGCAGAAATAAACAAGTAGAAGATGTAAATCAGGCTAAAATGCTTTTCTTCACAGCAAAGGACACACTCAACAGAATGAAAAAGCAGCCCATGTAGGGGAAGAAAACACCTGCAAAGCACTCACCTGAAAATGGCACCCCTAATAATCTAATTAAAAAATAGGCAGAGTCACCTTTCTTCCCCTCCCTTCAATCAAGCAAATAAAAAATGGTTAACAGCAAAAGAGGAGCTTGGCATCATTAACCATCAGAGAAATGCAAAACAAACCATGAGCTCTTACTTGCATACTTATTCAGGAAAAATACCTATCTGTATTTTCTTCCCAAATGTATAAACTCTATAAGATGAAGTCACTCAGGAGATCAAATATTGCCTTTGTTCTCAGCAAAGCTAAAAATTACAGTTTTTGGTTTTGTAGCAACAAGGGCTGGGTCATGTCCCTGAACAAGAAATCACTTGTTACCAGCATGGCCATAGACCATGGGCGTCCGCTGTGGGAAAACAAGGTCCAACTCCTTAGGGATAAACCTTTGACCTACGTATCCTCTTGTAGTACCTTGGGTTCACTGCTTTGTTTTGTTCCTGGAGGAACTATCTTAATTTTTCAAACTTTTAGCAGGTAATTATGTTGGTGACAGACATTTACATGCTTTCATATCTGTCACATACTATGAGAGTCAGATTCTATTCATGCCACAGTAAAAACTTTAGGAACAGAACAAATACCAAGAGACCAGAACTGAGGCGGATAAAACGATATATAGTACTTACATACATGAAGCACTTTATATATTATATATAGATAAATTTATATAAGTACTATGTAAAATATATTTAAGTATATTATACATATATATTTATATATATATGTATGTATTGAGACAAGGTCTCTCTAGGTAGCCCTAGCTATCCTGGAACTCATAATGAAGACTAAGTTGGCCTCAAACTCAGAGATCTGCCTGCCTCAGTCTCGGATTAAATGTGAGTGTCACTACGTCTGGCTATAAATAGATTCGTTAAATACTATTATTTTGATAGGAGATAAAAAAGAAATACTGATGAAATCAGTATTTAATGAAATCACTTGTGCAAGGTCACACAATCTTGATTTAACTCAAGGATTCCAAAGCCAAACCACTGAACCATGACTAACCTACAGTTACATCCAAAGTTTAGGGTCTGCCTGCTAAGGGTCACATTGAAACTCTAATTACTGGAAGAGATGAGCTCGTTTCCTAGACACTCTCTGTCTTGTCTGAAAGTAGAAATAAACCTCCTAGTTCACAGGGCAACTGCAGAGGACACAAAACTTTCAGTCCATGACAACCGAGTAAGTACTCAGTAAACACCAGTCTGTAGGTACTGTAAATTCCCTTTTGCAGAGTTCTGCCCAGGACCCAGACCGCCTCTTCCATCTCTATGTGGAGTGGAGGTGAGTTAATGCTACTGTTTTAAACAATCAAGCTAACTGACTTAGGAACCTTTAGAGCAACTGATGGTTATCACTGTCTTCCATGAACGTTTTCAATAAGGACTGAAAGATGAAAAAAAACGAAGGAGTGGTTCTACTCTTCTTTATTAATCTGTTTGGGTTAGTCCCTCCTATGTCCTCCTTTATGAAATGAAAAATAAACACTACTGTTGCAGAACAGTACTATGAGCTGTGTATTTCTTTTGTTCTGTGTGTGGGTTTTTTGAGACAGGGTTTCTCTGTGTATCCCTGGATGTCCTGGTACTCACTCTGCAGACCAGGCTGTCCTCAAACTCAGAGAGATCCACCTGCCTCTGCCTCCAGAGTGCTGGGATCAAAGGTATGTGCCACCACCTGGCTAGTTTCTATACACTGGCTAATCTCTAAACTTCTGTCTCCCACCCCCACCCCCCCAAACCATTTAACACATTATTAACACTGTCCAACCTAAAACAATACTATGAGCTGTGTATTTCTACGGAGTTTTAGAAAGAATTAAATCCTGAGAGAAACAAGTGAAGTCAGTTTGCTGATTTTTAAATTTTTTTTTTATTTTACATGAAACTGATTGGTGTAATCCTGTGGAACCATCTTTAATTTAGAGAAAATTCTTTTTCAAAAGTAAACAAAAATCCTTTGAATTATTTATATATTAATTTGTCTAATTTTTTGAAAACAAAACTCAGTCAGCTTTATCCTATTTAACTATAAATGTTACACTTAGAAATTGAAACAAAAGATGGATAGTACAGAGACATAAATGAAACCTTTCAGTAAACTGTATTTTCAAAGGTGATTATTGAACCCAGAGGAAAAGTTGTAAGCCACAAACTATGGTTTTCTTAATAGAACAAAAGAATATTTAGATTATGCAAAGCAGTATCTTAAAACATAACAACCCAGTTGAAATTTTAGTATAAACTCTTGTATCAAGTTGCTTTCCATTATTTACTCTGCTTTAAAAATAAGACAATTATGATATTCAAATATGTATTGAGTCATGTGACCAAACAAAAATATTTGGGAAATTCAAACTCCTGCAATAACTTATATAAGGATTACAGAAAAAAAGACAAGCTACAAATTATGTCATAGGAGAAAAAAGAAATCACACAGCATTTATGTGTGGGTATGTATGTTTTATATATTCACACAGCTGAACAGATAGCTGTCAAAATTTAGCCAGCTTTTGGGAGATGAAACTAAATTCATACTATTTCTGACAATGAGTAACTGCTGATTTCAAGTTTGACTCATGGTTTCATTAAAAATGATTTATAGTAATAGTTCGCTATCATGACATTTTTGAGAGGCACAGATTAAATGATTTATGCCAAACCTGGCAAAATCTATACCTGACTCCATTTAATTACAGTGTTAAGTATCCAAAGAGCCCACCGGCAACCAGATATGTCGTTTTACATGTGCCCATGCTTAGTAATCGCATTAACATTGGTGCTTAAACCATTTACAGCTAAGTAGATGGGCCATTTAAAAAGCTGCAGGACAATTTCAATACAAGATCTCAAAAGGATAAGCTTGCAAAACCTTAAACTCTTCTTAATCTGTAAATGTTGTTTAAGGAGTAGTGATCTGGTCTTCAGGAATCCTAAAAGGTGGAAACTTGTTTATTCCTTTTATACCAGGACATCTGAAATTAGTAAGCAAGACAACCTGAATTCATTGTGCTCTTGCATGCGTTGTGTGCATATATATATATATATATGTGTGTGTGTGTGTGTGTGTGTGTGCGTGTGTGTACATTTTAAGATGGCTTAGAATTAAGAGTCAACTTCTAGTCAGTAATGGTTAAGTGACTAGAATCGCTAGTCACGACGTCACATGTTAAAGTCTCCACAACACAGACTCATTTAGTTCTCATCACTGTGGTGAAGAGGCGTGGCTGAAAAGCAACTGCCATGGTTTTTCTTTTTAAACAGCAGAGAAGCCTGTTTATCTATACAATTTTCCATCATTATGTATTCTATTCTGAATACTTGGATCAAAATCTCATTTCAATCAGTTTAATCCACACAAGGTGTAAGACACCAACAGTACAAACGAATTCTACAGATTTTTAAATAGGAAACATTCACAGCATTCTAAATTTTTAAATTTAGGGCTGCTAATCAAGAGATTGTAGAAACAAGACAAAAGTGAAGAGATAAAAATGAACTTCTCAGTGCATCACATCGTGAGGATAAAATGTATGGCACTTATGTGGTACTAGATCACAACTGTCGACTTAGGCTGGGAATGACTTGACAAGAACTAGTCTACCAGAGTGTTCAAACCACTCAGATGCCTCTTTTCTTTGTAAAAGCCTCAGACATGCAATGTCACAGACAACTGCTAAAACTGTTTCTATTTCATTTACCCACATTGTAGTGTCTCATCTTATTCTTTATTCTAACAGTTACAACTGTCTGATTTTTAAGGTCTATTATGCTATTTTTCTGAGTGGTGATAACACTTCTAAACAAATAACATAGCTAGTTATAAATCATAGAATGAGAAAAAAAACAAATGAACCAAAAAACCTGTACATTTTCCAAACTAGCAAGAAATAAATTATATCATGATATATCAATGAAAATTGTATCAATATTAACTAATAGTTCTATGGTAGATTATTTTCCCCCATAAAATTAAGCAGTGCAGAATAGGGCCTGGCTACAGTTAATCACATTTGGTTTTCTTAAAAACATAACTTTATTCACTATAAACAATTAAAAGGCAGTTTTCTTCCTCTGAAATACACAGACATTAAATCTAAGATTTTTTTAAAGTATCAACTACCTATTAGGAAAAGTACTTTGAAATGGTCAAAAGGAATCAGAATACCAAAGTTTAGTATATGAAGAGTAGATAGAAACCAAGAAAACATAGATCATTGTTGTTAGATATTTCATATGAATAGCTGCATTAAGGTCCAAAGTTTTTCCACCTTTACAAATAAAAAGGTGTCCTCTCCCCATGGGGATATGCACTGTACATCTCTCCCAACAAGTATGAGTAGGGTTTTAGAATGTTGCCATGTTAAGTTCTTCAGTACCTAAAATTAGAGGACAGGACTATTACAGTGGCATTGGTGCATCTGAAAGCGTAGTTACGATCCAACACGAGTTGTGGTGGTTCTTTTATCTGAGAAGAAACTTTTCAGAAGAAACACCTGCCCTATGCTAACCACCAGAAGGATGAGGGCTTCGCCCACTGACCAATAGGCCACTCTTGTATTTAGATCCTCTGCTCGGCTTCGGCCTTGAGCCTCCCTCAGTCGGAAGTGAGTCTGATAGTCGATGACGGACTTCAGAGCTTCATGAATGGAAACACAAGCAGATTCCATCTAAACAGAAATATTTTCAGTTAGTTTAGCACCTTTCATACTTCTGTACCTAGCACATTTTTTCTGCTACTTTTATCTCAATTTCTCACTGGTTTGACGTTGTTGTAGTGAACTGGCAATCATTTTTTCACTCATATCAGTTGCTCTGGCAACGACGCTCTTCTACTCACTCCCCTGGGACAACTACTGATACAGGTCTGTTCTCCCCAAACCAGGATGCCGCAGTTACAGCACTTCTAAGGTGGTAGATGAGACACAAACTAACAAAAGTGAACATTTTTCTTTTTTAGATAAGGTCAGTGGCTACTAAATTTCCAAAGAAGGTTCTTAAGAACTAGAAGAATACAATAGTGGGTTAATAAGTTCATCAATAATGGGAGCAGAGGCCACAGCCAACATACTCTAAACCAAATATGAAAAGACCCAAACACAACTAATCAAGTTATCTGAAACTTTAAATAGGCATAAGCATTATCAACATCTTTAGCTATTTTGAATCTGAAAGCGGTAAGAGAATGTCCTTTATCCTTAACATTTTTTTAGTGTTTTATTTCTTTTCTTTCTTTCTTTTTTTTTAATGTGTATCAATGTTTTCCATGTACATGTGCACCACCAATATGCCTGGTGCCAGAGAAGTCCAGAAGAGGGTACTGGATCCCCTGGAATTGGAGTTGCAGACAGTTGTGAGCCACCACATAGGTGCTGGGAGCCAAACCTCGGTCCTCTGAAGAGCAACAAGTGCTCTTAATTGCTGAACCATCACTCCACCTCCACCTTCTAAAAGTTATCTCTTCGATAAAAACATCTCCATCAGGCCAAGAACTAAACCAATATGTATATGCCCAGTACATTCAAGTTTCAGTATCACTGATAACTGGCTTGTGATCCTCCATTTGGATGATACTTTACTTTCTGTATGATTGTTATCATCTGACTTAAAATGGTTATATGTTTTAAAAAAATATAGCAGGGTTTAATATTCTACTGTTGAAAACCTAACCCTGAAGAAGAAATACATGATTCATTACTATTTTATCTCACAAACCATGTAGGAAAAATTTAAAGGACACATTTAACTTTATCTTAAATGTAATTAAGGTACACAGACATTAGGAAATAACCTAGTTAATAACATTATACTGCCAGGTATGCATGCCTGTAATATGAGTCCTGGGAGAGTTTTGGCAAGATCCAAGTGCAAGTAGACAAACCTGGACTATGTGATGGGTTGCAGGCTAGCTTGGACTACAGAACAAGACATTTTGATAGGCAAGATAAGCAATAACATGTGGGAGCATGAAGTAAGAACTGTTATACTCGATGGACATGGTGGCTCACACCTTCAATCCCAGCACTTAGGAGGCAGACACAGGAAGAATGCTGTTGAGTTCAAGGCCTGCCTGGTCTACAAAGTGAGTTCCAGGACAGCCTATGCTGCACAGAGAAACCCTGCCTCAAAAAAAGGGAACTGTTATAATGGAGAAAATTACTGAAATTAAGTAAATTTCATTCCTATAATTTTTGAGATGTAGGTTTATTTTTTTTAAGCCCTTAACGTGAAAATTTTCATATCTATTCAAAGAATAAAACTGAGTCCCATATCAATATTTATTAATGTATGGCTGATGATGTGGGATGTCATTATGCATGCTGTGAATAGGTGTTGTTCTCATTGGTTGATAAATAAAATGCTGAGTGGCCAGTAGCCAGGCAGGAAGTACAGGCAGGGTAAGCAGACTAGGAGAATGCTGGGAAGAGGAAGGCTGAGTCAGGAGTCACCAGCCAGACACAGAGGAAGCAAGATGACAAGGCAGAACTGAGACAAGGTAACAAGCCATGTGGCTAAATATAGATAAGAATTATGGGTTAATTAAGTATAAGAGCTAGTCAGTAATAAGCCTGAGCTAATGGCTGAGCAGTTATAAATAAGCCTCTGTGTGATTATTTTATAAAAGGCTGTGGAACTGTGGGTGAGAGATTTGTCCCGATCACGCGCCAGGCGGAACATAGGAAGACTTCCAACTACAGGCTGCTCTTGTTTCATCTTTATTTCTATTTTTCTATGATTTAGAGCAATTCTTCTTTAAGATTTTTTTTTTTCTGCATGTACATATGCCCACCATGGTGTTTTTTGCCCCAAGGCCAGAAGAGGGCATCAGATCCTGGGGAACTAGAGTTACTGATGATTATGAGCTACCATCTGGATGCTGGGAACCAAATTTGAGTCCTCTACAGACCAGCAAGTGCTCTTAACTGATAAACCAACTCTCCACCCATATTTAAAGCCATTCCATGACAGGGCAGCAACATTCCTCTACAGCTGACAGAAAATGCTTTAGAACACTGGAACTGCTTAGCCTTTCCACTTTTCTGTACAACTAATGCTTCCATCTCAGTGGCTGCTGTGGTATGGATCCTCAGTGTCCCTTTGGGGCCATATGCTAAAGCACTGGCCACGAGCCTACAGCACTGATGGGAGGAGAGGTCTTTAGGTGACAATGCTTATTGGAAAGGAGTTATGCCACAGGGGGCAGGGCCTTGAAGGGCACACTAGGATCCTGGGCCCCTCCTCTCTCTTTCCTGGTGTGAAGGTGAACAACCTTCCTCTACTGAGCATTCCCAGCTATGAGTCTTCTACTTCTCCACAGGCTGGGTGACCAGAGCTGGAAACCTCTGAAACATTAGCAAAATAAACCTTCCCCCCTGCTAAGTTGATTATCTTAAGCTCTCTGTCCCAGCAATGGAAACTGAGCTGTGAGTTCCCACGTAAGTCAACGCTTCTTCCTTTCTTTACACTTAGGGGGTTCATAAAATCTTTTAACCCTGGGTTTCATCACAGAAGTCTCAGTTATCTTTCAAATGTCTAATCTGAAAGAATTTAGATTTTTAAATAGTCTCAAAATTCAATGTTCATTAAAGAGTAAACACAGAATGTTAAATTATGTACTCTTCCCCCTTTTAATCAATGCTCATCTGCTCTTTTTATTTACCTGGGTAAGGGCACTGACTCGGTTCTCACTGGGAAACAAAGGTGGGTCTTCTCCAACTTGAAAATCGAAATACACCGTTTTGTGTGTGAAAGTAGAAAACTCATTGCTGAAGCAGAATTTGTATGTCCCATTTCTGGAGGCTGTGAAGGTGAAACTGTCATACTGTTTCTTCATCTCCTTGTATAAGACTTTACCATCGGGATCTTCCAATCGACAATCTACATCATAGTGACCACCAGTGATCACCTGTAAGAGAGTTCAGAGATCACTGCAGCAAACAAATTTGAAAAAAGATCAACTAAGTTTCTTGCTAAAATGACAATAAGGCTGTATACAGAGGTCTTCCTATCACAACTTCACACACCTTGATTTTTTTTCTGCATGTACATATGCCCACCATGGTGTTTTTTGCCCCAAGGCCAGAAGAGGGCATCAGATCCTGGGGAACTAGAGTTACTGATGATTATGAGCCACCATCTGGATGCTGGGAACCAAATTTGAGTCCTCTACAGACCAGCAAGTGCTCTTAACTGATAAACGAACTCTCCACCCATATTTAAAGCCATTCCATGACAGGGCAGCAACATTCCTCCACAGCTGACAGAAAATGCTTTAGAACACTGGAACTGCTTAGCCTTTCCACTTTTCTGTACAACTAATGCTTCCATCTCAGTGGCTGCTGAGTAGATTAAAATTTTAGTTCAACTAAAGCTTTATAGAAAGTGAAGAGGTTCCTTCCTAACAGCAGAGAGAAAATGTAATCATATCAACCATTCAGACAACTGTACTTGTTGATACAGTTAAAAAAAAAAAAAAAAAAAAAAAAAAGGCACCCCAACAGGATTTCTCTGTAGCACTTGGCTGTCTTGAATCTCAGATCTGTAGACCAGGTTGTCCTCAAACTCACAAGATCTGCCTGACTCTGACTTCCAAGTGTTGGGATTAAAGGTTTTCACCACCATTGCCTGGCCAACTACAAATCTGTAATCCACCACCTCAGCTCCATAGGAGCTGGGGCTACATGTGTGCTAGCACACATGGCCAGATAAAACATTTTGAAGCTACAATTTTAAAAAGCATTTAATAAACTAGGCATTTACCCTTCTCTCTAAATACCCTTTCTTCCAAGAGAAAAATGCCTCCATTCTAATATATCTAGGTATTCCATACCTGACCACAGTACTCTGAATAAAACAAATGGAAAAAAACCAGAATGTATCACCAGCCACATTAGCATCAAAACTTAAAACAAGCAACCTTATTTTAGTTAATAGTACCTCTTCTAAATTTAAACCAGAAACCTCATTTTAATTAATAGTACCTCTTCTAAACCTGTCTGGTCACCTACGACTGGGATTGGCTATCATCTCAAACTCAGCTTTCACCACCTGTTCACATGATCACAACACTTTCTTTCTTTTTCTTTCTTTTTTTTTTCCTGGTTTTTTGAGACAGGGTTTCTTTGTTTTGGTGCCTGTCCTGGATCTCATTCTGTGAAGCAGGCTGACCTCGAACTCACAGAGATCTGCCTGGCTCTGCCTTCCAAGTGCTGGGATTAAAGGCGTGCACCACCATCACCACCTCCGCCCGGCTCACAACACTTTCTTGATCATACTAAATCTTCTATTACTAATCCATGATATACTATGGACCCAAATGCCTAATGGTTCTCAAAATCTAATCTCTTCTAATTCAGGGTCTCCCAACCTGGTAGCAGGGGCTGTGTTGTCCTGGGCACCATGCCACATTTAGCATTAATCTTCCCTGCAATCTCAGTCAGTTGCAGCACCCCACAACCTACAATTTCTCCTTGTGAATAGAGGGTGTCCTATCTTTTTTCATCCTTCAATTAAAAACAAACAAAAAAAACCAACTCACTTAAAATCTTTTGAAAACTCACTATAACCTATCACAAATCCAGATCTGTCATTCCCAGCATGCACTTCCTCATGTCACCTCTAAGCCTCCTGTTCATTACCGTTATCACTCCATATCACTGTCAGACTTCACCAGCTCTCTGCCTTACATTTGCATTACAATGGGGTTCAAGAGAATTGTTTGCCAAAGAATCACAGGACCTCCTGGGCACATGCCTTTAATCCCAGCACTTGGGAGGCAGAGGCTGGTGCATCTTTGCGAGTTTGAGGCCAGCCTGGTCTACAGAGTGAGTTCCAGGACAGCCAGGGCTACCCAGAGAAACCCTGTCTCAAAAAACTTAAAAAAAAAAATAAATAAAAAATAAAAAAATAAAAATCACAGGACCTAAAACTACAAATGCCTATAAATCTAGTTAATTACAAGAAAATGTATTATAAAACATCATGCCAAAAGCTCTCAGACAGAGATTTGGAGAGATCAGATATGGGCCTTCTTTGCCCTCCCCTTCTGAAGTTGGGCCAGATATACTTTCTCTTAGATCAGGACCATTCAAGTGTGCAAAAAATCCCTTGTAAGCAGGGAACCCAGAGCCAAGTTTTATCTGAGTTGTCTTCTGGTCATCAAGGCATCTAGGCATCTATGCTTTAAACTGAAGAGCAGAGCTCTGGGGCAGGAACTGGGGAATCAAAGAGACCAAGCACATACCTTGGTGTTGCAGGGATGGACGGGGTTGGGGAGTGGGTAGTGGTGAAAAGAGACATGACAAACTGGTCCAAAACCACCTCCTAAGCCTCTCAGCCCCCAGAGCCACAAAGCAAAGCTATCCTTACTACCCAGTGTCACTTGCTCAAACTTCAGCACCAGAGCTTAGGCTAATGTCAGGCCTGATGGAACTCTCAAACTTATCTGTCTAGTGTGCCCTTTCCTCCTCTGTGATATTACAGAGCAAATTTTAATTACCCTTCCATGCAGCTCAAACCTCAACTGCTTCACTACACTTCCCTGATGACCCCTCTGTCCCCTGCCAGCATTCTGCCTGTGTTCTAGGGTTGCACTTCAGTACACAGACTGCGTCTACGCTAAGGTGGTACACTACAACAGAGAGTTCATCCTGGGACTCTCATTTCTATGACTTGTAAGTTTGGTGACCTTGGATCTAAACCCATCTTGGATTCTGTTTCACCAACTGAAAGGAATTAAAAACTCTTCTCTATTTCATATTAGTTTTCTTGAGAATTAACATATATGAAACATTTGGCATACTGCATACATATAATGGATTTTTAACCTATTATAGCACCAAGCATAGTGATATAAAAAAGAGCCAGGTGGATCTCTGTGAGTTCGAGGCCAGCCTGATCTACAGAGTGAGTTCCAGAAGGCACCAAAACTACACAGAGAAACCTTGTCTCGGAAAAAAAAAAACAAAAAACAAACAACAAACAAACAAACAATCAAAAACTGTATATTGAACTTAAGGAAATTCTGACTTACAGCTTAAAATTCCTTTGTAATTATCCATGTTGAGAATTGATACACATATATCCTCAATTCTTTTTTGATCCTTAGTCCCCTCTCCCTCCCTCACCAATTATTACCAACAATATAAATACAAATTATTACCAAGTCCTGTTGATTTTACCTTTCGTTTTTCTCCTTCTGCACTAATAATACTAACCTAGTGTAAGCTATTATCGCTTCTTTAAAAAAACATTTTGTTATTTTCAATGATGTGTATGGGTGTGTCTGGGAGAGGGTATGTGATTGAGTGCAGGTGCCTGCAGAGGCCAGAGGTGTGGGATCTCCCTGTAGCTCCAGTTACAGGTGTCCCAGCCACCTACCATTCAAGAGTTGCTGGAATTTTAAATGAGCCTATTAACAAAACCGGTAGACTGTGTTAGACTAAAGAAATCACACTGATGAAAAAAGTTCCTGTTTTACATTGTCCCTAAACTGGCACTCTTGTTTAACAGTTCTGTTTTGTATCGTTTTGTTTTGGAAACAGGGTTACTCTGTGTAGCTTTGCGCCTTTCCTGGAACTCACTCTGTAGCCCAGGCTGGCCTCGAACTCACAGAGATCCGCCTGGCTCTGCCTCCCGAGTGCTGGGATTAAAGGCGTGTGCCACACCACCGCCCGGCTTAATCACTTTTTTTTTTTTTTTAAACAACACCTTTGACAGATGGTATTTAAAAATCCTGCAGTAACCAAGAGTCCGGTGTCATACAAAAACAAAAACAGAAACCCCAAACCCAAACCCAACTCCTCAAAGACCCGAAAAGATCATGGAGTTATATAAAAACCCGATTTAACTGGAGTTGTGGATTACAGGAATAGGGAGCTGGGCATTTGTGTGCAAGGATAGCTTTAAAAAAAAAAAAATCATGATTCCTTTAAAGAAGAAAGTTATTTAATAGGGCTTAAATTCAATGAATGACACCGGAGAATGTCACAGCCACAGGAAGTGTTTCTGGAATTCACCAATTAGTTTTTTTCTCTAAGCTCCTAAAAGAAAAGCCAAATGCCCTGCCTCCGCAACCGAGGCGACTCTTAGGTTGGCCAACCACAGTGGCTGGGGAGAGGGGGCCCGTGGTACCTGAAACTCCAGGGTGCACTTGGTGCCCTGGATGATGTCCTCGTAGAAGCATTGCTTGGCATTGTCGGGCAGCTCGAAGGTGATCTCGGAGGCGCCGCTCGGGCCGGGCAGCAGCAGCAGCAGCAGCATCAGCAGCGGCGCCGGAAGCAGCCTGCATCCCCAACGGCCCGCGGCGGCCGCCCAGCGCGGCGCCGACCCCGGCCGCGGCATCCCGGCAGCGCGGCGGCCTCCACGGAGCTGCGGGGCCTTCGACGCGCACAGCAGGCCCGGCCCCCACCGGCCCCGCGAGCCTCAGCTACGCGTGCGACGAGGAGCGAGCGCGGGGCTGCCGAAGAGACGCGCTGAGGGACCGGCGCGGCTCCGAGAAGACCTGAAAAACGGGGGGGTGGTCCAGCCGGCGGACCAGCGGAGGAAGAGGCCGCGCTGACCGGAAGTGCGGCGGGAGCCGAGGCGGAAAGGGCGGGGCCGGGGCAGGCGCCAGCGACCCGGATGTGGTGATACCCGGGGGCGAGGCGTTGGAGTGAGTACGTGGAAGCGCGCGAGGCCTCGGCGTGACGTGGGCGGCCTCCTTGGACGAGGGGCGGGGCACGTACGGGAACTCCGCAGGAAGGGGCGTGGCCGGCCGTTGCCTAGGAGGGGCGCGTCGTCTTGCTGTCCGCCGGGCTGCGACGGTGGAGGGGTTCCGCTGTAAGCTGTCACCGTGAGTACCGAGTTTGGGGGCTCCCCGGGGGACTCTGAAGAGCTCATTTTGGCGGGGGGCGGGAAGGGGGGGTACTAATCGCCGGGGGTAGAGAGTTTTCTAGTTTGCAGGACTCAAATTATACTAGTAATTGGAGGAGGCCCGCTTAGGCGGAAAGCGCACGTTCTCAGAGTTGAATACAAGACTAGCGTTTCCAATCCCTGCTCTTTACCTCCCGGCCCTCAGACCTCAGCCTGGATGCTTAAACTCTGCCTTAGTCTAAAGAGTGCCAATGGTACTGCCTAAGATAAGTACGGATTGTTACAGGAGTTCATTATCTGGAAAAGGCGTCTAGAGGAGAGGCCCGCACGTGGTACGCGCTAGTTAAGTTTCGGTTAAATAAAAACAAGCATCTATTGTATACCCCTTATCAGGCTCCTTCCACCAGTAAGTGGCCATTGTGTCTATTGTACTGATTGATGAGGGAGTTAAGGAGCCAACAACAGCAAAGTTACTCATTTGCCTGTGGTCAACATGGCGTTTCTTTTTTCTTCTCCTTTTTTTTTTTTTTTTTTGTTAGTTTATTTTGTTCTTATTTCTCGAGACAGGGTTTCTCTGTGTAGTTTTGGTGCCTGTCCTGGATCTCGCTCTGTAGACCAGGCTGGCCTCGAACTCTGTGAGATCCGCCTGGCTCTGCCTCCGGTGTACTGGGGTTAAAGCTGTGCGCCACCACCGCCCCGCCAAGATGGCGTTTCTTAAAGGGCGTTCATAATATATTTTCCGTGTAACAGTCAGGTGTTTTTTATTTTGTTTTTAAAAAAAGATAAAAGGCAGAGGTGGGCTTTAGGCTGCCGACAATTAGTACCGGGTTTTTATGAGAAAGAAATAACAGGCAGGTAGGAGTGAGGCCTGGCCTTGAGTGAGCATGGGGTAGGGCCTGTGAAAGAAGAGCCGGAAGTCTACTCCCTGCCCTGGGGCACCCTGAGCTTCTGCAGTGGCCTAAGGAATGGAGGCCAGAGGTCACGCAGCCTTAGTTTCATCTAGACTGGGGAGACTACACCTTCCTTAGAAACAGAAATATTTTGTTGGTGAGTGAAAGTAAAACTGAATTTGACGGTGAAAAATGTAGGTTCTGTTTTCTGACTGTGATCTTAGGCAGGTAATGGCAACTCTTGTAAACCAGCCTCTGAGCTGGGAATGTAGCTCACCAGCAGAGCCTGTCCAAGGCCCAGCCTTGAATCCTCAGCAGTGTAGGGGTGGGGGTGGGGAGGCAATGGGGACTTAGACTGTAGGGGTGGGGGTGGGGGGCAATGGGGACTTAGACGGCAGGGGGACAGATCACCTTCTTTCTTCATGACAATACAAATTAACAGGAAAGAAGGAATAAATTAAAAATCTCACTACAGTATGAGGGGTTTGTGAGGGAGGAAAGGGAAAAGAGAAATGATGTAACTATAATCTCAAAAAATAAAATAATAAAAAAAGATCAGTGCAATATCACTTTTAATCAAAACTATCACCAAACAGGCAGCATTTTAAAAGTATAACAATGCTAGACATTGTTGTATGCTGTTTGTGGAAATGTAGAAGGGGGCAACAACTTTGGAGAAAGCCTAACATGTAATAGAATGGAAGATACATGTATATTACGTAATACATATCTTTTTGGTTTTTCGAGACAAGGTTTCCCTGTGTAGCTTTGTGCCTTTCCTGGAACTCACTTGGTAGCCCAGGCTGGCCTCGAACTCACAGAGATCCGCCTGCCTCTGCCTCCCGAGTGCTGGGATTAAAGGCGTGCGCCACCACCGCCCGGCGTAATACATATCTTTATGGCCTGGAAGTTTCACTTTCCATAATTTTTTTAAAAAGATTTATTTATTATGTATACAATGTTCTGTTTGCCTGTATGCCACAAGAGGGCATCAGATCTCAGTATAGTTGGTTGTGAGCCTCCATGTTGTTGCTGGGAATTGAACTCAGGACCTCTGGAAGAGCAGCCAGTGCTCTTAACCTCTGAAACTTTATACCATACTGTACATATACCTTAGACTATTTATTTTGGAGTAGTGATTTTCAGTATCTTCTAAAGACACTTGGAGGCTTCTGAAAATCTTTCAGAGGGTTTGTAGTTGTTTGAGGCTGGATTTTTCATGATGTGTTTCAATCAAAACAGCATACCATAGCAGATTGAAGGAAATGAGCACTCGGGATTTTCTATGAATCTAGATTTATAAAATATACAGCAATGTCTTTCCTGTCCTATAGCTGGATTTTTCTCCAGTCCTGCCCTGGCCCACGATCAGGACAAATCTCTCTCACCCACCAGTCCCACAGCCGCTCAGACACAACCGAGTAAACACACAGAGACTTATATTGCTTACAAAGTGTATGGCTGTGGCAGGCATCTTGTTATCTAATTCTTTTTTTTTTTCCTTTTGGTTTTTTGAGACAGGGTTTCTCTGTGTAGCTTTGCGCCTTTCCTGGATCTCGCTCTGTAAACCAGGCTGGCCTAGAACTCACAAAAATCAGCCTGGCTCTGCCTCCCAGTGCTGGGATTAAAGGCATGCGCCACCACCGCCCAGCTGTTATCTAATTCTTATATCTTAAATTAACCCATTTCTATAAATATACCTTGCCACATGGCTCGTGGCTTACCGGTATCTTACATCTCTATTGTCATGGCGGCCGCTGGCGGCTGGCCACGTCTTCTCTGACTCAGCCTTCCACTTCCCAGAATTCTCTTCTCTGCTAGTCCCGCCTATACTTCCTGCCTGGCTACTGGCCAATCAATATTTTATTTATCACTCAATCATAGCAACATATATTCACAACATACAGGACATCTCACAGCAATCCTCAGAAGAGATTACCCTAAATTTAGAGTGAACCCTAAATGCAGTGAATGGTGACCTGATAGAAGAGAAGGTTAGACCGGGCGGTGGTGGCGCACGCCTTTAATCCCAGCACTGGGAGGCAGAGCCAGGCAGATCTCTGTGAGTTCGAGGCCAGCCTGGTCTACAGAGTGAGATCCAGGAAAGGCGCAAAGCTACACAGAGAAACCCTGTCTCGAAAAACCAAAAAGAAAAAAAAAAAAAAAAAGAAGAAGAGAAAGTTAAAGACACATAGAAGAACATAAAGGCACACACATAGATTGGAGTGATGTATGCACAAGCCAGGGAACACCAAAACTTGTCCATAGTCATCCTCCAGACAGAGTGAGCCAATGCTTTCATTTCGGCTGTCAGAAAATAAGTTTATATTATTTTTAAGTCACTGAGTTTGTGGTTATTTGTTACAAGGTGTAAAAGACATGAACATATTTCTTGAATTTGGTGGATTGTTCTTTAGTAAAAACTTGTCAAATATCTATCTCATAATTATGAGAAGGTCAAATGGACCCAATATTTATCTATTACGCAGACATGGAGGACAACAGTTGATATCCGGTGCCGCCTCCTCTTGCTCTCCACTGGGGTTTTTCGAAACATGTTATCTCGGATCTCACAGACTGGGCTGGAAATGCTGGTTAGCAGGCCCCAGGGCTCTTCCTGCCTGTCTCCCAGCTCTGGGATTAGGCACAGGCCGCCCTTCGACTTTTCTATGGGTTCTGCAGATCTGAACTCGGCTCCTCATGCGTGTGCAGCATGTACTTTACCAACTGGGCCATCAACCCAGCCCCTTTTCATAATTTCTGGTTTAAGAGCTAGACAGACGCATGGAGTCTGAATTCCTAAATCTGAGTGCTTCTACAGCCTATAATTTCCCTACAATATATTTGAAATAAAAAATGTGATATGAGCCGGGCGGTGGTGGCGTACGCCTTTAATCCCAGCACTCGGGAGGCAGAGCCAGGCGGATCTCTGTGAGTTCCAAAAAACCAAAAAAAAAAAAAAAAGTGATATGAGAGTATGACAGCCTGATACTGAATAGAGAACAAAGCCACAAGGAAACCCCAACATTGCTTTGTCACACAGGTCACGTTTGTCTCAAGGAAGCCATTACTTTTCAGACACTACCAACCAATGCCTGAAATGGAAGCTATAGAAGAAAGCGTCCGGGAATCCAGTCAGTTACTGGATGGTTAACTTGTCAGAAAGTATAGTAGACCATGTTGCTCATCTCACTGTGGAAGTTCCTCAACACAGGATTTGGGGTTACAAGCCTGATGGTTTGGGCCAGTATTTTAAACCCACGTTTGGAAGGCTTTGTGTAACACAATGGAAATTGAAGGTCATGCCTTTCTTTTCAGAAAACCTCATCGCCCCAACAGCCTGTGGCCACCAGGTGGTGCTGTTGACTTTTCAGATTTCTCCCCTGGCACAGCAGCCGCACTGTCTGCTTTCTGAGGTTTACAGAAGTGACACAACTGAAACATTTGAGCAGAACTTGCTAAAGACGCCAGACCAACAAAAGGGAGGATGAAGAGTGATTAATTAGGTAGTGGATAAAAACCACTAACTGCTTCTAGAGTCAGGTTACGGATGTAAGCTCTCATTACATCAGGCAGATATCCAGGCATGTGATAAGAGCCACAATGTACAGGACACTATGACAGCAGATCAGAGACAGTAAGTTTACACCCTAATGTACACAGCTTTGCTAAGTGAAGAGAGTATGTAAGAAAATACCACACCGTCAAAACACGTTTTTATTAAAGATAGCATGATACTGTGGGAAAAATTGGGACATTAGCATAACATACCAAAGTTGGCTTTCCACTGTAGTCTGTGGTGATTTATTGTGTTCCCTAATAAACTTTGCCTGAAGAACAGAGCAAGCCACTAGATCAAACATAGATGCCAGGCAGTGGAGTCACACACCTTTAATCCCAATACTTGGAGTCACACACCTTTAATCCCAGTACTTGAGATCTCATGCCTCTGCTTGGGAAGCACACACACCTTTAATCTCAAGAAGTGATGGCTGGGCGGAGAAAGGTATATAAGGCACAAGGAAACAGGAACTAGAGGTTTTTCAGGCTGAGGAGTTGGTGAGGTAAGAGGTGGTGGCTGTGGCTTGTTCCTTTGACTCTCTGATTTTTCAGCATTTACTCTAATATTCTGGCTCCGAGTTTTTTATTAAGACCATTTTAACATTTGTGTTACAGTAGTCATTTTCCAACAATGTGATACTAAGAAATTTTGTTAATAATGTCACAAATAATAATGTAAATAATGTTAGACATAACCTTATATTTGTGGGCCCTGGAGACCTATATATTGTGTATATATGAAAAAGTTTAGTTTATTAGCATTTTCTACCAAGATTTCAGTTATCTTTGTAGAAATTGACAGAAGGATCATATGGATATAGAAAGACTTCAAACAGCCAAAAAGGAGGGGAAAAAAGAAAACCCAAAGAATAAAGCTTAGTGAGTCACACCTCATAATTTTTTGTTGTTGTTGTTGTTGTTGTTGTTGTTCTTTCGAGACAGGGTTTCTCTTTATAGCTTTGCGCCTTTCCTGCAACTCACTGTAGCCCAGGCTGACCTCGAACTCACAGAGATCCGCTTGGCTCTGCCTCCCGAGTGCTGGGATTTAAGGCGTATGCCACCACTGCCCGGCCACCTCATAATTTTTAAACTTACTGCAGAAATTTACACAGCATTTATTACTGGCATTAGGGTAGACTTAGAAATCCACAGAGAGCCCAGAATAGAGAGGCTGGAATAGAAGCCTCATAGCTACAGGCAGTTGTGCCAAGAAACAAGTGTCAGCAAGGGTGTCAGGATTTCTTGCCCAAGTGTCTTAACCTTGCACCAGTTACTGTTCCCTCTTTCAGGAAATACAAAACTACTGCTTATAGTCTTAGAGAACTGCACTGTTCTTTTGTGTGTGGGGGAGAGTAGGGGGGTGTTCGAGACAGGGTTTCTCTGTGTAGCCTTGGCTGTCTTTGAACTTGCTCTGTAGCCCAGGCTGGCCTCGAACTCACAGAGATCCACTTGGCTCTGCCTCCCGAGTGCTGGGATTAAAGGCGTGCACCACCAACGCCTGACTGGGCATTGCACTGTTCTTTATGGTGTGGTTTGCTATTGCATATTTATAAATACTCTGTCTCTTCAATTACCCAACTTGATGGCACCATCTTTCCCCCAGTGCACCCCTGATTGGCACAGTGTTTTGATACTGTGACTAGTCCCAGAAATCAAAGCTGAATCTTTGAGACAGCATCAGACCCTAGACTGTGTTGTGTAATATTGGAGGAATACAGGGAGAAATGGGCACTGTTGCTCAACTGTCGTTACTGATGACCTGGAATAACAAGGTATTAAGAAATCAAGTAGCTGTGGAACTTGATCACTGCAGTGATAATGCTTTTTAAAACATTGTCTCGTGTGAGTTATTTTTAAAATATCGTCATGTGGA